>NC_059143.1:8236002-8871502 GCF_020740605.2 Lemur catta | reverse complement strand
CATAGGCAGGGCCATCTCCATCTGGAGATTGGGAAGAAAATCCCAAAGTTCCAGTACCGATGGGTCTTTGCTATCCATCCTATAGGGAGGGAATGGCTGTGAATACTAGAGAAGGGGAACCTGCTGTTCATTGTCCCGATTTTCAGAACCCTTCTTGTGGCCCTTTAGGACAGTGAGTTGCAAACTTTGGTCTCGTGACAACCTAACACTCATAAAAACTTCTGAGGACTCCAAAGAACTTCTGCTGAAACGAGTTTTGTCTATCAGTATTTACTGTCTTCTAAATTAAAACAGGGAAAATTTAAAAATCAATTTATTTAAAACAGTAATGAGCCCCTTACATGTTAACATTTATGAAAAATAACTATATTTTCCAAAACAGAAGAGTGGCACTGTTTTACATTTTTGCAAATCTCATTAATGCATTCTCCTATCTCTTCCAACATTCAGTCTTGTGATATCACATGTCATTTAGCCTCTAGAAACCTTCATGGTACACCTCAGAGAGAATGAGAGTGAAAAACATAAGTGACATCTTGACATTATTATGAAAATAGTCTTGGCTTAGCAAACAGCCTGAAAGGCTCTTGGGAACCCCAGCGTCCCCCCTTGAGAACCTCTGGATTAGGAGGTTTGGAGGAGCCAGCTGACCTCCACAGTGAAGCAGGTGAGGCTGCTTGAATCTGGCTGCTGCCTTGTAGCACACACCTAGAGGCGAGGGCTTTCTGAGGGATCATCCTTTTGATAATACAGGCACAGGAAAACTTGATGCAATTGTATCAAGAATTGTTTCCATGAGATAACATGCTTCCGACATTGTCTTCCAGTGTAAGAATTTAGGCTGAGACAGTAGTATTCAGTCTTTAATTTCATAATGCCCTGATAAGGGAAGAGTCATTTATCCCACAAAAAATCACTATTTCCTTATCTGTTCATTTTTGGGGGACATTATGAATTCTATGAAATGAAATTCTCCCATTGTCACTCAACCTCCTTGACTGCTCTTTTCCCGTCTTCTTTACCTCAATATCAATAGGAGAGTAGGTAAGCGAGGGAATTCCACCCACGGTAGTTAGAATGGCCTGAGCAAAGTCTCAAACTATAAACAGGCATCTTTCCCACTGGATGATGGACAGCTCTCTGAGTTGCGATTAGAAAGATAAGGCTTCTCAATACAGGAGGACTTGCAGTGTCTTGAGTCCTCTTCTCTCTAAGCTCTCTAGATGACTTCATCCAATCCCATGGATTTTAATGTTTTGATGTTCAAAACACATTGTCTACCACCATTGCTTCTAAGCTGAGTTCTGGGCTGAAAATTTAACTGTCTACATGATGTCTCCACTTTTATGTCTTGAAGACTACTGAAATTTCATGAAGCCAAAACTGAACTCCCTATCCTTCCCCTTGGTATATGCACTCAGACTTGCTTCTTCTTCATTTTTTCCATCATAGAAATTGGCATCATAGTCTTCTAAGTTGCTCAGACTACAAATTTGGAAGTCATTCTTGAGATCTACTCACCTGGAACCCTTATACCCCCATTTGTAACCAGCCCTGTTGATTTTGATTCCAAATGATATCTCTAACACATTAGCTTTGTTCACTACTAGTCCAAGTTTACCAGCGTTTTTTCCCCTGGACTACCTACCAGCATCCTTCCTAATTATTCTTCTTACATATTCTACTTACATGTTTTCCTTACATCATTGCTGCCTCTCTATTCTGCCTCTAACTAAAAAAATCAGTAATACGAATCCATCACCATCGTTCCCTTGCCTATAGTTTTCCCATGACTTACCAACATTCATAGGATAAAGCCCGAAATTTTTAACACAGATCAAAGACACCATGTGATCTGCCTCTGCCTACTTCTCCAGCCTCTTCTTACACCCATCTCCCTATCACCCTGTGTGCCACCCACAGTGGGTTTTATTCATTGAGTGGTCGACATCTATATATTGAGCACGTACCTTGTGCCAGGCACTGAAGATACATACAGTGGTGAAAAAGACCAAGGATCTTATTCTCATGGGAATTATATTCTAGATTAGAGAAATTAGGCTACAAGCAACTATACCCATAAGTGGCCAAGATAATTTCATACAGTGAAAGTGCTATGAAGAAAATAAAATATAATGTTATAGAAAGTAATGGCAAGCTACTTTACACTGGGTGATCAGGGAAGGCCTCTCTGTGAAGCTGCTCTCAGAATGACTAGACAGAGCCAGGTCAGCCATGTTAATATATGGGAACAGAGCATTCCACGTAGTGGTGACAACAAAGGTAAAAGCTCTGAGGCAGAAACTGGTTCATGAAATAGAACAATATCGCTAGTCCTAGTATTACAAATTTACTATCTTACAGTTGTGGAGATCAGAAGTCTAAAGTGGGTCTCATTGGAACACAATCAAGGTATTGACATGGCTTTGTTCCTTGGAAGCTTCAGGGGAGAATATATTTCTATATTTCCTTGCCCTTTCCAGCTTCTAGAGGTTTCCGCTCTTGGCTCGTGGCCCTCTGCCTCCATCTTCAAAGCCAGCAAGGTGGGTTGAGTCTCACATCATATCACTTTGATGACCTTGCTTCCATAATCACAACTTCTTCTCTGTTGGCCTCCCTTTTATACTTTTAAGAACCTTTCTGATTACATTGGACCATCCAGATAATCTAGGATAATCTCCACATTTTAAGGTGAGTTGATTACAACCTTGATTTCATCTGTAACCTCAATTCCTCTTAGCCATATAAGGTAATGTATTTATAGTTTCCAGAGATTAGAATGTGGATATCTTAGGGGGAAAAGGCATTATTCTGTCACCACAGGTAGAAGAGTGTGGAAGGAGATGAGGTCAAAGAGGTGAGCTTGGACCAGGTTATGAAAGCCTTGTAGACCAGGTTAAGGAGTACAAATTTTATTCCAAGTGAAAGGAAAAGCCATTGAAGGGTTTTAAGCAGGGAAGTTAAGTGATTTGAATTGCATTTTAACAGGAACATTCTGCTTGCCATATGGAATTGTGTTTAAGAGAGAAAGAGTGGCTCCTAAGGGATGGGAAACTAGAGAACACGTGGGCCTGTCTGGGCTTGGTTAGTTGGATTAAGGTGGTAGCAGTAAAGGTAGAGAGAAGGCAATGACTATAGCATGTATTTTGGAGGTCAAAACTTGCTAAAATATTTATATAGAGTGAAGGAAAAAGAAGAGCGAGAAATGAGTGCCTCACTTATTGAGATGCAGAACCTGGAAGATGATCAAATTTGAAGAAATAGGAATCAATTTTTTCCACATTAATTTTGAAAGGCTCATTTGGTATTCAAGTGGAGATGTCAAAAAGACAATTAGTTGTATTGAGTCTGCATCTCAATAGAAGGGTCAGGTCCAGAAATATGTATTTGGGAGTCTCAACATGAGTGTGATTATGGCTGTAGGCCTGGTGACATCCCTTAAAAATATAAGTAGAGAAAAGTGAAGGGCCTAGGATTAAACCCTAGGGCTCCAATATTAAGAAGTCAAGCAAAAGAAGAAGAGCCACAAAAAGAGACTGTTTCCAGCTTTTTCAAGAGGGAGGGTGGTGATTAGCAGTTTGAATGCCAGTGAGAGGCTGAATGAGATGCTGGAGAAGGGTCTGTTAGACTACAACATGGTGGTCATTGCTGACCTTAAGAACAGTTTGAGAGGCATGGTGGAGCTTGAAACTCAGCTGAAGAGTGTTAAAGAGAAAAATTGAGTTGAGGATAGAGATAGCTGTTATTGACAATTCTTCCATATTTTAGAATATGCTCTATACTCCATCTAATTTGAGGCCCTTGCCCACTCTCTTCCCTCTGCCTAGCATGTTTCCTCTTGACTATGCCTTCCCCCCGCCCACACACAACTGGGCCTAGTTAACTCTTCCACGTACTTTGAATTTCAGCTCTTGTATCTCTTCCTCAGAAAGAGCTTTCCTGATTCTCCCAGTCTATCTTCTTGGAAAAGGCCTTCTTGTCACAATTTTCTTTCACAGTACATTTCATGTTTTATAATTATATCGTATTGGGATCTACCCCTTCTTCATAAACATGCACTGTACACATACTACACAGTAAGCTCCATGAAGATGAAATCATTTCACTTTGGCTTATTGTTGTATCCTTAGCATGTGGCCTAGGGGTATAAGTGTCTAGTACATAGTTACTCGATATTCATTCATTTCTTCAATAAATTAATATTATCTTTTAACACCTTGGATGAATGATGTGGTCTTGTGCTGTTTTATTTTTTCTATAGTTCATTGCTTACATATGATACTTGGCAGCCATTTGTGAAATAATATGAAGCAAAGTTTTATTATAGGAGCAGTTTGTTGGACAGCTATTAATAGTAAACATTTTGGCCTGAAAAAAAATTCAGAATGGTGCTGGATCAACTAGACAGTCACATGCAAAAAGATCAATCTAGATACAAACCTTAACATCCTGCACAAAAATTAACTCAATATTGATCACAGGTCTAAATGTAAAATGCAAAGCTATAGAACTCCTAGAAGATAACATACGAGAAAATCTAGATGACCATGGGTTCTGCAATGACACTTTAGATATAGCACAAAAGTCACGATCCATGAAAGAAAGAATTTAATAAGCTAGGCTTCATTAAAATTAAAAATTCTGCTCTTTGAAAGACCCTGTCAGTAGAATGTGGCTGGGCACAGTGGCTCATTCCTGTATCCCAGCACTCTGAGAGGCCAAGATGAGAGGATTGCTTGAGTCCAGAAGTTTGAGACTAGCTTGGGCAACATAGTGAGACCCCATCTCTAACAAAATTTAAAAATTAGCCAGACATGGTGGTGCACACCTGGAGTCCCATCCACTTTGAAAGCTGAGGCAGGAGGATCACTTGAGCCCAGGAATTTGAGGTTACAGTGAGCTATGATTGAGCCATTGCACTCCAGCCTAGACAACAGAGCAAGACCTTGTCTCTAAAACAACAATAAAAAAGAATATGAAAAGACAAGCCACAGACTAAGAGAAAATATTTTCAAAAGACATAGCTGATAAAGGACTATAATCCAAAATATACAAAGAACTCTTAAAGCTCAACAATAAGAAAACAACCAGATTAAAAAATGGGCCAAAGACCTTAACAGACTCCTAGCCAAAGAAGATATATAGAAAACAAATAAGCAAATGTAAAGATGCTCCACATATTTCTTCAGGGAAATGAAAACTAAATCTAGATGCCACTACACATCTATTACAATGGGCAAAACCCAAAACACTGACATGAAATACTGATGAGGATATGGAAGAACAGAAACTCTCATTTTTGGTGGGAAGAAAAAATGGTATAGCCACTGTACAAAGTAAATATACTCTTAACATATAATGCCGTCTCTGGGCTCCTTGGTATTTACCCAAAGGAATTGAAAACTTGGTACACAAAGACCCACTCAAGGATGTTAATAGCATCTTTATTCATAATTGCCAAAACTTGGAAAAAATCAAGAAGTCCTTCAGTAGGTAAATGGATATATTGAGGTACATCCAGGCAATGGAGTATTATTCAGTGATAAAAAGAACTCCCATGACATGAAAAGTCATTGAGGAAATCTAAATGTGTATTACTAAGTGAAAGAAGCCAATCTGAAAAGGCTATATACTGTAGAATTCCAACTATATGACATTCTAGAAAATGCAAAAATTTGGAGATAGTAAAAAGAGCAGTGGTTGCCAGGTGGCAAGGTGGATGAATGGTGGAGCACAGAAGATTTTAGGGAAGTAAAACTACTCTGTATGGTACTGTAATGGTGGGTACATGTTATTATACATATGTCCAAACCCCTAACATGTACAATACCAAGAGTGAACCCTAAATGTAAACTATGGACTCTGGGTGATAATGATGTGCCAATGAAGATTCATCAGTTGTAACAAACGTACCACTGTGATGAGGAAAGTTGATAATGGGGAAGACTACGCATGTGTGGGGCAGGGGGCATATGGGGTAACTCTGTATCTTTCTTTCCATTTTTCGGTGAACATAAAACTTCTCTTTAAAAATGAAGTCTTAAAAAGACAGACAAAACAATTCAATATCTTTTGCAACAAATTTTCAGGTGAAAGTTTCATGATTCAGTTTTGACACTGAGATGCTACACACTATTCCCAAAGGCTAGCATTCCCAAAGGCCATGAAAAGGCTGAAGGTATAGAATACGTTATTTGTGTTTCCCATTATTTATTAGCTGGGTGTCATTGGGTGACCACTTAAACTCTGTGGGCCTCGGTGTCCTCATCTGTAGAATGGGGATCATTACACCTATTTTGCCCACAGAACAGGATTGTTACAGTCAAATGAAATAAAATGTGGCAGAGCATTGAGAATTCTACAGCACTATGAAAATCTAAACTATTATTGTCATTATGATCCCTTCTTAGTACAACTCCTATTATCTTAATGGAAAGATGAAAATACCCTCATTTGCTTTCCTCCCTTTTAAACTTGCTATCCTCTTAAGGGTACTTACAGTAATAGTAGATGACATTAAACCTTATCATTTGTTCAGGAGCCAACCTCGCTAATGTTTTTATTTGGATCCTGTTTGTACCACAGTGTATTATCTGCTCTCATTGTTCATTTACATCTCATGGGAGGAAGACAAGTCATTTGTGGACTTGGAATCTGTAGACATAAAATGTGCCCTTCTTTCTATTCAGAAATAGAGAATTTAAAAACATGAAACTTGAGGTGTTTCTTTAAAGTACTGGGGGATTTGAAGTGAAGAATTTGAGTATGACCAATATTTCACCTAACAAAAAGCTGTAAATGTGAAAGTGACTTTTGTGTTACAAGAAACTTTTCTAATTTGTCTATATAATATATAGTAAATATAGAATGATTTTCACAAACAATACAGAAGAGTCCGTTTCATTACTTTACAGCTATCCACTTGTAAATGCATGTATACATTAATACCATTCTTAGTGCAGTTATTAGAGTACAAGCTATAGTGACACAAAGATCTTGGTACAACTTTGCTATCTGCAACTGTATAATGAATGTGCAGGTTATTAACCTATTTTTTTCATAGGATTTTGTGAAGAATAAATGAAATAAGATGGAAAAAATAACTTAGCCCATGGTAAGTGCTCAGTAAAGATTATTGTTATAATTATGTCTATATTATATATTTTGTTTATAATACAGCTATTATTTATTATCAATATAATTGTTATATTTAATCAATTAATTATTTATTTACTCAATATAACATATATGTATTAGATTGTAGTGGTAGTTAGTAATATAATATTCATGTATTATTACACACTTTTGGTATCTTCCAGCCCTGGGTTGAATAGTGTCCCACCATCACCACCAAGTTTATATGCTTGAGTCCTAATGCTCAATACCTCAGAATGTGACCGTATTTGGAGATATGGTCATTACAGAGGTGACCAAGTGAAAATGAGGTCATTAGGGTGGGCCTAACCCAGTAGGACCAGTGTGTTTATGAAAGAGGGAAATTTGGAGAATGACGTGCACACAGGGAGAACGCCACGTGAGGATGAAGACAAAGATCAGGATGACATTTCTGTGAGCCGAGGAATGGCAGATTGCCCACAAACCGCCAGAAGCTGGGTGAGGGGCCCGGGCAGATTCTCCCTCACAGACCGGGGAAGTTACCAGCCCTGCTGACACCTTGATCTCGGACTTCCAGCCTCCGGATCTGAGATAATGCATTTCTGCTGTGTAAGCCGCTCTGTTTGTGGCGCTTTGTTGTGGCAGCCTTAGCAAACCAGCATACTTCCCCACTGGAAAATAACAAGAGCGGCCAGATAGAGTTCAGGGCACAACAACATAGGCAGGGACAGCAAGAGCATTCTCCTGTACTTTCTCTCACTATCCACTACCGAACTCCTACTTGTCCTTCTAGGTCTAGTCCAGACTGCATTTCCACCACAAGACTTCCCGGTCCTCTGATCAGAAGCACTTGCTTCTTCCCCTTTTATGCTCACAACGTAGAGAGACAAGCGTATTTTCCTAGCTCATCCTTTCCCCCTATAATCCATCCTGCCACTGAAGCCAGATAAATCTTACTGAAGAATTATTCTTATATCTTAGATAGTTTTTCACCCCTGTCCCCCACTCAGTCAATTCTAAGGGTTTTGAGAGCAAGAAATGTCTTATTCCGTCCCCCTACCTCCCCAGCTAGTGCAGAGCACAATGTTTGCATGGAACACACAATGGATGCTCAGTAAATGTTAGAAACTGGACTGATTTTCTATTAGTATGTCCTCATCTTAGCTGTACTCAGAGAATCTTTCAGGAAAGGAGGAACTATTAATACAAAGGTAAGTACTCAAGAAAAAAAATTTTTGCTGAGGTTTGTGAAAAGGGAACTTGTAAGGCAAAAAGGCAGCAGCCTGGGGATATTAGGGAGCCCAGGGCACAGACCAAGCACCATAATTGTGTCCAGTTGAGGGGGGAATAGGATTGGATTTACAGCCTTGAGACCAGTTTAGGGCCAGGTTGGGAGTCTTGGCTGTCACAGAGGGGTGGAACGTAAGGTTACAGCACCAAAACAGACGAGGGCTGGAGGTTGGCTGGGTGTGGGGGAGGAGAAGGGGGAAATGATGGAAAGGAGAACCAAAGGGTTGATTTTGTCTGACTATGGGTCAGGCGGGAGGAACTGAGCCTACACAGCAGGACTGAACCTGAGGCCAGGGGAGAAGTAGGTTAGTTGACAACAGTTTTCCAAACCAAAAATCAGAACATGTGGAAAATGTAAATGAATGTATCTGAACAATAATACAGACTATTTCGAACTGGAATGGTTCGTGAAAATGTACCAGATATGGTTGTTATCATTATAGAAATGACAATTGGGGTAGGCCTGAGCTGCTGGTCTTTTCTTTCTCCTAGTTTCTGTCATTTCCCCCCTTGTCTAGCTTGAATACTGAACTGAAATACATTTTATTAGGTTTTGTCTTAGAAGCAGGTAAATTGATTTTATAGTATTCTTTCTTTTTGTTTTTTGCTTTTTTTTTTTTTTTTTTGCTTTAGCCATTATAATTTAAAAAAATTTTTTAACATTACTTTTTTTTCCAAAATATTAATTCAGGGAGTACAAGTGTTTTTGTTACATGGATATCTTATATAATGCTTAAGTCAGGGTATATTACTCTTTATTAAAAAGTCCAATTGTTGGTTGTATATAGCCCCCAGTGGATTTTTTCCCCTCATTTAAGGTTTCCACCCTTGCTCTGAGATTCTCCTTATGAGATCCTTTTTTTAAAATTCTCTTTTTTCTTTCCCAAGATAAAGAGACTTTCTACTTTGCTTAAGAACACACTGTATCTGTCTTAATGGCCTAAGAAATTTTGCTCAGTTCTTCCTGTTTAAATGAACAGGACTCTTGAAGACATTTTTTTCATTGGATACTTCCATCTAGCACAAGAGTAGCCCTATCACTAATCTCTGAAATTTAAATGAACTTCAATATATTTTTATTTCTAGGCATTGCTAGCCTTAGGGATAGGGAAGGCAATGGATAGTAGGAGTGTGGGTCAGCCACAAAGAAGTGCAAGACACTGTCCTGTCATTGGTCCATTTTCTCAAACTAATTGTAAAGCAGGTTCACCATAAGCATGAATTATATAGCACTATAACTTTGCCTCTAACATAATCTGTCTTTAAATGTGTGGAATATAGTTATGCTACGCTTTACAAAATTTCTGCTATGGCGTATTCACTGGCTTTCACGTGGGTTTCCTGTGAGCATGTACTGGGAGTGGGGCTTTTGTTTCCAGGTATGTACTTCTAAGAGTCAGTCTGGGAGCAGAACTCCTCTAATCTTGTAGGAGCCAGCTTGTGTGTTGTATTGTGTGTAGGTAAGCTTTGGGCAAATAAAATGAAACACAATCACTTTAATGAAAGAAAAAAGCCAATAAACCTGCAACTTTTATTTTTTTAGCTGATGAGGTTTTGCCACTATAATGAGTAGCAGATGGAGAAAACCTTCTCCTTTTTCCCCTGATATTTTTTTTATTAGTAAATGAACAGTTAGGGACCCAACTGTGAGACATTGGAAAAGAGCTGTATATATAACTCAATCTATTATTATTAACTTCCCTTTGACCCTTGCTTTGAAGACTGTCTTCTTTTACATGGATTTTAAGACCATGTTCAAAGATATTTTTAAAACTGCCATATGCTTTGCTTGATAGATATTTTTAAAATATGGCATTTGACTATAGAGAGAAAGGGAGCTTGTATTATGGTCTGCAGCATAGCTGAAGTGTCAGAGGAGCTTAACAGCATAGTAGTTAGGCATATGAACTTTGGTTAAGCCCAAAGTTGAGTTCAAATCCCAGCTGTGCCGCTTACTAGCTATGTGACCTTGGACAAATTCCTTAATCTCAACTAAGGAATTCTTCTTTAGTGAAATTGTTGCAATAGTAGCTACTTCACAGCTTTATGAGATTAGATTAGTTAATGTTTAAAAGTACTGAGAATGTCGCCTAGCTCATAGTAGGTACAAAATAAATGTTAAGTAAAATTCTTACCATAATTAGCAATAAAAATACTTTTGATGGAATTTCAACTGTGTATTTCTTTGGATGAGTATTAAATGACTGAATTATCATTTGGGTCTTTACTGTGAAAAACTCTAGACTTTGTTTGGGGGACTGAGCAACTGGAGATTATGAACATAACTAAACCGTTTAGTCTGAAAAACCCTTTATATTCCCTACATCGGGTGCAAGGGTGGGGTGGAGTAACGCAGACCCCTGTTGTCTGAGAAGTGTCTGAGTATTAGGGGAAAACTGAATGAGGGGCAGTAATATGAGAACAATTCATTGCTGCTTTTGTAACTCAAAGTGAATGAAGACACCAAGCTGAACTACCCCTGTAGGTCGTGTGTTGTTTTTGGTATGTGGGCATAGATGGTAGGAAGGTGAATACAAGAAAAACAACTTTTTCTGAAAAATAGCAGATAATACAATACAGTACTGTATGTTCAGTTGTAAGGAAATCAGTCAGCAAGTTTGGGAAGCAAACAATGCCTGTTCTGATGTTAACTTGCTGGTTCTAATCTGGTATGATTATAGCAAAATCTCCCTACTGTGCTGAATTTAATGGAGAAATTGGGCCGAATATTTGGGAATGTGCAGCTCCAGAAGCCATGATAACCATAGAGACTGAAGACTGCTTCAGCTACCCACATCAGTAAGAAGCACTGATTTTGTAGACAAGGTCTCAATTGCCAATTTAAATTCATTTCAGGTTGCTTTCCTCAGCAAAGCTCAATTTAATATACTCACTCTAGAGCACATTCTTTGCAGCCTCATAAGAACACAACAACATGCACTTGTCTCAGCTTTGATGTTCTGCCTGACTGGCACTGCAGCCTGGTAAGTGCTGTCCTCTCTACAGTGTTGTGAGAAAACAAGTATTATTTTGGAAATATCAAGATTAGTGACTGGCTTTATGAAAAGTTGTTTGGTACCTTTCTAGGTTCTTGATGTGGCCATTTCCAAGTTAAAAATCTAATTTCATTCTGCATGCTGCCTTTCGTAAACAATTCTGATTCTGTAATTTAAAATTTATGCTTCAAATATCTGAATCTGAGAGTATGACTTGCTATTTATGGTACCATTTAAAGGATTCATTCTATAAATCCTAATCATAACATCGCTTCCAAAAAGCATTGAAAAATCATTAGTATGACAATATAAGTATCTTTTAGCTTTTTTATTATGGAAAATCTCAAAGATATATATACAAAGTAGAGGAACTAGCATAATGAAGAACTCCGTCTACCTTTCAATAATTATCAACTCATAGCTAATTTTGTTCCCTTTCCTACTTACCTATGTCCCCACCACCTCCATATTATTTTGATGAAAATCCCAGATAACATGTCATTTGATCTATAAATATTTCTATATGTCTAAGACAGACAATACTCTTTTTAGGTGTTATGCCAATACCATCATCATACTCCTTCAAATCAACAGTCCTTCCTTATATAGTGGTCCCCGCTGATCCTTGGGGGATACATTCCGAGGCCCCTAGTGGATGCCTGTAACCTTGAATAATACTGAACCCTATATATACTATGTTTTTCCTATATATACATACCTATGATAAAGTTAAATTTATAAATTAGGCATACTAAGAAATTAACAACAATAATAAAATAGAACAGTTATTAATATAACAACATACTATAATAAAAGTTAAGTGAATGTGGTTTCTCTCTTTCTCTCTCTCTCAAAATATTTTATTGTACTGCACTGTGAGGAACAGAAGCTACAGGAAACTGAAGCCTCGGAAAGTAAAACCATAGATAAAGGGAGGACTACTGTATTCTTAGTTTCCTTACCATTTCTTTTTATAACTTACTTGTTGTTGAAGAAAGAAAGTCTTTGTTCTGAAGAGTTTCCCTTCTTCAGGGGACTACTGGTTGTGTCCCCATTGACATGTTCTTCTGTCCACTACACTAGGAATTCAATCTAAATTGATCCAATTTAGGTTAGTTTTTTTTTTTCCACAAGAATACTTCATTGGTGGTATTATTTCCTTTACCAGGAAATACGTAATGTCTAGTTTCTCTCTTTTCAGGATGTGAGTAGCCACTAATAATCACTGTTGTAGATTCATTACTTCATTAGAGATAGTAAAGAGATAAAATTTTAATTCTGTTAATACTTCTTCAATTATTAGTTTGAATGCTTCTATAAGAAAGATTGCTTCATCAGTGATTTTATTACCCTGAGGTACAATTTTTATAATAAAGGCAAGATAAATATTAAATTCTTTTCCTTCATTTATCACTTTTCACAATAAAATAATTTTTTAGAATTCATTGATTTAAAGCTATTTGATGTGTTTCAATACACTGCAGTTATTACCCTTATTAATGAAATATTTTTTCATCTTTGGCAAGTGAGGAATTATTCAGATTTGCTTACAAGTTCATCTTTTGATAAAATCCAGTAGTAGGCTGGATGTGGTGGCTCACACCTATAATCCCAGCACTTTTGGAGGCTGAGGCAGGAGGATTGCTTGAGGCTAGGAGTTTGAGGTTGTGGTGAGCTATGATTCTGCCACTGCACTCCAGCCTGGGAAACAGACAGAGACCCTGTCTCAAAAAAATAAATAAAATACAGTAGTTATTGTTAGCTGCTGGTGTGACAACACTGCCAATGACAATATGGTCACTAAGAAGTTTTTTTTTGGCAATATTTTTGTTCTGTTAGTATGTC
The DNA here is from genome assembly GCF_020740605.2 of Lemur catta. Classification (NCBI taxonomy): domain Eukaryota; kingdom Metazoa; phylum Chordata; class Mammalia; order Primates; family Lemuridae; genus Lemur; species Lemur catta. The sequence continues at coordinate 8,858,255 of NC_059143.1, read as the reverse complement.
CAATTAGAAATGTATAATAAAATTACTATGCTGTAGAGTCACATGGAATAGTTCCCCAAGGAGAGTTATACTTTCAAGTGAAGATAGAGTTAGGTTAATTTGTTTTATTGCACATTAAATTTGTAGGGATTATAATACTTTTATAACATTTAATTTTGTTTTATAATTATGTAAAACTATGTACATATACCAAATAATGTATATTCAAAGATATCAAACCTTCATCTTTATACCTTCTATTTCCTCTCATTAATATAACTAAATTTTAAAAATGATTTTTCTTCCATTAAAAAAAATCACTTTAGTGATATAAAATTTACAAATAATAAAATTAACCAATTTTACAGGCATGACTTGATGGGTTTTGAATAATGTAATTTCACTACGTGTTACACTACATGTAAACACTATTAAGCCCATGATATGGAGTATTTTCTTCCCCTTAAAAAGTTACCTGTGTCTTTTTGCAGCTATTTCTCTCTTCTGCCCCTGACCCATGATAACCACTGATGTGTTTTCTGTCCTATAGTTTGCCTTTTTCAGAATTTTATATAAATGGAATTATATAATATGTAGTATTTTGTGTCTGGCTTCTTTCACTTACCATAATCAAGTAGTGTAAGTCCTTCAAACTCATTCTTTTACAAAAATTTTTGACTATTCTAGGTCCTTAGGATTTCCACATAAATTGTAAAGTCAGCATGTCTGTTTCTACAAAAAAAAAAAAACAAAAAAAACACCTCACTTTAATTTTGATTGAAATTGCACTAACTCTATAAATCAGTTTAGGAAGAATTGATATTTTACAACATGAAGTCTTCTGACCCATGAACTTAGTATATTTCTCCGTTTATATAGGCATTCTTTAATTTCTCTTGGAAATGTTTTGTAATTTTCAGTTTACATGTCTTCTACATATTTTGTTATATTTATCCCTAAGTATTTCATATTTTTGATGCTATTGTAAAAGCTAATGGTTTTAAAATTCGTTTTCTAAATTATATTACTAGTATATATAAATACAATAGATTTTTACATGTTGATCCCATATCCTTTGGCCTTGTTATATTTACTTCTTAATTTTAGTAGCTTTTCTTATAAATTCATTGGAATTTTTTTAAAGCGATACATAATAGATGTATATATTTTAGAGGTACATATGATAATTTGATACATTAATATAACCAAATAAAGGTAATTGGGATATCTCTCACTTTAAATATTTACCTTTTCTTTTTGCTAGGAACATTTAAATTATTCTTGTCTAGCTATTTTGAAATGTATGATAGCTTAATGATAACTATAGTCACCCTACTGATCTACAGAATGATTTTAAAAATCATTTAAAAATTTTAGTTATATCTTGACAACCATATTATCTGTGAATAAAGATAGTTTTACTTCTTCCTTTTCAACTCTGTCTTTTATTTCTTTTTCTTCTCTTATGCCCCTGGCTAGGACACCAGTACAATGCTAAATAGAAGTAGTGAGAGCAGGCATCCAAGTCTTATTCCTGATCTTAGGGGAAAAGCAATCCATCTTTCACTATCAATTATGGTAGTATCTCTAGATTTTTCATAAATGTCCTTATAAGGTTGAGAGGTTTTCCCTTTATTCCTGTTTTACTGAGTGTCTTTGTCAAAAATGGGATTGAATATTGAAAATTGGATTCAATTGTCAAATTTAATTGTCAAATATTGTCAAATACTTTATGTGAACCTACTGAGGTATCACATGGCTTTCCTTCTTAACCTTTTAATATGTTGAGTTAAACTGATTTTGAAATGTGAAAGTAATCTTATATTCCTGGGATGAAATCCATGTGGTACTAATGTATTATCCTTTTTATATATTGACGGATTTAATTTGATAAAATTTTGTGAAGGATTTTTGTGTCTTTGTTTATGAGGGAAATCATCATATAATTTACAGAAAAGTAAATATTTTTTTGTATTTCTTTTTCTGGTTTTGCTTTTATGGTAAAGCAGTTATCATTAAAACTATTAAGTTTTCCTCCTTCTGTTTTCTGGATGTTTGTTTGAGGTTGGCTATATATTTTTTTAAATATTTGGTAGATTTCACTTACGAAACCATCTGGGTTTTGAGCTTTCTATGTGGAAAGGTTTTTATCTATCAATTTAATACCTTTAATAAATACAGGGGTAATTAAGTTATCTACTGCTCCTTTAGTGAGCTTTCATAGTTTTTGTCTCACAAGGAATTTGTCCATTTCATCTAAGTTATCAAATCTATTGCCATGACATTATTTCTGATATTCTTTTATCACGATTTTAATGTTTATAAGATCTGTAGTGATGTCTCATTCCTCTTTCATTACTTACAGTGATATTTATGTCTTTTCTCTTTTATTCTGATAAATCTGGCTAGATGATCAATTCTGTTGATCTTTACAAAAGAACCAGCTTTTGGTTTCATTTCTTTGTCACTATTGTTTTTCTAGTTTTTATTTCATTTAGTTCTGCTCTTTGATATTTCCATTCTTCTGCTTATTTTTCATTTAATTTCCTCTTCTTTTTCTAGTTTTATAAGGAAAGTTTATATCATTGATTTGAGATTTTTCTTTTTTTAAGTATAAACATTTAATGCTCTAAATTTCTCTATAAGTACAACTTTATCTGTATACCAAAAATATTGATATGTCATGTTTTCTATTTAATTTAGTTAAATATTTTCAACTTTCCCTTGTGATTTTTTTCTTTACCCTCTGTATTATTTTGAAATGTTTTACTTTAAACATATGTGGTGTTTTGCCAGATATCTTTCTGTTATTGATTCTTAATTTAATTCAGTTGTAGTCAGATAATATGTTTTGTATGATTTCAATACTTTTAAGTACATTGTTCACTGGTTTTATAGCTCAGCATATGTTCTGTACTGGTGACCTTTCCAGATACACCTTCAAAAAGTGTGTGACCTGCTGTCGTTGAAAGCAATATTCTACAAATGTCAGTTAGGTTGGGTTGGTTGACAGTGTTGTTTAAGCGTTTTATATTATTACTGATTTCTATCTTCTTGTTCAGTTGATTACTGAGAGATAAGAATTTAAATCTTCAATTATAATCATGGACTTGTCTATTTCTCCTTTTAGTTCTATATATTTTGGCTTTGTGTATTTTGAAGCTCTGTTATTAGGTGCATACACATTTAGGATTATGTCCTCTTGATGAACTAATCTTTATATTATTGTGAATATCCTTCTTTATTCCTGGGAGATATTCCTTGTTCTTAAGTCTACTTTGTCTGATAGCCACTCCAACTTTCTTTTGATTTGTGTTTGAATATTATATTTTTCCACCTTTTTACTTTTACACTGTCTTTATATTTAAAATGTAGGGGGTTTTTTTTGTAGGCAACATATACTTGATTCTTTTGTATCTAACCTGATAATCTCTGTCTTTTAATTATATGTTTAGATTATTCACATTTAATGTAATTATCTGTACAGTTGGGGTTAAGTTTACCATTTTATTATTTGATCACTATTTGTCCCTTTTCTTCTGTGTTATTTTTTTTCTCCTTTCCTGCCTTCCTTTGGATTAGTTGAGTTTACTTTTTCTTAATGATTCTGGTTTGACTTTGTTATTGATTTATTAATCATGCTTCTTTTATTTTTACTTTTAGAGATTTCTACATGGTTCACAATAAATAATTTTTAACTTATAGTCTATCTTCAAAAAATATAACACTTCATGTATAGTGTAAGAAGCTTACCACAGTATACTTCTATTTCATTTTTTAATACATTTTTATTATTGTTTTGCTTTTAGCGGTTAGCTTTTAAAGAGATTAAATGTGAGAAAAATATCTTTTATGTTTGCCTTACATACACCATTTCTGACATTCTTCATTTGTTTTTGTTGTTGTTGATTTAAATTATCATCTGGTATCATTTTTATTCTGCCTGGGAAAATTTCATTAACAATTCTTGTGGTACATATCTCCTGGAGATGAATATGTTAAGTTTTTGTTTTTCTGGAAAATAATTTATTCACCTTCAGTATTTTTTTTTTTAGATTACACTTTTCTTTCACATTTATTTTTTTTGATGTTTTTTTTTTTATTTCAGCTTATTATGGGGGTACAAAAGCTCAAGTTATATATATTGCCCATGTCCCGCCCATCCCCCTGAGTCAGAGCCTCAAGCGTGTCCATTCCCCAGACAGTGCGCCTGGTACTCACCATGTAGTCATACCTCCATCCCCTCCCCCCACCCCCCACCTCCCCGAGTCAGCACCTTCAAACATGGCCATTCCCCAGACGGTGCGCAACGCACTCATCATGTAGGCTTACCTGGCAGGGGAGATACCATGATCACCTTCAGTTTTGTTGGATATTTTGGTAAAAAAAAATCTAGGTTGACAGTTTTTTCTTTCACTACTATAACTGTGTCTCATCATTGTCTTATTGCTTATATGGTGTCTCATGAGAAGTCTGTCATCCTTACATTTGTCCTCTTTATATGATGTGTTCTTTTCTCTGGCTGCTTCTGAGATTTTTTTTCCTTACTGCTGGTTTTCAGAAATGTGATGATGATGGACTTTGATGTGGTTTTCTTCATGTTCTTTCTGTTTTTGAGTTGCATTGAACTTCTTGAATCTACAGACTCATAGTTTCAATAAATTTGGAATTTTTCTGTCTTCCAGGTCCTCCTTCTTGGACTACAATTGCACATGATATTGCCCCACAGTTCACTGATGCTGGAATATATTTTTAAGTCTTTTTTTCTCTGAGTTTCATTTTGGGGCATCCTATTACTGTCTTCAAGTTCACTGATCTTTTCTTCTACAGTGTATAATCTGTTGTTATTCTCATCCAGTATATGTTTAATTTTAGACCTTGTAATTTTCATATTAAGAAATTTTACTTGGGTCTTTTTTATATCATCCAATTTCTCTTCTTCATTGTGATGTTATTCACTATCTTCTTGAACATCTAGAGTGTATTTATGATGGTTGTTTTTATGTACTTGCTGGTTCCATCATCTCTGTCATTTCTGGTTCTACTTGCATTGACTACTTTTTATTCTGGTTATGGGTTATATTTTACTGCTTCATTTTGTGCTATATGATTATTAATTGCATGCCAGAAAGCATGTATTTTATGCTATTGGTTGCTGGATTTCGTTGTATTCCTTCTAAGAGTTTTATGTTTTGTTCTGGTGTATAGTTAATTTACTTAGAATCAACTGGATCACTTGCATATTTGCTTTTAAATTTGTTTAGGGTGAGTACATAACAACCTTTAGTTTAGGGCTAATATTTTCCCTTTAACAAAGCAATACCCTTCTATGGATTCTACCTGATTGTCCATGTACTACAAGGTCTTTCTACTCTGGCTGGTGTGAACATGAACTTCTGTCAGTCCTTGGTGAGCTCTTGGAGTAATTTCCTTGCTCCTTTACAGCAATTCTTCCTCTGGCTTTAGATAAATTCTTCTCACATATATGCAGATCAATACTCAGCCAAGGACGGAAGGGGAGCCCTCTAAAAGTCTTTAGGCTTTTCTCTCTGTGCAGCTGTCTCCTCTCCAGTATTCTGACCCACAGATTCTAGCTGCTTTGCCTCTCCAAACTCCTATCTGTTTCTTCAATTCATCAAACTTTCCAAGCTATATTTGGATTCTCTCTCCCCTGTGACTTGGAAACTGCCTCCATTATTCATTTTGTTTCCCTTCCCTCAGGGATAACAATCCTTTACTATCTGTTTCCAATATCTGAAAAGTGTCACCTCATATATTTTACCCAGTTTGCCAGGTAGGGATTAAATTTGGCCCCTGTTACTCCATCTTCCTTTGAAATAGAAATCTCTTCTTTTAAAAACACATGAACAAATTTATATATGTATGTGTGTGTGTCTGTGTGTGTATATATACATATATACCTCTTCCACTTTTCTTCAAAAAGAAAGACTATATACACATACTATATGCACTTCTATCCACTTTGCTGTTCTCAATTAACAATATATCATGGAGATCTTTCTATAGCAGTATATAGAAGTATTCTGTCTTCCTTTTTATAGCTGCATAGTTCTCCACTGTGGTCTCAACTAGTCTACTGCTGATGAACATTTGGGTTGCTCCTGTCTTTTGCAAGAATAGCCTTCTGCATATGTCTTTTCATACCTTTGCCAGTGTATCTTTGGTTAGATTATTAGATGTGAAAGTGCTGGGTTAAAAGATAAATGCTTATGTTATTTTGCTAGAAATTGCAAAATTACCCTCCATAAGGATTATACCATTATGAATTTCCACCAGCAATGTATGAGAGCGCCTGTTTCTCCAAGGCCTCATCAACATATTTCAGACCTCCAAATTTTTGTTAATCTATTAAGTAAGAAATATCTGACTGTAGTTTAATTTGAATTTCTCTTACTATGAGTAAAGTTGAATATCGTTTTATATAGTTAAGAACTATTTGTATTCCTTTCTGTGATTTATCTGTTAATACCTTTAGTCCATTTTTCAATAAGGTGTTGGCTTCTTTCTTCTCTATACTTAGAAACTCCTTTTATATTCAAAGTATTATCCCTTTTTATGGGATAAAAATTGCAAATATTGTTCTTTCAGTTTGTCATGTATCTTTTTACTTTTCTCATGGTATTTTTTCCTATGGAAAAGTTTTTACTTCAAAATTTTTATGTAATCAAATGAATCAATGTTTTCTATTATTGCTTCTGAATTTTAAGTTATAGTTAGAAAAGTTTTTACTACTATCAAATTTAAAAGAAAGTCATCCATTTTTCAAAAGTACTTGTGTGGTTTAAATTTTTACATCTAATTTCCAGTCCTTTTGGAATTTATCTTACACCATAAAGCAGGCACTATGTTTTCACTCAGCTGGAGAATGGAAGGACTGGCTTGGGGTGGGGATTTGAAGGCAAAGAGACACAAAGTTGTAAAAGACACGATCTCTGTGTCAAATTGCTCTTACTAGGAGAGAAATCAAAACAGCTCTTAAGAAAAACTGAGTAAACGAATACTGTAAGTCTGTATGGGAAGATAACATAATAAAGAAATCAGTTCTCTCCAAATGAATTTAATGGTGTACTTGAGGACAAAAGATAAATACACACACACGTATGTGCACACTTATGTGTGTATGTGTGTGTAGAAAGAGAGTGAAATAAAGTCTGATAAATGCACTTACACAGTAAGATGATACAAAGACTCTCAAATGAAAAGACTCTATAGCTGGATTTTAAGGCATGAGTAGGAACTCAATGAAGTGACGGTGACAAAGGAGGGTCCTCTTAGCAAAGGGAGCATTGGCACGGCATGAAAGCACTTGCCATGTTCTTGACACAGTGGAAACGTTTCCCTGGCTGGATCACCCACTACATGTGTGTTTCAGGGAGGAACGGATGAAAAGAGAGGACTCAGAGACACCCGAAACTGGGGGTGAGGAAATGTTTTCTTAAGGCCAGATGATAATATTTTAGGCTTGCAGACCATATGATCTCTGGCACGATCACTCAGTTTTGCTGTTATACCATGAGAGCAGCCGTAGACAATATGTAAGCAAACGAGTGTGGTTGTGTTCCTATCAAACTGTATTTATGAAAACAGGTGGCACTCTGGATTTGGCCCATGTGCCATGGTTTTCCAACTCTTGGCTTAAAGGCTCAGAGTGGGAGAGCAAGTGGGGATATGGGGTGTTGGAAATACAGCAAAGTCTAGGAAGTAAAGGAAAAAGTCAAAATAACATCATTGTCTCTTTCTTTTAGCACCCTCAGAGAGCTAAGACTTCTAGTATGGCCATTGCCACTTAGGAAATTTTGTAGAAATAATGTGTAAATTTTGAATCAGAATCCTCTTGACCTTTTATGAGTTGTAGGAATCAGAAAAGAATGATCTCATTTTTGCCTTGCCCAAGTGGGAGCAGTAAAAGCTAAATCTTCCAGAAATCTGGGTAATTTTAATCCAGTTACAAGTAAGACCTACCCTGTGCCAGAACTCTCCCAAAGTGGGGAATTTTGACTTTGGAAATCAAAATTCCAAATGAGTGAGGTGATTAACCAGTGGTGTCATTTTGAGGGTTAAACTTACAGGAAGCTTAAAGGCTATTCAAGCATTATATTAGTCTGATGAATTAGATCTGAGAACGAAAGGGAAAATCTCTTGATGAATTTAATGGAATGGCAAAATTGAGTCTGAAGGTGGATTAGATGGATTCTAAATATTCTTCAGAGTTTCAGATTCCACAGATACCGTCAGCTTAACAACACAACCTATCAGAATCTTTGTTTTCAACTAACTGCCATAGAATGGAGAGATTCAATTTTGTAAATGCATCTTCATTTTGGTAACAGTTCAAGGGCGATTAAAATTCTTTTAATCTTAAAGATGAAAATTTTAACTCTACATCTCTGAAGGAAAACAATCTAGGAAGTGAAAATGGCAGTTTTCATCAAGGAACCAATGATGTTTCTGTAATTATTGGTTTTTACATGAATGTTTATGTCAGTCAGTATATTGTTACATCTTAATTGTTAGAAGTCACTAGAGACAGTGAAGACAGTTTTTGAGCAGGATAGTTATTGAGAATGTTAGCCAGAAAGCAAATTAGCTTTCAACAAGATGAAAATTTTGTGTTAATGCTAAATGAAATTCTCTAATGTGCCCTCATATATTATGATCTATTATTTTTGAAATATAGAGATAAATAACTTGGCCATTCACGTGATTTCTTTTCTCTTATTTGTTTACTATGTTAAAAAAAAGAAGCAGGCATGAAGTGTGTTTTTCCTTTTTTTTCCCCGATTATTTCTCACTTTGCCTCCTGGGCTCTTCTGTCTTTTTCTGTCTTCATTAATATCAACAAATAGTAATTTTCCATGCAGTAATATATGTAAACTTCACAGTAATCTGTGGCCTGTGACCTGGATAAAGGCTTTCAAAAGTGATCTCTTGCTTAAACCCTCATAATATTTGAAAGTTGGGATTTCACTTCTTGGGCTGCTACCTGAAGACTAGGATAATGGGGGCAGGGTTGGTGGAGGTAAGATGTGAGCAAAGAGCTAGAAAGTGATGTTACAATATTAATCAGGAGCCCATTAGACTGAAGTGGCCCAGTGCCCTGGGTTCCTACCTAAGCAAACAGAAACCCAACACAATGTAAACACTAAAACACAACTTAAGCTTAACCAGTCGGAAGCAACCAACTAGCCTCTAACTGGGGACTTCCCACTGGAATGATCCAATACAGCTTCACTTTAACCAATCAAATATTTCCTTTGCCTTGTTTCTGAGTTCACCCTATACAGGCCTTCCCCTTGAAATCCTGACTTGTTTGCAGCTTGGAGCTGTCTGCTTCATGCATCACTGTTTGCTCAAATAAACTCTTTAATATTTTAATGTGCCTCTGTTTATTTGTTAACAGTGATTGTGAATTAAATATCTACTACATGCCAGGCACTATGTTAAACTCTTCTCATATATGATTTACTACTCATAGCATCTTCATAAGTCAGGTATAATTGTCGCCCTCGTATAGGTCTAGGAGGTCATGGTCCTGAGGATATTGGAGGAGTCATATTAAGATATGACTGGTACAACCACGTAGATTGTTTTCCACTCTTGTTTTCATGCATTGGTGGGGACATCCAGTAAGAGGTTGAATCTGTGTTCTGTATCATTCAAGCAAGTTACTAATGAGTTCCTACATATAATAGGTGATAATTTCATACCATTACCCAGGTCTTCTCCATTCTCTTCCACTCCCCACAACCCCACCCAGCACCTAACAAAACATGCATACCTAAGAATTTCTTTATATCACTTCAAAAGACAGGGTATAAAAGGAGATGATGAGATGAGATGAGATAAGGTGAAGCTGAACAAGTAAATCAGTGTCCAAGGCTTGGCTGGGGAGGAGGGAAGGCTGGTACGCAACATTAGTGAACTTATTGGTAATAGGGACCAATGGAAGGGCTTTTCTCAGTGGAGTGGCACGATCTGACTAGTATTTTTAGATACGTTACTCTACCAGTAATATAGTGGGTGGATTTTGGGGAGTCAAGACTGATGACCAGGAAGACTGGCATGAAGGCTTTTGTAACATCCCCATCTGAAATGGGGAGGCCTGCACTGGTAGAAAAGATGGAGACAGAGAGAGACATTTGAAAATGAGTCAACTATTCCTGGGAGTGAGGTAGAGGAAGGGGATGGAGTCAACAATACCTTTCAGATTTTCGGCTTGGATGACTATAGCCAGATGATAGTGCCCTTAACTGAGGCAAAGAACACTTCTAGACCTATCAATATTTTTGGCTTTCAAAGTTGGACATGAAGATTTACTTTGTATAAAGCAGATCTGTCCAATAGAAATATAACACAAGCCACGTGTGTAATGTTACATTTTCTAGAAACCACATTAAAATAAGTAAAAAGAAACTGGTGAAATTAATTTTAATATTTTATTTAACTCAATATATCAAAAATATTATAATTTAAACTTATAATCAATGTAAAATTATTAACAGAGCATTTTTTCATTTTATTTTAATATGAAGTCTTTGAAATCTGGCACGTATTTTACACTTACAGCACATGTCAGTATGTGCCAGTCACACACGAAACACTCAGTAGTCACATGTGACTAGGGGCTACCATATTGCACAAAGCACCCATACAGCATCCTGATATAGTTAGAGAAAAGCGTTCTTTTCGGAACCATAGAGCTTCTGAAAATTGACTAAGATAAATGCTCAAGTACAGCTCAGAAAGAAGCTATTCACCTGAACAAGAGACTGTATCACCAGGAGATGTGACATCTACTTTGGGTTCTAACACTTAAAGTTGTGGGATCTTTGGTAAGTTAACTTCTCTGCACCAGAGTGAATTAAAAGCAAGACTCTTTTTATAGTTTACTTGTAATATTAATATCTCCAAGGCAATGAGTTGACTACTTCGTGCAGCAGTGGAAATCACAGTAGTGGTAGTGAGCATGGCAGTGTTAGCAATGATGATCGCAAACCTCATACAGCATTTACTGTGTGCCAGGCACTGTTTCAAGTGCTGTCCATATATTAAGTGATCTAATTATCACAACCACCCTATCCCCTAGATTCAATTATGCTCATTATACACATCGGGAAACTGAGTACAAAGAGGTTATCTAAACAGCTAATGGAGCTGGTAGGTTGCAGTTTGGAGTTTAAGATGCAGGTACTCTGGTTTTCCTGTCCATGCCCTTAACCACTGAAATATATCATTTTCTTAAAAAGTAAAAGAAGTAGCTGGGTGTGATGGCTCATGACTGTAATCCCAGCACTTTGTGAGGCCAAAGCATCTGCTTCACTTGAAGCCAGGAGTTCGAGACCAGCCTGAGCAACATAGTGAAACTGAACTCTACAAAAAAATTAAAAAATTAGCTTGGTGTGATGGGGTGCACTTGCAGTCCCAGCTACTCGGGAGGCTGAGGCAGGAGGATCACTTGAGCCCAGAAGTCTGAGGCTGCAGTGAGCTGTGATGAAGCCACTGCACCAGGCAACAGAGCAAGACCCTGTCTCAAAAAAAAAAAAAAAAGGAAAAAAATTAAACTGTTACTTTCTTTTAAACATCACAAACTTTAATCTTTTTCAAATGTGTGAAAATAATTTCAAAGACTCTCCTAATAAGTTTTAGATCAACACACTGATTGTGTTGATTAGCACAGATAATGTAATACGTGCATATTCATCCTTTAAAAACACTTTTGATTGTGAAGAAAGTAGAGGGGTTATTACTGCCTTCTCTTTCCTTGTAGCAGTCTTTAAGCCAAGTGCCTGTCGAAGCTACGGAAAACAACAAAGGGCCAACAGGCCGAGATCTGAAAGTTGATATTTCTTCAACAAAGGGATAAATGTCCTCTTTAAAAGTAAAAACAAAACCAATTGGACCAGTCCCCTCCTTTCCCTGCATGAATGCACACAAGCAGTGGCATGCTGATAAGTGTTTAATAACTGGCTCTCTGGAAGACTTTCATGTGTTGTATATATAAGTTTATTATACATTTTATATTTTATATATACAATGTGTACCACACAATTTATAAATAAGAAATCTATTTTACCCTTTGTTGTAAATGCCACACAGCCAACTGATTGTCACAAAATGCTTTTGTTGATTTTTTGTTGAACCATTGAATCCATTGCTACCCTATGGTAGCAACTGATGAATGAATGAATGTACTTCTGACATGAATGTTGGTTGACATTTGTGTTTATGTTAAGTAAGACAATGGTGAAACAATGAAGATGTATGTTAAAATGTCACTTTTTTTTTTTTTTTTTTTGAAATAGGGTCTTACTCTGATGCCCAGGCTGGAGTGCAGTGGCATCACTATAGCTCACAGCAACCTCAAACTCCTGGGCTGAAGTGACCCTCCTGCTTCAGCCTCATGAGTAGCTGGGACTACAGGCATGTGCCACCAAGCCCAGCTAGTTTTTTTGTTTTTTGTAGAAAAGTAGTCTCTCGCTATGTTGCCCAGGCTGGTCCCAAGCAAACGTCACTCTTGACATGAATCACTTCTTTGCTGAATCAGAAAATTGTTTTTGAATAATGGAAGAATATTTCCTCGTTTATTTGTGCTATTCACAATGCAGTGGTTAGAGATACAACATATTTTCAGGTTTAATCTGTGACATGAACACTTCCTCCATCTTCTTTTAAAGTCTAGACAATCATCAAAACAGTCAGGTTCCATTTGCGGAAAGTAGTTTGTTGACTTCCTTGGTGTGAATACCCCACCAGGGCCGATCTCAGGCTGCAGCATGTTGCCACTGGACAACAAGTTGAGAAGGGGTGTGCAGTAAGTAGCGCACCATCACGCCGTATTTCTACCATGAGGCGACAATAGATGAAAATAGCCTCAAAGGCATAAATAATAGTAAAACTTAAAAAAAAACTAAAAAGAACTTCTTATTTTTGTTTATAATTTACTTAACCATACGTTTATATAATTCAGTGTTAATAACAGCTGTGTTTAACAACTGACTCACAAAATTCCTGAAAATTTAATAATCAGCTCTTAGGAGCCAGTACAAACCGGTTCAAGCATAGCACCAGTGGGAGATGGGGAGCTCACATGCTGCTTATAGAGGAGTACATGCAGGACATCACATCCTGCAGCCCAGATGCACAGGAGATGCAAAACCACCACAAGATTGTGCACTTGGAAAGATGATAATAGACGGGAGCTTTAGAGGCGTAAATAAGTATAGCCCACTTAGCGTACTCATCAAAAAAAATCCTACAACTGCTCCTTTACCAGAATCTTGATTTTAATAACCAGTCAGGATACAGCCAGAGGGATACTTAACTTGGATTTTTTATGAAAGCATCAAAAGCATTTGTTGAGAATGACTAAACCCATACTCTGTAATAAGAGCTCTATATGATTTAGAACATGGAAAATCAACTATAAAGGAAGGAAAGGTATGTCTGGCTCTTCCCCTCCATGGAACTGGCGACAATGCTCCATCCACTGTGACTGAATGGCCCTGCTGGCCCCGGCCACCTTCTCTGCTGCATGCCCCACATTGCTGCCATAACTCACAGTCTCCTCTGCCCTGAGATGTCTGCTTCTTGGTTCAAAGTCCCAGGCACAAAGTCAAGCCATTCCTTACACTTTTGCCCACTCTGAGTCCTGAGTCTTGCCTGCCCAAGGAGTGACTGTGGCAATCTGTAGCTTTGAGCCTTGCTGTAGTTTGGATGTTTGTCCCCTCCGAGTCACATGTTGAAATTTGATCCCCAATGTTGGAGGTAGGGCCAGAGGGGAAGTGTTTGGGTCATGGGGGTGATTCCCTGTGAATAGATTAATGCCCTGTCTGGGGTGAGAATGAGTTGTCGGCACTTCACTCTATTAGTTCCTGTGAGAGCTCACTGTTAAAACAGTCTGGCACCTCCTCCCCTTGCTTCCTTGGTTTCCATCTCTGTCTCTCTGTCTGTCTGTCTCTCCCCATGTGATCTCTGCATATGCTAGCTCCCCTTTGCCTTCCACCAGGAGTGGAAGTGGCCAGACACCCTCACCAGAAGCAGATGCTGGTGCCGTGCTTCTTGTACAGCCCGCAGAACCACGAGCCAAACAAACCTCTTTTCTTTATAAATTACCCAGCCTCAAGTGTTCCTTTATAGCAACACAGATGGACTTACGACAAGGCTTTTTCATGAGTGCTCCATGTAGACAGTGTCTCTATACCCGAGATCTCACTGGGGAGTGAGTGTTCTTCCACCATTGCATCTGAGGATCCTCAGTTTTAAACTGTTCTGGAGGAAAATCTCATCTTGACTAGGGTCTGTTCTGAACACAGATGCTCCATTGCTGGGATGTTTCTTGGGCAACATCAACAAACACAAACCTTGCCCACCTCCCTAGCATGTATAGTACATACCAGTACCTGGGATCCTGCTATTTCTGAGGTCATGTGGGTTTATTGGCTAAAAAAAAATTGCCAAAATGAATCAGACCTTTGAGTCATCCATCTCATTTTTTATTTTTTTGGAGTAGGAATGAATAATAGCTCATGACGATTTCAATATTTTTTTTAAAAACTGATACAGTTCAATCAGTACCCTCTCAAAATTTGCATTTCTTGACTGATTCATCATCTTAATATTTCTTTTCATAAGCATCATTCTTAGCTTATTTAGATTTCCCCCTCCTGGGCTTTCATCCAGCTCTGTTTTCTCAATTGGCATCACACTGCTCAAGTAGAACATCAGCACCTCTGGCCCAAGGCTTTATCTACTCTCACTTTAGCCCCATAGACCTAATTTATAAGCATGAAATGTATTTATTCATAGAATGTCAAGGCCAATCATATGCAAAATTATAAGGTAGAAAAATTCTGGCTTCCATGCCCCACCTTATAACACACCCCTAGATTATAAGCTTCCTAAGGCAGGAAGTTTATCTTCTTTGTCTTCACACAATGAGTTTTACATTTCTAATACAGTCACAAGTCAGATGTATAAAAAGCACACCTTATTCATCTATCCTTGAACTCAACTTAGCTCTAGTCCTGCCGCTTTAAAGATACTAAGTCTCTTCCAATATAAATCAGTCTTTTTTAGGAAATCACTCAGTGCAGGTTTTAAGCTCAAAATTCCAACTTCCTATCCTGGTTTTTCTCCCCTGTGGTGGGTTCTTGTCTTCTGCTTGATCTGAGATCATGTCTGGGCACAGGGGACATTATGTGACACTGTGGGGATAATGCTGCGCTCTAGACTTTGCTCATCTGCGTTAGCCTGTGGTGTGGGGGAGGGGGGTCTCTGTCCACACTGCCCCCGTGCTGATGGAGCACCTCATCCCCCTGCTGGCATAAGCAGTGCTCCCCGGGAGCACCAGCGTTTCCCACTGCTCATTGGGATGCCCACTGGGGATCTCGGTGGCCCAACTAGACCTACTTGCTGACTCCTGGCTTGGGCAATCGACCCCAAGGCCCTCTGCCAAGGTCACTTCACCTTGGACAATAGTCATTCCTCAGGGTGTTTGTCAGCCTGCTCTTGCTGGGGCCGTGGGAAATTCCGGATCCCCTCCATGCCCTCTAGGAAGGATTCTGGGAGGTGTGGACCATCTTAGGTTCTCTGCAGGACTGCCTCATCCCAGAGCTTCGGGTGGGGATGGCACGTAAGCTTCTCATACCACCGTGCACCCCAGAGATTTAACCTAGGAAGGGGCAGATCTGACAACTCCTTTTCCTCTCTGAGAGACCCACTTAAGTATGATTCTCTTCTCTTTTTGCCATCTCTCCCAAGTTCCCTTCCTGAGGAAGCCACACTGCCCTTCTCTGTTCATCACTGTCTGCAGTCTTCTTCGTCATGGTCACAAAGCCTCCACCCTCTATCTTCCAAACTTTGGTTCTAGATGTTAACGGGAAGGCTTTGGAATTTAAAAAACTTTCAAGTGCCAAGCTCTGGTCCTTGAGAGCATGGATTTCCTGACTAATGGTTCTGGAATGTCCTTCAAGAAGAGCCAGTCTCCGGAGTCAAAATGTGAACATCAGAGCTTTAGCCATTTCTCCATTCCACCTATGACAAGCTCTGTTTCTACATAATACACGTAAAATGTAACCGTAGTAGTGTAGTTACTATGAAATGAAACTACAGGACTGATACCTTATTGTGGCTCTCTCAGAAAGTGTGAGGACTCAGAAGTTGTAAGAGAGCAGTCCTGACGGGCCTCAAAGCTAGAAAACGGGGTGCTGTGTAAATTGTGCCCCTAGAGCTGCACGAAAGAGCCCAGTTAGAATGGCTTCGAAGACAGGAGCGTAAAGCTAAATTACACAGTTGCTGAAGTGATAAAACTTCTGTTGGAAGGAGAGGACTCTTCTGATCTCTGCCCTGTTACCTGCCAGCCGTGAGACCACGGACACGGTTGGTCTCTTCCTGATCCCCTCCTTTGGGACATCACCCTGAAAGCCTTTACATGGGACTCCTCCCTTACGCCGTGTGGTGTGCGCTGGGCAAACCCAGCCCTCCCGTCCCAGGGCCTGTCACATGACCCACACTTGGATTCCAGAATGGGTATTTGACCAAAACTGGGCCACTTCCCTGGGACCTGTGCCACAGCTTCATAACAAGAACTTCTTCTTTCTCTGTAGGGATAAGGTAGCCCTGGGGCTACAAGTGGCCATCTGGTGACCACACAGCCTGTGCGATAACTCTTGAATCAGGGAGAAATAAGGCTGAGATGCTGGGGAGGTCCAGTAGCATGACTGCAAACTCTCTTCTAAGCCATGTCTGAAGTAGTCACCACCACTTCTCTTTTGGGCCTTAAGCTAGTATGAGTTGCATTCTCATTACTTGCAGCCATGAGAATAATAACAATAGCTAGCACTTCAATGGCATTTCCTAGGTGCCACTGTATTGTAGTAAGCACTTGGTTTACTGAATCCTCACAACAACCCCATGATGTAGGTACCATTATTATCATCCTCTCCACTTTGACCCACTTACATCTGGGACCGGGGTCTGGGAACTTAATGATGACACCATGGTGCCTCTTAACCAGACAGACTAATACTTCGAAGCTGGGCAAGTAACTTAACACCTCTGAGCCTCCAATGTAAGGGGGGAATGACACAACATTTTATCATGGTAGGCTCTCAGTAAATAGTTGTGATTCTAACATTTACAATTATTTCACCACTTTATTCTACTTCCTTCCTTCTGAGTGGTGCTTGGTGAGTGGGGATAAATGAGTTTGTGTTTCCAAACAGCTTTGAGGATTTGGAATGAAAGATGGATGCTAAGAATCATGATAGCTTGTTCCCTAAACACAAGCTACAGTTTTGTTCCTTGATACAAAACAAAGAAAGAATGAACCACAGTTGATTGTGTCTGTCTCTGTCACCATCACACATAGGATTAAATGGTCACTGGAGGCTTGACTGTTTTTAAAAATTTCTCTCAAAGTGACTGAAAAGAGACTTAAGATGATAAGATACTTGAGAAAGGATCGTTACACCCTCTACCACAGTGTTTCAAAGAATTTAGGATCCCTTTGTTCTGAATTCATCTCATCCGCCCATGGTAGACAAGGGTATGTTTCCTAAATTAGATGAATACCTGTTATCTACAGATCATAAATCTGATCCAAATGAAATATAATTCTAAAGGTAACTTGATTAGTAGCAATTTACCTTCAGGCAACCCCAGCCACTTAGAGTCTACTTCTTTTGATTTTTTTTCTGCAGCTGCCCCATTCTTACTTGGATCTATTAAGACCAGGACAAACTAGCCACTTCCCTCTCCTTGGCTGGTTTGCCTCTCCAAGTCCCCTGGTGGAGAGGAACGTGCTACGTGCTGGGGCATTCCTGGGTGGAGTCATTTGGCTGTAGCTACTGAACAGAAAAGCCACCCTCATTATTTCCCTAATTATAAACTACTGCATTGGTGGTAGGGAGAATACTACATACAGTTCTCCACTTCGTTCTACTCATTCATATATTTATTTATTCCTTGATTCACATATTAAACATACATTTACACATTTCTACCTTTCTTGAGAGCACATGTATCAGACACTATTCTGGGTTCTGGGGATACAAATGCAATGAAATAACACATGGACAGACAGAAGAAGTACAGCATGGTCTCTTGGCTAGCAGGTGACAGAGCAGAGATCACAATTGTCCTCTCCCTCCAACGTTAAGTTTGGTTGCTACAGCTGTTTAATGTAGCCTTACACTCCTGGCTTCAAAGCCATTCTAACCGGGCTGTGTCGCACAACTCCAGGGGCACAATTTACGCAGTCTCCAGTTTTGAGGCCCATCGGCACTGTCTCTCATGACTTTTGAGTCTTCACACTTTTTGAGAAAGCCGCAGTAAGGTATCAGTCCTGTAGTTGCATTTTATAGTAACCATAATACTGTAGTTATATTTCACATTTACAGATGCAGAAATGGAACATCGAGTAGAAGGGGGCTCCTTCATTCATGAAGTTGTTATTTAAGCCCACTACATACCAGATCCTACACTAAGTGTGCCAGTAGCCTTCTGGGACCCCAACCATAAATGCCTGACCTAGAATGCCTCGCTGTGAGATGACACTTCCTCCTCAGGGCCATGCCAGTATCCCAACCTTGCGATGCCAAGGCGTCCAGGTGTCCCAGGACTTTTTTGAACTGGATGACAATCAGTAATAACTAGGCACGTCACTGAATAATGTTTCAGCTGACAAACAAATGTCCATTTCCTGCTGGCTACCTAATCCTGCTCAGTTCCAAAGCATGGCTTCTGTTAACACAATCATGACCTTTTCTGTAGAAATATTTATAGTCTTCGGAGCATATTAAAATACGTTTACTGGCTGACTAATGGTGGCTAGAGTTTACTGAATTCCTCCCTCACTAAACCTCAAATACGTATTGCTAACAAAACAGAAAGTAAAATAACAATTTCTTAAATAGCACAATAAAAACAACTTATGTTTACTGAGTATTATGTACACAGAGATTTTACAAGTTATGCTTTTGAAACGGTGGCCAACAACTCTATATGATAGGTATTATCATCTCACTTTACAGATGAGAAAAATTGGATCCCAGAGAGGTTAAGTCACGGCTCACAGTCACACAGCACTGTCCTTGTGTCTGTCCTGCTCCATACCCTGCCTTCCTTCTCCCACACCATTTTAACCACCCATCACATAAACTTACTTTGAAACTGTATTTTCAACTTCTCCAGACCCAGGTGACTCAGTTCAGGTCCTATAAATCTCACGAATGTTGCAATCTGAGCCACAATCGAGGCCTGAGTTAGCCAGTGTGGATTTGAACCCGCCTGTCCTCATCACAAGATACCGGGTCTGTTTGATTTATAAACTTCAGCAGACAGTAACATCCTCCTTATCCAGGGCCACATCTAGGCAAGACTGCACAGTGGGCAAGTGTATTCCTCCCGAGCACCACTTCTTCATCTCACTCTCTGCAAGTGCCCCTTCCCTTGGACATCTGTACCATCTGTGTCCCGAGTGTGTCTCTTTGCCAGAGCGTCTACCCTGGCCCTTCCTCCCTCAGGCCTTGCTAAGTCCTGCTCTAGTAATTACTGTTAATTTGTTGGCATCCATTCTTGCTACCTGAAAGCACCCAGGTGTCAAGTTAGGACTTCCTCTCTCATGGTGTGTGATCTTGGGTCCCTGAAGACCACATCTCTTAGCACTCAGGGACTGCCAAGTGGGGGCCTAAGCACAGCCAATCTGATGCAATATTCTGGTAGCCTGTATCTTGAGAAGAGGGGAGCAAGGATGGGAGACAAAGTTACAAAATTCATTCATTTTGTAAGACGCACCCTGGCAAGATTGTTTTCTGGCAAGATTGTGTTCTCACTCCTGCCCCAAGAGTTGTTCTTCAGCTTTGAACTTCAGTCCTGTGCCATTCTTCCAGATCTTTCTAAAACAGTCTTATTTGTGTTAGCTAATCAGAAATGTCTCTTTGGTTTACAACCCAAGAACTTTCATAACAAACCTTCCTTCCTTGTTGGTAGACCTGCTGGCTGCAACTCTCCCCAGGCCTGTCACTGTGGTGTCCTCCCCTCACTGACTCCCACACGGCTCACCCCATCACTCACCAGGCCAGGTGGTCTGTCCCGCCCAGAGTGACTGTAACCCAGCAGGCAACTGATCTGCACTAACGAGCTAGTGGCGGAGAGAGGAGAGTGCCAGGGTCCTATCCCCAGCGCCCCCTCCGAGACAACTGTGTGGTTCTTCATGCTAAACGTCTTTGCAACAGCCGTTTAGATTCCATTTATTCCATCTTGGACTTTGTCTTCAGGTTCTATCTGAGACTTAGCATCTGGACATGCATAGTTGGCTTTCTTCCCGGGCTCCAGTGCACAATCTTCAGAAGGGACAGAAAACACAGGAGAGGAAGGTTGAAAGAGTTGAGCGAAGAGCCCGGGAGGATGATCTAAAGCACAGGTCAACTCTGGTACTACCTTGTTTGCAACCTTCAGCGGATTCCCCATCTGAAGTGTAGGTTCAAGTTTAAACTCCTCACGAGTCATTCAGATGCACCCAGGGCCTGGCCTCTGCCTATCTCTCTAGCTTTGTCTCCAGCAGTCTCTCCTTTGTACTTCATTTTCCTGCAAAGCTAAACTAACGGTGCTTCTCTGTACCTGCCGCATTGATTCTTGTCCCTGAGCCTTGTGTCAGTCTATTACCCCTCTCCTGCCCCCAGCCGCCCACGCCTACATCTAAGCTAGCCACTGTCATTCATCTCTTAAGAGCATCTCTAACATTCCTCTTCTGGGAGGTGTGTTCTTTGATGACCTCCTAGTGCTTTCCAATTTATATTAATGTTTATACCCCTCATGCTTAGCATTGGTAACTTAGCAATGGTAAGCTTAGCAATGGTAACTTCTTGGGATGGGTAGATGGAGGAATGGGTGGATACATGGAAGAAAGAAGGAATGAATCAAACTCTTATATAATTGCAAAACATGGCACTGCAGCAAGTATTTCACTATGTAAGTCTTTTCAGACCAAAGCTTCAGGCCTGTGGCTGATATCTTCCCTTCCTCCACCCTGCCTGGGTCTATTAGTGATTCATTTCAAATCAATAATGATTAAATTTATTTGTAGAAGTCCCTTAAGTGACTCAGTTATGTCCCTCACATAAATAACACAAGACTTGACCTGGCCGACTGGCTCTCATGGTGACATAATCTGGTTAACCTGATTAGCCAATTGATCACAGAGCGCAGAACAACTAATGAAGAAAAATAGGCCCTGATTTCTTTTTAAGAATAGATGCCAAGAAAGCAATAGGAAAATCATATTCTAAAAATTTGATATGCCATCACGTGAGCACTCAGAAAATAGATTCATGTAATTTGAGCAGTGCCAATGAATTCTGAAAAGAAGCTGAGCACAGTGACTGAAGCATGATGGTGCCAGGACACCCACCTGTGTCGCTGCGGTGGCTGGTCTCCCATCTGTGGGACAGACCCCACGCAGTCCTAAAGTGCAGCCCATCGCAGCCTGAGACGCAGCAGGAGGCTGAGGAGCTGAGCCAGCAGTAGGCTGTGCACCAGCCTGCCCAGGATAACAAAAAGTCAATGTCCACCTTGGACATGTCTCTGTCTTCTGGAAGCAATGGAGTGCACACCTCTTGGAACCTGGAGGTTCCAAGCACCAGGCATTCAACATTTCCTCAGGGCTCAGAGATATCAATGACCCCCTTGGTGTCTGTTGAGGCCCCTGGTAAAAGATGGATGAAGCAGGGCTACAGTTCAGTATGTCACTCCCTGAGCCTAGTGTGGGCTACTGTCCCCAAGCAACTCTCACTCCTTGCCAGATGATTTACTGTCAGAGGGTGTTTCCGTCTCAGCAACGGGTAATGATTTTCAAGAGGCTCCAGATGATGCCCTTAGGAGAGCCCAGTATTACAGGGGTGGCCATGACCTGTAATGGAACCTAATGATGCCCCCCCAGTGGGCTGCCAGCCTCAGCTTCCAGTGGATCCCAGTGATGTCCCATGTCAGGGCACCAACGAGGCCTTACTCTGGCCCCTCAACTGTACCTTCTAACAGAGCCTCTTTAACACCTAAGCTGTTACTGCCCTAACCATGCCTTCCACTGAGGCCTGGGCCACGCTCCCCTCTCTGGCTCATATGTCCCTCAGAGATCCCCACAACCTTGGGATGTCCCCAGCCTGAGCCCAATCGTTGCCAGTGATAGGGCCCAAACTCTCTTGTAGAGCCAGCCAGACTCCCAAGAAGACCCTTTCCTACCCAGGAAGCCCATCCCTGCTGCAAAGGGAGCAGAGCAGAACCCCAGGGCCCAGGAAAGGGCGTGCAGGAGGAGATCCTCAGGTTCAAGGCCTTCCTGCTGCCAGGATGAGGACTGTGCAAGAGCTTACACGAAGCACTCCCGCCTGAAGCCCAGATGAAGCTCTGGACCAGTCAGAGACTCCTGAAAACGCTCAAGCACCGTCTTGGATGCCCTAACCTCTCTGGGGCCACTGGCTTCTGCCAGAGTTCAGCCAGATGGGAAGATGGAGCACCACAGAGATTAGGAGCTTTATTAAAAAGCTCTTTATCTCCTGTAGCTCGCCAGCTTAGAACCCTTTAGTGACTCCTTTGCCTGCCACATAAAATCCAAGCTCTTTATCTTGGTCTTCCCCAGTTTCCAGAGCCAGACAAGGTTCAAATCCTGAATTTACACTCATTAGCCATGTGACCCTGGGAAAGGTCTTTGATCACTAAGCCTTGTTTCCTCTCCTGGAAAGTGTGAAAAGCCGTGTTGGACATTATTGGACACGGCACGTGCACAGCAGCGGATTCTCTCTGGCACTCACGGGCCGCACGCCCAGAGTTTCTGTCCGTTCCCACCGCTTCCTGACTAGGATGGGATGCCCCTCCACGGGTCATGGGATCCTGCATCCCAAGTTGCCACTAGCAACCTGGAAGTGTGGTGGCTTAATGCTCGTAGGGTAAAATTTGACTAATGGGAAATGGCAGATAGGAGAGAGTGAGGCAGGTAAGTTCCCCCTTCTTTTGTCTCTTCTGTGAGTTTTAGTGTTTCCCGAGCCCAGTCCCGTGCCGAGCACTGCCAGGTGGTGGCTGCAGAGAGATGAGTCAGGTCCGGTTTCCGTGCTCAAGGGACCATCCCGGTCTAGGGACTGAGAGGTCCCCCTGCGTGCAGTGGCCGTGGGGAAGTGGGGCCCCTAAAGGGGAGGGACAGAAAGGCTCTCTGGAGGAGGTGACCCTGGAGCCATCGAGAGTGTAACATCTAGTAATCCCTCCCATGCTGAAATACACTGCGCAGGTGAACACAGAGGGAAGAGGATTCCAGGCAGAGAACGCTGGACCTGGCACCTGCTCAGAGGGGAGCTGGCCTGCAAGCTTCCATCCACTCAGCAGATGTGTTCTGAGCCCACAAGGCAAAGAGCACCAAGGCTGTGGGGACCTGGTGAGGAGCAGGGTGTGTCAGGGGAGACAGACTGACTTCTCCAGGAGGTGCCTGGGCCAGACCTGAAGGACGCACGGGGATTAGCTTACCTCCCATTTCTTGGACATATGCCCTGTGCTGGCCACTAAGGATTCAGAGGTGCATGAAGGCCCCCTGCCTCTGTTGCAGAGCAGAAAGTCCACGTACAAAAATTCCAAATGTGCTCAGAGCTGCCAGGGAGAAGAGCCAGACCTCTGCAGGCTTGAGCTTACTCACGGCGCTGGGGCAGCCCTCAGCCTTGGCTTTGCCTACTCCTGCCCTGTCGGCCACCAGGACCCCGTCCTGCTTGGCTGCCTTGTCTGTGTTGCTAGTGGCCCCAGCATACCTGAGGTGGACATCCAGGTGCCCTCCACGCAAACTCTGAGTGAGGGGAGAGGACATGATTAAAAAAACAGGGGCAAGTGGGGCTCATTTGTGACCCAGTCACTGGTCCCAGCAATTGAGGTCTTGGGAACCCAATGTCTCTTTCATTCCCACACAAGCACCAGGTCCCTTCCACAGAGAGGCCACCTTGGGTTTCATGGGCCAGGGCTGGTCTCTGTCCCCCACTCCACCTGCCTCACACACAGCCCTACCTGGACAGCAGGTCAGATTGCTGTTGCTGGGATGCCAGCTGAGAGGTCTGGTTCGGGACCTGTCACTTTCACCGAGGAAAGGAACCAGAGTGGGCAAGGGTGTGCCGTGCGTGCTACAGTGGTGGGCAACAGGCCCCTCCTCTTGTGTGTTCACAGTCTAGTGGAGGAAGGATGTTATTAGAAATGTACAAAGTGCTGGGAGGACAAATATTGGGGACTTGCTGTCACAGGGTGAGGGCATTAAGAAGGCATTTCTTGGAAAGCGTGGTTTGAGCTCAGAGTCAAGGATAACTAGGTGCTAGGTAGATAAAGAGGTGACTGGAGGAGAAATAAATCTGTTCTTTATCCAGAGATTACCCGATGCTAGACAGTGCTAAGCCTATCCCAGTGTCACCCAAAGCGGGACAGTGGGTGGATAAGACACGTAGACTCCCAGTTAAGACTAGCAGTTCGAATGCTGCCTCTGCCGGTTCCTGGCTGTGTGGCCTTGGGCAATTTACTTGTGTCTCTGTTGCTTCTGAGAGCAAGAGGGGTGGTGAGATGGATTCAAGTTGATGAAAGACAAGGTTAATCACATTTTAAAATGTCTTCCTTGGCCGCTGGGTAGAGATTGGATAAGAGTGGGAGTTTAAGGGAGCAGAAGGGATTTCAGTGTTTTAGGTGAGAGTCAAGGCGGCTCGCACCAGGGTGTGCTGGTGGACACAGAGAGAAGTAGGGAGCCAGAGTTAATTGGATTTGGTGGACAAGGGCAAGGTCAAGGTGATGCCCAGGTTTCTGGCTTGTGTTATTATAAGTAGCACAGAAGAAGAATGCATGAACTTCATTATTTATTTTCTATTTATTGTGATATCTATCATACATGCAAAAAATATTTTGTATGTATACAACTTAAAGAATAATAATAAAAATCCTTACTTACTCTTTGGATCACTTGAAAAAGAGAATTTACCAACACATTTGAAGGCTTTGCATCCCCCATCCTCCTCCCCGGAGGTAACCACTATCCTGAGTTTTGGTTAACCTTGCCTTTGCTATTTATTGTTTTTACCACATGTGTATCGATTCCTAAACAATATAGTGAGTGGCTTTGTATGATTTTGAACTTTATCTTTATTCTGTTTGGGGTTCATTGAACTTTTTAAATCTAAAGGTTTATAGTCTTCAAAAAATTTAAAAAAATTTATTTCAGGGTAGCAATACAGGATTTACCAGCTGAACCGATGGTAAAGGATTTGTACACTCCCTTTTAAAATCCTTTTTCCATTAAGATAGTTCCTCTTCGAGGGGCAAATGGAGAGCCATAGGAAAAAAATTTTAATTTAAAAAAGATATTTGTTCTTAATATCAATGCAATTTTGTATTAATTCCTCCTAATTTTACCCAATCTTTCTAGAGGATTTTGGGGCAGTGGTGAATGTATATAAGGTGGACTTTTAGCAGAATTAGCATGTTCTCCTCAGTAGGTAAGAACTGTGCCTTCATTTCCTGTAAGATAGGGCCAGTGACTATGTCACTTCAAACCCCCTTGCTAAGAGAATGCCAGTCAGTGGCAAAGACTCCTGCAGCTGCAGCTGTTTTCCTGTTCTGGCAATAAATGATTATCCCTGCAGCAGTTTTGCCAGATAAGAAGCCAAGGCCACAAGAGGCACTTTTTTTTCCTGTTGGTCCATGTTAAGGTTTTGCATAAAAATGTCCTGTTTTCTTGCCTTTCCCCGTTGGGTTGGATATGTTGGAGTATCTAATATCTTCACACTTCATGATCCTCACAGCCGGTGGCACTTGGGGGCCAGAGTTTGCAAGGCATCCCCAGGGGGGTTTCATTTTGTGAACTGAGTCTGGCACATCTCTCAGTAAAGGCTGTGGACCACTTTGGAATCCCTAAGTCCAGGTTGTTTTGCTCTTTTTTTTTTTATTTGCCAAGTTCTAGAATGAATGGAGAAGAAGGTTGTTTACTCTTGATGGTTGAACCAAAATGATGCTTCCAGAAAGGCTGAGATAGAGGCCAGGTGACAGGGACAGTGAAAAAAGACAGAAGGGAACCAACAACCGTTGAGCATCTACGATAGGTGCTTTAAAGATGTGATCTCATTTCATCTTCCCATCGACCCTTTATTGGTCCCCATTTTTCAAATAGGAAAATTGAAACAGAGAAATTAAGGTGACACAGCCAGTAAACAGTAAATTCATAATGCAAACTCAAACTCAACTCTATCTTGCCCTCTGTTTATTTAGAAAGTGCATCTTCATGCATCTGTGGTTCACGTACTTTACTACTCTCTAATGCCTTGTTTTTGTGTATTCACTGACAAATCTACAAGGCAAATGAAATACTGAATTAGCCTTTAACATATTCTAGAGCAGTTAATGAAAATAATTATACACATATACGTATATATTAAGAAACGAGTAATTTTGAACTACTTCAGTATTGTGCATGGAAATACATGTAATTCCTTCTTTATTATTATTTTCATCGTTATTATATGCTAGTGATATTTATCCTCCAATATGCCAAGAAGGTTTATGAAAAGCTACCACAAAAAACCATAAATAAAATCCTACCCATTTTGTTACATTATGTAAGGAGAAATGTATTTTGAATCTCAGCAAATCTTCTATAAAACAGAAATATAACACAGAACAGCCTAGATTCAGGAGCCAGACTCCTTGGGTTTGAATCCCAGCGTTGCCCGTCCTAGTCTGGGTGGCCTTGGGAAAGTCACTACAGCCACTTTCTTCGCCTGTCACCCAGAACTGCTAACGGTGACACCTGGCTCACCTCAGAAGGCTGCTGCAAGCACCTCATGAGTTGATGTTCTGATGTCTAGAACAGAACCAGGCACATAGCAAGGGCTCAAAACACGTGGGCTGTTTTGTTGCTTTCACATGTGAAGAAACAGGTCCTTGGTTCGGCTACTTGCTCGGGGTGTCCTGTTGTCAATGGCAGAGTTGGTGCCGACACCCAGGTCTCCCGATTCTCAGCCCAGTGCTGGGCGCTGCAGTGACACCCAGGGCAGGACAGCACAGGAAACGAGAATTTTCCCTCTGTCTCTGTCCTTACTCCAAATAAACTGAAAATGCTATTTCTGTGCACTGTCCTCTGTCAGGCAAGTTTATCTTTCCCAGGGCCCCCACTTCTCTGCTGCCTGGCCAGCTGTCACAGCCTCGTGCTGTCATCCCCCTAGCACGGTGGTTCCCAGAACTGTGTGGAATCCAAAAATGTTAACGAATTCTATCAGGTCTGCAATCTCATGTCTATATTTCTGAAATTCAAAAACTCTCACATCTGAAAGCTTTTTCATAACCTTTTTGACTGCAAAACCTGTTCAGATTTGAACTTATTCAGTGAAAAAACACCTGAACTGACGTGAGGCTATTTATTGTTAGTATTTGTCCCTCAAAGTGTGAAGGATGCCACCCAAGGTCCCAGGGCAGGAGGATACATATCAGTCAGGGTCTAGGCAGAAAGAGATGCAGCACTTGGTCCAGGTGAATGAAGAAAGTTTATTAAAGGGACTGTCTAAAGGTGTGACTGCAGGGAAGGAACCAACCGGGAATGATGCAGGAGGAGCAATTACCTGAAGCGCCAGGAGCTGTTACCACCCCTAGACTGGGAGGGCCAGGTATGGGTGATAGTTACCTGAATGCGGAGGGAGCAGCACAGCTGAGGTTGCAGCCAGGAGCCATATAGAAGAATCCAACCTGCAGCAAAATAGCAGAGCAGCCTGGGAAGCCAATTCCAACCTTGTTTGTCACCCTCCCTCTAGATTAACTGGTGCCTCTCTTTGGTCGCACCCCACCTGAAGCCACGGGCAAGGGAGCTCATAGATGCAGACCATAATGCAGCCACCCAGGGAACCCAAGAGGGTAGTGAGGGTGGCAAGTGGATCTGGAGGGCTAATGGCACAGCATATTCTATCATATCCAATACATGCACCTTACTATGCTTAAAACAGATGTATTGTACTAAGTCAACAACATATAGATACATTTGAAAAATATCAATACATATAAGTAAAACATGTTTTTGGTTTGCAGTCTTAGTGCCATATAAACTTATGAGTCATTTTTAATAATTCCTTGGCTACCCTGAAAGGTTGGAACCATTGCACTAAAGAATGCTGTCTTGTTCATTGTTCCGTTCATTGAATCATATGTTTATTCTTCCAAAGAATATTCCTTGTTGGATGCCTACTCTGCAAAACACTATGGGTTCTGGGGTTTCAAGACAGAAATGTGATACTAGCTTTCTACTAGCTTCCAATTTAGTAAAAGACACGAATTTGCTGAAAAATAGTAACACAGTCTTGGGTTAGCAAGTAATTTTCATCTCAAAGCTATCTTGCTGCTTGGGGCTCTGTTTTGAAAGGGTTTCATGGCCACACCTGGGCTCAGAGGAGAAAACTGCTGTGATGGATTAGCAACGTCTGAGGTGGGCACAGGAGCAGAGAATGCAGACAGTGCGCAGTTTGGGATGACTGTGCTTTAATTACACGGCAGAATGAAATTATTCCTATACTGGAAGTGAGAGCAATTTCCACAGGAGAGTGGAAGAAGGAGTTACTTTGAATTAGGAACACCTGAGAGGCTTTAGCGGGGTAGATCGAGGGTTTTTCAGGATTTCCAGACAAGAAAATGATAGGGAGGAGCAAAGGCAAAGTAAACACAGGGCAGGCCTGTGTAAGTAAGCCACAGAGTTTGGGAGTGATCAAGTATTAAGTGATCAAAATAGATTAACGAGAGGCCATACTACGGAGTTTGGACTTTATTTTGTAGCAAGTGAGTTACAATCAAGGGCTTTTGAGAAGAGGACGTCCTGTGTTTTAGGAAAATCACTCTACCTGCATTATGAGAGGGGGGTGGGGCTTAAGAGGAAGCTGATGGAAAATTATCTTAGTGAAGGAACTACTGCCCGTCACCTAGGCAAGAGATGGAGACAAAGTGAGGACAAAGACATCAGCTGTGGGAATAGAAAGAATGGTTGGCAGATATTTTGAGGAAGCGATGGCAGATTTGATAACTGATTGGAGGGAGGAGTCAAAAGTGAGTCCCAGATGTCTACAGTGTGAACGTCCAGGAGAAGGAGGAGGGCCCTGCGGTGTTGGGCATCCAGCGGCAGTGCTATGGCCAAAATATTTACAAGGAAATACCCTGCAGGTATTCAGTATTGTTAGTCTGTAGTTGGGGGAAGGAGGGAAGAACTCCAGGGAGAAACTCCATGCCCAGGATAAGTTCCACTACTATAATTCCTTATGGTAATTCCGAAATTCAAAAAGCTGTAAAAATTACAACTTTTTAAAAAGTTTAGTGCCAAAACTTATTGGATGATAAACCTGACCCTGAACAAATGTGAGGCTATTTATAGACTATTTATTCCACTCAAGGTCAATATTCATTCTTTTTGTTGTAGAAATAACACATTTGAATACAAGATACTGTCCCAAATTGTACTGGGCTGAGAGTATTTTATATTAAATAATGCATGCACCAAATTACCTTTTAAAAAATATATAAATATATATGTAAATATGTATATGTTCAAATATATGTAAATTCTAAAACATATCTGGCCCCAAGGTTTTAGATGAGGCGTTGTGAATATGTATCGATACCTATACTATTTCTTCACATTTTAAGAGAGTATTATCTTAGTTTTGATGCATTTGACATAAAGCACAGTAGGTAAACAGGTCCTTCTCTTTATGTGAAGTTCTTGGAAAATTAAACATTCTTTGTATGTGTGTTTTCTGTACACTCATGTTTGATGTTTCTTTATCCATAAAATTGGGATAATAAGACTACCTACCTCATAGTGTTCTTTAAAGGGCTAATGTACAGGATCCAACATATAAAAAGTATTTTAGTTAATGTTAGTCATTATTATCTCATCCTTTGAATCAACAAAACATTTTTCTTTTCTTTTTTTCTTTTTTTTTTTTTTTAGCATAGGTCCTGTTTGCAGTATCATACATGATCATCAAACTGCTTCTAGAAGGCTCACACCTGTTACTGCAAATTCAAATCCCAGGAAAGACTTCTGGGAATTTTCTTTAGGTCAGGGTTGGGCTGCCTGGTACAAGGCTGCACCCACAACCAGGCGGGTTCGACAACACAGGAGCCTTTCCCCAGACCATACATTTTTCAAAAGACATTTTGTATGAAGATTTTCATGCTTTCCCAACCTCTGAAAGTGCAATGAAACGTCTCACTTCTTCATGAATGTGATAGAAGTAGCAGAGAGCACTAGAATTTCTGGAGAACCTAGCATGTACTTCACACTTTTAATGAATATTATTTTTCCCATTTCACAGATGCAAAAACAGATTCCCAGACGTTGAGTACCATGATCCAGGTAACCCTCTAGTAATGGGTAGATTAACTTCTCTTTCCACTTCCCCTGCCCCGAGAGATGGGTGTAAACCTTACTGTCAGTGTGTGACACACCGCGTGGGCCTCTCCCCAGCATACTTCTGGTTACCTTTTTAATCAGTTCTAAGAATATTCTTCACTCGTGCTATTAGTCTTGTACAGGTATAGACAGGCATACTTCAGTCTCAAATTTTCTAATTATGCTCCATTTTATCTGCCTCTCCAGCAGTCCCTCCCCGCCACCCCCCAAAAAAGACCTCTGGAAATAACCTCCGTTTAGCCCATAATAGTTAAGTCTAATTTTCAGACAGGCTGGAAACAGTATCTGTTAATTTGATCAGGGCTGGGAGGAGGAAAGGGATGTAGGGGTGAGGTAAGAGTCTGGCGGCTGCGCACAGAGGCCGTGGGAGGGAAGTGTTCACTGCTGTGAGAGGGAATTACCTGACCCGAAAGGAAATCAAGTTTATTGCAACTTCACTAAGTAAACAGCAACGTAATCCGGTTTTCAATTTTTGATGTGGACGCTTTCAGTGAGAGCGTCACATTTTCTCCTTTTCTTGCCCAGAGCACACGTTTCAGACGCAGCCCCGCCACGGCTCAGCCTCGGGCAGGGTTTCCCCGTCTCTGTCCCGGCTGCCAGGCAGGAAACGTTCCCGGCCCGGGATAGGCCTCCCCTGTGCAGGGGACCGGGCGTGGGGGCCGGGGTGGGTGAGAAAAGAAAAGAAAAGGAACAAAGAAAGGAAAGCAAGAACTTGACTAGAGCAGCTTGCCGGAGCCCCCAAGGATCACGGCGGGGTTCCAGGTTCTTCCTAGAGGCAGGGACCGCACCCCCAGCCCCCGACACCCGCGCGTCCGCCCCGCCCCCATCCTTGCTCGTGGGCGTGGCCCGGTGTATGCAAATGTCGGGGAAGGGCCGCCCGCCCCGGCGCCCCTGACAGCCGCGGGACGGGCTCCGGGCGCAGGACGCGCGCGGCGGCCGCCGGGGACAGGCTCCGGCGCGCTGGCCCATGCTGGTCCCGGCCTTTGTTCTGGGGCCGGCGCCGGGACATGCGCGGCTGACGATGGAGGTGGAGGACTCGGGCGGCGTGGTGCTCACCGCCTACCACTCGTACGCGCGCTCCCAGCCCCCCAGCGCCGAGCCGCGCTGCGCGCCCCGGGCCGCCGCCAGCCACCCGCTCAGCAGGTACCGGGAACCGAGCCGCGAGGGCGGCCGCGTCGTGCCGGGCCGGGGGGTGGTTCCTCGCACAGCTGTGTTTTCCGCCTGGGCATGGGACCACCGTCACATGTTTCAAATTCTGGTGGACTAGATGAGTGAGCCTACTGTTCTTTGTATTGTCCTTGATTGGAAGTGGGAAATGCACGAAGTCGCCGCCAGCTAAGGCTGAAATCGTTGGCTCGCAGAGATTAGCAGCGGAATTGTATTCTCGGTACAACTTGATGATAGATATATACCTCATTTCTGCCAAAGTTGCCTGTAAAGTACTGGAAAATTTAAAAATATTTAAAATGAAACACAAGCAGAAAATGAAGAAAAAAAACATTATCCTAAATCCTCAGAATACTTGTAGAATACTACTGAGAGCTTCTTTAGTAACTGCATGCCACTTGAGCTAAAACTCAGGGGAACTCAGGTTTTAGCTCCAGTGGCATGCTAAGTTAAGAGATCCTCTAAAAAGTAAATCTCAGACGTTTAAAAACAATTTTATTTCTAGATGTTAAAAACCTTTCAATTGTATAAATGCATTGGTGTCATTGTTTGATTATTGCTAATGTTGACTCTGTGCTGTAAATGCAATGATAATATTTCCTTTGGGTCAAAAGAGGTCTATGACTATCTCACAATGTGCATTTCGGATTTAATAAATCAGGCATCTGTGTTCAATTATTCTATCCGTGTTCACCCATTTGATGCAAGATCAAGGCCAACAAGACTTTCATTAACTTAAACAAAAATGTTGAAGTGGGTAGACAAAAATATTACAATAAGTGAGATGGCTTGAGATCTGACATATATTTAGGGGAAGTTTTATTTGTTTAAATGTGACTGATCCATTGATGAATATTTTTCCTTACAAATGGGCAATTTGAGTGGTGTGCTTTTTCATCATGTTTATTTTCAGTCATTCTTGTACTTTTATCTTTTTGTGATATGATTACTTCTGTTTCCTAGTTTAATTGATTTGTGAGGATTTTTATAGATTGTGACTTTACTTCAAGGAATATCCTTTTGGCTAGTATCCATGAAAAGAACAAACTCCACTGGCATGAGATCTGTGTTGGGCTTGGCTAACAAAGAAAATATTGTTTCCTCCAAAAAGAGCAAGTTGAGTGAAAATCTCATTTTTATATAAAGACAATGACAAGATAACATATTTCTTCCAGCCTTAGGAGTTGTGCACATTATTTTAAAGGCTACTTGAAGATACAAACTTTCATTTGTCCTTTGGGTGTTTTCTAAACATAATCATTGGCCATAATTACTCAGATTATGAATGACTAAGATATAAGTAATTTGACAAGAGGCATGAGCCAAGTTTGTGCATTTTTAAATGGTTCTGGTGTAGCTATCCTGTCCATAACTCCCAGCAGCTGTCCAGAAGCACTAGCCAGATTGTGCCGCTTGGGCTATTCGAAACTACGTGGGTTTCCAAAGCAAACTGAAGAGTTCTATTAACTCAGCATGTGGTCTTGTGGAATGATAATATGAGAGCAAAAGAGTTGCATGTCAGAGCTCGTATTTTACCATATGGTTGCCAATTAGATTTATGCTGTTCCATGCTTGCATTTTTGGCGACTGTCCTGCCCTCTCTCTATAGGAGCCTTGGTGCCCTCTTCTTCTGATGCAGGAGACAGACGAATCCCCTCCCCCTGCAACCAAATCACAAGAGAATAGCTTAATTCCTTGGTTCCCAGCAAAAGCAATCAAAAAGAGGTCCCTGTATTTACAAGGAGCCAGAAGACACCACACCATTAATCATGAGTCTGATAACAGAAATAATCAGGCCCAAGTTATTAACCTTTGACTCACTAACTAATGATCAATACTTCCTTTCAAGCCAAGAAGCAAGATCATATTGTTCTACTTCTGAAGAAAGCACTCTCTCTTTCAAGAATACCCTTTCCTTTAAATTGCTTACATATTTGTGGAGTAGTGACCAGTATGGCACCAGGAAGCATGGACTATTGTATCTGACTTTCTAAGTATTATTATTGTTTAGCTCTTGGTAGCATACGTTCAATTCAAAGCAAACCATTCTTTCTTATTTTTCAGGCCTCCACTATACCTGAGTCTGTGTTTTTGATTTTTCTTTGGCCTATTTCTCCCCCTAGAATATAACATAATCTCTCTTTCTCTCACTCTTTGTATTTTGTTCATTTTTTCCACTATTGTATCCTAAGTGTCTAAAACAGTACATTGTGTAGTTCAATAAATATTTGCTGAATAAACCAATGAATTCCTACCAAGGTTATAAAATGGCCATGGTAAAACAGTGGGATTTTTAACAGCGGAACTCAACGTATCTGCACATACTATGTACCAGCAACATGTTAGGCACTGGGGATAGAAAGATAAATAGGCCTATGCAGTGGCTCACACCTGTGCTCCTAGCACTTTGGGAGGCTGAGGCCAGAGGATTGCCTGCAGCCAGGAGTTCAAGACCAGCGTGAGCAACATGGTGAGGCCCTGTCTCTACAAAAAATTAAAAAATTAGCAGGGTGTGGTGGTGTGTGTCTGTAGTTGCAGGTACTGGGTAGGCTGAAGTAGGAGGATTGCTTGAGCTCAGAAATTTGAGGCTCTGGTGAGCTGTGATTGAGCCACTGTACTCTGGCCTGGGCAACAGAGCAAGACTCTGTTTCTAAAAAAAATAATAATAAATTTAAAAAAATTGTTGGGACTGGGTAGCCATAAAGAAAAGAAAATTAAATTTTTAAAAAAGGGTCTTGTTTTTCAAGGAAAAAGGTGGGTCATTTAAAGCTCAAATATCTGAGTTTTATAGCTCCCATCTCAATTTAGAAAGGTTTAAGGGCTCACTTGTTCTTATCTCGTTTTGTAAATTGGTTAAAGCTATGTATTCCACTGGTTAAAAGTATAATATGTATGGAACATAGTGAATGAAACCGCCTCAAATCATATAAATGCATTGGCCTTTAGAGGGAGTTATATGTACCTAAAAGATTCTAGGTTGGGATAGGTTGACAATAAGTTATTCTCAGATTTAAATTCAGTTTTTAAAATCGGTATTCAGTATAGATAAATTAATGTTTTGATCTCTAATATATATATCATCCTTTGTTCATCTCATCCTGACACTACTGGAAGTTCAGTAAATTGAGGATACACATTGTGCCAGTAAATAAGAGCCATTAATGCCTCTTTGTTCTTCTGTTTTTGCTCTTTGAATTTGCTTGGGGAAATCTGCTGTGGCCTTTAAAATACTGTTAAACATTTCCTTCTGAGCCTTTGGGATCTCCATCACTCCTCTAACCTCCCCCCACTTTAAGAATTATTTCTTGGCCGGGTGTGGTGGCTCACGCCTGTAATCTTAGCACTCTGGGAGGCTGAGGCGGGAGGATGGCTCGAGGTCAGGAGTTCGAGACCAGCCTGAGCAAGAGCGAGACCCCGTTTCTACTAAAAATAGAAAGAAATGATCTGGACAGCTAAAAATATATATAGAAAAAAATTAGCCGGGCATGGTGGCGCATGCCTGTCATCCCAGCTACTCTGGAGGCTCCGGCAGTAGGATTGCTTAAGTCCAGGAGTTTGAGGTTTCTGTGAGCTTGACATCACGGCACTCTAGCCCAGGAAACAGAGCAAGACCCTGTCTCAAAAAAAAAAAAAAAACACACAATTATTTCTTACTTGTTTTATACAATTTCTGTCACCATATTCCTTGATTCTAATAGACCACAAGGATGGATGGACTTGGTTGTTAATTCTTATAATTAATTCTGTTTTGTTACATTTTCATCTTTTAAAGTTCTCCTGGGAATTAATTTAAAGAACTCCACAAAATCTACTTTTGCTGTGACTTCTTAGTAGCATGGCATGCTTGTAACATAAAATTTTAATTTGTTTCTTTGGAGCTAAAAGGCAAGACAACCATCAAGATTCACTGCCCTCCTGTCCCATCACATACACATTCACACACAAACTTTTCGACGGTTTAAAGCAAGGGCATAATTCCTTCAGAGGAAGTTTTAAGCAGAAGTATTTCAGTCTCACTGATTTTTTATTTTAGTCACTTAATTTTGATATTATAGCAAAAAAGCATCAGTTTCAGCTTGAATTTCTGTACATTTTAGGGTTATTCTTAGTTAGGAAAACAAAACACTTTTTGTGTTTAATGACTTAATTTATTCAAAAGTGGCAGGAGTCCTAGGTCTGGTGTCTGGTGCATTTCCAGATCAAGGGGATTCAAACCACTGCAAAGTTTATTCACACAGCAAAGAGACTCATGAGTCATAAGTATTTGTTGAAAGGAAGGGAAGTTAATTCCTTATTTCACAAAATTCTATATCTAGTTTCTATTGTAAAGGAAGAAAGAGAATGAAGAACTATAAATTCTTAGTTCTGGTAAAAGAAATGTTTGAAATTATCTTTAGAATCATGATTTTTAGAGAGGTTAAGCTTGTATTCAGAATCCAGAGTCTGAATATTGACAAATACATGAAATAATTTCACTGATAAAATGAAAATAAAGCTAGATGTCTTGTTTTTCAGAGATTTCCTAAGTTATATAGAAATAATGATGTTCAACATTTTTTGGTGAAGATATGGTATAAAATGGCCATGATTATTTTTGATTTTAATCTAGCTATACCATAGCCTTCCTGAGAGGGGACAAAAATAGGGGAGGGAAAGAGCCAGCTCTTCCTCAAAAACAAATACAGACACTATCCAAGGTTATCCTGGGGATTCTAATTCTACAGCAATGTTTAAACTTTTGTGAAGGGAATATTATTTTCTAATATCATAACTATTCTTTATAACAATTTGATGAAAATGAAATTAATAATGATTAGAAAGTAAATATTTTGAAGAAAAACTAAATTTAGCAACATTTATTTATTTATTTTGTTTACCTACACATCCAAGAAACTGAATTTAGCAACTTAGTGATAGATTTATTGGTACCTTTCTGGACTGAAATTAATGAATTAGAAGACATTTATTTCAAGGTGCTAGTTCTTGCTAAATTAAACATTTATGTAGGTCTATGTGAGCTTATGTACATATGCACAGGGATACCAAATTCTGGGGCATAGTAGGTATACTTTTTCTAGAGGATTCAGAAATAGTAATAGAAATAGGATCCTTATGAGAGAGAGTGGGGTATTTATAGGTCATTCTTTATGTTATGGTTGAAACCAGAGTTGGTGTCTCTGGTTTCTTTTTACAGTGGGATCCCTGCTGAGTTTAGGTGCCTCCATCTGTAGAGCTGTTGAAAAACATCTGGTGCATTTCCTTTGATCCTGTCATTTGGCCAAACATTTGGCCAGTTGCTCTATCCATTTTTAACCTGCACAATTCTCCTTCATCATTAGTCCCTAATATATCCACAAAACTTCAGGGAATTTAGGGTGTTGTAGAATCACCTTCATGTGGATGAAGATGATGACTTTATCTTAACTTTTTGTTTTGATATAATTATAGACTTACAGAAAACTTGAAAAAGTAGTCTATGTAACTGTCACCCAGATTCCCCAAAGGTTAACATCTTGCAAAACCAGGATACCATTGTCAAAACTAAACACATGAATACTGGTACAATACTATTAACTAAACTACAGATTATATTCTGATTTCACCAGTTTTCCCACTAGAATTGGAATTTTCCTGTCATAGAATTGAATCTAGGATTCCATACTGAGTTTACTTATGTCTCCTGAGTCTCCACAATCTGTGACAGTCTATCCTTGTCTTTTACACCCTTGGCACTTTTTGAGGACTGGTTGGTGATTTTGTAGGAAGTCCTCCAATTTGAGCTGATCTGATGTGTTCTCATGATTAGATCGAGGTCATGCATTTTTTGATGAGAATTCTGCAGAGGTGGTGTTGGGTCCTTCTCAGTGCCTCATATCAGCAGGTACATGATGTCAATATGTCTTATTAGTGTTGATGGTAGGTTTGGTCACTTGGTTAAGGTGGTGTCTGCCAGATTTATGTACTATAAAGTTACTATTTTTTCCTTTGTAATTAATAATTATCTTTGGGGAGATGCTTTGAGACTATGCAAATATCCCTTTTCTCCTCAAACTTTCCTGTACTGATTTTAGCATCTATAGATCTTGCCAGTAAAATTTATCACTGTGGGGCATTCCTTCTGCACTTGACTTATTTTACGTACTATAAAACAGACATTTAACATTATTGGTAATTTTATTGTTTTTACCTCTTTGCTTTTAAAAAGTCAACCAAATATGAATTAGGCATCAACAGTCATTTAATCTACCATTCTTTTCAGTTTAGACACAAAGTGCAATAAAATGGTTTAATTTTATGTGATTTGAATTCATGAAAACTATAAAGACAAATTTTCTAATTTTTAAAGTTCCATGATTTTTTGGAAGCAAAATTTTATTATAGGCTTAAGAGAAAAAAAATCAGAAAGATGCTAAATTAAATGCTGTGCTAAGAGTGTAAAGATGTTCTTAAATCTCTTTCCCTAGAGAGTGTTACAAAGACTATCTTTTATTCTTTTAGATCTATTTTTGTACCTGACAGGAAATGTTTTCTTTTTACCAGTGTTCCTGAGATGTTATATGAAAATCTGTAAATATATTTTAACTAAACATTCTAATTTGCATATAATGAGAATTTCTTCTCATTCCATCCTCAAACCAAACAATTTCATTTCTGAAGTA
Organism: Lemur catta; assembly: GCF_020740605.2. Classification (NCBI taxonomy): domain Eukaryota; kingdom Metazoa; phylum Chordata; class Mammalia; order Primates; family Lemuridae; genus Lemur; species Lemur catta. Next base: position 8,819,990 of record NC_059143.1, on the reverse strand, counting down.
ATTGCCATGTGCTTACTTTGCAACCATATGTTCTCTAGATATCAGTTCTAGCCAAGAATAAAAGTAAAATGTTATGTACCAAAGCAAAAGAGGTAAATGGAATGGAATGTTTTTCAGAAAAAAAAAAAAGGAAATAAATTCTGTCCATTTATGCAATAGACTTTGTTTTTAAGCCTCTTTGGATGAAAATAAAAGTCAAACATAGTCCTAAGTAGTGTAGAAATTGACCTTTTTCTTAATGACTGTCATCATTAAGACAGAATTTAATGTTCTATACTAAAGCAAAGGTACCTACTGCGACGTGTAAGTTTGTCTGCCTTAATAGTAAATAGCCTATATTGGTGTATTATTTCTTATATAATTTAAATTGTTTATTGTTATTATTTCCCTCTTATTATCAGCCTGGCCTGAAACTCTTTAACAGTATTTCTTTTCTTTCTAATATTGTAATTTGCTTTCGATTAGATAATCAAACTTGTTAGAATGCGTGTAAAGGAAATGCTGTTCAAAGGACTAAAATGTATAATCTTTTGTTAAAGCATTTGATAGCATTTCCTTGGGTTTCTTTGAGAGTTTTTTAGTTTGTCTGCTTTCAGTTTCTTGCTGTATTCTGGTTACTGGAGTTAGTGAGTTTTATGTAATATATCATTCTTCATCATATGAAGTTTCATATATCCATTTCTTTGTGATTTCTAGAGGAAGTACATCAAAACAAAATAATAATGTGTCCAAAAGCTTTAAGTTGCCTTACTCTCTAAAAGTAAAAGATTGTTTTACTATGTATTCATCATAAATATCTGGGGTTTATGACACATTCTTTGAGTATCAGATGTGTTGTGTCACTCCTCAGTAAATGAATAGTATAGATAAACTACCCATTTGACAGGCATTAAGTGCCATGTAATTCCAAGGGTGGGAGAACGTATACTAAGTATTACTTAGAGAACCAGCTGCATATCTCATGTTACTCTTAAAAACTAATTAAATCTCTGCATTCCATTTCTGATCCCTTAGATGAATAGATGATGACTTCACACAAACACACAATACAAAGGACAGGAAGGAGAAACTGGAAACCAAAGACAAAAGTAGTATGTAATATTTCTTAAACTGTCAAACACTTGAGATTTATTTGTGTTATTTTAGTAATTGTAAGTTGTGGCAATTATCTTTTATGTACAAGAGATAAATCTTTATGTTAAAATTTATGATTAGCCACAAGATTTACTTTTGTACATTAGTAATTTATAGGGAAAAGAGTCCCTTTGAAATTTCCTGTTCAATATTCGTTTATGAAAATCATTTTAGAAAACACTGACCAATGCATTTGCTTTTAAACAAACACCCAACAATGTAGTTGCCTTTATACAAAGGTCTGTTGTTAAATTTGTTTTTGAAGATCAGTAGGAATCTGCCAGGTGCTAGAAAAAAAATTTAAACATCCTAAAATGGTATTATAACTCATGATTTTTGATCTGTCTTTCCTTTCCACTTTTCTCCTCACCCTCACTATCACACTTTGACACAGTAGCCAGAGTTAATATGTCAGTGGTTGGGATTAAACCCATATTTAAGTGGCAAGGGACGAAGAGAAAGAGAGAGAGAGAGAATGAATATGAATATGAACATAGTCAAAGAAGTAAGAACTAAACTTCTTTTCTGAAGGTTTCCTTGATGATAGTAGCTAGAAAGGTTCTCACCTACCATAACAAGCTATAGTCTACCACCGTAAGGGTAGTGATCATTTTATAGTTAATCATGTACCATTGTCCTGGGATGTTGAGTCTTAAAAAAACCCAAAGTCCTAGGTTTACTGAGCACTTACTAATGGGGCGAGCACTATGCCAAGAACTTGACATGCATTATCCCGTTTAATCTTTACAACAGTCCTATGATACAGGAAGAAACTGAGGCACAGAGAAGTAGCCCAGGATCACACAGCAAGGTAATTAAAGAGCCCAAATTCCAACCCAGTCTCCTTCCAAAACTGGTGCTTTTAGCCTGGTATTTAAATCATGTAACATTATTAATATATTATGGCTTTACTGTTTTTCTGCCTCAGTGTGATTATTGAGAACAGGGATGGTCTTATGTATCACCCTTAGCAACCAGCATTTGTAACTTCATGTAGTAAATGTTATAAATATTCTATTTTGTTTTTTAGTCTTTTGTTTTGCAAAGATTTCCATTCTGTTTTAATGGAATAAGCATAGAGGTTGGTATGAAGGGATATAAATAATTTATTTGATAAGTTTTGTTATTACTTAAAGGAAGTTCAATAATAGGACTTTTTTCCACTTAAAAGGTATATTCTTGACTTTCATTCAGTCTTATTTAGGTAACAATATTTAAAACAAGACAAAAATGTTCTAGAGAAAGTCATTAAAATTGACCAAGCAGTCAGTAACGGAAAATCTTCCTGGGGCTTTGTTTTTTTCTTTTTGGTGGAAGGAGGGAGGGCAATTTTTAATCCTTTAACCCTTAGATTCATGTTGTTAGTAACTAGATCTTAGAATTTTTCACTTTAGTTTCATTAATTGCTTTCTTTAACGACTAAACTAGATTTCTATGGTTAAAAATATATTTTTCAAGTAATTCCTTGCAATATGACTTATGATGTAAGACTTTTTAATGCAAGTTGAAAAGCAACACTCTATGAAAATTAATAGAGCCTTCCTCTTTTTTATTTTTTTAGCTTAGTTTTATTTTTAGAGACAGGGTCTCATTCTGTCACACAGGCTGGAGCGCAGTGGCACTATCATAGCTCACTGCAGCCTTGAACTCCTGGGCTCACACGATCCTTGTGCTTCAGCCTCCCAAGTGGCTGGGACTACAGGTGTGCCACCATGCCCGGCCAATTTTTTGTTTGTTTGTTTGTTTGGTAGATTTGCTGTGTTGATCAGGCTGGTCTCAAACTCCTGGGCTCAAGCGATCCTCCCAGGTGTGAGCCACCACGCCTGGCCTGCCTTGCTTTTTTATCTCTCAATATTCAGTCAGGTTTTCATCTTATCTTGATTTGAAGCCAACTAAGGAACTAGGTCAGGTCCTAGACTATGACTTTGTAGAGATCAGTTCTGTTCTAAATCTTGCTCAAAAATTTAGGATAAGCTAAGGCAGGTCATGGTAATCCAGACCCCTGAGCCATCTCTGGTCTCCTATAAGCCTGAGTACAGCCCTTGTCCACCTGTGACCTTAAGGCCATGTATGATGCTGACTTAGGATGGGCTTCAGGGATTTCTATTTAGAAAACTAATCCCGGGCCCATCTTAGTCTAGACTCGAATCTTCTGGAGAGGTCAGAATCAGAGTGGCCTGCAGGCTCTGGGCACTTGCCTTTATTTTTTAAGGTAGCCATTTTGATAAAACTTTGGTTCTGGCCAGGCGCAGTGGCACACACCTGTAATCCTAGCACTCTGGGAGGCCGAGGCGGGTGGATCATTTGAGCTCAGGAGTTTGAGACCAGCCTGAGCAAGAGCGAGACCCCATCTCTACTAAAAATAGAAAGAAATTATATGGACAACTAAAAATATACGTAAAAAATTAGCCGGGCATGGTGGCTCATGCCTGTAATCCTAGCACTCTAGGAGGCCGAGGCAGGAGGATCGCTCAAGGTCAGGAGTTCGAGACCATCTGAGCAAGAGCGAGACCCCGTGTCTACTGAAAAATAGAAAGAAATTATCTGTACAACTACAAATATATAGAAAAAAATTAGCCGGGCATGGTGGCGCATGCCTGTAGTCCCAGCTACTCGGGAGGCTGAGACAGAAGGATTGCTTGAGCCCAGGAGTTTGAGGTTGCTGTCAGCTAGGCTGACGCCATGGCACTCCAGCTCGAGCAACAGAGTGAGACTCTGTCCCCCCCAAAAAAAAGCAACTTTGGTTCTTAGGACCAGAACTATAAAGACTGGACAGTCATTTTCGTTATATATATATAAACAGTGATCTGGGCTTCTCTGCTAATTACCATGTGTGTAGGAGCATCTTCTCACTGTTCTTAAGCAGCCAGGGAGTTCAGTGGGAACCAAGCTTTCTGAAGACAGTCGTGAGTGAGGAGAGCAAGGAATAATCTCTGTGGCACAGATGGGAAGCGAAGTGTGGAAAAGTGTCTTGCCTGGAGCCTCACGGGGAATAACGACGGTGGAGCCAGGCTCTGAACTTGGTCACCTGCTCCCCGGCACCACAGCGTTCACTCGGGCCCACGCCATGTCTCCTGTGTTGGTGGCCCAGACAGGCCAACAGCAGGAAGGCACAGAGTAGGGGAAAACTGGCTCCCACCCGGTGTAGAGCTAGAGAAAAAGTGGTGTCCATTAAGAGAATGGCATTTCCTTAGCTTCCTTTCGAGCACTATTACAGCCTCCCATGCGCGTTATCTTAGTAAGTGCAACTTGGAGAGTCTTGAAAACACACTTGCTGTGACTTTTCATTGGCATCTTAAGAAAAACATTTACTGACCTCAACAGAGTAAGCAATTAATGGGGAAAAGAGCTGACTGTAAGTTTCCACAGTTTCTGTTTTGAAAAACAGAGGATGCCTGGCCCTGCGATTTTTTTTTTTAACATACCATAACTTACCTCCTCTCCCTCCTCATTTATAAAGTTTCATGATTAGAAGGTTGACTTGGCAGCTGTTTTTGTAAAATCTGAATTGTGCTTAGTTGCAGAAAGCTGTGCGCTGGAGGACTCCCACTTCGCCCCGTTGCTGGAAGCACATAATTGGAAAAAGCCGGCCATGCTCTGCGTGTTTAGAGCTGTGTCATCCTCTGTGAGACAATGAGTCAACACCAGCTAAAACAACATGAGTCATTGCTTATAAGAAGCCCAAGTGAAGCTGAAGTCGGTTATGCCAATCCTGAACAAACACGATACTCTTATGCAGATGCTAAGAAAGTTCTTATTATGGGAGTTAAAAAAAATTATTACCAATTCTCTTTAGAGTTCATGGAAGTCCTTTGCCACTCAGGGGGCTTTTAAATGTACCCTCAAAAGGAACTCTCTTCGTTTAACCACATCTTACCCTAGTTCATTCTCTCTTCTGTCTCTTTCACTGCCCCCCAACCCTGCCCACACCCACTTCAGCTCATTACTATTTTAATCTGGCTTAAGAGCTATTAGATTGAAATCCATAAAATCAAAATTGTAATCTTATGGCTCTTTGCTTATTTTTTTTCCAGGGCCCCCGATCTCTTTATCCCTCTGTAGTCTAAAAGACCATGAAGAGTTGGAGAAATGTTTTAGAAGGCTAATAAAGTAGTTCAAATAAAGATGATGAGGGCCTAGACTAGGGCAATTAGGAATGTGGATACAAGGGAGTAATGGATTCTGTAGGGAAAAGAAGCAAAGAAGTTGGTATGATTTGATGATTACATGCATGCTGGAAACTAGGGGAAAAGTGACTTGGATTTCTCTCTGGGAGTGTTATAACTGAAACTGGGAATTCCGGTGCATGCACAGATTGTGGATGGGGAGACGATGAGTTTAATGTGTGAAATTGTGAGCTTTAGGTTCTTCTGAGATGGTTAAGTGTGCATGCTCAGCAGACAGTTGGCTGTACAAGTTGGAAGGCTGGGAGGGAGATCGAGGCTGAAAGTTCCAAGCTATTTGTTTATGGGAGACCTCAGCAACTCAGGGATAGTTAACAGTGGGCTTGGATGAAATCTGGCAGGAAAGAGTAGCGTCTGTAGACACAGTGGAACAAGGATGCAGACCTGAGCAGCAGTGCCAGCCAGGGAAGGGCAGGGCTTAGAAGCCTGAGACAGAGACCAAGGGGATAGGAACATTCCAGAAACCAAGGCATTAGGCTCAGAATGATCAGACAACCAATAAGGTAAAGAAAATCATCCACTGGATTTAGCTTTGTGGCTACAGTGGTTCAGTGGAGTTGCAGAGGTGGAAGCCAATGTGCTGCAGATGGAAGAGTGGATGTGAGGTAAGGAATTTGAGGCAGCAGGTAGAAACAATTCCTTCTGAGAGCTTAACTTATGGGAAGGAAAAGAGAGAGAAGAGGCAGACAGGGCAGAGCTTTTAAAACTTACCCCAAAGAGCTGAAAATCTGGTAAAAGTCAAGGAGGAAATGTAGCACTTCTAAGGTGCAGGACTTAAACACATTTCTTCTCCTGCTTAAAATCCTTTAATAATACATTTGTGCTTACAGGATGAAACTTTGCATGAAACTCGGCCCCACAGTGGTATAGAAGCATTTTCAGGACAAGAGCATTGTGTATTTTCTTTGTTACCGATCCTTAACTACGTTCCCCACTTCCCCATCAAAGGGCCTGGCACTAGTAGAGTCTTAAATGGTTGCTAAATGAACACAGTGGAGGCTGAAATGTGCAAATGGGACTTCTCCTTGGAGGAAGCTATCAGGGAAGTCTTGTAAGGTCTCAGCATCTCTCTTTATTTTTTTATGATGTCTTCCCTGAGAGAGGGTACATTATATTAACCTTTATTCATAGGATAACATAAACTATTGGTAATATGCGATAAAGTGAAGAAGAATTAATAAAAATCAAAACTTGCAACAATTGTAAATAATCATAACTTGACATATAAAACTGAGTGTAGCAGGCATAATTAATAGAAGGTAAATATATCCCCTATTGCTCTAAAAATTAAGTTTTGCTTAAGAGTCACTTCACTCATTAAAACAAGAAGAATTTAAGCTCTGATTCGCACAATAAAAGTGAAATTGAACAAACATTTTTTGAACCTCTGTATGCCATCCATGATATTGGATGTTGGGGCTACAAAAATGGTTAATAGCTGGTCCTTAAGTGAGAAAAATGGGTAAATAATCAATTTCAGCTGCACCCAAAGTTCCAGGTCCTTGAGAGCAGAAACTGTGTCTCTCATCTCTGTACCCCAGCATTTAGCCTAGCAGCCCAAAATGGACATTCAATATTTGAATGGTTGAATGAATGAATGATTGAGGAAAAACGCATAAGATACTCTGGGAGAGCAGAGAAGGTATAACTGATACTCAGGGCTCAGGTTGGTGAGAGAGGGGGTCAAGGAGAGCTCTTGGAAAAGTTAATAACTCAATTAAGTCTAAGGAATGAGCATGAGTTAGTAGGGGGAATTGTAAGGGTTGAAAGAGTGTTTTTGGTGTGGTGGGTAGCCACAGTTGCCGGTGTTGCTGAGGCTGGGTACTATGAGATGGAGTAGGGAGGAGAGAGGCCATTTAATGTGTGCACTTTGGGTAAAATGATTAGGGTCAGACTGCAGTCAGTGACGTGCCCAGTTTCCTCCTTTGGACAATGAATCATTCCATTAGTTGGCCTCAAGGATCTCTTCTAATGCTTAAATTCTTTTCTTTTTTTTTTTTTTTTTGTTAGACTCCTATCACTAGGGTGATCTAATGCTTAAATTCTATATTCCTCTGTTATTAAGTTAGAAATGAAGGTAATTAGATAATCTTAGATTTTTAACCAAAACATGGTTTTAGACCTGCACTAATTTTATAATAACACCTTTGTTCCTCTCATTTAACTTTATTTATTCCATTGATCTCTCAGGTACTTATGCTGTCTGTATAGCAGCATGAATTGTTGCCTAATTTTAGTACATTCAGTTCCTCTAGGAGAGTTTGGTTCATTTCAACGAAGCTATGTAAGTCAGGATAATGTATCAGTAAGTTGCTTGTCTTTAAGCTTTTCTTTGAAAAATATAGCCTGTCCAATAAGCAGAACTGATTTTTGTTTTCCAGATGGTTGTAAATTGATAGCTTAATTAATAGGAATGTTGGGTAGTGTTTAAGAATGCCATGGCACTTTATTTATTTTTAGTTCAAGGTTAAAGAGAGTATTCAGTAATAACTTCTTTTTTGAAAGGTACATTTTATTAATGTTATTTGTGCTAGATCTAATAATTTATGTAATTTAATTAAAATACTTTAATTTACATTCTATTTTGCTGCAAAATTAGAATAAGTGTAATACAATTTAAAGTAGAGACTTCTAAGAGACATGTGAGCATATTGTTGAATATTTTCTCTGTGGAGTTTTTTTTTTTCCTTTTGAAATGGGTCCTTGTTCTGTCACCCAGACTGGAGTGCAGTGGCATGATCATAGGTCACTGAAACCTTGAACTCCAATACTCCAGTGATCCTACTGCCTCAACTTCCATGTGCCACCACACCAGGCTAATTTTCTAATTTTTTGTAGAGATGGGGATCTCACTATGTTGCTCCAGGCTGGTCTTGAACTCTTGGCCTCAAGTGATCCTCCTGCCTTGGCCTCCAAAAGTGCTGGGATTATGTGTATGAGCCACTGTACCTGGCCTTCTCTGTGTTTTTTAATACTCTAATAAAACATATACAATTTAAGGGAAAACTCTAATTCACTTTTCTCATTTTCTTATTTTGAGTTTTTTGTGATCTGCTAGGTCCTAAAACCACTATCTGATGACATATTGCAAGAACGTGCACGTGAAGGAAACGGGCTTAGAGGCTTGATAGGAGTGTCCCTCCACCACGGAGGTTTCACGTCTCCCTCCTCCTTTGTCCCTGCTCGCCTTCTTAGCCGTTGCTGTGGAGGGAAAATTATGACGTAGCTGTGATTCTAAAGACCTCCGGGATCTCTGAAGACATGCCCACAGAGAAATACAAAATAAATCCTTTACTGAGTGGTAACAGATATTTTTTTAAAAAAATAAGGTCCACTCCATCTACAGTAAAATACAGTTAAATGTTCAGTCTGATGATTTTTGACCGATGTAAGTAAATCCAAAATAAGATATAGTACATCTCCCTCACCCCAGACGTTTCCTTCACATCTCTTTTCCTTCAGTTCCCCCCTCCCTGCCAGGTGCCCTGTTTCTGACTGCTGTCACCAAGGAGGAGTACTGCCTGCTCTTGGAAGCCATCTAACAATAATACCACAGAATATGCTGTTTGTGTCTGGCTCGTCGTTCCTCATCATGGCTTCTGAGATTCAGACACATCCTGTTATCAGAGCCTGAAAGTGGCAATAATGTGTACAGACCATTTGGTGGTTTTCTCTTGTACCTGAGTGTCATCCAGCTGTCTTGCAGGTATTGGCTGTTGGGTGTGAGAGGGACTAGGTGGGCAAGCAGGTTTAGAGTGAAACTCATCACAGCGTCAGAAACTGAACTTAAGGTTCTGTTCTCAGGATGCAGGGTGTGGACACTCATCTCCCCATGGTCTACCCGGGCAAGGCTGGGATGTGAGCACGTTTATTTTTGTGCCTGCTCAGTTTGCTTGGGCTTCCTGGAGCCCTTCTGTTTTCCCTGTAACGCCCCAGGTAGAGATCATTTGATTTCCTACCAAGGTACTGTCTGCTTAACATTTAGGGTATTTTTACCTTACAAAGCATATATACATGGTTTTAACCTCTAATGATGAAACTCCAGATCTCATTTAGGGAACAGAAGAGAGTTCTTCAGGCAGGAAGTCACACACCTGAACATACATCATTTAGACCAGGGGTTGGCAAAGTTTTTCTGCCAAGGGTTAATATTTTGGGCTTTGCTGGTTATATTGTCTCTGTTACAACTCTGCTATACTTCGTGAGAAATCAGCCATAGACATGTGAACCAACAGATTTGATTGTGTTCTAATAAAACTTTATTTATAGAGACAGGTAGTGGGTTGGATTTGGCCTGTAGGCCATTCTGTCTGACCCCTGGTTTAGACATCTTCCTGCTCTGCCTACTCACGAGGCTTGTATAGCAAGCCTTTCCTAGCAAAATGCACAGAATTAGTTTTCCAAGATACAGAAAGCTGAAAGGAACCTGAGGTTGCAGCTGTTACAACCTCTCATTTCTAAGTGAGGGCTGTGAATCCCATAGAGGCAACTTTTCACGGTCACAGAGAGTCAGTGGAAGAGTCCAGACAATTCAGTCTCTTAAGTATTTATCAGTATTCTCTGCCCTTTTCAGTTTGTGAGGCATGTGAGTCTCAGTACCTCCAACAGACCATTATGCTGACATTTGGTTTAGGAACTGTCTAAAAGAGAGAGACACACACATACACAGAAACAGGTACAGGATTTTAGGTTGTAGGATTCTGAAAACTTAACCAAGGGTGGGCCAGGAAAGGATGAGAGTTATATATTTAGTAAGCAGATGAATCAATGAAAAAGCAGCACGGTATATTAAACACTTTGTCCAAATAATTGTTTTAAAATTATACATGTGTAAGAGGAATGAATAACAAAATGATTTTTTTAACCAAGAAAATAGAGACTTCTGGATTCTCTTTCAGTTCATTTATCCATTTATTCTTTTAAAAAAATTTTTTGGCAAACATTCATTGGGTGTCTTCTCTTGAAGACAATGAAAGATCAAAGTTAAACCAAGCTCCTGTGCTTCAGGAGCTTGTACTGGAGCCCAGGAGAACTGGGCACCATGTCTTGCCAGCACTGCAGCCTCTAATGAGCGGGTAGGGCTTGCTCCATGGAAGAGGTGGTGTGTGAGCTGGGTGTGTGGATGCAGTGTGATGTGTGGATTTGGGTGTCCGGATGGGGGTGGGGGGCAAGGGAGGGTGTACTTGGATGCCTTGAAGGATTGGTGAGGAAGTAGTAGTAGATTCCGTAGATATATTTGGCAGGGTTTTATTTTCAGGATGGGGTTTGGCTCAACAGAGCAGTTGTCAAAGGGATGTCAATTGCTCCAGCCAAAGCAATTAAAACAAATTCATAAAAGTGCCCCACTTTGGGAGGGTGCCTTTACCTCTGCCAATGCCGTATAGTCTACTGAAAGGCATCGATTTTGAAAGAATTAGACTCAAGTAAAAACTTAATTCTTTTAGAACTCTGGAAGAGTTTATGCCCCCCTGCCCAAACAAACAAACAAAAACTCCCAAATAACAGACAGAAAGTAGTTTACACATTGAAAGTAGCTGGCTTAATAGCTACTATCATAACTAATGATAAACATATGCTGTATCCTGGTGGTGTGGTCAAAGTCCCAGCATTCAGACTTCGCATGTAGTAGAGACATGCATGGCTCTTCCCCCAGGGACTCGAGCTTCCTCTGTGTTTACCTTGGCTTGTGGTTGGATGACCCAGCTGGGTATTGTGGGTATCAGAGTTTTCCCAGCGTTGAGCACCAAAAGCACACAGGGCTGGCAGTGGGAGAAGGCTGTAATTCAAGAGTAATGAAACACAGGCCTGCCCTAGGCATTTTGATAATTCCCTGAAGGCAAGAATATTAATAACAACAGAGCGGACTTTGGAGGCTAAACTCGGGTCGGCTGCAGTTAAGCCTGTGGGTACTGGTGTTATGGAATGCACCCCTAATTGTTTTGGGAAAGTGGTAAAAGAGAGTCAGTTAGAGGTTTTTTGCCTTCCTGGAATGATGCCACCCCTGGAATAGAATTCGCCACACTCCCAAACATGATCGACCTCAAATTCAGCAAGTATTCAATTACATGAACCATTTACTGCGTCAGTATCTATTTTGAGAAACTATTTTACATCCAGGATATGTTTACATTTATAGCTGCTGTGCCTATGTTATATACCTGGAGAGAGCTCTCATAGTATTCAGAGTATATCTCTAGTGTCTAGAGATTATCTTTGAACAAGTCTAGGACAAGTTCAACATAAAAATAGCACATGGCTAAAACAGGCCTGCTAGAGGGACTGCTGTGTTGGAGGCTGCTGTCTGCGTCGTCTCCCTGTGTCAGACTTCTGGGCAGCATTGTCAGAACGGACGACTTCTGTGGCTTGGACGTTTGTGGCTGATGGGAGAAACTGACAGAGCATGGGCTGGGAGGGCCCTGGGCATACGAGACAATACCTATATGAATAGGCCATGTTTGTTCTTAGAAGTGAAAGTTGGCAAACAACGTTTGACAAGGTCAGAGCCCAAGAAGTACTGAGTTCTAGACATTTCTCAAAGAAGATGTAGAGGAAACAGAAGCCTTTCAGTATTTCACACGTTTACAGGAAATTACAGGGAGACAAGGGAGATTCTTTGTTTTTGACGCTCATATCCACAGTCCGGGACCCCTTTCCTAAGTGGGCGTGTGCTCGGTGTTTCCGGTGCATCTCTCCCCGTGCACACGTCTTGGATGCCACGCAAGAGTGTGATCTGTACCCGAGACCATTGGCCCCTAGTCTTGTGTGCCAAGATGGAGGATAAAAAGTGTGTGTTTATGCAAATGAAGCATTTCTGAGATGGAGATAAAGCTTCTAGCACATGTCTGACCAATATAATCATAACAACATGAGGCAAAACTGTTTGAACTAAAAGTCAATCAGCGCAAACAAGTGCTTTGATCTGTTTGCACATTATCCATTCAGTAGGTTGTAGCACACAGAAAATGGGGATTCAAGTAAGGTTAGCTGGAGTCATGAGTAGCTAATTAGTAGCATGTCTTTATAGGAAAGTTGAAAACATAAAAACCAGATACTATTGGCTTTTGGTAGTATTGTCTGACAAATTGCTGGACTGGAGAGAGATTTCCCATTACTCAGGGTTTTAAGTTCTGCTTCAATTCCATACAGCCTGTTCATCAATCAGGTTATAGGACGTTTGAGCCCCAAGGATCCTTAGAAAACATCTAGTTTTATTTTTCAAATGAGGAAGCTAAGACATTAAGCAACTCAAGTTTCCAGTGTTGTAACATTTCTATACCGTTTTCTTTAAGTGGGAAGAACTCATCATCATGTTGTCTCATAATGTCTTCTTGTCATTCCTTCCCATACAACATGTGACATCAGAGTATAGCATTACTCCATAGCATTGTCAGGTGGCTTTTATGTAACTCAAACATTTTTTGGGGGAAATGTTTAGCATCCATAAGACTTAGGACTGCACTCCTTCTCAGGCCTTGGTATGATGGCATATTTAGAGTAGTGGTGTCATCAGTCTGCCCTTTGAAAAGAAGTGTTTTAATACTACCCTTTGAAAAGAAGCATTTTAATTTTTAAAATTAAAAGTGAAGACAATTAATTTTCATTGACAGCTTATTCTCAAGTAGCAGGTAAAGTGTAGGTAGCCCCAAGGATATACCCTTGGTGCACATTTAATGTTCGGTGATGACTCCAGCAAGGAAAAAGGGATACCTGCAAACTGGGATTTCTGAAGACCTCCAGCTCAGTTCTTTTTTCCAGGTTACTTCTATTCTGTGGACTTTTCCTTTTAGAGAAGGCAGCTTAAACTCCTGCGCCCTTCCAGGTCCCCGTGCTCTCTTGTCTCTGGGTCTGTGTGCATGGGAACAACTGCTAACATTTACTGAGTGCTTCCTATGAAACCAGGGCTGTTCCAAGTGCTTTACGTGTATTAAAGCCCCTAGGGTTTTACTGCTATGAGGTAGGTACTATTTTGCTTCTTATTTTAAAGATTTAGAAACTGAGACACAGAGGATAAGTAACTGGCCTAGCTATGGTAATCTCAGTCCCAGACCCATGCTCCTGGTGCTGCTTTTTATTTATTTATTTATTTATGTATGTATGTATGTATGTATGTATGTATGTATGTATGTATTTATTTATTTATTTATTTTGAGGCAGGATCTAGCCGGGGCTAGAGTGCAGTGGTGCCATCATAGCTCACTGCAGCCTCAAACACCTGGGCTCAAACGCTCCTTCTGCCTCAACCTCCGGAGTCACTGGGGCTACAGGTGTGCACCACCACACCTGGCTAATTTTTCTAATTTTGGTAGAGATGGGGTCTTGCTATGTCACTCAAGCTGATCTTGAACACCTGGACTAAAGTGCTTCTCCTGCCTTGGCCTCCCAAAGTGCTGGGATTATAGGCAGGAGCTATTGTGCCCAGTTACTGCTGCTTTTTAAAAAAAACTGTGGTAAAATATACAGACCACGACAGAGCCCATGCTTCTTAACCATCATACTCTATCTCCTTTCTGCACATCCTAATTCCTTTGCCGGAAGAGCCTTCTCCCCAGTCTTTACATAGTTAAGTGCTGTTGTCTCTGGAGATTGGCTCATAGGTTACTGCCTTGGTCTGTTTTCTGTTGCTGTAACAGAATGACACAGACTGAGTGATTTATAAAGAAAAGTTGATTGAGGGCATGGTTCTAGAGGCTGGGAAGTCCAAGAGCATGGCGCTGCATATGACAAGGCTTTTGTATTGCTGTAGAGAGAGGGTAAGTGTGTTCAGCTCAGGTCTTCTTATAAAGCCACCAGTCCCATCATGGGGGCTCCACCCTGATGAGCCTATCTAATCCTAATGACCTCCCAAAGGCTCCACCTCCAAATACCATCAACATATGAATTTGGGGATTAAGTTTCTAAGACATGAAATTTGGGGGATATATTTAAACCCTAGCCGTTACACTGTCTAGAAAGCCTTCCGTAATAGCTTTTCCTACTCTCTTTCATTCTGGCTCCAGTTTATCTCCTCTCTGCTCCCAGTGAGCTGTGGGCCAGTGGCAGACCTGAATTTGTCATTCGCAATGGTGATTACAATGTTACTTCTCTGTAGCCGCCCCTTCCCCCATAGGACTGCAGCTTCCCTGAGAGCAGGAGTCAGGGTTTATCTTTAGGATCTCAGTACCTAACAACATACCTTATAAATGTTGATGGGATGGTGAGAGGGAGGCAATGTATGGATTTTCTTTTCTAAAATTTGGAAAACAAAATAATTGACTCTGGTTAAAACTGATCACAGAAGACAATTTTTTACAATGAAAAATAGAAAACAATAGGCGAAAGAAACACTGAGAAATGCTAATCTAGGTCAGGTTCCACATGGCCAGATGCTTATATTTTTAGTTTGTCAGATTTTATCTCTTGCAGAGAAAAAAAAAATCCCCAGGAGGTGAAAGAGAAAGGAAATGCTTTTGTTTTTCAAATTGTGAAACTGTAGTTTCCATGACCTCATTGTGAGGCAATCCCTCTTCTTGGAGATAAAATCCCTCTTCTTGTAGATAATTTATCTTCTGTTAAAGTGCAGCATCTAATTTAGGGCTCAGTGATTTATGATGATTCAGAGGTGATCAGAGAACATAATTTTAAAGACTGGAAAATGACGGCCACGAGGAGTATACACAGGAATTGAGATTGTTGCAACTGGAGCGTAATAGAAAGGCATAATGATCTATGCCAATAAGTCAACAAGAATAAAATGTCGCCTTACTGGTGGGCACAGGCAGACTTGTTTTCTACTGGGGAGTCCACCCAGAGAGGGAATTACCGGCCTCAGAAACAGCAGTTGCTGCCAGCCAGCAGCATCATAGATTACAAAATACAACAGTGCTGTCTCTTTGTAATTGTGTAAGCCACAACATTTGCCATATAATTGTCCTTTCTGATTTGAGTTTGATTTGCTGTCCTTGAAATTTCCTAGTGTTATAAACTTAATTTGTAATTGCTAAGAAGCCAATTTTCCTATTATAAGAAATAGTAAAGTACCTTCCATTTTTGAAGACTTGCCTACAAAACTTAAAAAAAAAAAAATTCCAGGCATCTGGGAAATTCAACTTCATAAAATAGTGTTTAATTAGAAAGGAAAGAGAGTTACATTTGTAGAACAGAGCAATTTGATTATATTTGAACTATTAAACAGATGAATTTTTAGGGTGGTCATTATTAAATGCATTTAACTGACACTAAATTATATTAAGAATTTAATTTTAGCTCCCTTTACAAATTGGCCAATGCCCATTCACCCTTGGTAGACTAATAAGATGTCTGCTCTGCCACAGTTTTTATTAATCCTCATTACTACCCACGGAGGAAAAACAAAAGTTGGACCAAATGGATTTCTTTCCCCTGCTGAGTTCAATAGCCACATTCTGGAACTGTTTCAACAGAATGTGAGCATTATCGTAAATTCGTGGGACGTCAGACCCAAATCCAAACCATGAAGCAAAGCAGACCTTCCTGCCCATTCTGATTGTGTCGCTGGCGTCACAAGTCAGCAAAGGACTAGTGCTTCACTTAAAAATTTCCTTGTGAGCTTTTTCTTGATTCTCTCTTCTGTAAAGTGATCTCTCATGATCTTTTTCTGTCTATGCTTGAGGCCAGTTGTGTCTTTAGTTAACACAAACTTCATGCAGTCTAACAAAGATTCCTGACTCTGCAAAACCACCTGCTGCTAAATCCACCTCAGCGTCTGCATAAGAAGGACCACATCTAAATGGAAAGGATGCTCTGAAATACGCTCTGGAAGCTTCTCACTGGGCTCAAGGTCAGTTCTTAGCCTGAGATTGCTGTGTGGTGACAGCAGGTTTCCCTCCTCTCAGCTAGAGGGCACAGGCAGGTGACAATAAGGCTTCTTGTTCCTCCCAACACTCCACTGCCATCCCTGCTCCCCATTCAGAAGTGCAGCAATTAGACTTCTAAGAAAGTAAGTCAGTATCATTTCACCAAGTGATGGGTTTCTTTTTTTATTTTTATATGTTCATAGTCATTCTGTTTGTTTTTGTTTTTGACCCATTGCTTGACGATGCTTTTTCTCCCCTTCTGTTGTTGCTAGAAATACTGTATGTAGGGGTTTGAGATGAGGTAATAATAGACTCTCAAGCCTTTCCTCATAAATCAGTAGCACTTGTGTTTTACAGAAATGTCACTTAGTCAAGTGATTCTGAGTGTAGGCTATTTGTAATTTGGGAATGAACAGGGAAATAAGGGATTTGTAATATCCATGGGCCCAGTTTGAAATGGTATGTGTGTGGATTAATTTTGTCATTTGTTTTTGTTAAGGGAAGAGTCCTTGAAAGAGACTACTAAATATTTCTGTCTATTTTCAGGACAACATTGCAATTGTGAAAGCTTAAAGTAAGAAAATTGGTTTGAGATGAGTGCCATTGCTCTTGTCTAAAAATAAATTCCTTCAAAATAGCCTTTTAAAATATTTTTTTTCTAATAAAAAAGTGACAATAAGGACAGATAGTGTGTTTTCATGAGACCGAATTGAGATCAACCGTATTTTTTTCTCCTCTGTCCCCTATCTGTATTTGTGAGTCATGGAGTTAGTACAATCTTATGATTTTTTCTATTATATGTCTTACAAGAAAGTTTCAACTTATTTTATAAATGCAGACCACAGTTTGGAGAACATAATAAATATAGCGTCACATAGTATGAAGTTTGAGATTGACTTTTAAAAATTATTCTTAATAAAGTGGGTATTTTCTAAATTGAAAGGGAAAACAATATTTGGAGAAATGGGGTTGAATTTGTCGAGGCATCTTATTTTTGTTGCTGTTTTTAAAGTTTGAGTTCTGATGGTCTTCCCAGAGACATGGCTTCTGCATGTTTCTGCTGCTCCAGTAGAGCTTCATCTTCAAACATTTTACCCAAACGTAATTTTTTGTCATAGTAAATATGGTCTCTGCCCCTAAAAGATGAAAGTGGTTGCAGAAATTCCTACAGGAGTCTAATTATAAAGCTGACACTCAGAGTTATACTTACTTTTAACAACTAGGATTTGGTAAAATTCTGGTCTACATTAGTAAATTTGTTATTATCTTAAGTATTGCATTCACAGCTCTAAAATATATGATACAGTTAATTCTCTGTTTGCAATTTCATTTTGTTCTTGATGTCTGCTTATTTCCAATAACACTACTTGGCATGAAGGAACAAGGTAACGGGCTGTTAGGAAGAAATGGCTATTTAAAACCTTACTGTAGAGTGAAATATAATTTATTTTTAGCCATGTGACTCTGAAGCTGTAATTACTTCCCTTAAATCTTTAATGAAATTCACTTCTTTCTATTAAATGTGGTCTTCACAAAGGGCTTCTGCCCTGAGTGGCAAATGTAAGGCAACTCGATTGCTCTTTGTATAGAGTCGACATCAAGAGATTTTGTAAGCATGATTTTTTGGTACTTGGGCAGCCGGTGACTGTTGGTCCTGGAGTCCTTGTACAAAGAAAAAAAAATGTGGTCTTCACTCCTTATTGCAGTTTTTCCCAAAAAGGTACCACTTACCCAAGCAACTTTTATAGAGAACCCATTAATATGTCATTATCATAGTGAGATTAAACTATCCTTGGATAACTGGGGCCATTTAGTGTTGCTAAATCATGGCAGGAAAAGGGAAATTCAAGATAAATACAGTTCTGTACTTATCTTTAAAGATTTCATCAAGCCCAATGAGAATGTATTATAATCAGAATAAGTTTAAATACTAAGATCTTAAGAATCCATGCTGGCTAAGAAAGGGAGAACATTGTCAAAATTTTCAAATCACTAAGCAGATTAGAGTGGGCCGTTGTCTCCCTCACGGTAACTCACCACTGGCATGAAGCAGCTTTCTAGGACCCGTGATGACGGCCTCCAACTTTCCTAGCCCTGTGGACTGAGATAAGGGTAAGAAATGACATCCAGCGCTTCAGGGCATGGTAAACTGATCTTCTGCGGAGGTGGGACAGGAGTTTCCTCCCTTCCTCCTGCAGGTCAGTTTCCCAAGGATCTTCATAAGTAAAAGGGTGAGATGAAGCCCAGAAGTGGGGAAGCTTAATTTGCCAGCTGTTTCCCAAGTAGGGTGAATGGATGGATTTGCACCAAGGGTAAGGAGGGCAGGGGGTTTGTGTCAGGGGACCACAAAACAATAATTTTTCAGAAGAATTTTAAAGGGATAGGAAAAAAGCCTCAGCCTACTAAGGCAAGTGCTGAGTCACAGGCGATATAGGAAACATAATGTGAGAGGGTGAAATTGAATAGTGGCTCGTTTCCAAAAAGTGACACCGAAATCCTTAAGGATATACATGTCGTTAGGGTAGTTATTATAGACTAGAAGGCATTGGAGGAGGAGAGACAGTGACTTGGCAGAAGGACTGGAGGGCAATGAAGCATTAGAAGGTAGAAAGAGGCAGAAGAAAGACAACGGGGAGAAACACCATCAAACTCACAGTAGTAGGAACTACTGATTTTAGGATGAAGAAATGAAAGAATCAGAATTATTAAAACCAAATGCAGCAATTGGCAGCTTTTATGCAGACACTGATGTTAAGAAGATGAATGAAAGGTCATTTAAAATTCATGTGGTGATGTACCAAATCCTGTAATATGTTTGAGAAGAAAAGGTCAATAGAACACTCCCTTTTATGAGCATATATGACAGTAAACTAACATTTATGGAGTTAAGTTTATATAGGCTTGAGTGCACAGAAAGTTTTTTATTATTTACTTTTGGGGGGTGGGGAAGGAGGGTGTTTGTTTTATTTAGATTTTTGCCTTTTAGAAATAGTAGTTAATTAGTAGTCCTAATGAATTTTATAGGTAGAAAAAAACGAAGTAAAAGATTCTTGCTAAGTAGAAAGATTGGGGATGGAAACACATAATAAGAAAAATGTCCATGAGGACAACAGAATAAATGCTGGACAGTAAATAGTCATTGGTTGTTGTTGGCACAGACCAAAGGCTTCTGGAATTGCTATAAAGAATGACCTTGAAAACTAATATGAAAAAGGAATCAGATCTCACTTGTATGCAGTTTGACTTGTGCCAGTTGCTCTGGTTGTGCATAAGTAAGATGATCGATTATATGTTTTATTATTAAAAGTGGGACACTTTTGAGAGTAAAAAGAGGTACTATTAATAATTACACCTGGACAGCAGGTATAACTTGGGATTTTCTGAGCAAACCAGAACAACCAGACTCTCTGCCTGAGTCCAAATACCATGAAACGTAATATTCCACGTTTTCTAAAATGAGTATCATTCCTGCATAGCTTTTGAGCAATTTCTTTGTGTATCAGTAAACACCAAAAGTATCAGTTAAGTCAGTATATATGTCTCAACTATTGTGGTTCACATATGGAATCACAAAATAATCGGCATTTTGGTTATGTCACTGTTAATTTCACCTTCAGCCTTGGCAATATTCAAATAATCAACTCTGTTAACTTAGAAAGAAGCCATCAATGATGAAGGGCAAGAGTTCTACAGCCAGACTGCCTGGAGTGGAGTCCTGGCTCTTCTGCTGACTCTGGGCCTACATAACTTGACAGGCAAGTGATTCAGCCTCCCAGTGGCTCAGTTCCCTCCGTGGGGAGAAATAATAATATTGATCTCATAGATTTATTGTGAGGCTTAAAAATATCAATCTAAGTAAAGACCTTAGGACAGTGACTGCCACATAGTAAGATCTATAGAAGAATGAACTATCCTTATTTTCATATTCTTGCATAGCCTTCGAGTCATCATTTCCTGTCCTCCTTCCCTTCCCTCCCTCCCAGCTCTGTCTCCACTACCTTAAGGCATAAAAAAATCTAAGTTGAGTAATGAAACTATAATTCTCTTAGAAATACCTATCAGAAAATATCCTTTCTGCTTCAGCGAACATCGGAAGAATGAGATATTACATAAAAAGAGCATCTTCCAAGCTAATAAATGTGGAGGCTGATTTCTTAATATAAAAATGATTGATCGTGATGGTTTAAATTGAAAAATTTTCATTACTTGGGTCTTGACAATGAAAATTATTACTTAAAAATAAAAAACATCCTTTCTAATCCTTTGCAGAGAATATGACCTGTTCAGTAGTTATCATTAATGGCAAATAGCAGCGCTTTTTGGAAACATGGAACCCGATTAGTGGAATAAGCCATTTTTCTTTAGCGTGGTGAAGTTTGGGAAGCAGGAGAAAGCCCTGTTACATATCCCACAGAGATATGTGGGGGAATGGGAAGAGAGGCAGTGTTGAAAGGAGGAAGGGAAGCAAATGAAGTAAAACCTAAAGAAGCAAAATGTCTCTAGAAGGATGATCAGAGACAGAGATAAATGAGAATAGAAACTTGGCCCGCATTACAAATTGGGAGGAATGTATTTGAATTAGGAATTATGGGAACATGTTGATGATTTCTAAGCATTTCTAAGCCTGAGCTCTGAATTTTTGATGTTGAGAGCATTTCCAAGTGCCCCTGAATCCGTTATTGTGCTGTATTAAGTAGGTATTTCCCAAGTTTATTGAGGAGTGGGTTGGGAAACAAACTGATGCTTGAGGGACTCTTCCTTTTACCTATGTCACTGCGTGGAATTGTAGGTTTGCTTGCAATATTATGTAGAAGATTCAGAGTAGGAAATTCGTGTGGCCACCACACTGTCATTAAAGTGTCAGATGAGAAATGGGGATGGGGACTTAAAACCCATACAGCATGACTAAGATTGCCCTTCTCCTCTGTGCTTTGGGCGCAGATTCCACTCTAGACTAGGCTCTCTTGCTTGCTTGTCCTTTAACATTGCACCAGAAAGCAGGGTGGGGAATATTAGGTGTCCAGTTTTCCTCCTAGCTGGTTGGTCCAGTTAAAGATTTGTGAGTAGACAGACCTGAACATGAGGTTTTATGGTATTTGTCATTTTCCCTCTATATGTATCTGTTCACTTATTATCTTGGATAAATGAGAGTTGTGGTTTTCAATCAGAGAAGATCAAAAGCACAGTAGGAAATAGTGATTATTTATTGTAAGAGTCAAGTAAGGACATAGTATTGCTTTAGATTTGTTCTAAAATCATTTGGAACTTGTTGCTTTATTAAATGGGGTTTTTAATTAATGAGCTTTTTATCATACACATTTCACATATGACACAGTAAAATGTAAGTTTAAATAAAATAATTGGTTAAAATCAATCCAATAGTATGTGTGGGTGGACTTTTGTCCTCTTAAATGCTCACTGTGTTTCCTTGTAGTCATTATTTCACCAATGATACCTTACATATAATTTAAAAGGAGACAAATTCAGATATCCTGGCAGATGGGGACTTAGCTCTTAATCTCAGATCCTTTTAGACACAGTTATTCAAGTTCCAGAAAGTTTTAGTAGAGAACTGTAGGAAAATTTGGAACAAATTGGGCTTTTTAAAAGGTAAAGCTTAAAAACAAAAGTAGAGCTTAGAAATGAATAAGGAAATTCTACTTTCATTTAGAACATCCTGTTAGTGATCAATAAAGACCTCAGTTTACATATATCCTTTATCATTTTATATCTTTTCTGTAATGTATAAAATCACAGTGACTTATCATCCTTTTTGTGATTCTCTAATTTGTTTTAAAAATGTCACTAATTTTACCCAGAGTTATGCTACATAAAACATAGTTGGCTAATTTTAAAATATACATATTTAGAGTTCGAACTCTGCACCTAATAAGTTTAAGAATTTTAAATAAACCAGAGATTCTTGTGGAACATGAATCAGTCTTAAATGAGTAAAGAAACTGAAATCTACAACTCCTCTATGACAGGAAATAACTATGGAAGTCGCAATAGCAAAAACAACAAGTAAATCATAGCTAAAATTTGAACACTTTCAGATTGTTATCTTGAAAAAAAATTTAAAGGATATCAGAGAATCGCACCCAGCCGCAGAGTTCTGCTAAAAAATAACCTGGCTTTAAGTTTCACCCAGGATTTGCTGCTTCCCACAGTGTTTGAAGGCACAGTGTCCTGCAGGCAAAATTGTGGCCACAGGTGGTTAATTCCTTTTTGAAAAGGCAATTCATTAAGATTGGAATCAGAAACTTGTTTGGTTCCAGAAGAAAGCTATGCTAATTGTTAGCTGTTTTCTTGGAGAGGGACATCAAAATGTAATCAGGAATCTTAGGGGTTTGAGGGAAACTTGTGATCAAATCATTTGCACTGAGTTTACACAAATACTGTGCTAAAATAATGAAGCACATTTTCTCCATAATGGGATTATATCTTAACTGTGCCCACCTATGTAAATTCAAACAAATACATGCACACAAACTACATGTTTGGAGAACTGCAGTAAGTAGATAAGTCTTTTCCCTTTTAGAAACACTGGACAACTTTAAAAGTTTGGCAGTGTGGCTCTGGGTGTGTTGTCTCACACCTGTAATCCTAGCACTCTGGGAGGCCAAGGCCAGAGGATTGCTTGAGCTGAGGAGTTCAAGATCAGCCTGAGCAAGGGCGAGACTCTGTCTCTACTAAAAATAGAAAAATTAGGCGGATAAAGTCCCAGCTACTTGAGAGGCTGAGGCAGGAGGATCGCTTGAGCCCAGGAGTTTGAGGTTGCAGTGAGCTACGATGATGCCCCTGTACTCTAGCCTGGGTGACAGAGGGAGACTCTGTCTCAAAAAAAAAAAAAAGTTTGGTGGCAGTACAGTTGCAAATAAGATTGTTTTCATTTTCCAAGTAAATTTTTTTGGTAAGTTTTTTATGCCGTGATTGAAAGCAAAAGTAGTTATAATCCCTAAGAGAAGTATGAAAGTCAAGATCCTCTTATCCTAAAGGTAAGACTATAATCCCCATCCCACCGAGAAGAAATTCTTAGGTCCAGGCAAGAAACAAACTCAGAATTCAGCAAGTACGATGTAAAATCATACAGTATGGTTTCATGAGCATACAGTGAAATAGTAAAATTTAAATGGATGACTTCCATGAAATTGTTTTAGAAAAGAATTTTTTAAACTAATAAAGTTTGTTTTCTTCTGACAGTTTTATTGTTTTCACAACACATTCAAAATGCTTTCTAAAGGAACTTGTAGTTCCTTGGCAATGTAAAAGTTCCTCACTAAGAAAATGGATTAGTTTGATAAAGCAGTAATTAGAATCAATTTCAAATTTATAATCCTAAGCTTATCTCAATTAAGCTATTGCAATAGAACTTTTCCTTTAAAACCTCCATCACTGTTACTATTACTTTACATTCTAATCTTTAATTCATAGGAAGGGATTTGTTACAGTCTGGGTTAGTGACTCAATCTCTTCAAGAGGACACAACACCGCAGTGGCCCTGTACTTCCCTGGATTTATTTCACATGACTGATTTTACCTGGTGTAATCACAATACAAATGTATAGGTACTATATATCCATATCAGGGGTGCTTAGAATATGCAATATGAGAACATGGAATTATACTTATGTCTCTGTTTACATCAACCTTTTAATTTTTCCAAGTCGAATTTCAGTCTTTAAAATGCATGTAAACATACACAAGAGAGTGCATACGTTGCATGATTCCATTCGTATACTGTGACAAAATAGGCAGAACTGATCTGTGGTATAAGATGTCAGGATGTGGAACCTGAAGACGGGGGCGGGGGCTGTTAGGGTGTGCAGGGGACCTGGGGAGAGCTTCTGGGTCACCATTCTGTTTTTATTTCAGTGTTATTTCATAGGTGTGTTCTCTCTGTCAAAATTCGTCAGACTATCCACTTACGGTGTGTTCACTTTTCTGCATGTATATTACATTAGAATTTTTTTTAATGACATGTGCATCAGTAAAGATTAAATTTTGATTGTTTAGCGTGGGTCTTGGATCCTCACCCAACTGCAGGTTGGAGGCGCTGCTTATGTGCACACATAGCTCACAGATCCTAGAGTCTCACCATGGTGATAAGAGAAGGAAACGGTGTTGGTACAGGGCAGAGATTGCCATTGCAGTTGTGTCCAGCGTGAATCTGGGCTCCTAGGCCCTGGGCTTGGACCACCAACCTACCATCCATTTCATAATCTTCTGAAAGGTGTGGATGAGGATCAGCTCAGATTCAGGCAGGGCTGGTGGTCAGTGAGGGCGTGGTAAGTGAAGCCAGCAGGCCAGGCATTCTTTATGACCTAATGACCTCCCAGGATATATCTCCAGCCCAGCCTCCTTCCTAAGTTCTACGCCAAGGTGGTGGTGGTTTTCAGCTTGGGCTTAGCAATTAGAAAGACTTAATCTGCCTTTAGCTTTACCATTTACTATCTGTGAGCCTTTGCCCAAGTTATATTATCTCATTAAGGCTCAGCTTCCTCATCTGTACAGAGGTGTATGGTGCTGTGTCCAGAGCTGTTGGCACACTCTGGTGTGCAGGAAGGGTTTAGTAAGTGGTAGCTGCTGTCAATAGCCAATGGTCTACTGGCAGTTCCATGAGTTTCTCAAACTCAAAAGGTCCAATTTTGAGTTTGTCACCTTCCCGCACCATTGTCTACGCATTTGCTCATCACGTGGGAATCATTCTCCTTTCCCTCTGCCCCACCAGTCACCAAGCCCGTTGATAAGCTTCCCAGCGTGATCAGTTTCTTTCACCTCCCTGGCATGACTCAAGCCATCAGCCTTTCTTAGTTGTCTTACTTTACATGCGTCCCAAGTGCTCACTCTGCTCCAAAAAGTTCCCGGTAATGCAGACAGAGTGATTTTTTCTGTGAGAGTTCAGCCATGCCCCCTACACACCCTGCTTGAAATTCTACAGTGGTTTTCTTTTCCCTTAGGATAACTCCAACTGCTTAACATTTTATGCTATTTTACAAGGTCTTATGTGGCCTGATTGTCTTCTATGTCCCTCTCTAGCTTCAAATCTTGCTATTCTTCCTTTTACAGCCTGCGCTGTAGAAGGGTTTAATTCCATCCAGTTTCTCTGCAACAGGCTGCACCACCCTCTTCTGACTCGCACACATTCTTCCTTCGGTCAGAAACAGTCCTCTCTGCACCTCTCCCTGCCCCCATTATGAAAGGAACTGGGTCCCCCCAAAATTCACATATTGGAACTCTAACCCCCAGTGCCTCAGGATGAGACTGTTTGGAGACAGGGCCTTTAAAGAGGTGATTAAGTTAAAGTGGGGTCTAATCCAGTATCCAGTCCCCGTGTCCTTGTAAGAAGAGATTAGGACACAAACACGTACAGAAGGAAGAGCGTGTTAAAGGTGCAGGTAGAAGAAGCTTTCTACGAGCCGAGGGGAAAGGCCTCAGAATGAACCAGCCCTGCCCAGACCTCGGTCTTAAGCCATCCAGTGTGTGACGTTTTGTTATGGCAGCTCGAGCAGCCTGATACTCCCCTAGTGAATCCCTCCCATTCCTCATGGCTGAACACAGAAGTCATTTTCTCCAGCACACGCTGGGGTAGGCCAGGTGTCCTCTGTTTGGCATAATAACTCCAAAGATGTACCGACCACTCACCGTGGGCCAGGCCCTGTCTACAGTCTTTTGCCGTGTGTCATCCCAATTAATTCTCACGATAACTTTATGGGGGAGGTAGTTTTATCATCCAAAATTTACCGCTTGGAAAACTGGGCAGAAGAGGAGTTGCCAGGCACGTGATGGTGTACAGCCCCCGGTGTCTTTTCCTCGGTTCTGAGTTGTCAAGGTGGAACATTCTTCTACATATATTAGAGTTTGACTTCAGACTGGCCCTATTTACCATGTCGCAACAGTCATCCTACTTCATTGCAAACACTTGTTTAATTTTCTTCTCTGCTATTCTCTGAGCTCCCAGCGTGCAAAGCCTACGTCTGGATTTTTCCCAACCTCCCCACCACCCAGTGTCCCGCACAGTGTGTGGCCCACAGATATTTGCTGGGTGCTCTGAGCTCGATGCTGAGACAAGTGAGCTTCCAGGAGGAGGGGAAGTGGCAGTGCACAGGTGAGCACTCATTCTCAGCTTCTCTTCTCTCCCCACTGCTTTTGCAGTTCTCTATTTGGGGTTAGAGTTGGAAAGTATTAAAGCAGAGAAATAATTATCAAGAGAAATGCTATATCCAGTTTTTATCCCTACAATCTGGATGGCACTCTCTTGGCTGTTTTGTTCTAGCAAAACTTTGAATAAAGACAGTTTTCTTCAGAAGTTTAGGATATGAATGATAAAATCTAATTCAAGTTGTCCACAAAAGGCGTCCTCATAAACATAAAAGAATGAGACTGAATAATTTCAGTGAAATGCAGGGCAAATAGCTCAATTATTGAATTGTTTGATGTTAGGAAAAAAAATAATGCGAGTTGGCACGTTTTCTAGAATTTCACAGGCACTTCCTACAGTCTGGAGTCTGTGAATATTGGTGCACAACAAGCCCACGTCCAGGTTCTGGGGTCCCGGTGAGAGCGAGCTGGGCCAGGCTAGTTTAGAATTCAAAGTTTTAACTCAAAGAAGCTTTTAATTCATTTAAATTTTTTTGGTGAATATTTATTAAGCACTTACTGTGCGCCAGACATTGGGCTATGAAGACAATAAGACAGTCTTTGCTTTCAAAGGAAGTTCAGTCTCATGCAAGAGGTGGAGCGGTAAGTGATGTGGAGCGGTAAGTGCATGAAGGGGACAGGGGCTGGGTCAGAAACGCGAGGCACAGGGTGGCAGCAGCGCCCACTACCTGGTGCGTCAGCTGGATCACAGGGGCAAGTGGCCTTGGGCCGGGTTATGAGAGGGAAACCCATAGACAAATGTAGCTGCAATTAGAAATAAAACCAACTATTCCAGACAGCTCTTTGGCACACTAAATAAAACTTTTCTAAGAAAAGGATTATTCTTTTTTTTTTTTTTTTTGAGACATTCTCACTCTGTCGCCCAGGCTGGAGTGCCGTGGCGTCAGCCTAGCTCACAGCAACCTTAAACTCCTGGGCTCAAGTGATCCTCCTGTGTCAGCCTCCTGAGTAGCTGGGACTACAGGTGTGTGCCACCATGCCCAGCTAACTTTTAAAGTTTTTTTGTAGAGACGGGGTCTCACTCTTGCTCAGGCTGGTCTCAAACTCCTGACCTCGAGCGATCCTCCTGTCTCAGCCTCCCAAAATGCTAGGATTACAGGTGTGAGCCCCTGTGCCTGGCCAAGGGCACAGAAAATTTTGTGATGTTCTCGTTAGGAATTTAGGATTAAAAAGGCAAAAGCAAAGAGTATCAAATTTTTTCTGATTTAGAAGGAAAAAAAGGACATTTAACTTAGGTTTAATGCAGACGGAGTCAACCCAAGTTTCAGAAGAGGCAAAAGCTGAACAGTATCTACTGATCATATGTGTTTCTGAAAGAAAGACTACTATCTCATTTCCCATAAAGCAGGTAAGTTCCTCTACTTTCCATGAGTATAGATGCAATATAGGAATTGGGATTCCAATTTAACTTACATACAAAGTTAGTAACTTTCTAGAAAAGGAGCATTTATGTTTACTAATTTGCTCATTCTCATCACCGCCTCTTATTATTTTCCTAGCATGTATCACCATTTATTTCTATACACAGACTCATACAAAATTGAAATAATGATCTTTAATAAATTGATGGCTCATATTCATCCACCATTCAACAAATGTTTATTGAGCCTACTAAGTGCCAAGCCCTCTTCTCAGTACTGAGAATACAGTAGTGTACAAAATAAAACAGACAATTATTTCAGCCCTCATGAAGCTTACATCCTAGGGGATAGACCGTAAGTGAAATAAATAGTTAAAATTCTAGTTAGTATATAGTGTATTGTGCTAAGTGCAAAGGGGAAAAATAAAGCAGGAGTGAGGGGATGATAAGGGGTCCCAGCAGGGAGGGAAAGGATCTTTGACTTCATCCAGAAAAGAACCTTTGACTTCACCCCTGAAGGAGGTGAGGGAGCGTGTTCCTGCAGTGGAGGGAACGAGGCAAGGGTGATTGGAGAGGATGTGGGAGAGGCAGTGGCAGGGCAGACACTGAAGGTCTTGTACACCATTTTAAGGATTTTATTTATAATCAAAACTGTTATATTGAACATTGATTTTGAATTTTTTTTTTTTTTTTTGTTGCCTGGGCTGGAATGCAGTGAGCCATCACAACTCACTGTAGCCTTGAACTCCTGGGCTCACTTATCCTCCTGCCTCAGGTGCTACAGGTGTGCATCACCATGCCCAGCTGAACACTGATTTTGTACCAAGGGTTATATGAGATGCCAGGGATACAATGGGCTTTTTGCTTTCAAGTAGTTTCTGTTAGAGCAGAGAGTTGCCATAATATTAACATAAGTAACAGCATGTATTGAGCTCTTATGTGCTGGGCATTACCCTAAGGTCTTTGTATATATTAACTCATTTAATGTTCACAGTGTTACTATGAGATAGGTACAACTGTCATCCACAGCTGGAGAAACTGAGGCCCATCAAGGTCAAGTAGCTTGTCCAAGGTTACGTAGTTGTCAGCAGCAGAACTAGGCTTCAAACCCAGGGAGTCTCACCCCAGAGCTTCGCTCTGGACCGTGATGCAATCTAGCCTCTCCCATAGACCACCTCTTACAAAGACAGCCCCTCTGAGAAGAGAGAGCAGCGGGGGGCCGGGTGGCACAGGCTTTGTAGTCCAATGGGTGGAAGTCTCATCTCTCTTCATGTTTACTTAGGCAATTGACATAACCTCTTTTAACCTGAGTTTTTCTAATCCTTAGAAATGGGTAGAATGACCCCTGGTAGGCATGTTGTCAAGATTTCATTACATGAAACGGGACCAGCATAACACAGTGCTTGGCCCAGCCTGAGTTCTCAATAAATATTAGTTTTTTCCCCTTCTCTTTCCACAAGTCACATAAATATCATCCAGTGATTACATTTTCCTTCCAGATCTTCTATCCAGCGAGAATACCTGGGCAAGTACGATTTCTCTCGTCCTGCGAAACGGGCTTACAGGGCAAGTTTCCACAGATAGATGTAGCATTCATTTTTCATTCCAAGATACGGGGTTAGTTAACAGTTTTGTTTTCAGAGCTGAATTGCTTTCTTTTTCCCCTGGGTGAGTGGCAGCCGGGCACGCGTGCCGGGCACAGCTCTGCCCTGATTTCCTCTCCAGCCAGCACCTTCCCGCATGCTGTCACCGTGCTGTTGCGAAGGTGCTCGCAGCCCTGGGAGCGTACTGCTGTATTAACGAAATGGCTTTTCATCCTGACAAGTTGACCTGCTGCTGAAAAGCTCACAGAAGAACCATGTTTTGGTTTCCACTGTTTCCTCATGCTATATTGTTCCTGATTCAGCTCATAACCATATGGACAAAAAACAAACAAAACCCATATAGATATAAAATGTCATTCCCAGAAGTAGAAGGCTTGCAAAAACTGTAAATTTCTGCAACGTGCAGGGGTAGTGACTGGCACACCTTCCTCTCCAGCTCGTACAGCATCAAAAGGCTAGCTGTGCAATCCAGGGCAAATTACTTAACCTCTCTGCGCCTCCATTTCCTCATTTGTGAAATGATGATGATACCAGTACAATCTGCTAGGGTGGTAACAAGGATGAGATTACTTAGTATATGTAGAATACTTGCAACATTAATCCGTACCCAGTAAATGCCTAAAGTTTTATTATCATTGTTTTGAGCCTGGCATGACATCTTTTCTTTTTTTGTTTTTAATTCTAAAAACATTATTACATATAAATTATCTTTCTCGTTTCTGATATTTCCACGTGAACAAGGGTAAATGGCATGACATCTTGATTGTACTTGACCCCCCATGAAATTGTAGACTATGCTTTGGTGTTCTAATATATGAAACATGAACACTCAAGGAAAATAGAAACAGTTTCATTTATTAATGATCACTAATTATCCAGAATTAAAGATGTAACCCATTAGGTAAGGCAGATAACTTCATTGGCTTGTAAGTAGAGAGTCGTGATTGATTTTGTTATTTGTTCTTCTTTGTTAGATGCATATGTGATTATGTGATAAAGGCTTATAATCACTCTTGGACTGCATTGTTTGTTTCCTATAGAAGGATTAGTAAAGGCTGTTGTTTACAACCTAAGCTGTTGAAAATGGGTAATAAAATCAAGCTTTAGAAGAAATATAGCATAAAAGTGGTAGTCATCCTATGACTTAATGCCCTTAATATGTGGTTAATAGTCTTTGGGATGCAACAGCTAGTGATCAGAGCTGGCTGTTCACAGTGGTTTACTGTAAACAAGAACTATTTGCTAGCCTAGATTCAGAGCACATTTCTTCCTAACAATCATTTTGCTGCTTTTGTTCCCAGTAATCATTTTGGTATGGCTTGTGTTTGGTATGGCTTCATTCCCAGGAATCATTGGCTATGGCTATAGTTTCATTTACAGACTTTTTTATTCCAAAAAAGAGATGGGTTAAGATCTTGACACTTGTATTAAGAACTATTTAAAACTTTCTTGTAATTAAGGGTATTATTAGTTAATGATGATTTAGTAATACATATTCACCCTTCATTTCCTCCTGCTCTATCTGATACTGTGAAGTGCCTTCAGGTTTCTTACCCTTTGTGGTATAAAGACTTTTGAAAATTAAGTTCTGTCAGCATTTTCCAGCTGAAAGAAGCTCAAGTGTTAATACTTGTGAGGCTGGATTTCTTTTATTTGTGGATTAATCATTGCCATGTGGAAAGTACAATAAAATTATCGATCAATATTCAAAATGTTTTTGTTAATAGGACCATTACAAGGAGACAGAAAATACAGAAGCAGTGAGCTGAGCAGCAGCTATTATTTCCTTTGATCTCCTTGTCTCAGACATTAAATTTTAAGTGTGTCTGGAAATGGCAATAGAAGAATTCTTTTATTTCAGCAGAAATTCTCAAGGCTTTATAAATCACCAAAATTGTACAAATTTCATCTTCTAATTGAGGCCATAACAACTGTTGAATACTATAACTCGTTACGTTTCTCTCTGGCTCCCCCACCTTCCAGATCATCCTTAACCCACTTTGCTTTTTCTCATTTCCATGATGCTTATTATCTTTTTAAATACTATATGATTTACTTATTTTTATGACTGCCTTTATTATTTAGTATTTGTTGGCCACTAGAATTAATCTTCATGAGGGTAAGGGACTTTGTCTTGTTCTTTGAAGATTCTCAAGTGCCTAGAATCCTATCTGGCATATTGTTTAGTACTTATACATATTTATTTAATGAAGGAATATTGTGATTGTTTTCTCTTTGCAACAAGTCAGGTTGCTTTCATTGCATGGTAAAAGAGACTATGTTAGACATTATGCCATATCGGAAGACTCCGTGGAATTATTTTCATTAAGATTTCCATGCTTTCTCCTAATATACTTTGTATAAATAAAATTTTGAGGAGACAATACTAAAATTATGATTAAAACCATCCTCAATGGCTTCCCATTGTTTAGGGATAAAGAAGAAATCCTTATTGTGGCTACAAGGTCTAGCATCTTCTGGCTTGTCAGCCTTAGCCTAAGTCACAGTGAAGCATGCCATGTGCTGCAGAGACGCTGCCGTGCCTTGGAATAAGTTTACTCTTCTTCCAGCTTCTTCCTGTGTCCTCTCTCTGGCCCCCGGCCACCCCTACTCACATCACAGGAAGCTTCCTGAATATTTGCCTTAGTTATCAGTTATGTAGCTATTGTTACCATTCAGTAAAAATAGAAGGAGCAAAAATACATGAAAATCAAACAGTTCAGTATTACAGAAGAAAGGCACTATAAATGCAAGACTTGCTTTGTTTTGTGTTTAAAGAAATATGAGCCTTAACCTTAGACAAGTGCAATACCCTGATATCAAGATAAAACTTCTGTGATATAGAGATTACCTACACAGGTGAAGTAGCTTATTAAACTACCACCTTCTGCATTGTTGCCACTACATGAAGATTTCTCATTTGCATAGAGGTATCCAGGTAGTGTATGAAAATAATTGGGATGGTGACTGCTTTTTACCTTGACATTCAATATTAGTCTCTTTACCATTTTTCTTCTTAAAATACCCATTGTGTAGAAAGTTACATTGGCATTTATGGACTTAACTGTTTTTTGCCTTTGCTATTTGTTGGAAATTCTATGGAATGTGGTATTTTTTCATTTTGCAGGGACCCTGTCACGCACACTGTCATGCATGGCGTGTGTTGGTGGATAATGAACAGGGAGTCTCCAGGCTTTCCTGACCAGGATCTGAATCCCAACATGGCTTTATATTTTTCTCTGCAGAAAAAAGTTCTGCAGAAACTTTTATGACTAATAGTGCTAAGTGAGGATGAAGATGAAGAGGAAGTGAAATTGGTCTTAGTTAGAAAATATTTTAGATAAAGAACTAAAGATTCAAATTCTGGGTTATATCCATGATGTAAACAAGCCCCTATGAATTCCTTTTTTGTTTTCTTTAAATGAACAAAATGATGGCTTCATTGTTTAGGTGACCTTTTCCTTAAGTGAAAAAGAAAGGTTAAGTGAAACTTGAAAAGGCAGTTAATTTGTGCTTTGAGGATAAGAAAGAAGTGTAGGTTGTAAGATAACCATCAGCCTGTGAAAATGTTTTTGTATTGGCAAATTTGGGCATTCAGGGAGATTTCCAGAATGTACCTGAAGAAGAGTCTATTATATAATCACCCATTTGCTTTATCAACTGGAAAGAAAAACAAATAAAGCTGATAATGATTATTACTAATCATAAAGTGAATTTGATTCACTGCACTAGCAGTGTTTACAACTGTGCTAAGGGAAAATTGAAAACAATGGCAAGAATTCCGCTGTGTATACAGATAATGATAAAGAAGTTCTAATCTTTGTCCTCAAACTGTTTCTAATTACCACAAGAATAGCTCAAGATAATAAACTGTACAGTAGCTCCCCGCTTATCCGTGGTTTCACTTTCCGTAGTTTCGGTTACGCACAGTCAACCTCAGTCCAAAAATATTAAATGGAATATTTCAGAAATAAACAATTCATAAGTTTTAAGGTGCACCAGTCTGAGTAACATGAAATCTTGCGGCATCCCATCCTTGCCCATTAGTCACTTAGTAGCCAACTTAAGTATCAGATTGAAAAACACAGTATATATAGTGTTTGCCACTATCTGAGATTTCAGGCATCCACTGGGGGTCTTGAAACGTATCCCCCGAGGATAAGGGGGGATCACTGTGTCTTCAGAGAGGCTTACAGTGCTGTAAGAATTCAGAGGAATACAACTCCTCCCTAGTGTCAGGGAAGACCTCAGCAGGGACGAAGGTGGCCCAGACATTGTTTTAGTGAACTGACTTCAGGGAGCTGCAGTCGGTTCTCTGACCAATTGGATATGAACTCTGTTCACCCAGTGAACAAGCTAAGACTGTTAGATTCCATTTTTAAGCCTGCCTTAGATTCAAATCAATCATAACTTCTTGTAAGGTTATTCTGGATCCTGTTTCTGTGACTGATCAATTCAAGTCTGCAAACAGTTATTGGACTTTCTACATGTTATACTCTCGCCTGGTGCCGGTGCGACAAAAATACTGACATTAGAAATTGTGAGTTGCTGTGTGCCAGCCATTTACTGCACCACCTTAGAGAGTATTACAATGCGCTTAACCAAGAAGACCTGTACTATTGAGTTTCAACCAAATGACCAATGCAAATTTAAGTCTTCGTCTCCAACAGAGGACTTCCAGTGATACAAGAAAAAAATATGACAACAATAGTTATTGCTACAGGCTTTAGTAATTGGGTACAAGATGACATCAGCTAGTACTAGATTTGATTTGCTAATGGTTTGTTGAGGATTTCTGTGTCTGTGTTCATAAACAGTGTTGCTCTGTGGTTTTTGTTCTCATTATGTCTTTGTATGGTTTTGGTATCAGTGTAATCCGGGCTTCTTACAATGAATGGAGAGCTGCTTTCTGTGCAGGTTTGGTATTGTTTCTTCCTTAAATTAAAAAAAAATTTTTTTTCCTTAACTCTAATTCCGTAACAGATTACTTCCTTAAATGTTTGATAGCATTATCAGTGAAGCCATCTGGGCTTGAAGTTTTCTTTGTAGGAAGGTTTTAAATTATGAATTCAATTTCTTTAGTAAATATGGGTAGATTCCATTTCTTCTGTCAGTTCTAGTAATTTATCTTTGAAGGAATTTGTCCATTTTGTATAAGCTGTTGAATTTCTTGGCATAATATTGTTCACAATATTCCATTATTATCTGTTCGTTATCTGTAGGATTTTTAGGGACAATTTTCTTTTTTCCTTTCTGACACTGCTAATTTTTTGTCTTTTTTCCTCTTTTCTTGATCAAGGCTAGCTATAAATTTATTAATTTTATCTTTTCCAAACACTGGCTTTTTAAAACTTTATTTTTTCTATTGTTTGCCTGCTTATTCTTTCATTGATTTTTTTTTGCTCTTATCTTAATTATTTCATTTCTTCTATTTACTTTGGTGTTAGTTTATTTTTCTTTTAATAGCTTCCCTAAGGTGAAAGCTTAGATCATTGATTTTTTTAATCTCTCTTCTATTTTCATATAACCAGTTATATTGCTATAATCTCTCTGAGGATGACTTTAGCTGCATCACACATATATTGATATGTTGTTGTTGTTTTACCGTTCAGTTCAAAACATTTTCCAATTTCCCTTGGGATTTCTTCTTTGACTTCCAGGTTATTTAAAAGTGTGTTATTTAATTTCCAATGTTTAAGGATTTCCTAGGTATCTTTTATGAATTTCTCATTTAATTCCATTATGGTCAAAGAACATACTTTGCATGAGTTAAGCCCTTTAAAATTTCTTGAGCCTTGTTTTACGGCCTGGTATGTGATTTATCTTGGTGATGGCCCCTGTGGACCTAGACGAGAATGTGTAGTCTGCTCTTTTGGATGGGAGTAGTCTATCAATATCCAGTAGGTTAATTTGGCTAATGCTGTTGTTTAAGCTTTCTGTATTTTTCCTGATTTTCTGCCTGCTTGTTCTATCCCTCACTGGGAGAGGACTGTTGAAATCTCCAACTATAATATGATTGTGCATGTGTCTTTTTCTCCTTTCAGTTCTGACTTCAAATATTTCTCCTGACAGTTTTGACTTCAAGTATTTTGAAACCCTTGTATTCAGTGCAGACACGTTTAGGGTTGTTAGGTTCTCTTTATGAATTTAGTCTTTTATCACAGAGAAATTTCCCTCTTTGTCCTTAGTCATATCCCTCTGAAGTTTAGAGACCATAGAATGGTGCTGCTAGACTTTTGTCCAGAAAGAGGCATACTTAGCCTGTGGCCCCAGTTTCCACACTTTGGGGTCCACCACAGTCTTCCCACAATAGCTCTGCTCTCCCCGGGATGCTGCCAGCTGAGCGTGGCACGGTGCTAGGGCTGGGCCGTTTCTGCCCATCACCAGCTCCTCTGGTGGGCAGTCTCTGCTGGGGGCTCCCCACGGGCCTGGCTGAGACTTTCAGGGACCTGCAATGCAGTCCCAAGCTCTTCCTACCCAAATCTTTTTCTCCCTCTTTGATCATGGGCATCAGATCTTCATTCCTATCTGAAGGCCTCCCCTGCCCAAGCCGGCTCCCTTTCACCTTCATGTTTCATGGCTGTTTCTCTCAGTAATTTCTCAAGGCTCTGATTCAGTCTTGACATCTTCATGTAGGACCCAAGCTGACACCGAAGTCTACTTGTCTGAATTAATATGGCCAATCGC
The DNA here is from genome assembly GCF_020740605.2 of Lemur catta. Taxonomy (NCBI): domain Eukaryota; kingdom Metazoa; phylum Chordata; class Mammalia; order Primates; family Lemuridae; genus Lemur; species Lemur catta. The sequence continues at coordinate 8,784,049 of NC_059143.1, read as the reverse complement.
AGCTTTCCTATGGTTAGTGTTTGCATGGCATGTCCTGGTCCATCCTCTACTTTTACTGTGTCTATGTTTTTATAGGTAAAGTGTATAGACAGCTTGTATGCTTGAGTTTGGTCTACTGTCTTGCTATATGTTTTCTATTTGTCCCATCTGTTCTTTCCTCCTTTTCTCACTCTTTTTCTGGCCTTCTTGGGTATTTTTTTTTTCAGGTATTCCATTTATCTCCACTCTTGTCTTATAGCTCTTTATTCATTACTTTTAGTGATCACCCTAGAGTTACAATATGCACTTTATCTTTTTTTTAATTTCCGTATGAGGGTACGTGTTTTGGTTACATAATTTGCTTTTGTACAGTTTAAGTCAAAGTTATAAGTGCACCTTCACCCAATTAATGCATACTTTATCTTTTTTTATACCACTTTCAAATAATATTATATGATTTCATGTGTAATGTAAGAACCTGATGACTTTATGCTTTCATTTTCTCCTTCCTGTCCTTTTTGCTGTTGTTGTCATACATTTTATTTATTACATGTCATAAACCTTATAATATATTGTTATTATTTTTGTTTTAAACAATCAATTTTATTTTAAAGAAATAAAAAATAAGGAAATAGTTTCTTTTATATGTAACCACATATTTACAATTTCCCACACTCTTTATTCTTTTACACAGGTCCAAGTTTCCATCTGGTATTATTTTCTCTCTGCTTGAAAAACTTGCCCTAACATTTCTTGTAGTGCAGATCAGCTGGCTCTGTGCTTTTGTTTGTCTAAAAAAAATATTTATCTAGTGTTTCCTTTTGAAGGATAATTTCACTGGATGTAGGATTCTAGGTTGACCGTTTTTTTTTTTTCTTTCAGCACTTTAAAGATGTTGTTCTACTGCGTTTGTCTTGCATTATTTCTGATGAGAAGTTTGCAGTCATTCTTATCTTTGTTCTTTTGTACTTAATGTCTGTTTTTCCTACTCTGCTACTTTTGATGTATTCTCTTTATCTCTGTTTTTCAGCAGTTGCATCATGTTCTGCCTGTCTGTGGTTTTCTTTGTGTTATCTTTCTTGGAGTTCATTGAGTTTCTTAGATCTGTGATTCACATTTTTCCATACATTTAGAAAAATATCAGCTACTATTTCTTTACATCAGCTTTTTTTCCCTGCCTCTGTCCCAAGACTCCAGTAACACATGTGTTAGACCACTTGATATTGCCTCACAGGTCACTGAGGCTCTGTTCAATTTTTTCAGACTTTTGTTCTCTGTGTGTTTCAGTTTGAGTATTTTCTATATTTTTTAGTTTTTGAATTTATTGGTCTCCTGTTCTGCAGTGAATTAATGTGCTGATAATTGCATCTAATATATTTTTTATTTTAGGTATATTTTTCATTTCTAGAAAGTTTCATTGTTTATCTTCCATTTCTCCCTTCATGTTTTTCTTTTTAAATCCTTAAGTAATTGGACATATTTATGATTGCTCTTTAATGTCTTTGTGTGCTAATTTCTCAGCTCTGTCATTTCTGATTCTGTTTTTATGCCTCATTCTCTTGTTTCTTTGCGTGTGTAGTAATTTTTGATTGAATGCCAAACTTGTTATTTTTTTGTTATTGTACAGTGCAAGGTTTTGTTTGCCTTTCTTTTTAGGTTTTGTTAAGGCAAGTCTTTTGCCTTTACTTTAAAGGCTGATTTAGCCTCACTAAAGCATGAGACTTCTGGGATTGTGACCTAAAGCCCCAGATCCTCAACAAAGACTTACTATTCTGACTGGTCAAAACTCAGATGTCTCCCAGCCCCTTGGGAGCTCTGGGAATTGTTTAACACATGATCCTCATGTGTTTTTTGTCCATCTCTATGAAATTGACCCTGAGCATGTACAACTTACTGTTTAGCAACAAACTCAAGAAGACCCTAAATGGATTTCTTGAGCTTTTACGGCAAATTCCACCTGCTGTAGCCTCCTTGAACTCTTTTTTTGTCCGCTTAACTCTATGAGACCGCAGTGGTCTGTGCAGCCAGGCAGAGAGCTGGGGTGGCTACAGGACTCAGTCATCATTCTCCTTCTCCCAGGGATCACATCTTGTGCTTATTCTTGTCTGTTATCTATAAACAGTTTTTCACATAGCTTATGTAGTTTTTAAGTTGTTTATGGTAGGAGGCTAATCCAGTCCTGGTTAATCCATCATGGCCAGAAGCAGTTTCAATATTCTGGGTGTCCTCTCCTAGACATTAAGATACCCTTTGAGACCTTGTTTAGTGTTGAGAGAGAAGTGATTTTGGGGGAGGGAGAGAAGAGACTCCAAGGGCATTTACTGTGCCCTGGATTGGCACAAGGTGAGATTAGACAGAGGATCATGGATGGGCATCCCGGAAAGGAAGGGGACCTGACACCTGAGAGATAAGTGGTGACTGTGGCACCTGTTCTTTCAGGGCACTTTTTTGTAAGTTGTCTTTCACACGTAAGGGATTACATCAGTAACAGCCTGTATGTCCAAACTATTCCAAGAAAGCAATTTCTTGGCTCGACAACACCATATCAATTATTTCATTTATGGGTGTGAATTTTCTTTCCCCTTTGCATGTCCATGGCACTTGAAGTGTTTCTTTAATCTTTCTGATCTACATCAATGCCATTTATTGAGGACTTCCAAAAGCCATGCACTCTGTGAAGGGGTTTGCATTCATACTCATTTAACTTTCAACGTGACCCTATGAGGTTAATACTAGTGTGATGTCTATTTTACCCATGAGGAAAGCAAGGCTTGGAAAGATTAAGAAATTTACCCAAGATCAGACAGTTTGGAAGTGGCAAAGCCAGGATTTGAACCGATGTTCTTCTCATCTCTTGTTCTGCACACTTGATATTAGAGCTTTATTACACATTACCTTTGTACTATAGTTATTTCTGTGACTATCTTACCAGTTTATGAACTAATTCAGAATAGAAACCCTGTACTTACACATCTTGTGTCTTCACAGCATCTAGCATGGTCCTTGCCCATAGCAAGTTGGAAGGGAGAAATGTTGTCTCCTTTATTATTCATTTTGGAAAAGAAATAGCCCTAAACTCTTAGAATTAACTTGCTATCAAAATACTTTCTTATCAAGAAGATTAGCCTTTCCATGTAACTTTGTTTTACTTATTTTATTCCTAACAAACCCTAGTTACTAGAGTCAGCTGATAAGAAATCAGCTATCCTTCTATAAAACAACAGATGGCAACAAGGAAAAATTCATTTTTATTCTGTTGTTAAGTGTACATACCCAGTAATTGTAGACTTTGGGATAATGTGTTCTATGATATTTGTTCCTTTTAGTCATGCATGTAAATGATCTTCTCTTACAAGATTATTTTTATGTTTTCTATAGCTTTAGATAAATAAGATAAATGGGATCCAATAATGAGAGAAATAACACAAGAAGACCCTGTAATCAGTAACTTGAAGTTATCTTTTTATTTGCTAACCAAATACACAGTGCTGTCTTGATTAAATCTGTCAATAATTGGGACAATAAGGCTGTTCTACAGGAAATAGCTGGCAGGTACGTCACCATCCCTGAGGAGGAAGTCAGAGCTTCTGGGTGCTTCCAAGAGTTCTTCTTCCATTAGATGAAGGAAAAAACTCGACTACTGATTGGCAGTTTCCACAGTTCATTCCCACCTTTCCCTAGGGTCAAATGTGCATGTTCCAGGAGGCATTTAAGCTGCACCTGATAATCTTACCTAGATGAACCCACAACCTCCATGTAGACTGGTATTTGTCAGGCCAGAAGCTAAATGCAAGGTGAGAAAGCTGCCTGCTGGATACTGCTAAAAATCTATTTCAAAACTTATTTAGAATCTTTATTCATTAAAAAAAATGCCTGCTGGACTTGGGCAGTGGAGTGAGAGGCCAGGGAAGAGGAGGGAAGTGGGGAGCAACATTGACCTGGTGTCTCAAACCTTAAATTCAGAAAAACATAGAGAACAGAGACTTCTTAAAGGCAGTCAACTCTGTTTTTATTTGACTACCGCTCTCTGTTCTTCAGAGATCCTTTTTCATTGGCCAAAGTCTATAGAACTTTCAGGTTCAATAATAATATACCTCTTCTCTGTATTTTGGAACTAAAATGACTTCATTCAGTTAAGCAACTTCAAATCTTTATTTTCCACTATTAACGCTGGCAAAAAGATCTGCAGTAGGATAGCCCTTGTTCTGTTTATCAAGTAAAAAGTGGGTGCCAAGAGAGGGCAGAGAGGAAAAGAAGAGAGCCCTGGAGGTTGCTATTTCTCATGCAAAGCAAGAGGGCGCCTTAGAAGGGAGAGGGGATTGTGTTTCAAGTGATCTTTTGAGGTTCAGGATCCTTCCTCTCTTGGTCATTTTATTAAGTGGACAAACGTCCACTACCGTCACTCTCTTCCTTACACCAAATAGATGAATGAACAGTCATCAAGGAATTGATCTGTAGTCCCTACCAGACTCAGGCAATAATGGGAAGACCCAACACTAAATACTGTATTTTGTTTCAGACTCTTGAGACTATTCTGTCGCCCAGCATGTCGTCTTAAGAATGTCATCTTAAGAACGACAAGGGAACACATGTCTTTATCCTTGTCTGGGTAATGCTTTTCATGCAGTTAGATAAAAGGTGTAAGTTCTATTGTTTGACAGCAGAGTAGAGTAACTATAGCCAACAGCACTGTACTGTGTCTTTCAAAGTACTTGGAAGCGAGAACTTGAATTCCTCCCAACACATAGAAATCCTAAATACTCAAAGTGATGGATATCTCAAATACCAAGACTCCATTATTACACTTTCTGTGCATGTAACAAAATATCACATGTACCCCATAAATATGTAAAATATTATGTGTCAATAAAAAAAAAAAAAACAAAAAACGTCAATGAGTCCTACTGCCACCAAGCTAAGGCTTAAAGGGGCAACAGAGAATCTCCATTTTTAAGTGAAATAAGCCCAAGAAAGGATTTTTAGGTATATTCCAAACTAAGCTAAACTTTTTTCAGCAAATTAATTCATATTAAATATTGGACCCAATATTCTTGCTGTATGAAGTTTGTACATTCATCATCTTAACATGTTTGAATGGGGTGATTTAACAGAACATATTGTCATATGTGTCACAGTGGTTTTCAAGAGCTCCAGCTTGTCTTAAAATTTTATTACACTGCATTTTCCCTGTGATGTTTCTCTATAGGAAAAGGAGTACAGACGGTCCTTGAATTATGACGGTTAGACTTATGATCTTTTGACTTTACAGTGGTGCAAAAGCAATACGCATTCAGTAGAAACCTGAGTACCCATACAACCATTCTGTTTTTCACTTTCAGTACAGTATTCAAGGAATTACTTGAGTTATTCAATACTTTATTATAAAGTAGGCTTTGCATTAGATGTTTTTGCCCAGCTGTAGGCTAATGTAAGTATTCTGAGCACATTTAAAGTAGGCTAGGCTAAGCTATCGTGTTTGGCAGGTTTGGTGTATTAAATGCGTTTCCAACTTATTCAACTTATTTCAATGATATTTTCAATTTAGGATGGGTCTGTATTGGCATAACTCCAGTAACTCTATGATAGGTTGAGGAGGGTCTGTATTCATTCACTAATTAAACAAGTATTTGTTTCAGGCTTACCATTTGTAGAATATTGTGCTTGATTTTGTCTGAAATTATGCATTTATTCATTCATTTATTTAACAAAAATTTATTGTATGTTAATAGATGCCAAAAACTGTTCTTGGCACTAGAAATGGTAAATCAGCATAACAAATGAAGTTTCTGCCCCACCTGCAGCCTAGATACCAAAGAGGAAGTCAGACAGCACACAAGCAAACCGATGCATACATAATATAATTTTGGAGAGGAGAGATATTAGCTCCTTTTATCCAGCTACTAATGTCTGATATTGTGTAACAGAAGCTGGGAAATCAGATACTGTGATGTAACCATAGCATGATCTGACTTTTATCTAGGGCCTAGTCTAGGCTCTTTTACAATCATCTTATGCTGTTCTCACAAAAGCTGCGTAAAGTACTTATTATTAGTCTCATTTACTCAGACACAAAAACACTGCAGTCCAGAGGAGTCTGTGAATGTCTTAAGGTCCCAAAGCTAGTAAATGGCAAAGCTTTTAAAAATCAAACCCTTGCCTTCTGACCGGAAGTCGTGTGATTTTTCTCTGTATTGGATTGATAATCCATGAATTCTTTCCTTTCTATTATACATTTCAGGTTAAAAATCTTTCAGGAATAGAAAGACTTTCACCAAATTACGACAGTTACAATTTTTGCTTTCGACTTTTAAAATTACTACTTTTCATAAAGGCCCATATCTGTTTAGTGGAGAAAAGGAGGAAGGGGAAGACGGTTTCTAAAATTGTCCTCACACCCTGCCCGGGTTTTCGCCACTCTCAGCCTTCTCCAGGCGGATTACTCTTTGCAGTCTTCCTTAGGAAATGGATGGAAGTTTGAGCTGAGACACAAACAGGAAGGCTCGGAGCAGCGTTTGTCCCGCGGGCACCACCTCTTTAAATAGCGGCCGAGCGGTGGGAATTAGTTCACTTAGACAAGAAACTTCATTGCCCTTTGTTTCTGGCCGGCAGGACTGTCTGGGTCCAGGCAGGGCTCAGCCGGCATGGGGTGGTGGCAGCTGGGGACAGCCTCCCCGCCTCTGGGCCATGCGGAGACACCCTCGCAGAGGTGTTTTGTGCTTCTCCCTTAAGAATATCATCCCTGAGGCTTTTAACCTACTCAAAGGTAAGATTCCAAGCACTTCCTAAATCAGTAACTTGGGCTACAGACTTCTTTCTGCAGCAGGGTTCTTCCTTTCATTTAAAAGAGAAAGGAAGAGCGCAAATAGTTGCTATAGCTTTTCTTTAAAATCCATTTTTAGAGGCTTATAGTTTTATTAGTAGTTTGTGGGCGCATCATGTTAAGTGATAGTAAATTGCAATTTTTAACCTTTCAAAAGCAGATTTTTGTTGTGGTATAGATATGAGTTTTTAAAGTTCAAATACGGAAGGGAAGGAAAGTAGGTAAGTCATATTACTAATTTGAGAAGACTAGTTAAAATGGGTTCTTAATAGATGCATCAAATGAATGGCTTAGAAATCTTCAGATTCCAGTTCCTGTTTGTGTGCTGGAGCCTTTAAACTATCTAATCCAATCTTTCCACAGTTAATTGTCTAATTTTAGAAACATCTACTGAGGATTACCCAAGCAAGCTTTTCTACTCTTTAATGGAATTCACGCATTTCTCTGGTCAGGCCACGAAGCCTTTCCTCTTGCTTCCCATGCTGGGGACAAAGGGCACAGACCAGAAGTGGCTGCGTGCTGCCCTGGTCCTGCAGAAGACAGGTGGTAGGGGAGGGAGTTCTCACTCTGTATCTGGTCTACAGAAAAGAGGTCTGCATGAGATTTGTGTGACTTCCATTTGTTTCTTCTGATCTTTCCCCGGGCTCTGGCTGCTCCTCCCCTGTGCACCTTCTTTGAGATTAATTTGCACCTATATTCTTGAAGCCAATGACCTAATTAGTCTGATCAATAGCAAGCAGAGCCTCTACTTCAGGGAAACACAAATGCATGCTCTTCCCAGAAAGGCTTTCATAGTATCCATTAACCTCTTTTTCAAAGTTTAATTTTTAGAGCGTTGTCCATACAGCTACCTTGTCAGTGACTCCTTATTTTGTCTTCTGTTTCATTTTTGTTCTTGTTCTTTGTGTTGGGCTTGTGGGGGAAGGAGGACTGCTAGGAGAGGTGGCCTTACTGTTTATTATTTGAATTTCATTTCCTTTGAAATGAGATTACAGTCATCTGCATCAGAGCGTTAGGGATTCCTTTTACCTAAGTATGATAGTATCATCTCTATATTTACAAAACTGTGTTTGTAGTTGCTTTATTGTCTTTCGATTGTTTTACTTAGGGTATTTTATAATCACAAGGTAAAGTCTGCTTTGACCCCATGGAGCCTTTTTTGGATTAGGTTAGAATGTGGTAAGGAAGCCTACTTTGATGAAATATCGCTCATTTTTATAGTGTGGAGGGAGGGGAAGGGTTTTGGTGTTGTTATAGTTTTACCTCAGATTTCAGGTGGGGTAAGCAAAACCAAGTCCATGATGGGGTATAAATTTCCAGCATGGTGCTTAGGAAAAGCTAGCTGAATGTGCTCATTTGTGAAGGTAATAATTTAACGCACACACTGATGATATTACTAAATAGGAAGACTTTCTTTAACTTTAAATCTCCTAAGTAACAATGAATTTGCATTTGCATTATATTTAGAAATTGTTTCTCAGTTTCCCATTCTGTGGTTTCTTTTGGAGAGCCTTTTTAGTTCTGGATATAATCACTGCTCCCTTCCCCTGCCTCCCTTTTTGTTCCTGTGCTTGTCTTTTACAGACAAATTTTGTAAGGCCCTTGTTATACTCTAAGCCAAGGGATTAATTGAATAGCACCTGTGCTAATCAAAGACAAGTGTAACAAGATAAGACTTATGTTTAGACTTGAATATGCAAACAAAGGGCTTTATTTTTATGATCTTAAAGCCTAAGGGAAAAAAAAATCAGATGGAAAACAAAACAACACTTAGCCTACCTAAGCAAGCAGAATCTTTTACAGATAAGGAATTCTGAGGACAATGGGCATAATAATCCAAAGCTCTAAAGGCAAATTTCTCACCGAAATTTTAGGAAAAATAACAAAATAGCCTATGGGATGAGCTAAAAGGAAATCAATGCCTCTCTGCAATACGTGGAGTGACAGGGAGAAGTGAAGATTTACGGGAAGGCCTCCCAAGCCTTCAGTTGAGCTGACTGCAGGAATGTGTTTTAATGCCCGTTTCAAACCCCAGAGGTGGTGTTTTGAATCAGTCTTGCTGACGTAAACACAGACCCAACCTGGAAATTTTCCAAAAGCAAAGGGTGAAAACAGTTCAGCCAGGATGTACAATATTGTTATAGTAAAGCACGGAGCTATTCAGCCCCAAGACGGGAATAACAGCCATTCCCTTCTAAAAGCAGTGCTGCTTGGCTGCAAGACGGTTCACAGGTAGAAGATTGCACCAAGAACAGCCCCCGCCAAGTACTTATCTAAACAGAGGTGGAAGGAGAGATTGAGAAAAAGGGAATTGTTTCTTAGTGGTCTAGAAGCCTGTGGATTATTTAAGGTTGAGGGGAAAAAGGGTATTGAGAGGAGTGTTTGGGCAAGATGAGCACTGATTAGATGGCCTTTCATTGCTGGGTGACTTTCCTGACAAATAAATGATAGGTTTACAAAGCTCATTTACCGAACAAACTTAAGGAATAAGCAGAGTAAACAGGTCTTGTCTCTGTTAGCTGTGAAGATTATGCAAGTCTCCCCTTGTCAGGTGTATTTAATTAAATAAACAGGAAGATTTAAACTTTCTTTTTCTTATGAAGATGCAGGGTTAAATGGGGGCCAGACATGCAAAGGCTATTTCCTGCTTAGCTGCAGATCACACCACTCTAAACTTTCCAGGAATCCCACTGGGTGCTTTACAAAAGTTACTATTTGGGACATGAACGGGGTCCATTGTTTTGCTCTAAAAGATGGCTAGAAGCATAACATTGCAGTTATTCGTGTGCTAAAGTGGTAGTTAACTATCTGAAACATCCAGAATAAGTAGATGTTTTTCCCCTGTTTTTCTTCCTGTTTCACAACTTGCAGAGCTCATTGCAAATAGTGTTTCCAGCAAGTTGGGAAGGAGTGCAGGAGGTGTGGAAGCAGTGAGCACACAGCGGGCCTAAGGAAGGCAGGGGTTTAGGGGAGACCCCTGAGCACTGACCTGCAGCACTTGGGTAGAGCATCTGCAGTAACTTATGAATATTCAAGGCAGGATGCTTTGTAGCAACCATAATTAAAATGGAGGCCCACAGATGAGTTCATGTCAAAAAATTCTTTTAAAATAATAGCATATCACACATTGTATTTCATTTCATGCTTTACCAACCCTGAATTTTTCAGAGGGTGTGAATCTTCTAGTATATTTTGTTAAAATAGATACATTTGATTCATCCCTGACAGCTTCTTTTTTAAAAAATAAAGCAAAATACCCTAAAGCATAATTTCTTTTTTAATTAGATAAGTCTGTCTGTGGATATCTCTTACCAATAAGACACTTCAGACTCTTCTAAGCTGCTTTCTAATCTATGAAATGGAAGCAAGCAGAAATCATCATTAGACAAAAGCATCCTGGACCTTTTCAAAAGGTGGTGCCGTTTTCGAAGTGTCAGAGGTGCGCCAAGGTGTCAAAACGTCTAAGAACGTTTGCTAGAAATCTGTAGGTTATAGTGGAAACAGTAGAAGTGGAATTATAGAATGCTAGAATGAGAAGGGACCTTTGAGAAAGAAAACTTGGTTCAGGAGTTTTCAAACTTGGCTCAGGGAAGCACTGGGGCAGGGGACACTGGGGTGGAAGGAGGAAGAGAATCTCCATCCATAGCTCAACCAGAGCTGTTCTGCCTGTATTCCTCTTAAATCCTGGTTTTTGAACCACATTTTTATTTGAACAAGTTTCATAATTCAACAAAGTTTGCAACTTCTAAATAAATACGTTTGCTCGCACACTTGGCTGTCCCTGAGAGCTGAGCTCTTGGCTCCCACTTGCTTATGTCCATTCAGAATCAGCTCCTGCTGTGCAAGGCAGGATACTCATTTGGGGGCCAGTCCATAAATAAAACGTGTATCGTAGGTGCTGCTATTTATTCAGTACCCTTCAGTGTTCAGGCATTTTACAAATACAGTTTCATTAATCTTCACAAAAACTCCATGTAGAAATGGTTATCCAGAGCTCACAAATATGGAAACTGAGACACAGTGAGGTCAAGTGTCTTGCCCAAGTTCGTACAGGTAAACATCAGGGCAAAAATGAGAGCCAAAGTTTGACTCTGGGACCTGGGCACTTTCTCCCACATGGCGCTGAATGAATGACAGAATTTCTTATCTGCCTGTGTTTTTCAGTCTAGAAGTAGTAGTAGAAAAACTCTTTGAGGTTATGGTAGAAGTAGCTGCAGGACTGTGAACATTCTAGGGAGGCTGTTTCTCCTTACTGATGGGGTCTTAGCTTCTGTGCTCTCAGACTATTTTTACTTGCTTTTCCAACTACTGTCTTGAAGGAGAAGATGGTATCTATTTCTCTTCCCCACTAACATGTAAATCGTTGTGTGCATGTGTTTGTGTGTGTGTGTGTGTGTGTGTGTGTGTGTGTGTGTGTGTGTGTGTAGGGGGTACTGTTGTGAGAAAAGAAAGGAAAGGAATCACATTACCCCTTATGAACTTCAAAAGTTTGAGGAGGAATTTATTACAGAGAATTATTGTGTGTTCTTAAGCCCTAAGTGGATTCAGTGAGCATTTTCAGTAATCTGGTTACAATTCTATCTGTTTACTGAAGATTTGGCTTTTTGGCTGTTACTTGACCACTTTGGATTTGTGACCACTTTGGATTTGTAAACTGATTTATCTGACAAAGTCCAGCTCAAATTCCGCACCCTGCCCTTCTTCAAGCACTGTCTCTCCACCCCTCTTACTGACATCTCCAAATTCCTAAAGACTGTGTTGTCAGTATCTTTGCTTTAATACGTATACACTCCCACACTCAACAAGGTGAGGATTCATTTTAAATGCATTCTTCTGTCTCTTTGGCTTGCTGACATTCACTCTCCCCCGTAGCTAATAGAGAGCTGGCCTTTGGTATTGGTTGATACCTTGTTATATTATCCTCCCATTGGTTCTATTTTTGTTTCATGAGTCTACACAGATTGTTCTTCTCCAAGAAGGTTCTTGAAATATTTGAAGACAGTGCTTCCCTGGAGCTTTCTAAATTTCTCCAGTGCTTTCAACAGTTTCCCACATATCATGGCTTCTTGACAGTCTCTCTTTGACTCTCCTGCCCTGAAGTCAGTCCCGTTAACATTTTCCCTTAAATATGGTACCCAGAGCTGCATTCCAGTTCTGCTGGGTTTATGGCAATCATCTCTCCTTTCCGTGTGATACACGTAGAAACTTCTACACCACTTAAGATCAAATTCGCTTTACTGGCATTCATGTAATGCTGTTGGCTTGTACTGACCTTGCAGTTGGCCAGAATCCCTTTACCTTTTTTAGGCGAACTGTCCTCATGCCAGGAAACAATCATCCTAAACGTGCACTGAACTTTCAGGGCTTCAGACTCCTTCCTATTAAATGTCAGCCTGTTAGTTTCAGTTTGTTATTCCTTCCAACTGAGAATTTCTTGACTTTTGGATTATTATTCAAAATAGTCTAGTCTTCCCAGAGAATGTCTCTACTCATGATATCTTTTTGGGAAAACTTCGGAGGCTTTTCGCAGCCTCGTTGTTAAAATCCAAAAGCATCTTCTCATGGTATCTGCAGAGTCTATAACTGTACCTTCTCCTGCATCCGCAGGTACGCCAGCGCCTTCATCCTTCCCACCCCATTGCCCGGCCTTCGCTGGCTGCGTAGCTTTGCTCGCGGGGCTTCTGCGTGGAATGCATGTTATACTCGGACCCTCCCTGCAGTCAGAGTCCTGCCCGTCCTCCTTGAGGTCTTTGATGAACCTTTAGTAAGAATTGCTTTCATTGTCTAAAACTCTCAGCACTTACCGTATTCTCTTTCATGTGAGCCCGTGTGGTGTCTGGAGTTGAGAGCAGAGACTCTGGGAACGGACAGCATATGGTGCCAGTGCTTGCTCACCCCTTAATCCTGGCATCACCACGGGCAGATGAATTTTTCTCTCCAAACCTCAGTTGTCACATTTGTAAAATGGAATCGTAATACTTACCTTATAGGGTCATTGTGAGGGTTAAACGAGTTAGTACATGTAAAGTGCTTAGAATTGCGGCTGCTAGTAATTGTTAGCTGTATCTATAGGCACCCAAGAAATGTTTGTGAAATATACTGGAGAAGCTCAGAGTAACTTACAGACATGACTTAAAATCTCAAAACATGGCTATCAGAGGAAACATTTTCGAATTTATAGAGGCAGGATATTGGATGGGAACATTTTCCCAAAAAAGCATTGTGAGATGGTCTCCAACTAGAGGCCAGCCTCACAGACTTTTTCACTTGCAGTCAGCTGGGAAGGCAGATATTAGTCAATATTTTTATAAACACTGTGCAAATCTACTGATATCAACTAATGCAGGTAGCCTGAAGAAATATGGCTTCCATATTATGAACTATGACTATTAACATTGTAATTAAAGTATTTAATTGCTCAAAGCCTAATTTTAACCTGTGCACCCATAGTCTCTTGCTAATTTGCATCCTGCTTATACAGCATAACAAAATAAATTGTAAAACAGTTTTTTTTCCTCTCACAAAGTATACCCCTTATTCACTTGAAAAAATATCATGGTCAAGGAGCATCAGAAACTCGTACATTTAACTTTTGGCATTTATCATGGGGATTAGCAGTCTTTAGCCTATTGGCTGACTCTAACCTCAAAATTTATTGAAGATCTACTGAGAATCTTGTGTTGAGCTACTTAGTATAGAGATGTTAAGAAGGATAAGGTGAAATTTCTGTACTCAAGCTTATTTGGAGATATAACACATAGTAAATAAAAAATAAGATAAAATATATTATAAGGAAGTTCTGTACTCAGTTAATTACTAGGAAACAGGACAGTTCTTTCTTTCCTTCCTTCTTTCCTTCCTTTCTTCCTTCCTTCTTTTCTTTTCTTTTCTTTTCTTTTCTTTTCTTTTCTTTTCTTTTCTTTTCTTTTCTTTCTTTTCTCTTTTTTTCCTATCTTCCTGTCTTCCCTGTCCTTCCTTCCTTCCTTCCTTCCTTCCTTCCTTCCTTCCTTCCTTCCTTCCTTCCTCTCTCTCTCTCTCTCTTTCTTTCTTTCTTTTCTTTCTTTTTTTTTTAGGCAGTTCTTGCTTTGTCACCCAGGCTGGAGTGCAGTAGTACAATCACAGCTCACTGCGGCCTCGAACTCCTGGGCTCAAGCCACCCTCCTACCTCAGCCTCCCAAGTATCTGGTACTACAGGCATAAGCCAACACACCCAGCTACTTTTTTTCTTTAACTTTTTTGTAGAGATGGGGGTCTTGCTATGTGGCCCAGGCTGGTCTGGAACTCCTCCTGGCCTCAAGTGGCTTCCCAAAGTGCCAGCCAGCAGGACAGTTCTTAATTGCTACAAACTATTGCAGTTGTCTTCCCAAAGTATCATTTCAACAAGCTCCAGAAACTCAAGGATGCAAGTCTTGGGGACATCAACTAACAATAATATATTTGTACAAAGTGTTTCTTCTTTGAAAATTTGCTGTATATTAAATAGTGGATATAAGTACACCTGATGAGGAGGAGGATTATGAAGCTAACACATTATCTTATTTATTATCTTTTTTTCCCCTGTAAATCCCTGGAGAAATTTCTTATTTAGTTCTGGTGACAACCTTACATTATCCCATTTTTGAGACAAGGGGAACTTGGGTCCCTGAGTGGTACGTAAGTTATTCCATCATAGATCTGTGATTCAGTTCGCGTCAGATCAGCTACAAAGCCTCTTTCTTAACTGCTGTAATGTCTTGTTCCGATCGACTCCTGTTCGCCAGCCGGCTTAAGGGATCCATGATGAGATCACTATGGATGAATTTTAGCATATATAATTGGAGTGGAGGGTAGAGATGAACTAAGGCAGGTTGTAAAGAAATTTTAAACAAGCTAATGAGTTTGAAACATCTTTCCAACTGGAGAGTCCCCATCAAATGATTATTAATAAGAGAATGGTATATAAAATTTTTGTTTTAGCAACATGACTCTTGCCAAGAGTATGTAGAGGATGTTAAAATAAGAGACAAGAGATTGTGAGACCAGTTAGGTGTGCGATAGCCTAGATATATCATGAACTTGAACACTGGGTATAGAACAAAATAGAAAAAGATGGATTTGAGAGACATGTTCGTGGGAGACTCACCTATATTTGTGGACCTGTTCATTGTGGAGGACAAAGAAGAGGGAGGAGTAAAAACTGGCAGGTATATAATGATGTCATTACTGAGACTGAGAAAAAGGAGTGGTTACAGTTAGGAGGGGGGTGAATCTTCGACAGGATGAGTTTCAAGTGAAGGAGGACATACGGAAAGCAGTTTGACATCTGGAAGAGTCAGAGCTTGAGCAATCAGCCCAGAGGATTTGTGAATCCTCAGCCTGCAAGTGAAGCCAGGGGAATGGATGAGGTCACGGGTGGTGTATAGGGCTGCTGCATGTAGAGGGATATTGACAGAGGATAACGGAAAAACCCTAGAAGCCACCAGTGTTGAAGGTCTGGCCGTCCTTAGCATTGTTCCAGTCTGGTGGCTACACTAGGGACTCTGATTGGTTGTAGGTGTCTCCCAGGCGTGATTACCAGCCGTCCTTTCGCATGGTCCCTTGGACAGTGGCTAAGCCTAAGCCATTAGCTCTTGCCTTTTACTACCATCGCTCTCAGAAGATCAACTCCAAACCTGGGGAAGACTCACCTCTTGTAAACTGACTATGGACTGGGGTAGTCTGGAGGATACGTGCAAACTCGTTGATAAATCACTAGTTTGAGTAGATGGCTCAGCTTCTCTCTATAAATTTTTTTTTCCATAAAGTTGGTGTATTACATTTCTAGTTTTAAAATAAATTAGTGCAGGGATGGAATCCACATGATGATTGACAGTCCCTTAATGAGCTCCAGTTTTCTCGTGAAATGTCTTGGAAACTCTACTGGCAGCTTCCTCTGTCCTAAAAATGTGTGAATTTTTTGATTCTATTGTGGTGCCATCTTTCAGTGATGAGCAGAAGAAATTGGTTGTGTTGTCCATTCATAAGCAGCTTTTTAGCAATGGCCACAGGATGAGAAGCAACAATACTGCAAGTAGCCTGTGAGAAAGTACCCAAGGCACAGGGCAGAGGGTCCTGGCTCTGAGGTCCGACTGCCTGAGTTCAAATCCTAACTCTTTCTCTTAACCAGCAATGTGTCTTCAGGCCAGTGGCAAACTCTCTTTAGCTTTTATTTCCTTAACTGTAAAAGAAATTATAATAGTACCTATAGGATTTCTAATAGAATTGTTGAGGATATTCAAGAGATATTTTACCCAACACTCGGCACTAGGGAGTGTTACATATGATTAGTGAGCCTTAATATACCTTGACTAGAGTCAGTTTCTCTCTTCTACTCTGGTATAAATATGTCTGTGAGTGCTGCGCTATCTGGAAAGGTTTTATCTGACTTTCCTAAGTATAATACAGTTCCAGCGAGACGGTACTGTGAAGAATACATTCTCTGATATTGGGGGATGTTAGACTATTAGTTCATTCTCATGGATTTGGAAGGCTATACTTTTTCTGGGTGTCCCTCCCTCTTATAGAATCGCCGCTTCACATCTGTAAGCAGAGCACTGGCTAACTCTGCAGCTTAAGCAGAGGTCAGAACATCTGGGGTGATCTGCAGATACTCTGATACGTTCATTTTCTATGTTCTTCAGACCGGGTTGCGAGATTTCTTGCCTGAGTATTGTAGTAGAAGTGTTTCCTTTAATGTCCATGACATAGATTTGTGCAGACGTAAGAGCCTGGGCCTTTTAAAAGTAGGCCATTATATATATTAAATTTAGTTTGGGCCCAGATATTATTGAAGAGTACACTGTGTACTGCATATAAAAATAATCCTGTATCATGTTATCTGGAAAATTCCCCCATATTGCAATATTAAGATAGATATTGAAGTTCTGAAAAGTAAGCAGTGGAATTATCTAGAGTTGTGGAATTTGCATGATAGAAAAATGAATAATAGTGCTTGCAAAATAGGCATTTTTGGGAATTGCATACATTTATCACGTTTCCCTGGGTGAAACAAGATTGCAGGAGGCTTTATCATCGCATCTACTTGGTTTTCACAAGCTGAATATGAACGCTGTGTATATTCCAGGCTTTCCATTTTCTGTTTTCCTTTTTTTTTCTTAATATCCCAAGTCATCAAACAACAGGCTTTCTATTTTGTTTTCACTAGAATCCTACAATCAAAGTTTCAGTGTATAACTCTCAGGGTGCAGGTACTGAGACCTCCCGAACAGGCGTTTTATGAACACTGTCTGCCCTTCTAGGGCCAAGGTCACATTCAGTTGCTTGTCAGTCTTTATGGGGACAGCAGACACATCTGCTTGTTTTTGCATAGCATTTTAACATCTTCCTCATTATCAGGACAGATGTGGTAGGTGATGGTGAAAACCCACTTGTCAAGACTTGCACAGGCCTTTGACAATTCTTTATTACCTTAAAATTGCCCTGACCTACGTGCATCTTTCTGACAAGCTTCTGGCAGAAATTCAACCATCTTGTTACAAAAGTAAATCAGAGAGAATTCAGAATGTCACTAATCTTGAACTTAAAGAGTCCCTAGCTTAGAGAAGAGAGATCCCCATGAAATGGAATAGTTTGAGGAACTGAAGGGGAACTCTGAGACTGCAGCCAGACATTGGAAAGAGAGGACAGCAGAAGAGGTCCAGGTGCTTCCAGACAGGGCTGCCACTTGTTGCGTATGGGCTGACCCTGCAAGGCCACCCAGCTCGCAGTCGGAGCTCAGGTAAGCTCAGTGCAAGGCCACATGGCCGGCCAGACCCAGGTGGTCACAGATGGAAGCCAGACCAGTGGGCTGCTGCTTCTGGATGGAACTTGACCTTACCCATGTCAAATACAGTCACATAGTCAGCCTTCAGTATCCGCAGGTTCTGCATGGGCAGATTCAACCAACCACAGCTTGAAAACATTTGGGAATAAAAAAACAATACAACAATAAAAAATAATACAAATTAAAAAATAATAGTATAACAACTATTGTTATAGTGTAACAACTATTATAACAACTACTTACATATCCTTTACATTGCGTTAGGTATTATAAGTGATCTAGAGACGACTTAAGAGGCACAGGAGGGAGTGCGTAGGTTATATGCAGACGCTATGTCATTTTATATCCGGGACTTGAGCATCTGCAGATCCTGGGACCAATCTCCCGTGGATGCTGAGGGATGACTGTGTAACGTTTCAGCAGTGGAGGCTGAGAAAAATTGATGAGTCTTGTAATGCCCAGGAATTTCACAGTCACAGAATGTAATTTTCTTTATTTCTAGTAATAAAATTTATATTCTAATTCTCAGCCCCCATTTCTGACAGATAGCAGAAAACCTTAATCTAGTTACAGCCATAGCCAGTCAGCTTGATCCAATTTAGATCAATTTTGATCCTTTTTTTTTTTTCTTGTTTCAACTGTCACTTTATTGCAAGATGGTAGAATTATTTACAGATTTAAACTATAACTTGGCGATCTTTAGTCAGGCAGCAAATTTTAACAAAAGCAAACCTCTTATTCAAAAGTGATCATGTAACAACCCCAAATGCAGAATAAGAAGGATGAGAAACATCTGACTGGCCAACAGATTTAGTTCTTTCTAAGTTGCTTCTGGTTAAAATTCAGGAATAGCCAGAATGTTTCCCCTTCGTTCCCCTCCTTTCTCTTCTCCTATTGCTGCTTGAAGCCATTGCCTCTGTAGAGGGGGTCGGGGAGACCTGTGTCCTGGACTCAGACGTCCTCTGTCATCTGAGTCCCGCCCCATGGAACTGGATGCAGTGCTCCGGGGTGCACATGTGGGTCTGGGGCGGGGGCTTGGCACCCGCCTGCCACGCTGTTGTGAACTGAGCCTTCAGTCACCTGCAGCCCCTGTCATGGGGACCCTTATCTCCAGCCAGGCGTGTCTGCCCGACTCTGAGAATCAGTCTCTGTCTCCTCTTTCTCTCTCAGCTGCAGTCAGTGCCCCTTGGCAATGCAGAGAACTCCTGACCCTGTCATGCCTTAGCCCCCCGCGGCAGTCTCTATGCTTTCTTCTTGCGCTTGTGACTTAGGATGGGTCTCAGGGATGTGTCTCAGTGGCTGCTTCCTTAACCGTGAGCGAAGGGAAGCGGAAGCAAGTGTCTTCTCAGATCCTCCCAAACTTCATGGAGAAACCCGAGGACCCCAGCTGCCACCCTGCTGCACCGAGGCTTTGTTCTGGGGGTGGGACACTGAGCGTTGGCCTCTAATTGCTCAGAACGATCTTTTTCCTCTCCAAAGGTTTCCCTTCTCCCCAGTTTGGAGTGGCATGGTGAAAAAAACTTGTTCTGCCAGTTCCTATCTCTTTTCAAAACTATTTTTGTCTCTCATTTGAACTAGAGCCAAGAATTTGGAATCTCTGTTTGCCATTTTTATTTCTTCTCCTGACACTTCTCTCTGGGGCAAGTGTGAACTGGCCACCCCATATCTCCTGGGATATGGGCTTAGGGAGGCCGGTAGGGTGGTGAAGAGGGGACAGACACATCAGCCAACATTCCATTGTATCATCCTGGCACAGAGAGCTCAAATCTGACTCATCAGTCAGGGCCCAAATCAGCTTCTCCTTCCCTGAGATTCCAGCCATTTTTAGCTGCACCACCCCCCCGGCCCCACCCCCTTTGGAAGGTCGCTGTGCTCAGTCATGGGATTCAGCAGCACTGCTGAGGGACACAGCACAGCCCTCAGGCATGGTGAGATAACACTGCTTTTTAACTAGTGACCTGGTAGAAGAGTGTT
Organism: Lemur catta; assembly: GCF_020740605.2. Lineage (NCBI taxonomy): Eukaryota > Metazoa > Chordata > Mammalia > Primates > Lemuridae > Lemur > Lemur catta. The sequence continues at coordinate 8,764,475 of NC_059143.1, read as the reverse complement.
CACTGTTTTTTGGCATGTTGAAAATTCAGTTATGAAGAGGTTACTCTTTCTGTTTTTTAATGTTTTCCTAAGAGCCTTGATTAGAGCATTAATGTAGAATTCTTTGAAATATACATATCTGTCTCTATTAAGGGATTAATATTATATAATATCAAGCAATTAGTTATATATGTACATAATTTGTAGAAATACATGCAATGTGTGGATATAATATACATTTCTCTAACACACTTCTGGTTGAGTCTTTTCAGGAGCTGGCTATGTAGATTTTCCCAGGGTCTGTTTTCTTTCCCAAATTGTGGGAATCCACCAGACATATTGCATCTAAATTCTGAAATGGAGCTGGAGGGTTTCAGGCAAGATCCCCCTGACCAAAGTGAAGTCTGGTCTGCTAGACTGGCCCTGCCAGGTGGACCTGCCAGTCCTGTTTCTCCCAGAGGACCTGGGAGGCCACTCTGTTCCTCATCAAAGCTGAGCTTTTGGTGGCTTCACAGCACTTCCTCTATACCTTAGCCTCAGGCCCTCAGCTTGTTTTTCTTTTGTCTTTAAAGCTGTCCCTACTTACCAAGCCCCCTTGGGGTCCTTTCCTTCTTAAAGATCACCTGTAGAAATGAACTCAGACTCATTTCTTTGGCTCCCTTGGAGAAGTCCAGACTCTGTTTCAAGCGTATTTACTTTTAACCACAGGAAATAATAAATTGCTAAATTAGAAGTTCACTCTTTTTTGTTGTCATTGTTTTGTTTTACAAATATATGGTGCTTTTATTTGTGTGTAAAAGAATCTCACACATGGTTTGCTGAATCAAAGGGTAAGAACTTTTTCACTTTACTGGATTATGCCACATTATTCTCCGAACTGTAGTGATTCATGCCCTGCTAGCACTAACAGTGAGTGCTCTCCGCCTCGGTCATTTTTATCAAACAGGTGAAAAATGATAACTCTTTGCTTCACACTATGCATCTTTGGCTGCAAACATCTTTTCATATATCTGATAGTCTACAAATATGTACCATTAATTTATCTCAGTCTACTTTCCGGTAGTGTTATACTACTTCATGTATATGCGAGAACTTCACAACACTGTACTTCCATCTGTATATTTTTAATACTATTTCATGGTACATTTTGACAAGTTTACTCTTCACTCTGCTCCTGCTCTGGGCGGTCCTGGGGGTTCTGGGGGCTGGTGTACAAGCCTGCCTTGCCCTCAGGTGAGTTCCAGGTTGGGTTTGGCCAGTGCACCACAGGGGGAGATCAGAGGGTGGGAAGAGAGTGAGACTGGGTATGCATTCCCCTCTCCCCTCCCTGCGAGGTGCTTGTGTTCTTCTACCCAGGACACCCAGACCACATCCCTTTTCAGGACTGTCCTACTGCTCCTGTGCCAGCTTCGAAGTTCTTTGGTTTTGGCAACTAGCCTCTTCCTTTGGCTTTCCATGGGACTGGTGATGCCTCAGTCTCCCAGTTGCTAGCCTGACGGTCCTTAATTTTTTCTTGTTGGCTTCCCCCCATGCTGCTTACATTTTGAAAATAACTAGACAGCCTCTTAATGAAACCCCTCAGTTACCTGTCTGAGTTTGCTCTCTGCTTCCTCCCAGGACCCCAATGGAGCCCATGCAGGTACAGATGCCTGGAGCACAGGCTCCTGGGGGTGTGTCTAAACTGCAGCCCAGCAGTATTCGTAAGCCCTGGGAGCTTTGTTAGAAATGCAGAATCTTAGGTTCTGCCCCAGATTTCTTGTTTTAATAAGATTCCTAGGTGATTTATATGCACCTAGAGATTAAGAAGCATCTAGAGGTAAATTCCCTTCTCAGGGAGTGAGTAGGCAGGAGCCTGGTTGGGCTGAGCTTTCCATTCTGAATGGAATCGCTGTCATTTCTGGGGAACGCTCACAACGTCTCTTGCTTCTCCTGCGCTGCCAGCCTCAGCCCCACCCTCCACCGCCTTCCTTGTCTGTTTATCCCGCAAACTTACCGAATCCGTTCTCAACACCAGGCTCTGTGGGAGGTGTTAGGGATACAAAGAAGAATGACGTGGCACATCCCTGCCCTCAACTGAATTTGGTGAAGGAATGAAGACATGGTCATCGTCAACTTCAGTACGCGGGGAGGTACGTGCTGTAACAGAGATGGGGACAAAATGATATGGAAACAAAGGCCAAAGTTATCTGAAGTTACTGTGCTTGATGAATGTGAGGAAGTCCATCTGCAAAATCCATTGAAAAGTATTGTATTTTCTAACTTTAGTCACATTTGAAAACCTTGAGCGAAGATATCTGATCATAATCCCCTGTCCTCAAACTTCATTTTAAATGTCACATTTGACAAGTAACAGTATCTTTCCCAGGAACATTTAGCAATCCGTGGAGTCAAAGTTGTTTGTGCTGAGGCAGCTGCTGAGCAGCGAATGTCGATGGGCAGCCAAAGCCTAAAGAAATTAAGGAGTCGATTTTTTTTTTTCAAAGAGAAATTCATGGAGGACAAATCCAAATGATTGCTTTATAAGCTGTCTTTGGAATTAATTTCAGTGCTTGTTAAAGAATCGAAATCTCTCTTTCAGAAGAGTTCTTCCATGACTTCCTAATTAGACCCTCTTCTATCATCTGTAAGCAACACTCCCATTCAAATCCCTGCATAATTCACATAAATGAAATTACACAGATTCCACGTTACCCAGGCAAAAATGGAGGAACACTTTTTCATATCACTATGACTTTTTTTCTCCACTATGACTTTTTACAAAGAAAAATTGGCTTAGGGCTTTGAAAATTGATTTAACCACTCATTCATTCATTCATTCATTCATTCATTCAAGAGGACCAGGTGTGTTACTCAAAACTTAACTCTTGTCTCACCTCTTCCTGGCACTAGAACTCAGTGATAAAGATACCTCGGTCATTCTGGATTCTTGGACTTCTTTTCTCTCTCTTTGGGCCCGTGATACATACCTTAGACCAGCACATGTGGCTTCCTTTGTAATCACCGGGGACTTGGATTAGCACCTGTGCATACTTGCAGGCATTGATGCCCTGACTGTGGCCCTGTTATTCTTATACTCCTGGTATGTTGTACGCCTTATTGTATGAAAAATGAGTGAACCAACCACAGGTTCTGAAAATTCCAAAGAAGAGGGTGAAGTTAAGAAACTGAGAAAGGGCATTACTGTGTCTGTAATGTTTAAATCAGCTTCCATGTGGATGTGAGCACAAGACTGAGACGGACATTCACAGGCCTTACCTAGTTTTCAGGTGACTAATACAACCAGTAGTAGCTCATGAAATTGATTTAGTTGGTCATAATCCACATTTGAAAAAACGCAACAGAAGAGGAAATCGATCATAGGACATTGCACATAATAAGACTGTTTCATGACATTTTTGTTACATGTATAATGTATGTGTGTCTTGGGTAGAGATAGATTGCATTTCTTAATATAGGTTGAAATTAAACACTTTTTGTAGCAAATGAGGAGTTTTATTGAGGGGCACGATTGGGAGAGAGGTGCTTATCTTTAAATGGGGGAGAAAAAGCCGCTTGAGCAGAACAGTACTTTGATATCGAGTGACCAAGAAAATGATTTCTAGAGTTGTTAATTGATGCCAGCTAAACTGCAGCTACACATTAGCCGCACTCTTGAGTTACAAGCTTATATAAGTTTCCCATTTTTTTCTATTGCATTTTTCCCCCTCCTTTCTTTAGTTTTTAGTAAAGAATTTTTTGAAAACTTATCCAGTCATATATACCTAAAGAAAAACTTAAGAGAGTTTTCCTAACTCTGCCCGAGTCTAAAAGGGATAAGTGTATACACAGGTCAGGATAAGTTGGTGACAATGAAGATCAAAGTGTGAGAACCCAAAGGAGGAAGGGAGCCTTGGAACCGGTTTGCTTTACCAATCTCATCTCCCAACCCCGCGTCTACACTGTGCCGCCGTGACCTTCCTGCCACACGCCCCCCCAGGTGCCTTCTTGGGCCGCACTGACCACTGCATTCATGGAAACCGTTACTGCAGTGTCCTTGCCGTTGACAGGTGAATCCCTGAACAAAATGACTTAAAATTGTACCATTTAAAATGTGATGAAAAAGACCAAAACAAATTCTCTCCAAGTAAGAACTGCCATTCAAAGCCATGAAAGCTATTTGCTATGGATATTACTATATTAATATTAATAGCTATTAAAGCTATTTGCTATGGGAAAAAAAAATCCCTAAAATAGCAAGTTTTCTTTTCAGAGCTCAGTTTCTTATTATCAAAGTTTTTATTCTGCAGGCTTTTTCCTTTGGCTTAAGAATATTAAAACATTCCCATGTGGTCATTTATTCGGAATTGAAATTTGTATTGTAAATGTATTTTGAGAATAGGAAAAAAATCAACTAAAATAAAAATTGGCATCCCATGAATGAAGATAATTTTTCAAGCTATGTTGTTATTGTTTACTTTTCCTTTATACTAGGACTGTATCATTTGCTTTCACTTTTTAGGTATGAGTTTATCAATGAAAATGGTCATTAAGGTCCTCATTTCTTTCAGGGATATAGTCTACAACTAGGGAAAACTTCTTTCATGTAGATTAGTGGTTCTCAACTGTGGGAGGAACTTTTAAAAAATACTGATACCCGCTGAAATTCTGAGTCAGTTTATGTAGGATGTGGCTCAGACATCAAGTCTTTAAAAAGTTGTCATGTGCAGACAAAGTGATGTTGTCCTGAATATTAATCTGGTGACTTGGCTTCCCATAGGGTCAGCCTAGCTCACAGCAACCTCAAACTCCTGGGCCCAAGTGATCCTCCTGCCTCAGCCTCCCAAGTAGCTGGGACTACAGGCATTCACCACCATGCCCAGCTAATTTTTTTCTGTATATATTTTTAGTTGGCCAGATAATTTCTTTCTATTTTTAGTAGAGACTGGGTCTCGCTCAGGCTGGTCTCGAACTCCTGACCTCGAGCGATCCACCCGCCTCGGCCTCCCAGAGTGCTAGGACTACAGGCGTGAGCCACCGCGCCCGGCCAACACCAGAGATTTCTTAAGGTAAAAGTTTAATTCCATCCTTTCTAACAGTCAGACAGTTACCAATCACTGCTTAGTGCAACTGTCATTTCCTCTTTACTAATTTGAGTTCTGCCTTTTTCGACATATTCTGGTGCATTCTGCCTTTTGTATCGTCAGAAACTACAGCTTGGCATCAGCTTCTCCTGGTCTCGGGGCAACTGCGTGTGTGCGGTGCCGCAGTACATTGATGTGGCCCTTCACTGGCACTTTCCAAGTGCCTGTTGCGTGCCAGACTTTGTGTATCACAGGCACGAGGGATACAGAAATGACTAGGACACAGTGTTTGCCCAGGAGGAGGAATTCCTGTGAGTGCTTCTCTCTTATTCCAAGGGATGCGTGTGAAACAGTATCCACAGCAGCTTGGAGGAGAGTGCATGTGGCTCCTAACTGTCAGCAAAGGCTTCACAGAGGTGATGACATTTGATTTGAATTTTAAAGGATAAATAAGTAGCTTGGCCTGGCAGCACGGGGGAAAAAGATGATATTCTTGTTAAAGAAAACAGCCCCATAAAAATGCCACAGTCCATGGCTTGTTCAAGCAGAGGTGGGACGGTCTTTGTTGGTGAGGAATTGTGGGGGATGAGGCTGAAGAAGCGGACTGGGGAGAGGGTGTCAGAGCTTTTTATGACATGCACAGAGTTTGCACCTCAGCCTTGCCCGGTATGGACCCAGCGGAAGGTGACCTGCATGAGCAGATCCACACTTTGCAAAGACGGATCTCAGGGCAGCGTGCAGAGAGGACTGACGGGAGAGACAGAGGCAGCCGGGGGAGAGCGCCGTGAGGACCTGAAAAGGACTTCAGTAATTACTGGTGGGAAAAGCATGAGTGGTGTGGAAAACCTGGAAGAAAACAGAAAAAATATTAAGAGGAAAATGCAAATAATCTATACTCCTTTCACCAGAGACAACCATCGTTAACAATTCATTCCAGTCATTTTCCCTGCGTGTTTTATATCCTTAAGGAAATTTTAGATCCTGATTTTCATTTAACACTATGAAAAGCATTTATTATAAAAAAGGCACTCTATTAGCTTGGTGTAATTTTCATGGCTTCAAAATCACTTTTGTATGGATGCAAAATAAAAATGCCAGATTGTTCTCTTAACTGCTTCTTTCTGAGTTTTCATAAGTAACCTTTTATTTAACATTTTGTGCATAAAGTTGTCTAAAATTATTATTTTCATAGGCCAGATACCACTGGTAGACATAATAAGTTAAATCACACTTAGCGTTAAGACTTTAATGTTGCTATATTGCTTTTCACTAAAAGTATAAACCTTGTGCTTTAGATTTTAGAAATATTTAAGATACAGGATGGTTTGGTTGGATTTGGTGAACACTTGCTTTGGGAGAATCAAAAATGATGATTAGTCCAAAACAATTCAGTTTACTAATTCGGCAAACTTGGTAAATGGTGTCATCACTAACCGAGAAACATGGAAGAAGGCAGGAAGAGTAGGTTTTGTGAAGATGATGAGTTCTGGTTTGCACTTGCTGCACAGAAACACTGTGCTGGTGGAGAATCCACGTCATGCAGAGTGGACAAGGGAAAACGTGCCGTGGAATCATCAAAAGGTGCGAATCTACCCACCCAGATTGGGCAAATGACAGCTAGTGAAAGTCACGGAAGTAAGTGGGAGAGAGAAGTCGGTAAGAAGAGAGGGTGAGGGATGAAACTGAGGGCACTGCTGCTTTTCAGGGTTGGGTACAAGAGATGCTGGTGAAATAGACAAGAAAGAGTGATCAGGAAACCAGGAGATGGCGTCATAGAAGCCGGGAGCAAGAGACCTTCCAGAAAGGAAAGAATGAGTGGCCTACAGACCTGGTAGTCAGCCGTAGCAGACACATTGTCCCCCTTTCATCCCATAATGAAATTTATAGGTAATATGATTGACCTATGCACAAAACTTTAAACATCAATATAAAGCCCTAACTATAATATAAAGGAAAAAATAAAAGGAAGGTATATTTTATTTAATAATAATTCTAATATGTAAGCAGTGGGACATGACTAGAAGTGACTAACCACCTTGAAGGAGTCGGACGGTTGCTCTGATGTGTAGAATGACCGTGTGTGTGGAAGCTGGCACGGAGAGGGGTCTGCCCGAGCTGTTCAGCTGTGTGGCTGCAGATGACCTACATTTCCAGACCGGTGAATATTTGAACAAAACAAAGTACGGTTTTTCCTCAATTATACTATGATTGCTTTGCTGGAAAATTCTATGTATTAAAAAAATGCTTTCTGAGTATATATTGTATGATTCCATTTCTTTGGAATTTCATAAAGGACAAATTAATTTCTAGTTCCAGAAAACAAATCATGGTTACCCAGAGATGGAGGTGGAGGAAGGGACAGAATTACAAAGGGGTGTGAGCAAACTTTGGGGACTGATAGAATGTCATGATGGTTCCGTGTGTGCATACAAGTGTCAAAACCCATCAAATTGTACATTTAAAAGATGTGCAGTTTACTGTTTGTCAATTATGTTCAGTAAATTTTTTCAATGAATTTTTAACAAAACAAAGCCAAAAAAAAAATACTTTGTATTTATGTCTAAAATGGAATCAAGCTCTAGGTTCAGACAGTTACAAACAGGTGTTTCACGGGTGACAAATGTCCAGCAGAGACTTTAAGGTCTTGTGTGACACAGGGCAGTTCTTTCTCTTATAGGACTGTCCACTGCACGATAGGACAGCCAGCGTTCTCAGGCCTGCCGGTTAAATGCTAGTCATTGCAACAGTCAAAAAAGCTCTCCCATAACATTCCAGAACACTCCCTGTGGAGTGACATGGTCAAGGGAGATGTGAGGGTTCCCAGTGTCAAATGCTCCTCCTTAATTCTTCCTCTTTAGAGTTCTGGCTAAGCAAGAAGTGGGGGGGAAGACATAGTGGTGCGGTGATCATGCCTCTGTGGAACAGTAGTTCTCCCTCCCCAGTCGGGGGAGAGTTTTTCCCTGTGTCTTCGTAAATTGCTCCAATCCCTTCTTTCCCCTTTGAACTATAGGTACTTAGGTTAGCTCATTGGACACATGAATGTCACCCTTCCCCTTAGCAATGGCTCTCATGTAGCCAGTGTCCAGGCCACTCACAAATGAATTTTGTTCCCTACAGCTGCTTCCAGGCTGAGACTCACATTTACCTGGTTCAAACTGTATTTTAAACATTGAGCAAAACATAATGAGGACCTTGAAAGAAACACTTTTATTATTCTGGGTGATTTGTGTGGCATTTCTGGTGATCCCATTGGGTGCAAAAGCTTTCCACGATTCTTCCAGACAAACCGTTCTACTTTGAGGCATGACTTGGGCAAGTCACTTGACATCCAGAGCTGCTCTATTTCTTCATAATCGACATACTTATGAGATGTGGTAAACGGGAAACCCCAAAGTGCTGTACATGGCCTGTGATTGAACATAGAAGACCTTGGTGTGTAGGGCTAACTAAGGTCTTCAGTAAGCTCGAAATGAGGAATATTCGTCCTCTAGGAATTCTTTGAACTGTTGTTTTAAGTATTCAGGTCCTGGATGCCCTTATTTATCCATCTATTTCATTCCATGTTTACTTTTTCTTCTGCATTCTCTCTTCCCTCAGCTAAAGGAAACGGACAAATTTGAGGTGGACATAGGTAGTGTGGCAGAAGAGAATTAAACGTAGTGCTCTAGAGGCTGTATTCTGAGTGGAAGAGAACTCGAGAATTACAGTTGATTTTCAGGAAACTTTAAATGTCTTTCCCTGCTGTCCCTCTTACCCCCACCTTCATACACGTGTGAAGCCCTACCATGAGTTATAAAATGCTTCTTGGCAGCGACATTTACAAGATCCTAGGTTACCCTCTTTGCTTTCATTGGTGAAGGACATGTGTTAGCCTCCAATATGGTGAGGATTTGATTTAGATGTGTTGTTCCTTCAGAGGGACCCCTGAAGGCTGAGAGAGACACTGGAAGATTTGCAATGTGAATGGAAAGTTTTATACTCAGTCTCATCCATCAGTGTTGGGGTGGCCTAGATGACTTGCTAAAGGCTCTGTTGGGTCATTCACACAATGGGGTATAAGGGGGAGGGAGAGATTATACTTTGTAAATTCCATATGATGGTAAAATGAATGCTTTATTCATTTTCAGCCAGAAAAATTAAAAATATTAGATCAATACTAGTTAGCTGTTTTTCCAGTTAAAAATAACCAATATTTCTCTTTAAAGAGAACGTGTATGGTATGTAGTTCTAGACTTAAGGTGTTGTAAAATAGATACATAGAATATTGATTGTGCTTAAAATAGTTGCCCGGTTTGTTCTGTTTTCTATAGCATATCTCACTCAACATGATGAATACTCCCTTCCCAATTAACCTTCATAACAGACTAACAAGTTTTGTTCTAGTTCATTCTTTTGCACCTTCATAATGCAGTAAGTAAATTGAAATGGCTGTATTCTTATTTTGTTTTTTTAGAGATGGGGGTCTCATTCTGTTGCCCGGGCTTGAGTGCAGCAGCACAATCGTAGTTCACTATAACCTCCTGGTCTCAAGGCATCCTCCTGCCTCAGCCTTTTGAGTAGCTGGGACTCAGGTGCGCACCACTGAGCTCAGCTAATTGTTTTTATTTTTTGAGAGATGGGGCCTCACTGTGTTGCCCAGGCTGGTCTCAAACTCCTGGGCTCAAGAGATCCTCCCGCCTCGGCCTCCCAAAGTGCTGGGATTACAGGGTTGAACCAGTGGCTTTTGATTTATTTTTTTGCCTGACTTAAAAAACGCTAGAGAAATTGTCACTTTTTAAAATAGGCTCATCGACCTTTAGGATATAATAGGAAAATGGGGAGACAGTCCTGTGAATTGCCGAGGGGTTTTGGAACTGACCAGTCCTACCAGGAGGAACCTGAGCCTCCACTCGCAAGTCACAGTGAGTGTTACTGTTCTGTCCCTTGCAGGGCAGAGCAAGGCTCCAATAATTTTGTTTTAGAGTGCACTGTCTCCCTTAACTTGGGATTTTTAAAAACTCCCAGTGATTTTCAGTTTTTCTTATAAATTCTTTTAGATTTGTTTTTAGGATCTAAAGCCTTTATTCCAGATCTTGCTTTTTGTTTGTTCAACAGAACTTGAGCCTTTGAATTCTGAAATTCCATGGTCAGTTTAATTTTTTTTTAAGTGCAGTTTTCCCTAGAGGCATGAAGAAAGATTAAACAGATTTAAATAGACTTTCTGGAGAAATCAACTGAGACACTGAAATTTTATTTTCACAGATTGTCATTAGAGTATTTTCCTGGGTATTCGTTTTATTAAAGACTAATTTTTTAAATCCAGGAGTGAATCTCAGAGCACTATTCTCTGCAGGTGAGTGGACCTTTACACAGATTCAGAATCAGAGTATGAAAGACCAACAAATTTTAACTGATCCTCCCATTCTTCTGAGATCCCACAAGGAACACATGGGAGGGACCCTTGCCAGGAGGAGGAGCCAAGTCTCAGCTGTCCTGGAGGGCGCAGCGGTGCTGTTGATGCAATTCACTGATTCCTGCTCTAGGTCACGCCCCACATTCTTAGGGGTCTAGCTGGGTGTAGCCCCTTATGTAAAGGGCCAAGTTCTCATTCATAAAAGGGGTAACCAGATATTTAGAGGCTGGGCTTCCCTAAGTGCTTGTGATATCTGGGTCACTTCCTGGAACCTCCCAAAGAAAGTTTTAAAACATGGAGCCACATACCAGGTAGACCCTTACGTTTCATCTGTATCATTGGAGTCTAAATTCAAACGCTAGCATGACAGAAGCCAGATTCATATCTAAAAGCCTACAGGCTTCTCCTGCGTTTGGGAATTGTCTGGCCAGTGGATGAGAATGAAAGTGCTTAACAAAATGTGTAGCAACATACAAGGGTGATACTCCAAATATTTACTAACTCTTTTTTTTTTTGAGACAGAGTCTCACTTTGTTGCCCATGCTAGAGTGAGTGCCGTGGCGTCAGCCTAGCTCACAGCAACCTCAAACTCCTGGGCTTAAGCGATCCTCCTGCCTCAGCCTCCCGAGTAGCTGGGACTACAGGCATGCGCCACCATGCCCAGCTAATTTTGTTTTTTATATATATGTATTTTTAGTTGGCCAGATAATTTCTTTCTATTTTTAGTAGAGACAGGGTCTCACTCTTGCTCAGGCTGGTCTCGAACTCCTGACCTCAAGTGATCCACCTGCCTCGGCCTCCTAGAGTGGTAGGATTACAGGCGTGAGCCACTGCACCCAGCCTTTACTAACTCTTAATAAGGCCCAGGTACTGAGCAAGAGCAGCAGGCCTTAGCAGCAGACAGCCAGCATGATTGCAGGGCGGATACGCACTTGCTGAAAAGAATTGTCAATAATGGTAACAGTACACGTGCGCACACACATGCTTATGTGTATATGAAAGTATATACACATACATACGTACACTTTTTCAGAGAATGTTGAGACCACATGAGGTCCCCCAGCTTGCATTTCTACATCACAGATCTCCATTGTCCCATTCTTTATTCCTAAGAAAAATGGAACTTCCTCTGGTGAGCTGGAATCCACACCTGCCTGCCCAGGTCTCCCCACCCCCTTACATCCTTCTCTCCTTTTCTTAAATCTTCCTGCCCCCTCCCTCAAAAAATGCCCAGGTCTTCCTCATTCTATATCAATAACCATTGTATTGAATACACTATTTTCTATTTGATGTGTTAGTCATTTTCTTCAGAAAGGGCAGATTGTCATGCAAGCTGAGAAATTCTGTGGTAACCAATTCACTGTGCTCATTTCCAAGTTGATCAATCTCTCTCTGTCCCTCCCCCACTCCCTCCCCTACTCCCTCCCCGCCTCCCGTCCCTCTCCCCTCCCCCCTACTCCCCTTCCCCGCTTCTGTAAATTCAGCTTTGTTATTACTTTCCCAAAATGGATTATTACAACATTCTATAGGTCTTGTAGATAATGAGGTTGGTAAGTTAACCTAGTTGGTAAAGTCGCATAGTACCTTTGGTGAATTACAAGAACAAGGTACCCTATCAGTCTAAAATAACCTCTTTGTTTTTCTTTCTCCTTTTTGTGTGTATTCTCTCTGTCCTCCTCTCTTCCTCTCTGTTTCTCTCCTCCCCACCGTGGTTTTATATTTTATTCAAAAATAATTTAAGGCTGGGCGCAGTGGCTCACGCCTGTAATCCTAGCACTTTGGGAGGCCGAGGTGGGCGGATTGTTTGAACTCAGGAGTTCAAGACCAGCCTGAGCAAGAGCAAGACCCCGTCTCTACTAAAAATAGAAAGAACCTATATGGACAGCTAAAAATATATAGAGAACAAATTAGCCAGGCATGGTGGCACATGCCTGTAGTCCCAGCTACTCGGGAGGCTGAGGCAGTAGGATCGCTTGAGCCCAGGAGTTTGAGGTTGCTGTGAGCTAGGCTGATGCCACGGCACTCTAGCCTGGGCAACAGAGTGAGACTCTGTCTCAAAAAAAAATAATAATAAAATAATAATTTAAAAGTTTAGAATATTCTTAAATTAACAAATACCAAATGGAAAACGAGAAACACCAAATGGAAAACGAGAAACACAGTAGCCAGGTGTCTGGTAGGTGGAGGCTCTTGTAAACTAGGAATAACAGTGAAATAAGGTCAGTCTGGGCAGACTTCACACTGACCAGAGGGGGAAATTTATATGTATATGACCAATACATATTTGCTGAAAGAAAATAAGACGTCGGGGGTGGGGGGGGTGCCTAACTGTTCCCTGGCTGTTTGTTGCCGTTCAGGTGTCGTGTAAGGCCAAGTCTCTGTGTGTTGACTTTCGAAGTCTGTCCTGGTTTGTGGGAGACAGCTCTTTTTTCCCCTTTTGGCATCAGTCACTCACCACCTGAAGCAAGACTTCAGAAATGGATAAAACCGAGATCACGTTGACGCTCTTTGGAGTTTGTTCTCTATCGCTTGGAGACTGGGAAGGAACAAGTGGCTGCCAAGTGAAGGATCTCTGCCTCCCGGATGCCCTCGTAGCCTCTGTTGCAGAATGTTGTCTGAGGCTGGAATTGTCCTGGAAGTTGTCCCGCGGACGATACATACAACTTCAGGACTCTGGGTTTCCGTGAACGTTTAGGTGGTGTTTCTTCTCCTCTCTCTCCCGTCTTCTGTTTCCTCTTTTCTTCCATAACAGCATAGCTTCGTTATCTTTTTGGAGCTGGCACTGTCTGGAACAGATTTCTACAGCTCCGAGGCCTATGAGAAGGGAAACTAGAGAACAGTGATTAACTTTAGGTAATGTTTTTAAAAACAAGTTTTTTGAAAAACGAAAGCTTAGGCTTAAAGGAAAAGCATTACATTTGAAAGGAGGAAGAAGATAAGTATTTTGTTTAATAAAATTCAAGAATTTTTGGAACACACAAAAAGAAAACTAGTGATAAATTATTAACACATTAACTGCCATGTGAGTTGTATTTAACTCACGCTAGTTTTGAGCTCGGGGCCTCGTGAAGCATGTGCAACTCACATGTCCCTACCTTGGACCTGCGTGGTGTGCAGGCATCTCACGCCACCAAGCTGTAGCATCTGGGCAAAACCCAGCAGTTGGTTTGTGAAAATCTTACGTGTTGATGTTCTTATTGTTACAATGAATATTGACAATTTAATTCTAAAAACATAAATTGAATGAAGTCAATAAATTTTGTTTTTCTATTTCTGTTTAGCTTTAAATTACGCTTAAGCCTGACAAGTCAAGAAAACCACTTTACTTTTTACATTACTAATTTTCAAGTTTTTATATTACTTTCTTATTGGAAAACACAGAAAACAATAAAAAATAACAAATTTTTCATTAAATTAGAAAGGATCATTTTGTTTTTGAAGTTTTTATTCTATTTTCATCATAAAACACCATGGCCCCAAGGAAAAAAATTTTTTTTCTAGCATGGCAGTTAACGTGTTAAACCTTTAAAATAATTTTCTGAAATACATTTCTTCAACACAACATTCACTTTAAAAAGCATTCCCATATATACCTACAATTCATCCGTGTTTATGCATTTTACATTGACTCACATGAAGCAAGCATCATGCTAGGCCCTCTCATAGACAGAGGAATGTCAGAATAAATCTAATGTCATTTCTAATTCCAAGTAGTTTAAAATTGAATAGTTGAGATGGGTCATGTCTTCATACCACTTGAAGTCAATGGACTTACAAGCTAAGTGGCATATGTTGGCAGATCATTTTCAGCTGACAGGATCAAGGACAGTATCTTAGGGAAAGTGGTACTTACTTCAATTCTTGGTTTATACAACACTTCATTTTTCTTTTAGCAATGTGTTTGCTTCTTTGATGACTTGTCTGTTAAAATGTTTAGCCCATTAAAAAATTCATTTGTTTTATTATTATTGAGTTTGAAAGTTCCTTATGTATTCTGGATACAAGTACCTTACCAGATATATGATTTGGAAATGTTTTCTTGAAGTACGTGGCTCATCTTTTCATTCTTTGAACAGTGTCTTCTGAAGAGCAGAAGAATTATAAGTCCATTTTAGATGCTGATTTTATACTTCATGCTTTTTGTGTTCTATCTCTGAAATCTTTGCCTATCTCAAGGTCACAAAGATTTTCTCTTGTGTTTTCTTCTAGAAATTTTAAAAGATTTTAGAGTTGACATTTGAGTCTGTGATCCCTTTTGAGTTAATTTTTGTGCATGGCATTTGGTATGAGGTATGGATGGAAGGCTTTTTCAGTTTTTTTGCATATGAATCTCTACTTGTTCCAGCACTATTTATTGAAAAGATAACCTTTTCCCCAGTGAATTACCTTTGCACCTTTGCTGAAACTAATTGACAACATATTTTTGGGTATATCTTTGGACTCTATTCTGTTCTATTGATCTGTGGATTTATTTGATGATAATACCACACTGCTGTCTTACTGTAACTTTGTAATAAGTCTTGAATGCAGTTCATACAAGAGTTCTGACTTTCTTCTTTTTCAGTTATTTTGGCTATTCCAGGTTCTTTGCATTTCCATATGAACTTTAGAAAGCTTGTCAATTTCTGTGAAGAAAGCCTGCTGAGATTTTCATTGTGATTGCCTTGAATATATGATCAATTTGGGGAGAATTGACACCTTTTGTAACATGACTTTTTAAACCTGATAACATTATAGATGTACATATTTTCAGAGTACATGTGAGAATTTAATACATTCATATAATTTGTGAAGATCAAAGCAGTATAATTGGGATATCCATCACCTTAAATATTTGTCTTTTCTTTATGTTAAAAACATTCGAATTATTCTCTTCTAGCTATTTTGAAATGTATGATAGATTATTGTAAACTATAGTTCACCTACTGATCTATCAAACACTAGGTATTATTTCTTTCTAACCATGTATTTGTACCCAGTAATCAACCTCTCTTCATCCCCTGATGCCCCCTACCCATCCTGGCCTCTAGTAACCACCAGTCTACTCCTTTATCTTAAGGTATCCTTGTTGCCCAGGCTGGTCTGGTACTCCTGGCCTCAAACAATCCTCCTGCCTCACCCTCCCAAAGTGCTAAGATTACGGGCTAAGCCACTGCTCCTGGCCTAAATGTGCTATTTTTAAATTTGTTTTATATTTGTCCCCTTTTTCATTCTCCTTTTTCTTCTTTTTTGGGCTTCTTTCAGATTAATTATTTTTTGCTTAAAGGCTCTTTGTTGCATTATTTTAGTGATTCCTTTAAGCTATATACTATAATCTTTAACTTACCACTGTCTACCTTCAAGTAAAATGTTTGAGGTTACAAATAAACTGAGTGGATTAATGGCATAGTAGACATAGTAGAAGAAAAAGATTAGTGAACTTGAAGGCAAAAGCAATAGAACCTCTCCAAAATAAAATAGAGAAAAAGATTGAAATATATCTATAAACAGACATATATGGATGTATATATACATAAACATATATAATGATATATAATAAAACCATACAACAGTCTACTTCTATGTCTCCCTTTCAGGCCTTTCTGCTATTGTCATGCTTTTTTTTTTTTTTTTTTTGAGACAGAGTCTTGCTCTGTCACCTGGGCTAGAGTGCCGTGGCATCAGCCTAGCTCACAGCAACCTCAAACTCCTGGGCTAAAGCGATCCTCCTGCCTTAGCCTCCCAAGTAGCTGGGACTACAGGCATGTGCCACCACACCTGGCTAATTTTTCTGTTTTAGTAGAGATGGAGTCTTGCTCTTGTTCAGGCTGGTCTCGAACTCCTGACCTCAGGCCATCCTGATCCTCCCACCTCGGCCTCCCAGAGTGCTAGGATTACAGGCGTGAGCCACCATGCCTCGCCTGTAATACATTTTTGTTATTTTTGTTTTAAACAATCCATTCACCTTTAAGGAAATTTAAGTAATAAGAAAAAAATTTCATATTTAACCTCATGGTTACCATTTCTTATGCTCTTTTTTCCTTTTCACAGATCCATATTTCCATCTGTTATGGTTTGCCTTCTGCTTGAAGGATTTTAACATTTTTGGTAGGAAAGGTTGCTGCTGATAAATCTTTTATCATTTTTAGGTCTGAAAAACTGTACTTCCTTTTTATTTTTGGAAGATTTTTTTTGAGTGTATAATTCTAGGTTGATAGTTTTTTCAATAAGAACTTAAAACAGGTGTTTCTGACAAAAAAAATCTGCTGACATCCTTTTCTTTATTACTCTATACATATGTTTTTGTGTTTTCCTCTGAACAATTTAAAAATTGTTTTCTTTATCACTAGTTTAATTTGATTATGATGTGCTATGGTATAGTTTCCTTCATGTTTCTTAGGCTTGGAGTTTATTAAGCTCCTTGGATCTATGGCTTTTGAGTTTTCATCAAATTTTGACATTCTATTTGGGGGTTTTAAAAATCTTCCATATATTTATTAAGATGTCAGTATTTCCTCTAGCTCCTTCAACATGCAGAATAAAGTTACAACAACTGATTTAATGCCCTTGTCTACTACTTCTGTCATCTGTCATTTCTAGATCTGTTTGTATTGATTCATGTTCTCTTCATTTTAGGTCATATTTTCTTGCTTCTTTGCATGCCTGGTAATTTTTTTATCAGAATTCATAGTGTGAATTTTATCTTGTTAGGAGCTGGATATTTTTATATTTCTATAAATATTTTTAAGCTTTGCTCTGGCACTTGAAAACTTGATCCTTCTGTGTCTTGCTTTTAAGATTTGTGATTTGTTCGGTGGGACCAGAGCAGCATTTAGTCTAAGGAAATGTCTCCCCCCGTGCCCCCCCACCTCACTGTAGAGGCAAAACGCCTCTGGATACTCTATCCAAGGTCCTGTCAATTATGAGCTTTTCTACTCCGGCTGGTGGGAACACAAACTGTTCCTGGCTCTCTGTGATTACTGGGGATCCTGTTATCTAATCCTTCCGGTGGTTTTTCCCTGGCCTACAGTTTCCATACATGACTTTGCTGATCAGTAAGTACTCAGCTGAAGACTTGAGGGGGTTCCTCTGTGGATGTCCAGATACCTCTGCGTTTCTTGTAAGCAGCATATAGTGGATCCTCACCAGTATCCTGTTCTGTGAGCTCCAGGGCTTCCTTGACTCCCAGCTCCACTTTCTAAACTCAGCCAGGTCAGCAGGCTCAGCTGAGTTCCCTGTTTCTGCACCAACACCTGGAACTTCTTTCTAAGCAATAAGCTGGAGCCATTGTAGAACTCAGCTTATTTCCTGTCTCTCAAGGATCACGGTTTTTAGTTTCCTGACATTCAATATCTTGAGAATCCTTTCATATATTCTGTGTGTGTATATGTTTTTTCTTATTTTAAGTGAGGAATAAATCTGGTTCCTGTTACTCCGTCTTGGCTGGAAATTGACACCTGACATCCTCCTATTGGTCACAGGGGCTCAGTTTAGTTATTTTTTCACTCTCTTTTCTATGTTTCTCTTTCTGTTGTTTCCGTTGATATGTCGTTAAGTTCACTGATCTTTTTTCTCTAGTATCTGTTGTTAATTCTACCCACTGAATGTTTTATTTCACATATTGTATTTTTTATGTATAGAAATTTCACCTTTTATAGCTCCTATTTTTTCCTCATTATGTTCATACTGTAGTTCAAATCCTTAAATATTTTGAGTATTTTTATTATGGTTGTTTTAACATTTTTCTGCTAATTCCATCATTATCGTCTGATTTTTCTTCTGGTTATGGGTCACTTTTTCTTATTTCTTCATATATCAGGTAATTTTTATGGGTTCTGGAAGTTGTGAATTCCAAGTGGTTGAGTGCTGGATTTTGTTGCATTTCTTTAAAGAGTGTACAGATTTATTTTGGCATATAGTTATTTGTGAATTTTGGGGGAGAAAGGTAGATTCTAGAGTAGCTTCTAGCTAGGGTAAATTTAGCCTTATGAATGAGGTATGAGACTTCTAAGGTTTTCATGGTATGTTCCGTCTATTTGACCATGTCTCTCTACTCTGCCTGGTGTGAAATCTGTTATTCTGTCATGGTTGAAAGCAGATGTCCACTTGGTGTGTTTTTAATATGTACACCAGTGTACATACACATTCCTATCTCTGTATGAGCTCTGGGAGTTTTTTGTTTTTTGGATTATAGCTCCTTGGTTCTTTGGCCAGAAGTTAATTTTTGCCTGGTCTTGGGAAAGGTCAACTTATGTAGCCCTGAAAGGTATTCAACCAGAGTCAAGGGGACCTCCATACCAGTTGCTGGAGTGATTTCTCTTTGTTAATCCCACTTTCTGGTGCGCTGATGAGCAGATTCTAGCTGACTTCCTGAGCTTTGATCTCTATTTCTTCACCTCAGTGATACTGTGGAGCTCTGTGCAGGGACTCCTCTGTGCGCTGTTTTGAAAATTGCCTCCGAGTGGAAAGCTACGTTGATTGGAACTTGTTTTCTTTCTCCCGGGCATCATAGTCCTGTACTTCCTGTTGTCAAATTTTATAATAGTTGCTTCCTTTGTTTGTCCAGTTTTTAGTCATTTACAGTGGGAGGGTAATTCTGATCCCTGTTGCTCTGTCATGGTTAGAAACAGAAGTTCACTTGATATTTTTAACATACATATCTGCACACATGACCATAAACAGTATCTGTTTGTTATTGGAATGAAAGCTCAATGAGGGCCAGGACTTTTTGTTCTTTGCTATATTTGCAATACCAAAAATAGTGTCTGGTATCTTGAACCTTGTACCTAGTATTTGCAGGTACTCAATAAATATTTGTTAAACTAGTCATCATCATTATCATATTGTAGTCAGTAAATTCCTTCAGAAATAAATTTATTTTTAGAGACAGAGTCTTGCTCTGTTGCCCAGGCTGGAGTGCAGTGGCACAATCATAGCTCACTATAACCTCATACTCTGGGGCTTAAGTGATCCTCTTTCCTCAGCCTCCCTAGTATCTGGGACTACACGTGTGCACCACCATGCCTGGCTATTTTTTTCTTTTTTTTTTGTAGAGATGGGGTTTCACTATGTTGCTGCGGCTTGTCTTGAACTCCTGGCCTCAAGTGATCCTCCTACCTTGGCCTCCCAAAGTGCAAGGATTGTAGGTGTGAGCTTCACTGCCTGGCCAGAAGTAAATTTTTATTTTTCATTTTGCATATGTCATCTAATTCACTTTGACCTCGAAAGTAGTGTAGATACTTTGCAGAAACCTAATTTTCTCTTTTTGCTACCAAGCCAAAATTTAAGCTGATTATTGGGAAACTTGGATTTAAGTGTAGGAAGTATTTTGGCCTCTATATCTCTGTAAGAATTCCAAAATATTTACATACAAATTATTTTTATGTTTTTCATGAGATATCAGTAGGTACATTGATAGAAGTATGCTCAAAATTTCATCAGCCTGTGTTTAGAGGAATGCAGGATGGGGCTGAGAAGTTCTTTTTGTCAGGAGAGGCCACCCAGAATGAATCTTAAATTGAGTTAGATAGAAGTGGGAGGGAAGATTCCAAGCACAAGGAAAGCATGAGTGAAGGCACCCAGTCCTCAGTCTGCAGGGTGTGTGGTTGAAGAGCTACGTGCAATCATCTTGGAGTCTCACTGCAACCTCCAGATAGAGATGTGCAGTGAGTGGTTGGCTGTGGCCCAGGGATGGGGTTAAGGACTGCAGAGGTAGCAGCATACAGGTTAAAGCTGATCTCCGAGGTAGGAAGAGCATTTGGGGGGGAGTGTTTACATAGGCTATGAAGAGCTGTGTGCTAGAGGGAGAACCTTGAGAGACACCAACATAAAAAGATCAGTGGGTAAAGAGGACTCAGACAGTAGACAGAGGAGCACTGTTCAGAGAATTTTAATGAGAATCAAAAGAGTGGTCTCATGCTAGGAGGACAGATCTGTGTTTCTCAAAGTCTGACTCACAGATAACTGGCACTAGAATTGTGTAGGATGGGCTAGGGGATGGAGTACTTATAAAAATAAATGTATTTAGGCTTCTCCCCACATCTCCTGAATTGAAATTTCTGTGAGTAGGGCCCAGAGATCTGCATTTTATAAAGTTTTCTAAGAAATTTTTAGCCAAATTAACATCATGAGGCACTTGAACAGAGTTTCAGGAAGGGAGGGACCAGCACCTGAGTGAAGTACAGCATGAAGTTCTAGTCCAGTAGGACTGTCAAAGTATCCACAGCATCTGACACTTCAAAGGATATCCCTGGATCCTGAGTCTTCTTGCTGCTGCAACTAGGATCACCCTTTGCCAAGTTGCTGTGCAACTTATTGATGTGTTAAAATAATGTGTTCATTGGCTAAGTGGATAAAGCATTTAAAAATATTACTGATATGAATATTGTTAATAACTAAGTTGGTAGATTAAAGAGAAGAAAAGGCTGAAGAAGGGAAAGACTCACCTTGAGCCGGCTTTGAATTTGCTGGTTGTCACATATTCACTCCTCCAAACAGGACATGGACCCAGCTGCCACTCCTTTTCGAAGTCTGTTCAGAATTCAGAAAACCTTTTCTAAGGGTTTGCTGTGTATGGCACCTACTACTTGTCTATCAGTACGTCCAAATATACTTCCGAGTACAGCAGGCCTTACCTAGTCGTGTTCACTATGTTGAAAAGTACAGGGAGGCGTGGGAGGGCTCTGGAAGCTTTCACTTACCATCCTCCTAGAGTTTTTACCACTAAAAATCTGTATTTTTCTATTATAATGTATTTATTTTGCTGCCTTCTTTTGAGAAATACACAGTGCTTTTTCTTTCATTTTTTCTGCCTGGCATAATAAAACCAAAAACTCTTTCTCGTGAAAGAGTATACTCCTCCGAAGTTTACTCAAATAGCCATAACTCATAGTCACAACCTTTCCTGTAATTATTAATTTTTCATCAATGAATTAATAACATCTACATTTACCATTTAAGAAAACTATTTTTTTGCATTAAAATTTTATTTTATTTGAAATTTATTTTTATTTATATAAATTTATGGAGTACAAGTATAATTTTGTCACATGCATAGATTGTGTAGTGGTAAAGTCAGGGCTTTTAGAATATTCATCACCGGGATAATGTACATTGTGCCCCTTCAGTAATCTCTCATCACACGCCCCTACCCTTCCGGGCCTGTGTTGTTGCATTCCACACTCCACGTCCACCTGTGCACGTTATTTAGCTCCCACTTGTGAGAATATGCAGTATTTGTCTTTCTGTGTCTGACTTGTTTTAATTAAGATAATGTCCTCTAGTTCCATCCATGTTGGTGCAAAGGACATGATTTTATTTTTTTAATGGCTGAATAGTATTCCATTGTGTATGTGTATCACATTTTCTTTATCCAGTCACCTTTTTGATGGACACTTAGGCTGATTCCTTATCATTACTATTGTGAATTGTGCTGCAGTAAACACATAGGTGTAGGTATCTTTTTAATATAATGATTTTTTTCCCTTTGGGTAGATACCTACTAGCGGGATTGCTGGATCAAATGGTAATTCTATTTTTAGTTCTTCAAGAAATCTCCATACTGTTAAGAAAACTATTTTTTGTCTTAGATATATCATTTTAAAAGTTTTGCAGGAGAGAGACACATTTTCCTAGAAGAATTCTATTGAGGGAATAAATGGGAAACTATGAGTCATTTAGGAGAACCTGGAGTCAGTGACTATCATTGTACAGGTTGGTTTTGACTGGGAGGGCCAGGGGCACAGCTGGGGCTGAGATTCAGCCTTGCTTTAACAGCCAAGCCACATTTTCCCAGAGGAGATGGTCTTTCTCGAACTCATACAGAGGAGCTGCATGGGCTAGCAAGATCCCTGGTGGAATTTCATTTTACAGCCCTACTGAAATATAGATTCTGTTAAGCAGAAATGGGTAATTTTTGTTTTAAAGAGGGAGCTTTAGAACAGAAAACGAAAGCAAAAGTGGAAACTCTCTGCCAGCATCACTTGCCCATGCATCAAAACCAAAGTACTAAGTGGCAGCTTATTTTTTAAATAGATGAAAATAAATACATTGAAATAAAAGACCTAGCTCCTTTATGTCATTTATGTTTGTAAAAAATTGGATGAAAGCTCAGCAGATTTGCTTACAACAGACTCCATGGAAGGAATTACTGACCACTGTAATGAATCCAGGCCAGTGGTGGAGAAGGACCGTTACATTACTGGAAGATGAGCAGAGAGGAGGCCTTGGGGAAGGAATGCTTTCTGGGTTGGGTCATTCCTCTTAGAAAGAAAGAGCTTCACCTGACTAAGGTGACAGGAAAGCAATTACTCTCCGTCCCCAACGGCGTACACCATTGATCAGGGATTTGTACTTTCCTGTCTGCTGTCAGGGATTTAGATACTGAACTACCAAAGCCATTCACCTCCACTGTGGAAGAGCTTCAGAGATGCTGGCTACAAGACCCCTGTCATGTGAAGTGTCAGCCAGTATAAAATTATTTACCTGATTCTCTGTTGACAGGACAAGAGCTATAGCTCTTGTCTTTTCCAAGTTCATGTTTGTGATGGGCATTCAGGTTTCTGAACTGTGCTTTCCTTTGTCATCCTGCAAGAGGGATTTTGAGGACCCTGGTTCCAGCAGCTGTTTCTATGGCATTTTCAGAGCACGTGAAATGCCCCGACTGCTGGCTCTTGTGGCTTGCCCAGGGAATGTATCTGATGATGAACGATGTTTTAAGTAAACTGGGGAGGGTGAGGTAGGACACTAATGTTGGGTGCCTTCAATTGGATGGTGATGATGATTATTGATGTTAATAATAAAAATGTGAACATAGGATTTATCATATTTTAACCTGGCTATGATACTTTGGGAATGTCTGCACATACCACAAGGAAGGCTGAGTAATATGGAAGTCTTAGCTTCTGCTTCTTTGGATGGTTTTAAAATAGAAGACATGAATTATTGATACTATTTTGAGAAACTCTTATACATTCTAATACATCAACCAATGGATAAATTTAAAATGTGATTAATGTTTAACACGTTGACTGCCACACTAGGGAAAAAAAATTTCCTCAGGCCACATGTTTTATTACCAAAATAGAATAAAAACTTTGAAAACAAAATAATCCTTTATAATTTAATGAAAAATTTGTGATTTTTTATTGTTTTTTGTGTGTGAGTTATATGCAACTTGAAAAATAGTTCATGTGGGTCCCAAAGTAAAGAGACTCTTGAGTTACATATGCTTCACGAGGCCCTGGGCTCAAAACTAGCATGAGTTAAACACAACTCACATGGCAGTTAATATGTTAATAGTGAGTAATGCTAATATATTCTTTTTAGATCAGGTATACAGCAGCTGTCTTTTAATGTGTAATATCTCTATATTTTATGTGCAACTTATATAGCCAGTGTATTTGGTGATTATACTTGCCAATTTTATTAGTTTACTTTCACCTGCTTAGAGAACTTTATGTTTTAAAATATTGTTATCTTTTGTGACACTTTTGTATGTAGCTTTCTTTGTTCTTTAATAAATATTTTAACTAGGGACATAATTCCCAACATATTTTAAGGTAAAAAATATCAGTTTTATAGTTTATCATATGCTTTTCAGAAATACACGAAGGGAACAAAGAGGATAATCTTTAATGTCAAAGTGTGAAGGTTTAATTTTTTTGATGAGTGAGTAAAGAATATAAAGCATAAATAGATGAAAAGACTGATAACTAGGGGAAAAGAGCATGGAATTAATTAGGCATCAGGAGACCAGGCTTGTGGTTTCTGCTCTCAGTAATTAGCTGTGTGATCTTGAACAAGTAACTAACCTCTCTGAGCTTCATTTTTCTTATCTGTAAAATGTGGTGGTTTATTCAGGCATTTCTGAAATTCCCTCTTAGCTCTCCAGTTTTAGGGTCCTCTGTTTCACTGTAAACCCTAGGTGTGGCTTTCAGATTCACAGCTGTTCGTATGGAAGTTAGGACGCAGCCATCTCAAAGGTAGCCAGTGAAAACAAATGGAATATGAGATGGGCCATTGCTCAAGGGGACCCCGTGGTATTAAAGCCATCATGGAGTGAATCTGTGGAAAATGCATATTGTGAAAGAGAGAAATCAAGATAGGTTGATACATAGTCATTCAAACGGCCAACTCACGCCACCAGCATTTAAGAAGTGGGACTCCTATTGCACTTTGGACTTTATCTGAACGGTGTGGAGCCACCTGCTGTGGGTGCCTGTGAGGGAGAGGCCATCCCCGCTCAGGGAGAGCCTTGTCAGGGTGACCGTGGAGCTCTGAAGCCCATCCACACGGGACACAGGCAGGCAGGAGACTGCCTGATAATCCCTTTGATCTCGTCTGTGATTCTGTCCTCTGTTAGTGAGTTTTTGGAGCTGACAAGGGGCCACAGACAAAAGAAACTGAAAAACATACAAGGATACAACAGAGCAGAGTTTTCACATTTCCCAGCTGACATTAATGACTGGATGATAGTGACAATAGAGACCAGAGATGTGGAAGAAACTAAATGGCTGCATTCTCGAAGACACAGCCCAGCGCCACAGAGGCCGGCGGGGGGCTGGAAAACCAAGGCAAACCCCTAGATGATGCCGGAATGGGGGGTGGGGGCGGGGGTGCCCAGCTCATCTTTTTAGTTACTCAGAATATCTCACGTAGCAATGCCAGCTTCGGCAGGCTCCTCACAACCACATCATAAAAATATATACTGCAATTTGATACTAAACAATAAAGAGCACGTGTAACTTACTTTTGAAATAAACAGGCAAACTTTTTAAAAATTATTTTTCCAGATTATTTGAGGCAGAATTTCAGAAGTGCAAAACATATAGATTATCAAGATTCATATAGTGACATGTTGCCAAGTGGACAAAGGGTAGAACTGTATTGAAGAGCCAGAGAAAGCTGCTTTTTGCTCACATTCTGCGTGTAGACTCTTTCCTGAGCATCTCCTAACCGCATAAAAAATGTGAGCCTCTGAGCAATGATTAGGTGGCACCAAACCAGTTTTTCACTTATAATCTTATCTTTGAGGATGATATTAAGAGTCACTTGTGGGATTCACCGAGCTGCACCAAAATCAATATATATGACAAGCTCATAAATTACGATTAGTTTTAACAAAGACAGAATATGAAGTGTTGAATTTGGTGATTTACTTTGCTGCAAAGCAGACATTTTAGCTGGTCACTGTTCTAGATGATCATTAACTGAGCAGGGAGCAGGACCCTTCCCCACTGTGACTGCTCCCCTCCATTCTTTCTAAACCCAGGCCCTTGTTGAAATTTTAATTCTTTTTTGCTTTTTCTTAAAGTTACTTGAAATCTCCAAGCACTTTTAATTACCAAAATTCAAAAAAATAATTAAAGTAGGGGTAATTTTTTTCCTCATGCTTTTTAGATTAAGAATATAATTCACACACATAAAATTCACTCTTTTAAAGTATACAATTCAGTGGTTTTTAGTATATTCACAGCGTTGTAACGTCACCACCATCTAATTCCCAAACACAGTTTTCACCCCTCTACCCGTTAGCAGACACTATCCATTTCTTCCTCCCCTAGACAGAGTAGGGGAAATTTAGGAAACAGATAATATTCCAATTTTTCACGTATATATTTATATGTACCCACATAATTTATGTAAGGCGTACCTCAGAGATACTGTGGGTTTAGTTCCAGACCACTGCAATACAGTGAATGGCACAATAAAGGGAGTCACACAAATTCTTGGTTTCCCAGTGTGTATTAAAGTTGTGTTTACACTATGCTGTAGGCTATTAAGTGTGCAGTTGCATCATCGAAAAACCAATGTATCTACCTTAATTAAAAAATACAGCTAAGGAAGGCAGACAATCATCTGAGCCTTCAGCTGTTGTCATCTCTTTGCTGACGAGGGTCTGGCCTCCGTACTGCTGGCTGCTGACTGATCTGGGTGGTGGTCGCTGAAGGTTGGGGTGGCTTGTGGCAATTTCTTAAATTAAGACAACAGAGAAGTTTGCTGCATAGACTGACTCTTCCTTTTGCAAAACATTTCTCTGTAGCACGTGATGCTGTTTGCTAGCATTTTAGCCACAGTAGAGCTTCTTTCAAAATTGGAGTCAGGCCTCTCATACCTTGCTGCTGCTTTATCAACTAAGTTTATATAATATTCTAAATCCTTTGTTGTCATTTCAACGGTGTTCACAACATCTTCACCTGGAGGAGATTCCATCCCAAGAAACCACTTCCTTTGCTCATCCCTAGGAAGGGACTCTTCATGTGTTAAAGTTTGACCATGAGATTGTAGCAGTTCAGTCACATCTTCAGGCTCTACTTCTAATTCTAGTTCTCTTTCTATTTCCACTACATCTGCAGTGACTTCATCTACTGAAGTCTTGAACCCCTCAAAGTCATCCATGAGGGTTGGAATCAGCTTCGTCCAAACTCCTGTTACTGTTGGTATTTCAACCTCCTCCCATGAGTCATGGATGTTCTTAATGGCATCTAGAGTGGTGAATCCATTCTAGAAGTTTTACAGTTGACTTGTCTAGATCCATCAGAGGAATCACTCTCTATGGCAGCTGTAGCCTTACAAAATATTTCTTGAATAATAAGACTCGAAACTAAAAATTACTCCTTGGTCCATGGGCTGCAGAATGGATGTTACGTTAGCAGGTGTGAAAACAACATTACTCTCCTTGTACATCTCCAACAGAGCTCTTGGATGACCAGGTGCATTGTCAATGAGCAGTAATATTTTGAAAGAAATGCTTTTTTCTGAGCGGTAGGTGTCAAGTTTGAGTGGTAGGCCTAAAATATTCAGTAAACTGTGCTGTAAACAGATGTGCTGTCATCCAGGCTTTGTTGTTCCATTTATGGAGCACATGGAGTATATTTAGCATAATACTTAGGTGTCCTAGGATTTTGGAATGGTAAATGATCATTGGCTTCAACTTAAAGTCAGCAGCTGAATTAGCCTCTAACAAGAATCAGTCTGTCCTTTGAAGCTTTGAAGCCAGGCACTGACTACTCCACTCTAGCTATGAAAGTCCTATGGCATCTTCTTCCAATAGAAGGCCGTTTCACTTACCTTGAAAATCTGCTGTTTAGTGTAGCCACCTTCATCAATGATCATAGCTGGATCTTCTAGATAATTTGCTGCACTTGCTGCTTCACCTTGAACTTTTATGTTATGGAGATGGCTTCTTTCCTTAAACTTCATGAACCAATCTCTGTTAGTTTCAAACTTTTCTTCTGCAGCTTCCTCACCTCTCTCAGTATTCATAGAATTGAAGAGAGTTAGGGCCTTGCTCTGGATTAGGCCTTGGCTTAAGGGAATGTGTGGCTGGTTGATTTTCTGTGTAGACCACTCAAACTTTCTACATGTCAGCAGAAAGGCTGTTTCAGTTTCTTGTCACTGGTGTGTTCACTGGAGTAGCACTTTTAATTTCC
The DNA here is from genome assembly GCF_020740605.2 of Lemur catta. Classification (NCBI taxonomy): domain Eukaryota; kingdom Metazoa; phylum Chordata; class Mammalia; order Primates; family Lemuridae; genus Lemur; species Lemur catta. Next base: position 8,736,633 of record NC_059143.1, on the reverse strand, counting down.
TTGAAGAACTTTTCCTTTGCATTCACAAATTGGCTAACCATTTGGCACTAGAGGCCTAGCTAACATGGCTTAATCCTAGCACTTTGGGAGGCTGAGGCCGGAGGATGGTTTGAAGCCAGGAGTTGAAGACCAACCTGAGCAACACAGTGAGACCCTGTCTCTACAAAAAATAGAAAAATTAGCCAGGTGAAGTGGTGCATGCCAGTAGTCCCAGCTACTTGGGAGGCTGAGGCAGGAGGATAGCTTGACCCCAGGAGTTTGAGCTTACAGTGAGCTATGATGACACCACTGCACTCTAGCCAGGGCAATGATTGTACCTGCCTTACTCACTAAGCTTAATCATTTCTAACTTTTGAGTTAAAATGAGAGACAAGTGATTCCTCCTTTCACTTGAATGCTTAGAGGCCATTGTAGGGTTATTAACTGGCCTAATTTTGACATTGTTGTGTCTCTGGGAATAAGGAGGCCTGAAGAGAGGGAGAGAGATGGGGAAAGTCTTGTTGGGTGGTGCAGTCAGAACACACTTAACGTTTATTTATTGTTTGCCATATATTGATTTTGTAGGTACAGTTTGTGGTGCCCCAAAGCAATTAAAATAGTAACATCAAAGATCACTGATCACAGATCACCATAACAGATACACTGACAGTGTAAAAGTTTGAAATATTGCAAGAATTACCAAAACATAACACAGAAACACGAAGTGAGCACATGCTGTTGGAAAAATTGTGCCGATACACTTGCTCAACACAGGGCTGCCATAAATCTTCAATTAAAAAAAACCGCAATATCTTTGAAGCACAGTAAAGCAAAAGACAATAAAGCAAAGTTTACCTGTATTTCAATTATGCAGTGACTATACAAACATTGATTCTGTTTAGTAGCTTTGTCTATATCCTTGGTAGAACAATAAATAGAACATAACGTAAGTTGCTTTCGAAGTCTAGCATGTTCAGTTGCTTTATCATGGCTAGAAGTATAGAAAAATACGCACTCCCCCCACTAAAAAAAGTTTCTGTCATTCTCTCTTACAAAAGAGTTTATTGTCCCATTTGAGCCTCTTCCTTTGTAAGTCACTGGAGTTCAGTGTGTAATGGTTTGAAGTCGTTCACTCTCGTATGGCCACTGTTCTCATTCCTGGCAGAGTGCTTATACTCAGAGGTGATCCGCAAATGCCTAAGAATTTAATTACTGATGTGAATCTCATTGGTTTAAGAAATGAATCCAACCTTCAGATAGTCCCTGCTGTGTAAGTAAGGATTTGTTTGCTGTTTTAAGCCTCCTTCTAATCTACAAACACATTTTTCTGTATCCTCTGCTGCCAGCCGAGAGGTTCAGGCAGACCTGTTTACCTTCTGACGAATAGATTCTTTGGCTTTCTCATTTTTCCCCTAAGAGGGATGAGGCAGGCCAGGAAAGTAGCAGACTGAGGAAACTGGGATGGCAGAGTGATAGAAAGAGGGTTGGGGAGCCTGAGAAAGGAAGCAGAAACCTCTGTGTTCTTGCTCCTATTACTCTGAAACCATAGCCTCTTTTTTTCTCGTCATTGCCTTTCGAGTGCTTTCTGCAAGACATGCAAGTTGAGCTTGTTTATAAAAGCATGCTAGAACCCAGAGATTACTGAGAAGCCAAAGTGTGAAAAACAAGGGGTTTGTCCTCTTATTTATCTGAATGGCCTCCCAGAGAAGCTAAGAGGGCAGACAGCTGTGGAACTGGGACGGTGCCAGGGTCTGTCCCAGCGAGTGAGCGGTGCCTCTTGCAAGAGCCCTGCTGCCAGGGCTCACTGCAATCAGTGTCCAAGATCATTTCTCTAGATGTCCACACTGCTGCTACCAGCATCTTTCAAAGACAGTGACAATTAAGGCGAATTCAATTCTCCTTTTCTTTAGGAGAGGGAAGGCAAAAGCTTTGGTTTTGGTATAGTCTTTCTAAAATTCTTGGACTATGTTCAGTTTGAAAGCAGTGCAGCCCCTGTACATTTAGGCAGGAATGTTTTCAGTAGCAATGAAGTTTAACTCTGTGGTACACTGATCAAGGACAGATCGAGACATGGGGTTAGGCTAATAATTTGGCAACCCTGACAATGGAGAATCATTGTTAGACCCTAGCTTCCTTAGGAGACAGGTTATTAACTGTAAATTGTTACTTGAATATTCCACTGTGGGGTGGAGAGGATGTCTCATCTCACCCCACCCCAAATGACTTATTAAAGTATTCCTTCCAATTATATCAGTTAGGAATGGTGTGGGCAGCAGATAACAACAAAGACAGCAAAAACTAGAACAGTTTTTTAAAATAGGCATTTATTTTTCTCACATTTCTGGAAGTCCAGAGCATCTGGCATTATTCCTGAAATTCATTAATATCAAGGCTAATTGTCGTAATTTCTTAGCTTGTCTCTCATAGCTGCAGGATGGCTGCTGTAGCACCAGTCATCTTGCTCACATTCCAAGATGGGAGAAGGAGGAAGAGAAAGGGATAGCACCTATGTTAGGAAAACACAAAATTTCACTGAAACCCTCAAGAGGACTTTTACTTACACGACTTTGGCCAGAACAGTGTCTGATAGCTGCTTCTGGGCTAAGGTAGTTAAGGAAACAAGGTCTGGAAATGGGATTGGGTCAGACAACAGTTCTTATGAATACAGTTTTATTTATCTCATTATATTTCTAGGCATATTTTTGTGCCCCTGTGATATATTAGCATCCATTATAGTCTAACCCTAAATCTAGCTCTGAGCATGCTAACAAATTAGTCAAATTGTTAATTGCTAACATATGGACTTAATATATATCAGCTGTTTTACATGTATTAACTCACTCAATCCTCATGACGGCTCCATGAAGTGTGTATGATTAAGGTCAGCATTTTACAGATTAGGAAATGGAGGCACAGAGGTTTAATAGTTTGCTCAAGGTTATAAAGTTAAGGAGTGGCAGAGCCTGCATTTGAACCTGGGAGCTGGCTTCAGTTTTTTTCTCTAAATCACTACATTATATTCCTTCTTTGATAGAAAAATGTGTATAGCTATGAGCAGATACACAAATGCTTGTGGAGACTTTTGCAATTAAGAAGGATTACTGTAGGGAGAGCATTTGAACAGGATTGAAACGGGATGAATTCACAGCCTGGCCCCACCGTCACTAGTCATTTATTCGGCAGATATTTCTGAGATCCTGTGATTTCCCAGACGCTGTGTGAATGAGACAGGCGTGATTACTCTCTATTCTAGTGGGAAAACAGAGCCCCCAAAATGAAGTAAGCAAACAAATAAATAAAGGGTATGTTATTGATGAATGAGAAGAAGGAAACACAGCTGAGAGCTGGGTAATCGGGGGAACGCTACATTAGGGTGGCCAGGCTAGGACCCCCGAGGAGGTGGCGTCTGGATTGGGAACTGAATGATGAGAAGCATCTTGCTGCGGAAATAGCTGGGGAAGAATGTTCCAGGCAGAACAGAAAAGAAAGAGCAAATTTCCTAAGGGAAGAAAGAGCTTGGCTTTTAGAGAAACAGAGAAAAGATTTGCACGCCTCGTGCTAATGCCAGGGGAGAGTGGTGTAAGGTGAAGGTGAAGCTAATGAAGAAGTTCAAGGACAGAATGTGCTGCGCTTTGAAGTCTTAGTAAAGAAGTCACATGTAACTAGAGTTGCAATGGGAAGCTACCTGTCCCCATTTTACTCTCAGTAACTCTCTTTCTCATCATATAATGAAACATACAATACTGGCTTTGACTACGTCATGGGGTTAATGAAGGATCAACTGATGCAATGTGTAGGACAGTAAATTGTCATATGAAATTCTCCATAAAATAAGAGAAAATAAGGTTCCATAGAGTATTTCTTCACAAGAAATATGTCTTTAAAAATTATTATTATTATTAAAATTATTATTTTAGAGACAGGGGAGATCTTGCTTTGTCACCCAGGCTGGAGTGCAATAGCGTGATCACAGCTCACTGCAGGCTGGAACTCCTGGGCTCGAGCAATCCTCCTGCCTCAGCCTTCTGAGTAGCTGGGATTACAGATGCAAACAACAGTGCCTGGCTAAAAAATATTTTTGGAATATACTCAGTAACTAAACTTGTGATTAGACAAAGCAAGTTGTGCATAAACGAATACAACTTTAAAAAAAGATCTGATATGTTTACAATGTTGTGTGGGAGTTCCACTTCCAGTTAGGATGTAGACTAGTTTGTGATAGACTTTCATTCTCACTGTAACAACTAGAGAAAAAAAGAACAGATGTAGAAATTATATATTTTTAAAAACTATGCTGGGCACAATGGCTCAAACCTGTAATCCTAGCACTCTGGGAGGCCAAGGAGGCAGGAGGAATGCTTGAGGCCAGGAATTTGAGACTAGCCTGAGTAAGAGCGAGACCTCATCTCTACAAAAAATAGAAAAAGTAACTGGGCATGGTGGCACGTGCCTGTAATCCCAGCTACTCGGCAGGCTGAGGCAAGAGGATTGCTTGAGCCCAGGAGTGTGAGGTTGCAGGGAACTGTGATGATGCCCCTGCACTGTAGCCGGGGCAACAGAGCGAGACTATATCTCAAAACAACAGCAACAACAGAAACTATATTGGAGAGCTGTGGATACAAAGAAGTATATGGGAGCTAAGTTCTGGGGAAGGAAGAATTCTTCCTAGGTGAGCAGCACCCATTGGTCATTTCCCTCCCTGGGCATGTCTGCTCCCTGAGTTTGTGTCCTTCTGTGCAGAACATCACACCTGTCTGGGTAGAGGGGCTCTACTGGGATAAGGACACGCCAGTGGGACTGATAATAGCACCAGCACAACAGATTGGAATTTGTAGAAGCCCCAAATGCAGAGCTAATTCTCTCCACTCAATAATTATCCCCCCTGGGAATTCTGCTGTGAGCCCAGCAACACAGGGGATCAGGCTCTGAAACAGAGAGAGATTTTTATAATCCATGGTGTTTATCTCAAAGCTGAGTTAGTGGGAAGAACTTGCAGGCACACAGGACAGATTGTGCCCTTGAAGCATTTGAAACCAGAGGTAAACTAAAACAAACTAAAGTTGCAGCCCAGCCCAGCCCCAGCTCAACTCCAGACTGGGTTGAAGTGATCTGCCCTTTCTGGGGGAAGCTCTTACTTACTCCAGTTTGTAGAGTTCTTTTAAAAACAACGTCTGCCATCTAACAAAAAGTTATGCAGTATGTAAAAACAAAGGAAAATGTGACTCACGAACAATTGACTGTTTTTAAATCAGTATTACCAGATACATTGACAGCACAGATGTTGCTGTTAAGAGACAAGAACTTTCACATAACAATGATAAATATGTTAAAGGAATTAGAGGATAGTCAAAAAGGGATAAAATGTATGGATAATGTTAACAGATAAATGGAATCTCTAAAAATAACTAATTGGATATTCTTGATATGAAAAAACACAATATTGGAATGGAAGCATTCATTGGATGGACTGAGCAGCAGCAGAAATCCTTTAACTGAAGCACTAAGAAAAAGTAGGGGGAAAAGCAAAGCACATTGTAGAGGAAATCTGGGAAATATCAAATGGCCTGACAGTCATGGTGTTGGAATTCCAGGAGGAGAGGAGAGAGAGATTGGGACAGAAGAAATGTTTGAAGAGAAAATGGGTAAGAATATCCCCAAATTGATGAAAGACATCAACCCACAGGTTCAAGAAGTTCAGTAAAACTTGAAGCAGAATAAATAAAAAGGAAACCACAATCTAGGCATATCATTTCAAACTAATAAAAAAGATAAGGAGAAAATGTATTAAGAGCAGCTAGAGAAAACAGACATTATATTTAGAAGAACACCAACAAGATTTGTAACTGACGTCTCCTCAGAATCAGGAGTCCACAAGGCAGTGGAATGACTTCTCTAAAAGGACTTAAACAGCAGTTTAAATATGGCCAGTAAAAAGATCTGTCAAAATGAAAATAAAGACACACTCAGAGGCCAGGCGCAGTGGCTCACGTCTCTAATCCTAGCACTCTGGGAGGCCGAGGCGGGAGGATCACTCGAGGTCAGGAGTTCAAGACGAGCCTGAGCAAGAGCGAGACCCCGTCTCTACTAAAAATAGGAAGAAATTATATGGACAGCTAAAAATATATATAGAAAAAATAATTAGCTGGGCATGGTGGCGCATGCCTGTAGGCCCAGCTACTCAGGAGGCTGAGGCAGAAGGATTGCTTAAGCCCAGGAGTTTGAGGTTGCTGTGAACTAGGCTGACTCCACAGCACTCTAGCCTGGGCAACAGAGCGAGACTTTGTCTCAAAAAAACAAAAAGACATATTCAGAATGAAACCTGAGGTAATTTGTGGCCAGCAGATCCACAGTACAAAAAATGCTAAAGAATGAGAGAGAAATGTTGAAATTCTCAAAGCTCAGGGGATATGACCCCTGTGGACACACAGACATGTGGAAGGAATGAAGAACACCAGAAGGGATAAATAGCAAAGACTACTTATTTCATTTTTTAAGAGATTATTGACTATTTTAAATTTACAACAATAACTATTGAAAGATGCAAACACGTGAGAAAGCAACACATATGACAACAGTAATATAAAGGGTAGAAGGAGAATTATACTTTGTAAGTATAATTTATAATTTACATTGTTGTGAAGTTGTGAAATACTATTATAATTCAATATGGATAGTAATAAGTTATAGATCTCTGGAATCTACTAAAAGATAATATAAGTTATAGCTTAAAAAATGGAAGAAAAATGAGATAATAAAATCTTTTCTTTTTTTTAAATGCCATTTTGAATTTATGTTAATTATCATACACTTAAAATTTAATTTTAAACTTAGTGGTGTTTTCCCAGTAAAAGTTTCTGTGTAACACAGTTGCATTCTGTTTTTCATGTTATATTTTTCTGGTGTCACTTTCTGGGGGGAAAGAAAAAAAGCTGATGAAGGCTAAACTCTGTTTTCTCCTAATATGGTAATGTATGAAGCTTCAGATTAAGTCTCATCGCACTGCTGAATGGGCCTAAGGAGGGTCAGAATTACATAATGTTTCAATAATGGAAGATCATGGTGTGTACTCCACCCTGGGATGTGGTGGGGAATATTTGGACTCCTAGCTAAAAAAATGAGAGCTCTTCCAAATGTGCTTATCCCAAAAATGTTGTCGACTTCTTTGCCAAAAAATTTTTTTATCATTGCAATTAAGGGATTCTCTGGGTGGTTTGTCTCAGATGAAACCAGTGTGTTACTCAACTGCTCATGACCAAGGAATTGCACATCCGTTCTGCCTCCCCCCAGCAGAGTTTTGTGACGGTTTCTCCTCTGAGATTCCACCAATATCCCCTTTGCATGAATAAGAAACTGTATACTGTAATTCAAGTTATCATTATTAGCCCTAAACATGTCTTCAATTCACTTACTATTTCCCACATTTCTCACTTCAAACATTTTCGGCACTTGGCTATATCTGCGTGTTTGCTTAATTTCTAAGATAAATTATACAACTCTCTGCAGCCGTTGATGTGCTGTCACTGTATTGGCATGGAAAAAATGTCTATGCATGTTTCTGAGCCAAGAAAATAAAGCAGTTTATAGAACAATATTGATTTGCTGCAGATGGAAGGAGAAGACCTTCCATTTTTGCTTTATACAATTATATATTAAATGGTTACACTTATACTGTGTTATAATTTTTTTAAAATGTGGTCCGTGTCTGCTGTAATGACTGTAAGTTGGTGTTTTTTTTTTTAACAAGTCAGTCAAGCATATTCATTTCTTAAAGAAATTAACCTTAAAAATCTAGAATTGGTAAAAGTTTTGGGTATCCATATACTTTTTCTGAATATAGTACATGGACAGCATTAGGCTGTGTGAGCAGTGGTAACTGATTTCAGTTTTACAAGAAGTAGATGTTTATATACTAGTACTGTATGAATTTGCTAGTGGTCTCCAGTATTAGTCTTATTGCAAAAGGCAAAAAGAGTCTTGGAAGCCTAAAAATAATAAAAGGGGCAGTAACCATCTTGGTATCTTGTCGATTTCATAGAAATTTCAATCACTTAAAGGTGTCTGTCTTGTTAAACTATAAAGAATTCGGTGAAAAACTCTTACCACCCAATTATCAGACAATGCCTAAAATTCTTTTTTATCATACAACACATTTAAAAAAGTGGATATTTCATATTTTCCTAAAGGGCTTTGATTTTAAAAAAATAAATTGGCTATCTTGCTGTCAATTCATGTTCAAAACTAGAACTATTCTTATAGTCAGGTACCATGAAAGGATCAATGAGAAAATTCCAGAAATTTCTACTAAGGGTGATTTAGAAAACCAGAAGGATTCCTAGAGGTGTAGAGCAGATGAGCAAATGGAAATTTTTTTTGTCTTACGGAAGCATTATTTCCCCTCTCATTTTGCACTCCCATACAGATAAGTGTGCTTTACATATGCCATAGGCCATGGCTAAATTTGATAACACCCCACTGCGGCTCTGCATATCAAAATGTAATTGTCCTAGGTGACTCATAATGCCACAGTGACCATACTGTGCCATTGCTCTGCTTACCTCTTTCCACCTGGGACTTCTCATTTTGAGTGAAACAGCTCAGACCATACATCGGTTAAGAGATAGTTTCAGTGTTTTTGTTCAATTCCACCTGAACCCATGGAGAAGAGGTTCTTTGAAAGGGTCCAACCCACACCAAATTTGAAAATTAAAAAAGAAAAGAACAAGTAAGAACGAGAACAGAAGCTTTTACTGCATGCAGTAACTCAGTTAATCTCCATGGTTGGAGCCCAGAGTGTTCTAGTTAATCAAACATTCTGCTCATAGGAAATGTAATATTTGCCAGTTGTACATCATGGAAGTCAAATATTTTGTTTTATTTCTATGTTTTTACGATGAGAGATCTAAATCTCCTGGAATCCAAACATTTTGGCATCTATCTGCCCTCCTGTGTCTCTTGCTGTGTTAAACAAACATTTATGGAATATTTTTATGTTCTGAATGCTTTACATGTTAATTCACTGAGTCCTTGGAGCAGCCCCCTGAGGAAAGCGCCCCCTGGAGCTGCTCCCCGCTCTGCTCTGTGTCCTAGATCGACAGTGGTGCCGATAGGTGGTGAGTGAGCACAGGAGCCCCCGCTGCCCTGGCAGTGGTCGGACGCCCCCTTAGTGGCCGTCCAGTTCTCCCCGACTCTCCGTGGGTCTCCGTGCTTCAGGTTGATGTTCTGCTTCCCTATCGTAATGTAGGTTTTTCCACTTAATGTTACAGATTTATCTCCCCTCACTATCTCAGAATTTCAGCAGCTAATCTTAAAAAAAAAATGTATCTTTTTCAATTTAAAAAAAAATTTGATAAATAGGTATTACAAAATTTATCTTCTTAACCATTTTTAAGTGTACGGTTCAGTGGTATTAACTATATTCATAATGTTGTGCAGCCATCAGCGTCATCCATCTCCAGTGCTGTTTTCATCTTGCAAAATTGAAACTCTGCCCATCTCAGAACTCCCCATTCCTCCTCCCCACTGCCAGCCCCTGGCAACCGCCGTTCTACTGTCTCTGTGAATTTGACTACTCTCAGTTCCTCATATAAATGGAATCGTATGTATTTATCTGTTTATGACTGGCTTATTTCATGAAGCACAATGTCCTCAAGGCTCGTCTCTGTTGTAGCATGTGCCAGAATTTCCCTCCTTTTAAAGGCTGAATGATATTTCATTGTTTATATCACATTTTGCTCATCCACTTGTCCATTGATGGACAGTTGGGTTGCTTCTGTGTTTTGACTACTGTGAATCATGCTGTAATGAACATGAATGTATGAATATTTCTTTTTGAGACCTTGCTTTCAATGGTTTTGGGTATATATCCAGAAATGGAATGGCTGCATCTTATGGTAGTTCTATTTTTAATTTTTTGAGGAACCACCATACCGTTTTCTAAAGAGACTGTATCATTTTACACTTCCACCAATAGTGCGCAAGAGTTCTGTTTCCTCCACATCTTCACCAACACTCGTTATATTCTGTTTTTTAAAAAATAATAACCACCCTAATGGGTGTGAGCAGTCAACTTTTACACCCCTCTGTCAACATCTTAGGTACTTTACAGAAGCAAGCTTTCATCATACATGTTTTGACTAATACAAATAACTTTGCATTTTATGAGTGTGTAAAACTTACAAAAAATGTTTTCATGTTAATTCTCATGGCCACAGCGTCATTATGAAGTATAGAGAATTTTTTTAAAAGGGCCACCACCGAATGGAGATGATTCCCTCACATCCCTCTCTGCCACGCTAATGCCATGTCATCGATTTTAAACTGAAGTTTAATTTTGTGACTTAATAATGTAAAGACACCCGTTTTCACTCACAGATATTATTCTTTCCTCAGAAAATCCATTCCTCGCTGCCGCCGGATTAACAGGATGCTCTCCAACGAATCCCTGCATCCCCCCGTGTTCAGCCGCTCCAACTCGCAGGTGTCCGTGGACAGCGCGTCCATGGAAGATTTCTGGCGGGAAATAGAAAGCATTAGAGAGAGCAGCATGGGCGGGCAGGAAGAGCCGCCTGCTGAGCCCAAGCCTGTGGATGGTAAGGTGCTAGCTTTGTTTCCTATGTGCCGACTGACTTTCTCTGTGAGTTCTCTCTGACTCTCCCGATAGGCAGAAATCATCCCACTAGTAGTTTAACCAGCGAATCCTTAGAATTCAGCAGATCAACCGCCTATTCCCACTGATTAATAGCTGCTGTCCTGGCTCAGGGTGACTCTTATCCAAGGTGACATAACTGCAAGGAGGGCTGAGCCTCAACAAACTCCAGATTGATCCCGTATGTGTCACTGCTTAGGGATGCCGTGCCTGTCTGTGTGATGCTGATGGCTTGTCATCAGACAGATTGAGTGTTCTCATTTTGACGGCTTTTCTATTTGTACACTTGACTGTTAATTACCAAAAAGAGACAGAGAAAGAGAGATAAATTTTGCCAGTGTAATTTTGGAGAAAAATGTTCACTTTAAAGCATTTACTGGTAGTATTGTATTAGACTGTGTTGTACTCTACCAAATAAAAGCCATGTAAAATATTCTGGTTTTCAGTGAAACTAAATAGAAGAAGGCTGAAGACTGGGTAAAAAAAAAAAAAAAATACCCAAAAGTCAAAAAGCAGTATAATTGTCCTTAGTTCTCTTTAAAAAGAGCTAAACTGCTCACCTGGTTGGTATTATAGAACCATACATCATTTCTTCCAGGCCCTGGATATATAAGACATCCAGAAAAGACTAAAGGTCATTTGCTCCTAAGAATATTTTCATTCGGCAGTGATTAACCTCAAGATAACTACTAAGATAATCTGAAACTTTAAAATATCTTCTCATTTTTCATTCCCTTATCTATATGTCTGTCTTTCTCAGGACTAAGAAGTAATCACTTAGATGTGCCACAATTAGTATGTGACGTCCTACACTACCAGAAATAAAATAAAAAGCCCCATCGCACATTTAATGAGAATTCACTCCAGGGAACCGTCTCCCATCAGTGGAGTGTGTCCTTACTCTTGTTACTTCTTACACTTTGCCTTTTCAGATACAGAAAGACAGGAAGGCACATAACGGAAGATGCCTCTCATCCTCTACCCCCTTTTTTTTACTATCCAGCCAGTTGCCCATCTGGAAAACCATGAGTCACAACAATAGCCTCCAATTTCTATCCAACACCACAGGTTTTCTTGCTGTCTTCCCTCCTTCCATATTTGTAACTCCCTTCTCCAATAGAGAGAAACCTGCCTCCCACCATCTGCCATCTGGTTACTCATTTGCTCACACCTAGAACACACAGAAAATATCTCCAGGTTTGTTAGCCTAAACTGATACAAAAAAACAGACCTACTAAGTAGAGTTTATTACTTATTTACAGGTATTTTTCCCTGAAGCATTTGAACAGATCTGACTGTACAATTCAGTGAGCTTTGACAAATCTATGCACTCTTACAACCTCACACCTGTCAAGATGGGTAACGTTTCAGTCCATCCAGAATAGCTCCTGGTGCTGTTTCCCAGTCAGTCTCCTCCCTCCCAAAGACATGCCGGCCTGGGGCAGCCGTGGTTCTGATGTTTGTGCACCAGAGATTGGTCTGGGGTTTGGCTCCTTTCACTGAACATGGCGTTTTTGAGATTCGTAGTGTATCAATTGTTCATTCCTTTTTATTATCGAGTAGTTTGTATAAGTTTACGAGCTGCCATAACAAAGCTGATAGATAGCTAAAACGATAGAAATTTATTCTCTCACAGTTCTGGAGGCTAGAAGTCCAAAGTCAAAGTGTCAGCAGGGCTATGCTCTCTCATAAGATTTTAGGGGAGAATTGGTCCCTGCATTTCTCTTAGCTTCTGGTGTTGTTTGCCATCCTTGGTGTTCCTTGGCTTTTGACACCATGTCATGCTATTCTCCGCCTCCTTAGTTACATAGTGTGCTCTCTGTTTGTGTCTCTTCTCCTCTTCTTAAAAGACACCAGTTACATTGGATTAAGGACCCACTCGATTAACATATTACCTCATCTCAATTTATAGCTTAATTACATCTGCCAAGACCCTATTTCCAAATAAGATTATATTTATAGATACCAGGGTTTAAGATTTCAACATATTTTTGGGGGGACATAATTCGATCCATAATAGTAATAGTCCCTTGTATGAATGTACCACAATTTGTTTATCCATGTACTTTTCTTTTCTTTTTTTTTTTTTTGAGACAGGGTCTCACTCTGTCACCTGGGTAGAGCTCAGTGGCTTCATCATAGCTCACTACAGCCTCAACTCCTGAGCTCAAGAGATCCTCCTGCCTCAGCCTGCTGAGTAGCTGGGACTATAGGCACATGCCACTATGCCTGGCTAATTTTTTCTATTTAGAGACAGAGTCTCGCTTTTGCTCGGGCTGGTCTTGAACTCCTGACTTCAAGTGATCCTCCTACCTTGGCCTCCCAGAGTGCTAGGATTTCAGGCATCAGCCACCTTGCCTAGCCCATCCATGTACTTTTAAATGGACTTGTGGATTGTTTACAATTTCGATTATGATGATTAATGCTGCTATGAGCAATCTTGTGAAAATCTTTTTGTGGAGATGTTTTTCTTTCTCTTGGATATATGTATTTTCCATAGAATGTGTGTAACCACATAAGAAACTGCTGGCATTTTTCCAAAGTAGTTGTACCATTTTACACCCTTTCCCACAACACTGGACAGACAGTTGCACTTCAACATTCTGGCAACATTTGATGTTATCAGTCCTCTTAATATGAGCTATTCTAGTGGATGTGTGGGGGTCTCTCATTATGGTTGTAATTACATTTCACCGATGACTAGTGATGTTGAACATTTTTCCTTGTGTTAAAAAACAATTACCATTGATTTTAAGTCTTTCATCTTTTTGGATATGAACAGTTTCCTGTAAACATTGCTTTTACTCCATCCCACAAATTTTGATGTGTTATATTTTATTCATTTTTAAATGTTTTCTCATTTTTCTTGTGTATTTCTTAATTTCCAAATATTTGTGGATTTTCTAGACATCTTGTTATTGGTTTCTAGGTAAATTGTGTTATGGTTAAGTAGCATAGTATGTAAGTGTCAATCTTTGAAATTTATTTAGATTTATTTTATGGCCTAGAATATAGTCTGTGTTGGTCAAGGTTCCATATGTATTTAAAAAGAGCATTCCAGCAATACTGGAGAACAGTGGGTGAGGAGAGCATGGCATGAGTGTGTCCAGAGGGTAAGCAGCTTCATACCTTGTAGGCCATGTCAAGGGTTTTCTTCTTAATTCCAACAGCAAGGAAAAAAACTAGCATTATTTTTATCTGCATTTGAAAGGACTAATTTAGTTACAATATGAAAAATGGGTTGGGAAGGGACCAAGAATGGCTGTGGGAGGAATTGATGGGAGTCTTACTGCAGCGGTCCAGGTGAGAGATGATGGTAGCTCTGACCAGGGTCACAGCAGAAGAGATAAAGGAAGGTGGACAACTCTGAGAAATAATAAGGAGGTAATGTCCAAAGATCTTGTTGATGTGTCAGAATTGATGTGTAAAACAGAGGGCGATGCCAGGAATGTCTCCTGGGTTACTTTCTTCCCTAATTACATGGATGGTGGGTTTCATTTATTGAAACATGAAATCCTGAAAGAAGCCTAGAGTTGGCAATGAAGAATATGAGCTCAGGTTTGAACATGTTGAGTATGACATATGATCGTTAGAGCCAAGTAGATATTGAATACACAGATACATGGAACTGGAATCAAAAGGAGTACTTTCTGCGGAGGTTATACAGTTGGCAGCTGGATAACAAACAGGATTGCATTGTCCTTAATTCAGCAAACAAACAGACTGACATGGGTGTCTGCCGCAGACATTCTCACCTACGGAAAACATATATTCCACGTGTGCTGCAATTTGAATCTGAGGATTTAGACCTTTCTCACCCCTAGTTTACGTTAACTCTAGTCCTACCAATGACTTCTTCTCTCACTCTTTCATAGTTCCTTATAGAGGTGGAGGGGAAAATCCAGTTTTTAGAACTTAAATATTAAACTATAATTGTACATTTTGTCTTCAAAAATGAAAATCTTATCTCATGCTGAAGTAAAGGAGGACTTCATAACTCACAAATCTTAAAGAATTATTACGTTAGATTAGAGATACCAATTATAAATTCACCTTTTATTTTCTGTTAAAGGGACAATTTACAGAGCAAATGAATAATAAAAACAGGATAGCAAATAAAATATTTGCCTAGCTGGAAACTGGACCTGTAGAGTACATTAGAAGGCTTTGTTTATGTACCAGTGATGCAATAGTGTAAACAGAGTGCAGTGCTCCCAGAACGATGCTATGACACGCGGTTTACAAATTAGTCTAATCTACTGTTTAAACCACCCGCATTCGGGTTTTGCCTGTTGCGCGTAGTGCCCAGAAATGTATGTGTAGTGGGTATTCTGTTATAGGACATTGTTATTCTGAATTCCTTGTATTTCTATATATATAGTTTACAATAGCAGTTGATTCTCTTTGATGAATTTTAGGTTTTTGAACTGCTCTCCAAAAAAAAGAAATGATTTTCTAATGTTCAGAATAAGGAAAAAAGTAGGAGAACGAACGTCAGTTGAATACCTGCTTTGTTTTGGGTTGTTTGTCATCTGTCATAAATCCATTGATGAAAAAAACAAAACTCATAATCCTCGTAGCTACCTAATACTTCTGTTGCTATTACCCCCATTGTAATTTCCCAAATTTGGTCTTGAGGTCTCTCTCCGGAGAGTGGCTACAAACTCTATCCCTGTCCTGCCGGGCTCCAGGGTATTCGGTCATGGATGTTTACACTGTGCCTTTCACAGGACACTTCTTGATCCTGGCAGACAGCCTAATGCCCAAGGGTCTGACGCATGACCAGGTGTCCCTCTCTAAGGAAATTTGTTTTTACTGGTAGACACCCTCTGGCTCTTGTCTGACCTGTATCCAGTTTATTCCTACCAAGGTAGCCAGTCTTTAGGAGAGCCCCGTCCAGGAGAGAAGTTAGGCTCAGGTGTGTTGGTCAGGGAGACACAGAAGAGGCAACTCAACCCAATGCATGAAATACCAGAGCCAGCGTGTTACTCACAGATTCCAGAAAGAAGACAGCGAAACCCCTCCCGGGACACTCCCACCCAACCAGCAGGTGGGGGGTGAGGGGAGGCCACCTGTGGGGCCCAGGGTGTTACCCAAGCAGGTTTCCAGTGGGGAGTTCTACTTGGTGGGTTAAGCAAGCAGGCACACGTTCCATGGAGTCACACTGTGACAGACAGGTAGTCACTGCAGCATGTCCACACAGCGCATGTGGGGTATGGGGGTCCATGGGGTGAGTCAAGGAGGTTGCATCCAGCTGTCCCATATGGAGGTGGTCACCAGGAGATGGCTGCATAGGGCAGATGTCTGGATTGACCACATGGAAGAACTGGGAGGAGGTAGAGAACTGGACACTGTCAAGAGTGACTAAGCCCTGCTTCTCGTATGAGAAAGTTAAACCTACATTCAAATGGATACTGAGGCAACATCAAATTATGTGAATTCACTACACTTATTTTAGTGAAAGGACATGAGGCCTAGAAATATCTTAAAACTTACCAAAATCATTCGGCTAGTAAATGGTGGGTGACACTGGGATTGAACCTGCATTTGAGTGATTGAAGAACCCTTTTGTGTTCCATTAAATTGTGTCTGTTCTACCATGGTTTCAGTTTAAATATTCATTTTTCATCATTTTTTGAAATTGGTAGTCCAGATGTGGCTTATATTTAACTCTCTGGCAAGGAAAATGACCTTACCAAGTCCGCCAATTACCTTACTCTCCTAGAAAATTTGACTTATTTAAAAAATACAATACAGAATTTTCATTTGTTATAATATTCTTTCCTATAAATCCGTATAAAAAAAGATAGTCTTGTATTGTTTACTGATATTTCTTGTCTGATACGCACAGACCTGTGGATACACGTGTCATCCAATCATACAGAACATATTCTAATCTTGGTAATGTTCTTTTACAGAAGGAGAACTGGAAGCAGAGTGGCTGCAAGATGTGGGTTTATCAACACTGATCTCAGGTGATGAAGAGGAAGACGGCAAAGCCTTGCTGTCTACATTGACTCGAACCCAAGCAGCTGCAGTGAAAAAGAGGTATAATACCTACACTCAAACCATGCGGAAGAAGAACAAGCAATCCGTCAGGGATGTCAGAGACATCTTTGGAGTCAGCGAATCTCCTGTAAGTAATGAACACAGCTCAAAGAGTGTTCAGTTTGATTGTGGAGTTGGGCATGGAGTAAGAAAAAATATCAGAAAAGGCTGGTTGGCAGTTTCCATTATAGCTTCTAGAGAAAACTAAGCAGACAGCACAGTGCAAAATTTTAGAAATTTGAACTTTTAGTGATGATTCCTTCTCTCTCGTACTACAATATCCATCAATACTAAATTCATTCCCTTCTTTGTTGAGGTTGGAGAGTAACTTCTTTGGCATTGGAGCAAGTCTTTGTGGATAGGATACACAGAGCCTTTACTTAAATCTAAGCACTGAATGGAAACTCTGTGGTCAGGCAAAGAAGTCCAAGGAAGTGGAATTAAGTATGGTCCAGGAGGTTTGGTTTAAACGGAGGTGGGGATGAGACAGTGGGTAGTGTAGCCTTTATGTTCGGATAAAGTAAAATGGTAAAAAAAAACAGAAAGATACCAGCATTAATTAAGTGGGTAAGAGAATGAATCAGAAAACCATAAGGGAAACATCACAAGTTTGATGAGAAATGGCTGCTTGAAGTTCCAGCCTACCCTTAGCAATTTCATGGCTACAGTTTTACTTCTGAGGCTGTTAGTCATGTTCTCCTATGTCTGTTTTATTGCTAGCTCTGCCTTGCCATGTATTTGTTCATTCATTCATTGCATTGCTACAATGTTGCATTGCAGTAATCATCGATGCAACAGATATTTATTGAATACATTTTCTGCGCGAGATCCTATGTTAGGTTTTATGCAGACAGGATTCCTGGAACTTTGGGAGTAATTAGTATATAGAAAAAAGGAAATTTGATACTCAGCTGCAGTTGATAAGATAAGTTGCCTGGGGTAAGTTAATCACTCTGATTTAGGTTTCTCTTCTGATTAATTGCGGTATCAATAATGACATAAATTAAAACTTCAAGGACATCGAGTAGAAGTCATGGTTGAAGACAGTCTCCAATCTGAGTTACTTTAGGTTGTCTGTAAGTCATATCTTTTCTTAGATACCTCAATCACATTGGGTAGTTGTCAGAGCAGCTCACACAGGCCCAGTTAACCTTTGCATTTGTGCTAAGTGTCCTAAAAATAATACTAGCCTTTAGAACTTTCTACAGTGATGGAAATGATCTACTTCTGTTGTATGTTGACAATATATAGGGTCTCATAAACATCTTCACAGGTTTTTTTCCGTAAAAAATTCAGCATCTGTTCTGCAAGTAAAGAAACTTGGAAACTTCTTGAGAATGTACCTGAATTTTTTCAGCTTTTGATTTGAATTTGACAACATAAACATCAATTTCTCCCTTCCTCCTTCTCTTGCTCTATGTCTCTGTCCTAATCTGCTTCTTTCTCTTTGTGTGATGGTGGTGTTCTTTCTTCTTCCATACTCCTCCTCCTCTTCCTCCTCCTCCTCCTCTTTCTCTTCCTCCTCTCCCTCCTCCCCCTCCTCCTTCCTTCCTTTCTTCTTCCTCTCTTTCTCCCTGTCTCCCTGTCTCTTCCACTTTTTATTTCTTTCTTTAAAAGTTTCCATTTCACTTTCTTAGTGAAGACATAACATCATAAGTTTCATAAGGAGATTTTGTATTAATCTCAGATGTATGAATTCAACCCAGTATATTACCTAGTGAGGCTATAAATTCAGTAATTTAGAAAATAGATATCTAGATAATGCTAGTTATTTTCTTAATTTTTATACATAAAATTCTATGCCCCTAATCATTTTCCTTCGGAATTTGGAAGATACTTGTCCATTATCTTCTCTCGTGTACCATTGCTGTGGCAAGGTACAATGTCTCTGTCAATCTCATTCCTTTGTATAACAGATAAGAAGCTTTGTGAATTTTATTTTTATTGTTGGAAACTTGAAATTTTACCAGCTTTCCCTTTTTAAAAAATTCATCCTGGTCAGTACTAAGTGAGCCCTTTCAATCTGAGAGCTAGTTCATTCTTCAGGTTCTATATAGTTTAAATGTTAGTTCCTTCTAACATTTAAAACAAGTATTTATTCCTTTCATTTTCTCAGTTATCTCCTTCTGAAACTCCTGTAGATGATTGTTGCATTGTTTGGATTGACCTTCTGTGTCTGTTAAATGCTCTCTTCATACTTTGCAAGCTTGTGTGTATGTGTGTGCTCGTTCTGCATTCTTGGATATCTCTTCAACATCATTTATTATGTCGGTAATTTGGCCATGGTTGTATTAATACTTACACCTTTCATTAGTTTTTAAAATTTTAACAGTCATACTGCTAATTTACCGAAGGCCCGCCTTGCCCTGACTGTCCTTCCTCTGTAGCAATCTGTTCTTCTTTCTTGGCTGCAAAAGCCTCCCAGCACTCTCAAGGTATTAAATAAATTAAACCTTAAATTCCAAAGTTCTCTTCTTTTCCTGAAATTATGTTTCCTTCAGAGTTTTGTGTTTATTTTTAGCATGATTGTTGTTGTTTAATTGACTTTGATACTTGAGCTTGAGTTTATATTTATTACTGAAGGATTGATTGATTGATATATGTAATGGCAGTTGTGTAGACCTGCTTTCTCCCAAGAATTCTCCTGCGAATAGGGGTCTGGGCCTGTGTGAGTGGTGTAATGTGTCAGTTGTCACACTTCATTTTGAAACATACATATGGCCTCAATGCTAAAGTAACAAGAGCCCTGAAGAACTGTAATTTATTTCCTTTATAGGCAAACTGACCTGCCCTGTTTAAATTCCTGTCCATATCCTTTTAGAAGGCCCCAAGGGAAGTGCAATTCAACCTTCCTTCTGTCCACAACCACCACACTCTCCTAGCACAGCACCACCACCACTGAGGCAGGTGGTCACTCAACACTGAGAGTTAGCTGCTGCCCACTCCCTGGTGTTCAAGGGAGGAAAGGGTCTGCCTGGCCCATATTCAGTAAAACAGTTTGCAATTGCTCTGGCCATGGCCTTCTGAGTCGGGAGTGCTTCCCTGCTCTTTTCTCATTCTGAAAATGGGCTTCTTCTGCATCAGCGTTTACTTTCTACACATATTTCTCTTGTGCCTTTTTGCAGGCTGAGGTTTTCCTCTACTCTTATCAAACCATTCTTGCCTGCTTTTTATCTGCCAGGAGCTTCCAACAATTTCTGTTCTGCTAATGGAAATATTTAGTGGTTCCTAGATCTACTCCTTTAAAAAGATATCTTTTTTGACACTTGAAGTGATTGCAGGGGAAGGAAAAAGCGGTTGTGCATTTTGCTATCTTGATCCAATTTTCTTGTGCTGATTCTTCAGTAGTATTTGTTCCTTTCAAAAAATAAATGTTTTTTTTCTTATTATGAACGTAATACATAATCTTTACTGGAAACTTAGAAAATATGGACAGGCAAGGAAAAGAATGGCACTTTCTATAGGCCTAAAGACATTTTATGATTTCATTAAATATCCAATAAATTTTATTTTTTGGTGGAGTTCTTACAAGAAAAGAATAGAATATGTAACCCTGTGTTCGTAGAGCCATTTCACATTAAATCGAAAATGCTAAATCAGTGTCTGGATACATCACACACCGTCTGCAGTTCTGTTCATCATGAGCGGAATTCCAGTTCCCAAATACATTGTTCCAATATTTAGAAGTTGTGAATTAAATGTGTTTTTTTTTTTCTGTAACACATTTAACTGGGCAAATAGTTGATCTAATTTATCTCCAGTTTCATAACTGATAAACAACTAGCTAAAGATGAAATTGATTTATAATTGACTGCGTAAATATAGTCATACAGTATACGTAAAAAACATGATTATATAACTTACCTATACACGTGGCTGCATGCAAGAGAAAACCCAAGAAATTGTAAGTTATACAAATATGGCTTTGTTTTTCTTTCTTAAGAAGCTGACGTAGGTGGCTCTTTTCCTTAAATGAATCCAGCTTCCTTTTATCTTTCTTTTCTCTCTGTCATATGCAGCTTCCATCTTTTTGCTTACAAGTTGGCTGGGCCAGGCACCAGGCACCATAGCCATGTTCCTGTCAGTTCCTGGAACTTGTACCAATGGACTCCGTCCTTCTGACCTTACTTTCCTGGAAATTCTACTCAGTAGAATTCCAGTTATCTCTCAGTGCCCAGACTTATATCATCGTTAGCTGCAAGGGAGCCTGAGATACTGGTTTTTTTTTTTTGTTTGTTTGTTTGTTTGTTTAAGCTGGACACATAACTCTCTGAAAGAAAATCAGGACGCTGTTAATGAAGACAGCAGACTGGATTTGGGGTATGCAGTTGACAGTATCATCCACAGAGAACAGTGCCTATTAATGTGCCTGGCATTTAGTGGGCTCTCAGTATAGGTTAACAGATTGCTAAATGTAATGACTAGTGCGTAGGCAGTCATAGCTATGGCTGTCTCTGCAAATCTCTATGAACGTACACACATTATGCATACCAAGTGATTAATTGCACAATTAAATTTGGGAGACTATTCCTGAATAAAAATGCACTTTTCATTTTTTTCAATAGCCAGATGATTTTTATATCCTAACTCCTCTTTTGAATGTGACCCTGGATGAAGAAGAGATAGCAACAATTCCCCGCAGAAATGGTCATCTGCTAAGATAAAACAAGGGAAACTGAGTGTAGGGAGGTTAGAAAAATAATTATTTCAAGACAATCAGAAAAACTTGTGGGGTGGAGGAGCACGGGGAAAATTCCCCACTTAGCTTGACACAATGAAGAAAAAGGAGACTCTTAAACTCAGAAATGAATAATTAAATAGTTAAATCCACAAATAACTACACGCCCTACCTGTGCCTACAATAACAAACATAACAACAGCTGCAGCTACAGCTGTAGCCGGAAGTCAGAATGTGGGGGAGGCTGTCAGCTCAACTTTCATCCTCTTGGCTGAGCTCATAACGGAAAATCTTATCTACCCTCCCTGTATCTTCCAGCATTCATTTAATTCTCGCCGTAAGAAATATTTTGACATTTCAGTTATTTTCCAAATGTGAATATCTTGTGGGGAGCAGCAATAAGTGGGAAAAAGCAACACTGTCTAAGGGACAGGAAGTAAACACATCTCATTAGAGCCCACCATGTCCATTTCAGTGCAGAGTTTCAAAGAGTGTTAATCTGGGTTGATAACTGCCCGTGAATCCGCCTCGGTAGAAGGCTTTATTTTTACGTGGTGAGTCGCATGCCGTGATCTGTACCCCCTGGCGCGAGGCGTGGGGACTCCTTTTGCAGCGGTGCGCATGCGCGGGAGCCGTAGCGGGGTGTGGGGTTGCCATGCCTCATGGCGGCCGCCCGTTTACGGTGAGGGACTTTGCTCTGTTACACGTCAGTATGACTACCCTTGATCTGATGAAGACGGTGAGGATGTTCAGTTTCTGTGCGGTTTATTTTTCTCTTACACGTACGTTTCGTGGGGCACCCTGTGGATCTTACGACCGTCCTAACAGGCCGGCTCTCGGTCCCCTCGGGCCTTCTGCCGGGTGTGGGTGTGGCCGGCGGGTTCTGGCCGCTCCCGCGTCGCCCGGGGCAGGCTGAGGTCTGGGTGTGGGGTGCTGTCGCCTGGTGCTGTGAGCAATCCTGTGGTGCAGATTTCGTCTCTGGGTTTCTCTCCTAATTTTATTATATTTCTCATACAGGTATTAACTCCTTCTAGTCAGAGGGCTTCACGCTTTCTGTTGAGTTGGCGGCAGGTTGTTCCCCCAGTGGAGGGAGTCTTATGTCCCTTACTTCTGACCCCTCTCTGCTGTCCCCGCTCCCTCCACAGCGGCCACCACCTCACCCCTCGGCCAGAAGAGGGCAGGTCAGAGTTTGTAAACGTAATTGGTTTCTGAGCCTTTGCCACACCTAACGCTACCTGTCATCTTGGTTGTCTTTTCTGTACCCTGTCGGGTGAGGGAGCGATTCCCACCCCAGGTTCTGAGGGCGGCTGAACCCGCAGCCCCCGACGCCAGGCAGGTGAGAGTCACAGCAGTTTATGAGTCACATACCCACAGCCCAGGGCAGGAGGACCCTGCACGCCACGGCGTCACTGTGGAGTGCTCCCGGGAACAGAGTGAACGGCCAGGGGCTGCAGGCTCAGCATCGAGAGGGTGGGGTGTCCCTGGTCCCCACAGCAGGTTGTGAGTGGCTTGTTTGAGTAATTCCATGGCTGGCAGGGACCTGGAGCCCACTGCTCAGGGAGAAGCAAGAACCGTCCCCTGGGTAAGGTGGGCTGTGTGGCCGGAGGACCCCACTGCAGACCAGAGTGAGGAGAACTTGCCATCAGGCCAGCTGGTCGTCCCAGGTGCCAAGGCAGCCTAGAGCGCTGAGCCCGTTATAGGTCTCACGCCACACCCGCACTCCCACGCCGAGCTGTGGTCACTCACTGGTCTGGGCTCAAAATATTACTTTTCTCTTTTCATCCTCATGTTTTATCTTTTACCTTCTTCAAACTAGAAAAAACAAAATGGTGGGATTTTGTTGTTGTTGTTAGATTTTCTCCCCTCTCAGTATGATATCGAAGCAGTACGACTTCCATTTCAGAGGGTTTGTTGTATTCTTTGCTCTGTGAGTAGGCCTTTTATCTAGACTACAGACTTTGTATATGGTGAGCTGAGGCCTATATAAAGTGTAGAAAATATATGCCTTTTTCAGATCTGACCATCTGAAGCACAAGACAATGTAGATAATTTTACATATGTATGTGTGTCTCTGTATGTATGTAGATGTAGGTTAGACAAGTGCTAGTCTTCAAACATTTATAAACTGAATTTTTAAATATGTTCGTTTAAATATCAAAATGATATATCGTGGTTTGCCCCTGAGTCAGGGGTTCCCAAGTGCACACCCAGGTTAGTGATTTATGAGAGGACAGGACCCAACATATAGCCATACGCATGGCTGTGATTTGTTTCAGGAAAAGGATACGAAGGAAAATTGGCAAAGGGAAAAGGTTCGTGGAACAAAGTCAGGGAATCTAGGTGCAGCTTCCAACATCTCTCACTAGATCCACCTAGGACGAGATTAATTCTTCCAGCAACAAACTGCTATCCGCCAGGGAAGCTCATCTAAGCCCAAGAGCCCAGGGCTTTTATTGGGGATGATCACATAGGCACCCTCTACCTAGCAGGTAACAAAATTCCAGACTCCCAGCAGAGCAGGTATTCGGCATAAGCCACATTGGTTGAACAGTTTAGGAGCAGTGAGCCAGTCTTGACGTTAGGGAATGGTGGGGACCCCCTGAAATTCAATTTCCCAGACGCCAGCCAATTGCCAGCCTCACAAGCAGGCCTTTCTAGGGAGAGCGTCTCAGGTCTACTGTGGTAACTCATTTCTGCAGAGCTCCCAATAGAATATATTTCTGGATGTAGAGGAGTAAAACTTCTTTCATTTGCCTTTACTTTCTCTTTTCCCCTTAAAAAGTGATGACAGAGTCAGCTTTGATTCTAGGGTGATCAGAACGAAACAGTTGCAGGTATTTACTGAACACTCACTAAGTGCCTAGCACGCTAGACAATAGCAGCAGAATAAGGAGACGTAGCCCCTGCACTGGGATTCTTACATATCAGCTTAAATGAATTTAATGTGCAAACAAAAGCAGTAACGATGGTTAGAAGGTGAGGCTGGTTAGAAGGTGAGGCGTGGTAGTTCACAGTTACAGGGTAAGGTAACAGTTGGCCTGGGAATGGAACGTTTGTGGCCAAGGGGGGGACATTAACCCACTCTGTGCATGTGTCCTATCAGCTGCCACCCACCCCCACCCCCACGACTAAGCTGTGCTAACTAACCTAGTGGCTCTTGCTTCAGTGCAAGTGAAGTGGTTCTGTCTTGTGCTTCATCCCGGAGAGCGAATAATTAAAGTGCCAGAAGGATCGTCAGACGTGCTCAGGGTGAGCAGAGGGAGGCAGCAACACAGCACGGCTGGGCTGTCTCCTTCCCGGTCTCCTCACTGCCAAAACGTTCTGCTCCCGCTTGGTTTTCACCGTCCCTTTCATTTCAAATCCTTGAGGTGACCCTTTAAAGGTTAATAAGGGGACAAGCATGGTGCCAGACACACGCCTGTGGCTGAGGTGGACAAGAAGGTTTGTTTAAGTTCCTCCAGCCAAGCCCGTTTGTAGGAGGAGGAAACAGGTGCTGTCTTTTCGTACAGGGGACAGCGAAGGACGATAGCATAATAAAATGACTACGGAAAATAGTAAAAATACCAACTTACATAATCATGTATGTTACAAAATGTCACATCTTAGCAGATTGTACCTTTTACTCTTTGAGCAAATCTGGCAAGAAATGTCTCTGGATACTAAATTTTCATATCCAAAGAACTTAAATCCTAAATTAGTGAGTATCAAGATGCTAGGCCCTAAATCAGTTTCCTACAGAAATTTGTAGGTATTGGCCCATCTGCCTTTTCATGCAGTGTTGACGTTGGAAAGCCTGATGCCTCCCTAAAACTTAGTCCTTTATTTATCCTGCTTTCATCTTTATATTTCTGGAAGCTTTTTAGGTTTATCTTTATTGTTGGGGAGCTGAAATGTCATCAGGATGTGAAATCTTTTTTTCTTCTTTCATTATGATCAGCTCTCAGCTTTGGTTTCTGAAAATTGTTCCTTTCCTTTCAATTCTGAATGTCGTCTTCCTATTATTTCTGTAATTATTCCTTTTTCTTTATTTTCTCTATTCTACCTTTCATTACTCAGATTAAACTCACATATCTTAAGGTATCTCTCATATTTTCCATGTCTCCATTTCCATTTGGTCTGTATGTTAGTCGATTTTGTCTGCATTGTCTTGTAGCTCTGAATTCTACTTTCTGCCATGAGTGGTTATAATTTGGCTTCTATAAAATTTTTAATTCAGTCATAATTCACAAGAATGACTCTCTTTTCACTGATTTCCCATTTATTGTTATAGTTACTTTCTGACTTATGGTTGCAATAATCTCTCAAATCTCTCTGAAATTGTTAAATAATTACAGGTATTTGTCTCTTTCCTTAATTATCTGTTTCTCCCAGAATGTTTATCACTGCACTTCTTCTTCATGATGTTGATTTTCTCTAGCTCTTGGTTTATAAACCACTGCAAAATATAGGCATAAAATCTGGCTTTAAAATACCATGGTTTTGTCAGTGAGCTGCATGACTTAGACAATTATAGGTTTACTTTTCTTACAAAACAAGAAGCTTAAGGAGGAAGGCCAACTGCCCTAACATGGATCTGCCAACTTTTCCATCTTTCCTTTCTGCTCCCCTTAGGGAAGGGCTGAGAGGTAATGCTTCCAAGATGTCTGGGCATCACAGGTACCATGTTCGTGTTCCTGAAATAAGCATCGGGCAGCTGATTCCATCCACTTTAACAAGAAGATATTAACCTTCCTGGATGCTCCACGAAGTAGAATTCCACTTAAATCTCATGGGATGTAACTATCACATGATCACATTTAGTCTTTTTAGTTAGACACAGCATCTTGGAGCAAAATCATGACATTCATAAGTTAAGGAAGAAAAGAAAAGGGGATTTTGGCAGGCACTAGCAAAGTCTGCTTCTGAGACCCATTCTGTTACAGTGTACCACATTTATGAGGATCAGTATAATTATGGATGAGTTGGTAAGTACTATTATCAATGCACAGATTGCATTAACTCTGTATATCTCCACCCAGCTATACGTATGTACGTACACACACACACACACACACACACCACTCTAGCATAATACATAATTGAATATACATTCACATTTGGAAAGATTCCTAGATAAACATGACTTTCACTTCTTCCATTAGCCAGGTAATACCTGTGACAACCACACTCCTCAGCTGGACGGCACTCAGGAAGAAAAAGAGCTACCAGGAGTTATCCAAACAAGGGGCCCCATGGTAAGTGACAGCAGGGGACTTGGAGGTAGTTGTGAAAGAAGCCATTTCTTCAAACAGTTGTTCAAAGCTTGAAAAAAAATGCAGGATAATTAAGGTGGTTGGACAACCACAGCTGTCAACATCCCTGTCTACCTTTAATCAATCTGTAAGAAAAATATTCAGCATAAACAAGCCCAAGTTTAATACGTAAACATACAAAGAATTGCGTATTCTATAAAAAACAGAATATATACTCAGAAAATATTTGTTAGCACTTCTTTTTTGACAGATTTAGTGTCCTTACATTTTATCTTTAATTTTAGAAAATTTTCTTAGGAGTGTTAGTTCCACTGAGTTACAAGCCTACCTGCGGGAGCAACAGCAGGTGTGCTCAGGTTCTCTGCTGTCTCCCAGTGTAGGGTGAATTTCAGGCATTTTAGTTCTGATACTTCAGCCCTGAGTGTCCAATTCCTGGCTCCGTCTCGTTCCCTCGCTTTTCCTCAGCACCACCTCTGCTCCCCCCCATTCCCCCAGAGAAGGGCAAAGCCAGGCAAGCCTAAGAACGACGATGGAGCCTCTATGCATGTACAACAGGGAAAGGTTGCTTTATTTACGGTTTATCCAGGGTCTTTTCTCATGTCTGTTTCTACTTGAAGACCTATCCCAAGCTCCTTATAGGAGAAAAGATATCTTGGGGTAGGAGTTAATGTAATTTATTTTCCCTTTTATTTTTCTATCCTCGGAGTTCCTCTCCTAACTTACTTCCAGGAAGAGAAGAGCAGAATGGTGACTCCCAATAATAGGGCCTCTCTTCCCTGCCGAGCTGCTGCAGCACAGAGACTTGAACCCTGAAGGAGTTGATCCCGCACGCTCAGTCATTTTCCTTCGTAATTTGGAGGAGATAGTACCAGTCATTTCCAGAGTTCTCTTGCATTTTCCTTGGTGCTGTTTTGATGAGGCGTTAGGTAGATTTTAGGAAAGAATCCACGTTATTTCTGAAATCTTGCTCTCTGACCACCACTTGTCTGAATACTGCTGGGATTATTTTTCCTACTTTTTAGTTATGTTTTGTGGATTCTACTAGATTTTAGGAGAGAGAGCCTTGGTCATCTGGCTTAACTCTTCCATTTTATCCTAGATTATAATCCCTGTTGTTTATAGAAATAATACCAAACTCATTCTTTTTATATTAAAAATTTGCCACAGTCTACTTGCTGTGGGTATTTCCAACCAGCAGTTCTCTTGGATTAACCACACAAACTCTCAACTTATGAGAACAAATCAGCTTTCTCTTTCAGGAACATATTCTGACTTTCCCAGTGTCAAAATTTTGTTGGGTCTTTACTTGCCTTTTAGAATAGATAAGAGATTTGAACAGATAGTTCACCAAAGAAGATGAATGGCAAGTAAGTTCATGAAAAGGGGCTCAGTATCAGTAGTGATTATCGAACTGCAAATAAAGCCACAACTCATTATACCTCAGTATCTCTAGATATCCTGAAGAACGGCTAAAATTAAAGACTGACTAGGCCAAGCATTGCCACAGATGTGGAACAACTAGAACTTTCATATATTGTTGGTGGGAGTGTAAAATGTTTCATCCATTTGGCAGCTTCTAAAAATGTTAAGAATATACCTGCCATAAGACCCAGCCATTCCACTCATAATACATATCCACAAAAAGACTTATCCATGCTTTATTTATAATCACCCCAAACCAAAAACAGCCCAGATGTCCATCTTCAGGTAAATGAATAAACAAATTGTTTTATATCCACACAATAGAATACTACTCAGTAATAAAAAGCAACAAACTACTGATACTCACAACACAATGGATCTCAAAATAATTATGCTGTATAAAAGAAGCCAGACAAAAAATATTCCATTTATATAAAACTGTAGAAAATGTAAACTAATCTATAGCAGGGGACAGATGATAAGTGTTTGCCTGGGGACCTAAGGGTGGGTAAGGACAGGAGGGAAGGAGAGATTCTGAAGAGGCATGAGGACATTTTTGGAAATGCTTGTCTTTGTTCTTTATCTCAACAGTGGCGATGGTTTCACAGGTTATATATATATATTTCTCAAAACTTATCAAAACTCTTCAAATTGCACTTTATGTGCAGTTCATTGTATGCCAGCTATATCTCAATATACGTGTTAAAAATGAGTCCACTTAATGTTTTATGAATAGCCTACATATTTATTTTGCAATAAGGTACTTACAATAAAGAGTCATATATTATGTATTACCTGTGGTTGACCCTTGACTCTAACTCTCAAATGCCACCAAACCCAAGCATTTACAAAAGGTTTACAGTCCATTCTGTGATTATCAGAGACCTACTTTACAAATCACTTCTTATATAGATAAAAGAAGACATTTTCCCTATGTGCAGTTGACATAAACGAAATATTGTTGTGTTAGTTTATTAAAAATGCAAAGTAATCACTCTAGTTTATTTCCAGTGCCTTAAATGAAAATCAAATACCTACACTTACTATTGATTCATAATTCATTGCAAAACACAATCATACCATCTGTTAAAAATCATCAGATACATCTGTGTTTGCTTCATATACAAGAAAATCTAAGGAACCTTGATTTAAACAAGTAGAAGTTTGTTTTAATCACAAAACAAGAAACTGGTGGTGGGTAGACCAAGGCTGGTACAAGTACAAAACAATGCAGTGGCAACCTTAGCATGGACTTCCGACCTTTTCCTTGTCATGTTACTGCCTTAGCATGTGGATTTAATCCTTATACCCACCAGGTGATGAAGAAACTCAGGATGCTGTGTTGATACCCCATTAGGAACATGTGCCAACTGACTGTCAATTTTTAACAGAAAACCTTAGCTGTCCTGGAAAACTGTACAGTAGAATTTCTCTTATTCTTTGCTGACAGACTGTTATACCCTTAGTATGACTTTATGGGTTTTTATTTTATTTTATTTTATTTTATTTTAGTTGCCTGAAAGACATTCCTTTATAAATAAGCTTTTCTAGTTTTTTTTGGTTACCCTCTCTGCAACTTTTTGAATTTTATGAATTTTCAATTTATTTTAAATCTATTGCAGGACTTCTGAGCTTTCACAAGGATCTGCCTTTTATTTCATTCATGCTGATGAGCACTCAGTGATTCCTTTCTGTCTGAGACCTGTTTTCTTTCTTTAGTTTCTGGATATTTTCTTCTTCTATTACATCTTAAATTATTTTTCCTCCCCATTTCTTATGCCCCTCCCTTCTAGAGCACATATTAGATGGTTGTGGCTTTGCTTGAATTGAATTTCAATATCTTCTGCTTTTTCTCTCATGTTAATCTGTTCGTTCTATGTCCTAGATTTATTTATGTTTCAGAGTAGACATTTTTTTCTTATCACTTGTTGGTCTTTTGGCTCAGATCAAGTGTAGAAATTTTTTTCTGTATTATTGCTTAGCTTTTCTCAATGTTTGTCAATTTCGCCAAATGTATTCTTATTTCCCAAGAGCAACTTTTTTCTCTCTAACATACTTATTATAGCAGTATATTCTTGATTCAGAGCACCAACAGCTCCTTAAGTCTCTTAGAAGGTAAGAAATCAGATTATTTTTATGTGTTTTCTTATTGAAATATAACTTAACTAACAATAAAATGCATACATTTTAGGTGTTTAATCCAATTAGTTTTAACAAATGTTTTCACCCATTTTATCACAATTAACCAAAATATGGAACATTTCCATTGCCCCAGAAATTTCTTTTTTTTTTTTTCTTTTCTTTTTTTTTTTTTTTTTTTTGTAGCCTTTCTTGTGCCCTAATTTAGTGAATAGGCCTTCTGATTGTTTTCTGTTTTTATTTAAGGCTTTTAAAAACCTAGTTTCTTAAACAAATTATTGATATAACATCCTGTTACCCATTAGGATCATTCGTCCCACAACGGTAGATCATTGTGTGCCAGGCATTATACTAGGACACTGGGATACAGTGAGGCTGGAGAGGAGAGGACAAAGGTGAGAGGAGAGGGAGGTGTGTTTGGAGAAGTAAATGGAAGCCAGACGATGAGAACCTTGCTGGAAATAAGGATATTTCCAACGAGGAAACATATAATATATAAGCAATAGAAAGCTACTAAATGGCTTTAGGCTGGAGGATGACTTCATTAGATTTATGTTTTGAAAATCACCACCCCAGATATTATGTATAGAATGGATTGGGGGCAGGGGAACTGGAGTTACAGCCAAGTGAGATACCAGTAAAGCTAATGCAGTGAACTACGGAAGACCTAGTGGTGTGGGTGGTCTAGCTTGGACAAGGGAAGTCAGATTTTTCTCAGGCCCTTTTCATTAATAGTCAGTGGTCCCTCTGCCCCAGCCACACAGCGGCAAGCCGTGCTGTGATTTCTAACATTTTAGCTTGGTTTCACCTTTCATATGTATCTAGCTATAAATATAATATGCTCTTTTGCATCTGGCTTTTCATGTTTCTCATAATAATTTTGAGATTCATCCATATGTTGCATATATTAGAAGTTTGGTCCTTTTATTACTAATAATACTCCATTGTATAAATATACCACTGTTGGTATATCTAGTCTCCTGATGGAAGTACATTTGGATTATTTACAGTTTGGAGCTATTGTGAACAATGCTACCATGAGTATTTATGTAGTATAAAGAATATATATTCTTGTTTCTCTTAGGTAAAATGGCACATAATTCAGATTGTTGGCAAACATAGCTACACACACCCCATCACTCATAGCTCTTAAACTCAACAAAGAATAACTTAATAGGTAAATCCCAAGTAACTTAGTTCTATCTTTTAAAGAAATCCATAGGCAGAAACACAACAACAAAAACTAGTTTTTTATTGTATATTTTGTGTGGAGGATGTTGTCCACTAAAGCTTGGTCTTTATGGATGAGTTCACATGGAAAAATAACAAACTACCATGTAAATGTTTTGTTCAATATTTTCAGTATCAATATTGATGTAAATGTTTATTTTTCTCCAGTTATTTCCCAAATGTAAACATCTCATGTGGAGAACATGTTAGCTTTTGAAATGTGTAGCAATAAATGATGCAAACAGTGAAGTGTCTACCCGAAGTTTGAGTACTGTCTGCTCAGGGAACCGCACACCTCCCGTTGTGTGGCGGTACTATGTCCTCAGGTTGTAGATTTTGCCTCCGGTGGATGAGAGCTTCTGACCAAGACTGTGGATCCTAGGTGTTTTCTCCCATCCAGCTCCCCAGCCCCTGCCCCTTTCCCTCACTATGGGAATCCCATCACAACAGGAGGGTGATAGGATCCACTAAGACTCCATGCAAGGACAGTGTGAAAGGTGTTCTACTAGGCAGAAGCTATCAGCACACCTGCAGGTGGAGCTACAGCTCTCTGGGTCCCTAAAATTTTCTGCAGAGACATAGCACTGGACTTTATTGGTTTTTTTTTTTGTTTGTTGGTTTTGTGCAGGAAATTGTTGTATGTTTCCTTTACAGTTGAGTAGATCTATTTTCCCAAAAGGCCAAAATTGTTGATTATGTACTCATGTAAGTGAGTGGAGTGTGCTTAGCTTTAAGTTGTATGTTGGGGGCAGGGGTGGGTAGCTTAGCACATACTGTCTGCAAATGCAAAAGCAATGAGGGAGATGAAGGTTCTAATTTACTACTTCCAGGCAAAGCTGATTTCATTTTTTGTTCTCCCTCCACGTTTTTTGTTGTGGCTTCCAGAGTTCCTTCTCCCTTAGACTTGTAGACTTGTGTACTTACACTAAGAACCCATACACTCCCAAGATAGTTCATTTTATTTAAGTTTTGTTTGTTTGTTTGTTTTTCCTAGGATTATATTTAGGAGCTGTCTGCATATTTAAGGGAGGAGAAGTCTACCTGGCTCCAGTTTTTGTAAACATTTCTTAATTATTTATAGGCTTTTCCTACTCTTTGTTCCTTCTATGTTGTTTTTCTCTTCCCTCCCTAGGAATTTTCTTTTATGATGCTTCTAGGTAGAGGTGTTTATCTTACCAAACCAATCCTATTTACTTTACATCTACTAATTTCTCACTTGGTCTACTATGGAATTCTTTGCTGATTTCCAGTGATGTTAAAAATATATTCCTTAAAAAAAAAAGAATATATATATATATATATATATATATATATATATATATATGTTTTTCTGCTATTTGTGGTGATTAGGATGGAAGGGGAAGTAGATGATTACCAGTTCACCATCTTGACTTAAATTTCTTATACTAGTTCTTGTGTTGTTTCTTTTTTTTAAAAAAGCTCTTTGTTCATTTTATAAAGTAATGTGTAGCATCTACAGGACACAGAAAATATGGTCAAGCAATATGAAGAACAACAGTTTTTTAAAGACAAAATAATATGTTTTCATAAACATCAATGTATTCAATTTTGCAGTAAAATTCCTTTGGTAAAGAAAAGAATATTCATGTCTTTTTTTTTTTTTTTTTGAGGCAGGATCTTGTTCTGTTTACCCAGGCCAAAGTGCAGTGGAATGTCATAGCTCACTGCAGCCTCCAACTTCTGGGCTCAAACGATCCTCCTGCCTTAGCCTCCTGAGTAGCTGAGACTACAGGCACACGTCACCATGCCTGGCTAATTTTTCCAGTTTTTTTTTTTTTTTTTTTTTTTTGTAGAGACAGGGTGTCGCTCTTGCCCAGCTAGTGTCCTGGCCTCAAGCGATCCTCCCACCTTGGCCTCCTGAAGTGCTAGGATTCCAGGTGTGAGTGACTGCACCTGGCCTTCATGTCTTAATTTCAGTACCACAAAAATCTCTTAGTTTCAGCTTTATAAATGAAAAAACAAGCTGGTACTGTTGCTGCTGAATTCTCCTCACTAAGAAAGACAGTCATAGAATCTGCTGAAAGAAATAAAATAATAACATGAAACCAGTTAAACTTGTGTTTGGCTGTGTATAATCAAAAAGTAGGAGTTGTTTTGCTTCACATTGAGAACCTCACAGTGAGTGGTCCACGTCTGATAGGGTGGCCACGTGCACACTGCCCCTGCCTGCCTTCCCGGTGCCCGTCGTCCCTATTTGTACAAGATGCCTGGCAGCCTCGGGCTGTCATCTGTGGTCCTGTCATGAGCAAGTACCAGCTGGCCCTGTTCTTTTTCTTGGTAAACACTGTTGGTAAAATTCCACTTACACCTCGTTGGCCACACTTGTCACATGATTCTTCTTAGTTGCAAATGAGCCTGGAAATCAAGTTGCTTGACTTAGTACCTACCTCCCTGGAACTAAACCAGGGTATTGTTGAGACAAATAGAGTTCAAGGCAGGCAAGAGCAGTGTCTGCCACAGAGGCCATGGTCCGAGGGTCTGGCATCTGGAGGGCTCACAAAGCACTGCTCCAGTGGCAGGATACTGTTGTCCAAGCACAGGCAGTCACAACTGCACTTATTGCTACACATACTGTACATGTGAGAAAGTATTGCCTAAATAAGAATGGTACTTTTATTTCTCCATTTAGCCAGATGGTGCTTCTCTCAACAGTACTACCCCGTCTGATGCGTCCCAGGATGAACAAGGGAGTTTTGCCATTCCCAGGAGTGGCTGCGTGGTAAGTCTTCATCACGTGTTAACACATTTGCAAGTCAAGACACAATTGTGAGTAAAGGCAACTGACATAGGAAGGTAAGAAGAAGCGATTGCTTCAAGACAGATTTTTTTTTTAAAACTTGTTCTAATATTACAAAGAAACCACAGCTGATGATAGGCCCCCTAACCTTATAACAATTAGGCAGAAGGAGTCCCAAAACTCAGGAGTGAATAGATCTCCGTTTAAAAGAGGACTCCATGAATTAATACCACTACAGCCAGAAATCAAAGCATGTTCTTCACATGCAACAGGTGTGGAGGGATTTGTTAACTTTGGTCCTCTTGGCTGAGTTCACAGAGAAAATTACCAGAGGTCTGATCATCTGGTTTAACTCTGCTTTCTTAACTCAGCAGTCCCTTGTACCCACAGGAAAAATTAAAAACCTTCATCAGATATCAAAGGCTCTCTGCTATGGCCTGCATTTCCAGCCTTATTTCTCAGGACTCCCCCATGCAAACCCTTTCTCTTAAAACAAATTCACTCACTTGGCCTGAAGTAAAACAACTCGTACTTTTCTTTGTCAAACATTCTTGTCATCCCCTTCTTCTCACTCCCACTGAGAATTCCCACTGGGTGTGTCTGAGCAAGTGCTCTGGCAGGGGGTGTAGCATAGGCAGCCCCCCCCCAAGAAAACAGTGAGACACCCCATTAGAGGGGGCAGTGGTTCTCCAATGGCACAGTTGACAGTCAGATGGAGGTGGCACATTCTAAGGTTCCTCTGGGGCAGTTGTTTCTCAATCATTGTCCATCTTGAGGAACAGATAGCTCATGTTCACGTGTCACTCCCAGGATGTCCCCATTGTTCAGGGAGATAATGTGTTAACCCCATATAAATTGGCTTTTCTGCTAGGGTTGTAGATTTTGGTTATGAGGTTGTCTTAATCAGACTAGAAATAGTTGCCTGTATCAGTGATATATTTTAATTAATAAACTTTATTTTTTAGAGAAGTTTTAAGTTCATAGCAATATTGAGTGGGAAATACAGAGATTTCCCATACACACCCTGTCCCTGCACATACATAATCTCCCCCAATGGCGATGATTTTGAAGAATTAACTAGCTTAAATTAAGCCTATTTTTCTTATTACAATAATTTATTTAACCTTTATTAATTTTTTTATTCTTTTCTTGGCTCTATTTGAATATTTTTTTTTCTAGTCTGGGATTATAAGCATATTTCACTTATTTTTAGTCTTATTTTCATTTAAGGTGTTATGGTCTGAGATGCGAGAAATGACCACCTGAAGACCGAATTGAGCCAAATCAGGAGTCTTTATTAGCTGGCCAGCCACTACTCTCTGCACCGCCCAAAGGCGGCACAGAAAGCAGCAGTGAGCCTTTGAAACAGAAAGTTTTTATATTGTAAGTTTGTGGGTGGACAATTACTAAGACAGAACAAGCACGTGTACAAAAAGCCTTGAGTAAGCATGATATCATTTTCTTATCTTTGGTGTAACAGGATCTGGACAGTTTGGGCTCTGAGCCATATCTTGTTCTCGCAAAACATGAGTGTTGTAATAGCTTCACGCAAAACGTGGGGGCTGTAATCATTTTACACAGAATATGGGTGTTGTAGTCACTTAGGAATTTCTGTGTTGGGGGCACTATATTGAGTAAGCAGGAGCAATCAGGTTTTACAGAAGCAGAATGGCGGATTAATGATTTTTCAGCGCAAAACTCAGACTGTAACAAAGGTTAAGAATTAATCTCTGAATAATGCTTTGACTACTAACATAGAAACTTGGTGTTTAATGCTCTCATTGTCTTTGATATTAAGGCTGTAATTTCAGATGTGCTTTATATTTTAACCCAAGATGTCATCAGAATACCTTTAAATTCGTGTATAAGTAGATTTGTAATTGTTGATATATTTTTCATCTCAAAATGCATTGCATATTTGTCAGGGAATGTGGCCTATTTAAGTTGGTCTCTGGGGGATTTGGTGCAGTGTTTGCAATATGTGGATGTGTCAGTTCTGGTCTTAGGTACAGAAGAGGAAGGGTGGGGAACCTTATGTCCCTACAGCTTTCGTACATACAGTCGTACAGCACATACGCTCAAACCGTGAGTGAAAACCAAACACCTAGTCAGAGAGGTCAGGAGCGTCTTTTGACTCAATGAATTTCTCCTGTAAGTCATGAGTAGAGCACTGAAAATGTTCAGTATGGTGTTTATTTAATATGGAGGACATACCAGATAACGCTAGTCAAAGTCTAGTTTAAGATAAAACTACAGCAGATAGTACTGTGAATACTGTGAACTAAAATAAAATCTTAAACTCCCCAGCTGACAGAATGGACCCCCTCTTGGCCAAAGGGGACCCCAGAAATACCCTACAGCTGAGTTGCTGGCCATTAGAGGGAGGGCCTCTTCATGCCCGCTCCCTTCTTAGAGATATCCCTTGTAACCATCAACAGGCCTAAGGCTATGCAGGACAAGCTTAATTCACACCTGTAGGTCATCATTTTACATTAAGAGATCACTTAAGTCTGGGTATATGTCTGGTATATGTTGGTGGCTTGTCTCTGATTGACAGACATTTTTATCATAATTTAAAACATTCCAAGCCTTTAGACAAAGCTTCATTTCTTTAACCAATTACAAATCAAAGAATCTTCAAGCCCATTATAACCTATAATTCCTTGTTTGAGATGCTCTGCTTTTTCGGGCCAAACCATTGTACGCCATGTATTGATTTATGATTTTGCTTGTAATTCCTGTTTCCCTGAAGTGTATAAAACCAAACAACTACAGAGAGACCACTTGCTCAAGGCTTCTTGGGCGTGGCTCTCTGGGCCATGGTCACAAATATTCAGCTCAGAATTGAGGACTAAACTCTGATTTTTTTCTTTGCCCAAAAAATTCCTTTCTAAGGGGGCCTGATGAGTCACACTTACAAATGATAAAATCTCAGTAAACAGGTTTTTATGATGTGGCTTACTTCCCAACCTGATTCCAGTATAGCATCATATAAAAGATAGAAGACCTTTATGTTAACTAAACCATTCCTTTCTGCTGATTGCTAGTCTGTTCGACAAACCCTAACTCTTTCAGCCAATTGTCAACTAAAGAATCCCTAAAATCCACCTATGACTTGTAAGCCCCCACTTCGAGTTGCCCTGCCTTGATTCCTAAACCCACCTATGACTTGTAAGGCCCCACTTTGAGTTGTCCCACCTTTTGGGGCCAAACCAATGTATACCTTCCATGTATTGATTTTGACTTTACCTGTAATTCCTGGCTCCCCAAAATGTATAAAACCAAACTGTAACCCAGCCCCAGCGAGTCCACTTGCTCAAAGCTTCTTGAGCGTGGCTCCGGGCCATGGTCTTCAAATTTGGCTCAGACTAAACCTCCTTAAATTGTTTTACAAAGTTTGTCTTCTTTTCTGTTGACAGAATAAACCTCTTTAAATTATTCTACACATTTTGGATTCTTTTCCATTGATAATACCAACCTTCTACAATTTGGAATTTAAAATAGTACTAACCCCTCATAGTCTAGTCACCAATCCTAGCTTGGTGCAACTTGGGCAGTAGAGCAGACTTTCCGGGGAGGGAAAACACTGTCTTTCCAAGGGAAGCCCTCGGTGAGGAACAAAGGCTTGTGGTTGAGCACATTAAGGGAAATGTTAGGGTCAGTTATAAACAAGCCAGGGAAGGTTATCTGTATATTTGAAATACTTTAAAATCACTAGAACCAATAAAAAATGATGCTAGTCTTAACATGATTCTTAATGGGTCATGGATGTCTTAAGACTATATATGCCAAGCATCTAGCCTTTGTGCTCAATCTACCTCAGAATTCAAGGATCATTTTTTGGCAGGCCAGTCTTCCTTTTTCATTTTCACCATGTCATTCCCCTGCTTTAACATGAGAACGTTCCTTTGTTTGTTTTGCCCTGTTTTGCTTCTCACCTCTGGGATTCTAAGTCTCAACTCCCCTACCTGGCTTTCAAAACCTCCCATAACTTGAGCTGACTCTCTTGATTAATTTATTTCTCATATTTTCTTATATTTTTCTAATACCATGATCCAACTCGTGGCATGCCACTCTCTTCATGATCTCTTGTGCTAAAATGCTTCAGGTATTCTGCTTCCATTTCTGGCCTGAATGCTCCTGCCTGTCTCCACTGCCTTCCTAAATTCTTTTCATCATTCCTTGAATTCCAGCTCACGTTTAGCCACCTCATCAGTGGAAACCTCTGGGTGATGTCTTCCCTCTGTATAGCTCCCCAGTAACATTTACAGTTTGTATTATAGAAATTAGCTCTTAATGGTGGATTGATTTTCTTTTAATAATACTCCGTTAATATTGTTCTGTTCCCTTGTAAATAGCTCCAGAGCAAGGATTATGACTCAAACTTCTCCTTCCCCGGGGAAAATCCAACATAATTTGCATTACAAAGAGCAGGCACTCATTCAGTGCAATAGGCTGGCTAGAGGCTAGTTAACCCAACTGAGATTAAGAAAGTGACATTCAGTAGATTTAAGCATCCCAGACCATCAGCTTCAAGCTCTAAGGTCCATCAGTTTTCTGAAGAGTTTTCTCTCCTGTAGGTGAGTTATTTCAAAGTCTGACAGAGCATTCCTTTGTTGGAAAACTTAAGGAAACTACTGAAAAGTTGTCCACATCTTTTTTTAAGAATTTTAGTGTGGGGTAATCTTTATTCTGCAGTGTTAGTTTTTAGAGCCACCAAAAATCTGACTGACAATGAGCTACATGGCCCTAGACTTTTTTTGTTTTTTCATTCTTCCACCAATTACAATAATTGGGCATCTATGTAATAATTGGCCAACTGTTCACATGCTGTTCACACAATTAGAAGTGTATTATCCCTTTTGCAATAAAATAAGAATAAAAAGAGAACACAAGGCTCAGAATTTAAGACTGCCTTGTGTAATTGCTAGCACATGATAAAGATTCTTTTATAAAGCAGGTGTTCAGTTATTGCTAAATAAATATGAGAATAAAAGGAACAATATCAGGCTCTGGGGGAAAAAAGAACAGATTTTATGTATGATGAGCATAGAAAAGATTCTTGATGGAATACCAGATTTTCACCATCACACATATTCACAGGTAATAACTCCCGCCTTGAAATTTAAGGGATTTGCATGTCAATTTTTTGGGATAGAATTTGTGTGTAAATTTTTACTGATACCCATCCAGACCTGAGCAGTAACTCTCTGCACAGGACTCTACAAAGATAGATACTCAAATTCTGATAATATTACAGGGAAGTTTGGTGCTTTGGTGGGATCTCAATGAAAAATGTACCAAATTAATTAAGAAGAGAAACTGAATTAGAAACAATACTTAATATTTTATTAGTTATCATCACTCTGTATTTTACAGTGAGGGAATTAATATGTTAATATTATATTAGAATAATTAGTATAATTAAGACAAAAATGCCATGAAGATTAATTAGCAAATGATATTACAATTATCAGATTATGTGACTTCAAACATCATACTTACTACATGTTAGCAAAGGTATAAGCAGGAAATATTTAAGAGCTAAGAAGGCACAGTTTTATTAACCTTGACATTGTTCCCTTTTGAGGAACCTGTGTGAGTCGCACACATCTGAACTGAATGCAGAAACAAAGGAAATCAGATGCAGACCCTTTATGAAATCAAGAATTGCTTTTTGTGAAAATCACTCTTACATACTGCAGAACGTAAATCAGATTGAAATGTGGGGTAGACTGTATTCATGGTAAAATGTTTTGTATTCATCTTCCCTTGCTTGGCAGTCTATACTTGAGACCATTCCAGATATACCGGTTCATTCCAATGGCTCACCAGACCCCGGGCAGCCAGTTGAGAACGCCATGAGTGGTGAGTGACATGCCTCCCATTGAACGCAAGCTGTGTCTTCTCACTTTTGTTCTGGCACTCAATTCGGTTAGCTTTGAATTTCTAAAAGCAAAATGTAAGTGTGTTTTTCTCCCCGTTACAATTTTGTCACTTCCAGCACTCACTCCTCCCATCCACCTCCAAATACCCCATTCTGTCACAACAGACAAGATTAATTGGTCCAAGTTGGAAGCAAAATCTTTTCCTCCTTCACCAACCATCGCATTATTTAGAAACTACTTACTTGGGTGGTGTCTTTGACTTGCAGCCTCTTTCACAGGCAATCTGGATCTGCTCAGCAGTTGTTGCAAGTTGGCCAAGAAATAGGCCACTTCCAAGAATCCCTAATTACTGCTCAAGTGTGTGCAGCACCAGGGCAGCTTCCAAGGGACAGGGTTACAGGAGTAGCTTTTATCTGGGCCTCTTCCACTTTGAGGTGGGCTCCCTAGGTGGGCTCAGTATGGAATCCTAGATCCTCCTTGTAGGAAATAGGACCCCTCAGGCCATACTTTTGTGATTCCTCCAAGTTTTCCTGAAATATATGCACTCTTCTTGTAAACAACAGAGCCTGTACTTTCAGCATTAGCTTAAAAAGTCAAAGAAGTTGAGGTGAAAAAGATGTTCTAAAATTGATTGTGGTGATGGTTTGCACAACTCTGTGAATATACTAAAAATCATTGACCTGAATACTTTAAATAGGTGAATTATATGGCAATTCAATTCTGAATTGAATACCAAAAAAGCTGACATCAAAAAAAAATTCTTGCCAGAAATTCATATTCCTCATCAATCTGTTGGCTGCCATACTGTAATTTAGTTCAAACCATGGCACCAAGTGGTAGAAGTCTACATGGAGTGGTCTAGTGGTTTGGAGCATTGGCCTGTTCAATAGCTGCTCTCCTTTTTCAAATCTGTTAGTAGATCTGTAAGAAGTTGGAGTACTGTGTAGCAGTTTAGCCTCCTCTGTTATGAATGCAAACCTCTGCATGACAAGTGACAGTCATAACTCTCCCTTTGCCATTTTCCAAGTTCTTGCTGCATCCATTTATTGTGTTTTCAGTTAGGATTAGTATTCAGGATTTTTGAATCTGTTGACGCTTCATCTAACTTTTCATGTAAAACAAATTAGGCCTTCTAGTAATTCTGCCGTTTGTTCTTTTTGTTCTATTTAGCTGTCCTCTAGTCAGTGTCTATAAAAGAGGGCAAAAGAGAGAGTTCTTTTTGTAATCAAATAATTCTTTGCATATGAACAGTTTTGCCAGGCAATGAAACAAGATGCCAAGCTAAAATCTTAGACATCGGCTTAGAATTGCTTAAGTAACTTATGGATTCACTTGGTTTTGATCAAGGAATCTTTTGTCTTAATGTTCAAACTAACTTGAGGAAAATAATTTATAAGGGACTTTACTTGTAACCCATTCAGCTTTTTCTCAATGCATATCGTACAAGGTCAGGTAACCAATATCAAATTATAGAAATTCAAATTAATTCACCTAAACAAACATAGCGGTGAAATCCAAATTAAATTTGAACAAATCTTAAGAGGCAAATATTCCATAG
This sequence comes from Lemur catta, assembly GCF_020740605.2. Taxonomy (NCBI): domain Eukaryota; kingdom Metazoa; phylum Chordata; class Mammalia; order Primates; family Lemuridae; genus Lemur; species Lemur catta. The sequence goes on along the minus strand of NC_059143.1, from coordinate 8,695,036 downwards.
TTTGGGGGACGGGGGGACAGGAGCAGTAGAGTGGAGAGGAATTCTAGGACTCCACCCTTTCTTTCTCTGCTTTAAGTTTCTCATGCCCTGATAATGTCACATTGGGTCCAGATGGGCTTACTTTTAATATCATAATAATATAAATAAATATTCTATTTTTGTACTTCCCTTTAATAACCAGCAAGTTTCATGAGACATAAAAATCTAAAATGTAAAAAGTCAGATTAAATAGAAAGTTTGTTTGGATAATGGTGATAAAAATGTGTTCCTGTGGAAGTCTGATGACACACCTTATTGTCTAACTGTGGGCAAGTCTACTGCTGTTCCTTGGATACGAACATTTCGACGTGTTTGAGGATTAACTTGTAAATAGTTTGTGTTTATTTTACAGAAAATGGTGTTGATCGAATAAATGGCATATTAAATATTCTATATTCTTTGTTTTTTTAGATGATGACTATTTGGAAAAGAACATTCCACCAGAAGCTGAAGAACTATCTTTTGAAGTGTCTTATTCAGAAATGGTTACAGAGGCTCTGAAAAGAAATAAACTTACGAAGTCAGAGATTAAGAAAGAAGACTATGCTTTAACTGTAAGTAAAACCTTTCATGATTATTCCAGCAACTTCCTGTGACTTCTCCATGGGACAAAACTAGGATTTCTTTTTTTAAATATCTCTGTGTGTGCACGAGGGGATTAGGGAAGCTGGGCATCAGCACTGCATACCACCATTTGGACTCTTATTTGGGGTATCATTTCTTGTGCAGTGTACAGCCTGCCTGACTGTACCTGGCAGCCTTGGTTGAGGAAAAGTTATAAGGATGTATGCTTACATGCTGTTTTATAGATATAATAGGATTTCCACCTGGCTTGTGAGCTTTCTTGCACTTCATATCTTTAATTATAAGTCAAATACAGACCCTAACTTTCTGCACCTGTGCCTCCATAAGTCGCTTATCAGAAGGAGTACGGCAGAAAGCCACAATCATAATATCAGGGAGTTAGAGCTCATAGGACAGATGCTAAAAACTCATCAAAACCAATTCAAGAATTGATATTATTATGGGATACGCAAAGAGAGCTATATACTGTGTTAGCCTCAAAGCCTCTTATGTTTATCCAGGATATTATATCCTGGAAGCCTAATATAGAACTATGTTACCTTGATCTATTTGCTGTTCAGTAAATGCATGTGTGAAAACTGCCGTGGAGTCCTGAGTAGTCTGTGCTGATCAGGGCTGGAGGCAGGATGAGCAGGGCCCAGGCAGTTGCAGAGCTAAAGGAAAGAGTCATCTAGAAACAGATGACCTGGACCATTCCCAGGCAACCCCCGCTTGACAGAGGAGAGGAAGAGGACAGGGAAGAGCTCTCTAAGACTCACTGAGCACCTTCTACGGGCCTGACACTGTGCTGGGTGTTCTAATTGTAAGGTGGGCTCTAGTGCTTATTCACAATTGACAGCTGAGGAAACTGAGGCCAGAGAGGCTAAGTAACATGTCCAAAGCCCCACAGTTAGTAGGAGGCAGAAACAGGACTTAAACCTAAGTGTGTCAAACTGCAAAACCTTTCCTGGTCCCTAAGCAGTCTCCAGGTTGGAGGGCAAAGGGCATTCTAGGGCAAAGAGGGAAGCCAGTGAGACTCTGGTTTCGGGGGGAGTCCCTCCTTATCTCTAGAGAGAATCATCCAGGAGAGGATGCTGGCCCAGGTCTCCTCATCAAAGCTGCCGCCTCCTGAGGTGTGGCTCACGTGGGATGCAGGTCAGCCTCCCATGAAGAGCTTTTCAGAGGGTTTAGCACAACAGTAATTGCTCGATACATGATTGCCTTGCCGGTCTTGCTTATATTGTTGTTGCTATGTATTACTTTCATGTGGGGCCTTGGTTTCAGAAAGAAGGTAAAATAAGTGTTTAATAGCACAAGATATTCCTCAAACTGCATTCTACATTTTGTACTTTTACTTTTAAATGCTTGAGGTTCCAAGGAACAATTGTTGAATGAATGAATTAATGAGTAAATGGTTTGAAAACCCCAAGGAACCTCTAATTTAGGGAACCCCCCATGGAGAATGTATACTTAAAGCTTTGTAATTTGAATAGCTATAGGATCTTTCTACTTTAGCATTTTTTCAATACCAGGCTTTCTGAGAGCAAAGTGTACCTGTGGATATTACATAAGAATAATCTTGCTTTGCTGTTTAGATCCTTCACAGTATTTCCGGATTGTTGAAGGGTTCGTTGTCATTGTTTTGGTGTATTTCGTTTCTTAGTGTGGAAATGGAGAATATAATAGTATTGTCTTCAAAAAGATAGTAGAATTATTTGCATAAATGCATTATGTGCATTTTAGCTTTTTTAAGAAATTGGAATCATCTTAAATGTGATTTTTAAGGTAGAATAACTGCTGTCTCAGCAACACGTGTAATCAGTTTAAATTGGGAGATTAGTAAAAAGTCTTTTAAAGTATGCAGAATGAAATAGATGAAGCCTGATTTAAGGATTGACCCGCCACCCCCCAAAAAAGATACATCTAAAGCTTTCCTGAGATGCACCTAGATATGTTGTCTTGTGTGTGTGTGTGTGTGTGTGTGTGTGTGTGTGTATGTGTATGTCACGTGTGATCCAGGTTAAGGACCATGCTATGTACATTCCACATGGTGCCTGGCATATATGTTGTTTGACAGTACAGATGTTCTTTGTAAGAAGGTAGTTTCCACAGTTGCGATGGCAGTGTTATCGTATACTTCAGACTACTGTTCTGTTTCTAATTAGCACAGTAGTGATCTGCAAATGTTCTAAAAAGCATATTCATAATGTTTCTATGATTCAGCATGCTCCTTAGAGATTTTTTGCAAATACCATGTTTTGCTATATAGATTTAGGACATCCAGGTGGCATTTGAATGAAGGTATAATAATTTCCCTTTGCCATAAAAAATACTTTCATTTTATATTTCAGAAACTCATTGTTCAGAAAACCCGATTTGGCTTAACCGAAGCAGGAGATCTGTCTGCTGAAGATATGAAGAATATCCGCCACCTCTCTCTGATTGAGCTGACTGCCTTCTTTGATGCCTTTGGAATTCAACTGAAAAGAAACAAAACAGAGAAAGTAAAAGGGCGAGGTAACTCAAAAGACTGATTGCTTCTTAAGACTTTTTGACACATTGGAATAAAGTAGTGCTCTCTGATTCTTTTTTCTTTCCCCCTGCCGATTCTATAATGAAGACAGTGGGATTTTTGGAGTTCCACTCACAGTCCTCCTGGAAAACGACCGTAGGAAAGACCCTGGCGTGAAAGTCCCCCTCGTGTTACAAAAAGTGAGTAGAAGGCAGTGAATGACGAATGCACAGGGCCTGCACCTGTGATTCGATACTTTGTGAAGCCGTGGATGAATGGATTTTCTTTTGGATTTAAAGACACTGAAGCCCTATTAGGACCCAGCCCTGGTGATTTTCAGCCTTATCCCATACGTGCTTGCACGGCCTTGCTGCATGCCCCGGGAGCCTGTTTGATCGTTTGACTGTGACACATCAGATATGAACACACAGGCTCTGACCCACGTCTTCCCTCAGTGATTTTTTTTTCAGTATTTTTTTCAAATGTTATTTGTGCCTATGTAAGTGTTTGCGTATGTACTTGATTATTCTGTCTGATAAATAACAATATGCATATACAATCGTACAAGTATTTGCTGAGGATATATCATAGGATGGGTTTTTTAAATGTGTATGTGTAATCATTTTATGAATTTTCCAAACAAAAATTAATACAGTCTAAAAATCAGCTTGTTCTGGTGGTTTTTCAGGTGTGACTAAGCAGATAGGATATGTTTAGACAAACAGAATTTTGCTGGAAGGGAGTTTTGAAAATGATATTAACTCAACTATAAAATGAGAAGATCTCCACAACTATCATTGGTGAATAGCTGATTTGCTTTTAAGTTATGTTTTTTATAGCCAACAATTGACACTTTACCTAAGTGTACATTTATCAACAGTGACATCCAGTGGCACAATTAAAATTCCAAGCCCTTAACACAAATCTTAATGCATTTTAAAATGAGTTTTAAAATTATATATGAGGATATTGACTAAGGAAACATATACCTACTTTATTCACACTGACAATTCTACATCTCTGTTTTCTGTCTTTCTGTATTTGGTTACCAATACATCCAATTGAGCCACTCCTCAAAGCAGGTTGACTGGCTGGCGATGGGAGCAGGGAGAAGGGCGACCAGACAGCCAGAGGGTGCCGGGCACCTTTGTGCACAGGGGCCGTCTGTGGGCCGCCTTCCCTGGACAGGGCGGCACTGGGGCCATCATATGTCAGGTCTGGTCAGCACCGAGCAGCCCAGGGATGCTGGTGTCATCGCGTCCCTTTTCCTGAGGAGGCGACTGAGGGACAGGAGGGTGAGACAACTTACCCAGGACCACACAGCTGGCACGAGGCGGAAGGGAAAGGGGACACAGCATGAATCCAAGTCCAGAGTCCGTGGTGACTGACCTTCTTTCCTTCTTTGATTTAAAACCAAAATTATGCCCTTTGTCCTCTAAGTAAAGGACAGAGTTTGACGAAAATCCATAAAATATCAAAGACAGAAGATTCAACATGTGAGTTTATGTTAATCTTATTATGTAAGGGTAAAAAAAAACCTAGCACAGAACTTAGCAAATGGAAGCAAACAGAAAGTGCTCAGTAAATGCTAAACTGAGCTAAACATCTGGATTTATTTCATAGTAACATCAGTAAATGTTAGCGGTTCGTACTACTCATGCTAAGTGTTCCACCTGTAAGACAGCTGGAAGCAGTGCTTTTCCCTTTCTAGGGGAGAGTCTTTTCTTACAGCCTCTCCTGTGTATATTCTTCCTGAATAGCTCTGTACCTAAAAGAACTACCTTAGTTAGTTCCAGGAACCATCATTTCTTGAAAGGAAAGTGGCAGAGACGCTGGGTCCTCCTCTTACCGTGGGAACTTGGGAAAGTTATGTATCGTTTCCAGAGATGCGTTTTAGCTGCTTTCTTACAGTGAATTGAACGGTGTTCCTCAGTCTCCTCAGCAGTACAATGGGGTTAATAATATACCTACCTTGTACGATTATCGTGAGGGTTAAATGAGTTAATATAGGTAAAGTGCTGGGAATCGAATCTGACACACAATAAATGCACAGTAAATGGCAGTGTTTATTGTTATTATTGTTATTGTTTTTAATACTCGTCACCACCATGAGAACTCATGGAAGCTAGTAACCTTTACCATTTCTAAACTCCTTGGTCAGACTTTCTGGAATTCCTATAGTTTCTTAGCCAGGGTATTTGCAACCAATAATAGTAGACTTAGAATTTTTTCTTACTGATCAATCTGCAGAAAGAGATATAGAAATCAGATCTTAAAATTATTAAGTGGCAGCATGTCATAGTGGTTAAGAACACAAGCTTGAGAGAGTCAGTGCTGTTATTTATCAGGTTGATCTTGGGAAAGTTGTATCACTGCTCTAAATCTCTATTTCCTTTTTGCAAATTGGAGGATAATGTTGACCTCAAAGGGTGATTATGAACCTTTAACAAAGCATGCAAGTGCCAAGCATGTGTACATGGCAGTTTACTGATTGATGTCATCATTATTATTTCAGATGGTTTGTAATCCTCCAGAGGTACTTACTTTTGTAATATATTATTGCTTTCTAGTTTTTTGAGAAAGTTGAGGAATCGGGTCTGGAATCGGAAGGAATTTTTCGACTTTCAGGATGTACTGCCAAAGTCAAGGTACTGAATGTTTTCTCTCTTCCTAGTTAGAGTTCTAAGTTAGTTTGAACCAATCCATATGAGCATCAGTTATCTAGGTCTTTGTTGTTGATTGTCTGATACTATCACTCAGTCCTACCTAGTATTCCTTGGTACCTATTATTAAATATTTGTTCCATGATGCAAAGTTGTTTAAAACAATAACAATAAAAAACCAACAACAATGAAACAACACATCAATTCACCATCAAAAATTGCTGCTTGCCTTTAGTTTGGAAAAGTTGAGATGTCCCATCCGTGTTGTGGGACTTAAATACTAGTTTGTTGTGTTCCTGTCAGTCATGGAATTCACTAAGCCAATAGTACATAAGCCCTTACTTCCAACATCAGTTGCTTTAACCTTAGAAGCATTCGTGGCTCTCCATACAGTGAAAGTTCTTACAGGAATGTGCAGTAATGGCCATAACCACGGGAATTCTCACTCAGCAGTTCTAGACCCCGATTCCATTTATGGTAAGGTTAGTGTCCACATATATAACCACCCGTGCAACGTGAATCCTTTCGCTTTGCTTTCTTACTTCTGTGAAGTGGCCGACTGTCTGCTGGTGGCATGCACCGTGGAGAGTGCATTCCTGCTGTTGAATCACTCCCTGGCTTGTGGACATTAAGCCTGATCAGTTTTAAATGATGAATCCATGAGAAAGCAGTCTCAGGGTGAGGGAAAAAGGAATTTGGTAGTGTTTAGAACTATTAAAAGGAAATGCATAGAGGCAGAAAAGCATCTCTTCATTCATTCATTTTGGTACATGTTTTGGGAAATTCTATTTGTATCAGAAGTCTCGGGGTTTTTATATAGAAGTGTGATGAGATGTTTTTCTAAGTGGAAACTGAGAATAAATAGGCTGAGTCTATTGGATCCTGCAGAAAGCAGATGCTGAGACAGATGAGGAGCAGAAAGGGGTTCTGGGGACAGTGCTTGTGAGATATAAAGGGGCAGGAAGCAGGACTGGGCACGGTGAGCCTCAGGCCAAGGTGCGAGCCTGACAATTCCTTCCAGCAGAAGAGCCCTGCACCGGGCAAGATGGGCCCCAGCTCCCACCTCACTCAGTCCTTGGCTTCCTGCCAAGAGCAAGGCAGAGGCAGATCCAGAAGTGGCTAGCAGCCGGGAGAGTCAGCTACCTGGGCTTTTTTGCAGATGTACGTCAAGTCCTCTTTTGAGGGAGATCAGAGCAGCCACCAGGGCGTTCCCAGTGGCATCGGGGATTAGGGCACGTTGGGGAGTTGTGACTTAGCAGAGAGCGGAGTTGGCTAAATGCTGGCACAAGTTCATCTGGAAGGCAGGGGAATGGCTCCTTAAGGCTTATACTTTCCAAACTGAATCAATCAGCTTTTTGTCTCAGTTTCTCATATGTTTGGCTCTGAACAAATGTATACCAAATCTGAGGTTCAAAGCCGTCACTTATTTTGGTCAAATCTTTGGTTATATCTGTAGAGTCAGAGAACAAAAGTCAATTTCCTAAACAGAATCAGATTCTATCTCTCAAAACCTCCCTCCATAATTAGGAAGCTGTATTTGAACATATTCTTACTGGTTCCTCTGTGTGTGTGTGTGTGTGTGTGTGTGTGTGTGTGTGTGTGTATGTGTACATGCATGGATATGTGTAAAGTATAATGGATATGATTTAAAATCACTTTTTCTAAATCATTGAAAGGAGAAAACATTACAGGACATTTCTTGTGGGGACAACGTTTAACATCATAGCAAAAGTTACTTTTCTTTAGCTAGTCTTTGACTGAAAAATGCATATCAAAGGCTAGTAATTCCTTCAAAATGTTCTTATAGGCACATGCATTCCTGAGCCGCATTTAGGTCAAAGTCCCTTCCTCCCCTAATCAGTTTTCTGTAGTTTCAGCCTATTTATTCCATTGCTTATTAGTCTGAAAATGTGATCCAGATGTTTTCATGGTTGGAGCTCCAGGAAAGCTAACATGAAAGAAACCCAGGCCAGTGAAATACTGCAGATAGAAAGGCATTATAACATGCAGTATTAAAGGGGTCTTTATTTCTCTCCTTTATTCAAACTTTAAACTACCTTTTTGTTGGTAACTCATCTGCTGGACTGCTAAAAATTCCACTATAATTATCCTCACATTGTGCCAAGTCGATGACAGCAGCACTGTGACTCCACTATTATCATTACTGGGACAGCCCGGCCTGGCTTTGTGCTTCGCACGCTTGGGGAGACAGACAGGGAAGCAGCCCCCAGAGGAAGCGGCTGGTTTTAGCCAAACAGGGAACTCACAACTGCAAGGCCAAGTCCTGCATTTGAGGCCTCTGCTCATTTGGAACCAATTTAATGCCTTAATGTTTCCAATGATTTTCTTTTCAAAAAGGACAGAAATTTGAGCCAAACACTAGGGAATATATTTTATGGAAGGAGGCCGACTGACATGCAGGGTTTTCTTTTTTGACTAGTTTCCATCATTCTGAGGCTGCTCTGACTGTTTTGTCATTACATTACCTGGCTTGTTGGTTTCCCTGCCTGAACTGTTGCTGGAGCAAAGGGTGGTCGTTTGCATGTGTATAAAACTACCTCCCAAATTGAACCAGGTTGCATTTTTGCCCAAAGGAGATTTAATGACATGACTTCTGACTCTCACTTAGTATTCTCATTAACAATAGACAGAAAAACATGACTTTTTAAACCTCTAAGTGCTCCCTGTCTTTGACAAGGCAAATTCACACCTGGTTTACATGGTTTCACGTTTAAAACCACCGGTGAAATGTCAGCTCAGCTCAAAACCGAAAGAGGACATTCTTTCTCTCCGTGTTGTTTCATACCAGCCCTCCAGACACGGTGACATGGTATTATTACTCAAGCAGTCACAGCACATGTGCATGGAGTTCCCATAGTAGTGACACTGCAGGTTAGAGTAGACCTGGGGGAGGGGACAGAACAGGCATTTATTGAGTGCTGTCTGTGGGCAGGCCCTGCTCTGTGAGCTTTACATGATAATATCGATTTAATCTCAGGAAGGATCATTTTAACATCCCGTTATACAGTGAGAAGGTTGTGGCATAGGCCAGGCCACTAGTCAGGTGTGGAGTGGGGACAAAGGCCCTTGGTTCTGGCGCAATGTTGTCCCTTAGGTGACTGGGGACCACTCCCAGATCAGAAGGACTATCACATTCATGATTCAGACAGATTCCTTTGGCAGAGGTATGTGGGGAATGAATTTGAATTCTGCTGTTCCTGCCAGTGCTTCCTGCTCGTTTGGAGAACTGCTTCCCCTCTGCTTGGCTGCGGTGGTACCAGGCAGTTGATAGAAGATGTTTGAGGCTCCTCCCGTGTTTCTTGTTAACGGCGCCTCCACCTGCCCATTGCAATTGGAGAATCATCTTGGGTGATTCTTTCTCCCTGAGTCTTATATTCAATCCATCGCCGATTCTTGACAATGTTTCCTCCCCAGCATCTCTTCAATGCCTCCTCTCCTTTCTACCCTGCACCTGCTTATCCAGGTAGTCCTTGGTCATCCAGCACCAGAAGCCTGCAGTGCCTGTCACCTGCCCCCCTCCCGTGCCAAGCTCCACACTCCCCCAAATCATGTTTCCATCTGGCTGTCAGGAAAGATGACTCTCCCCTAGTCATTGCCTTGCTTACAGGTGTTCCAAGTGGCCTCACTGCCTGCAGGGCTCAGTGTGGTCCCCTAGGACTGGCTCTGCTGCTCTCCAGCCTTACTCCTTGCCCGAGATGCGCAAGCAAGACTGAGCTTGAGCTCTGCAGACACACTGGCTCTCCTGCTTTTCTGTCACTGCGTGAGCACTTCCTTCTCTCCAGGATACCCTTGTCTCCCCGCTTCCCTGGCAAGCTGCTCTGCAGGCCTCAAGTCTTGGCCCAAGCCGAATGTGCTCCGCCTCTGTCATGGCCTCACAGCACCAGTGATTGACCTTATAGCCTTTGCACTCTGAATTAGCATTATCCATCATTAAATAGTCCCATCCACTAGACTATGAGAGGCCTGAAGGCAAGGAATGGATCTTATGCCCAGAGCCCAGTCTGGTGCCGTATCTCTTTTATTCTAGGAAGAACTTTCTATGTATGCTTAAGGCTTCATAAAGTGTATTTATCAGTAAAGGATTGCTCGATTAGCTGTCATATTCCTGTAGATTGAAAGTTTCTCCAGAATAATAAGAAAAATCTCCTTTTGATGTCATCTGTAGGGGCTAGAGGGTGGATCGGAACCACGTGCATCTCCATAAGAAACTTGTCCTGCCAGGGCCCTACGTCTGGCAGGCTCTGAGAGCCATGAGAGCATTTATGTGTGGCTGGTTAATGAGCTAATCCTTGTTAGGAAAAGGTCAGACATACAAACGGACTCTGGCTGTGCATGCTCAAGGCCAAAAGAATTAGGCTTCTCATGAGAATAAATCTGAGGCCTTAAAGAAGCCTAGGGTTTTCAGAGTTACCTTTCTAGGTATCCTTTGTGGAGCAGTTAGCGTCAGTCTGGGGACTGACTACAGCTGCCTGGTATTATCGGTAAACGTTGTAGATCAAAGGAGCAATAGGAAATGACTTTGACTTTGAAAAAGAAACAGGGAGCATGGGTGGCATTGATAATCAGATGAATTAATAATGTAAGATTTGTAAGCCAAGTAGAACTTACGGAGGCGTAGTGATTTTTTTTTTTTTTTTAAGTATTTGCACAGTGTTCCAAGCCTCATGAAGGATTGGACGAGTGTGCGAGCATGTGCGAGACATGTGTGTCCCGGAATAAAACTTTGTTCTAACTGCTCCAGGAAGATGTCGCTGGTCTGCACGTTGCAGTGAGGTCAGGGTTACTTGACTGGGATTATTTCCCACTCTGTATGTGAACGAGCTGAGAGGCAAGGCTTCCTGATCTAATTTATAAATAGAAGAGAGGACGGCAGAAGGGATTATGAAAAAAAAAAGGGGAGTGGAGGCTTTGTCAAAAGCTAGCAGCGCGTTTATCATGTGTGAATAGTGGTATTTTGCCAAAACCACAGAAAGGAAACTGTGATCTGAGTGGAGAACTTTTATATTTGTGTAGAATTAGAAAATTATTTCAAGATTAACATTATTCTAAAAATATTTTAGAAAATCACTTTAAAAAATTTGTTCACAAATAGCTATTTCAATCCCCTGAAGCATGTTGAAAACAGTAACTCTGTAGATACTGCCCTATCACTCTATTTACAAAAATGGTTCATGCAATGATAGTTTTCAAAGGGGAGAGGGGGTGAGGTGGTAAAAACTCATTGAATATTGACTGTTTTCCTTGATTTGCAGCAATACCGTGAAGAACTGGATGCCAAGTTTAATGCTGATAAATTTAAATGGGACAAAATGTGCCATAGAGAAGCTGCAGTAATGTTGAAAGCATTTTTCAGAGAACTGCCCACGTCTCTCTTCCCTGTGGAATACATACCTGCCTTCATCTCTCTGTTGGAAAGTAGGTGGAAGGAGTTGAATATGAATGGACTAAGATATGAGCCCAATCAAGTGACAGCAGAACAGAGATGCATAATCGAATGTGATCATGTATAGATTTGCTATTTCCTGACAATGCTTGGTGAAATGTTAAGTTTGATGGTAAACAGTCACCTATTTACATACTTACATATTTAATTCTGGGAGACATGATTTAGACAGTTTTATAATCATGAAAAGGCAGAAGGATTTACAGAAAGGGCAGGCTCTTGAGATTTGAATTCCTGCATGGCCATCTGTTAGCCATGCAATCAAACTTTCTGAGCTTCAATTGCTGCATCTGTAAATTACAGAAAATAATTACTTGTCAGGGTTGCTGTGGGTATTGAATGAAGTCATCCAGAATAGGGCCTGGTGTGTAATCATCCATCAAAAAATATGAGGTCTCTCCCTTCCTTAAATCTGAGCTCCTGGGTCTGATTATGCAGCGTACAATAAATGCTACACAGAAGATGTTGTCTCTGAAAATTACAATATCACATAGTGTTTCCAAGAAATACAAAGTCACCCAGATTAGGTTTTAAGTGAGGTACTGGGCGAAAGCACAGAAACTGTAAAGCGTGTGTTGTATTTGGCAGTCGGGGACTAATTTGGTATGGTCGAGCATAAGGATTGAATGTTACAGAGGATGTGGCAAGAGAAAAATTTAGAAAGATAGAAGGGGGCTAGAGAATGGAGGCTTTAAGTACTAGTGTAAATATGTACAAGCATGTTAAGTAAATGGTGGTTCTACGTGGGTAGGAAAGGGCTGTAGCCAAACTGAGAGGACACGTCCCATCTAGAGACATTGCCGCTGCCCAGCTCTAGATAATGGTTGCCATGTGGACTGAGAACCAAATCCTGGCATTCATGGGAAAACTCCTAAAAAAATTTTTTTTTTTTATTTATTTTTTAAGGAGGTGAGGTCTCACAGTATCGCCCAGTGCAGCAGCTATTCACAGGCATGGTCACGTTGCACTACAGCCTCAAAATCCTGGATGCGAGGGATCCTCCTGCCTCAGCCTCCCAAGTAGCTGGAACCACAGGCACGTGCAACTGTGCCTGTCCAGAGAAAACTCTTAATTTGAAAATGTCAGCCACAAATTTAAATCTTAAAATGCTGTGTGAGCTTAACAGGTGATATCTGTACCTGCCAGTTGATGACCTGCTGCAGGTTCAGCGGAACTATAAAATCATTAAAACCACAATGAAAGAAAATAATTGATCCTCAGTCGAATGATAAAATTTGTCCTAAAAATTAGTAGGTTCTAAATCTTTGAAATTTTTAACTAAATCAGATTCGTAAAATAATCTTTTGTGTCCTCAAAAGAGAGGATGTGGTAGGCAAAGCAGTCCTTTTCCAAGCTGTGAGCAGTATTTCTTTTCTTTGTAAGATCTAGTGTTTTCATTTTATGAGAGAAACTTGCCAAGAAAGAGAAAAAGAGAGAAGAACTACAAATTCCCTTTGTTCTTTTTTTATTTGTATTTTTTCGGTTCTGGAATTTCCAGTTGGTGCTTTTTAAATATTCTCTATTTTTCTGCTGAGGTGACCTGTGTTTTCATTGATTGTGAGCACGTTTTCCTTCACATCATTGGGCACAGTTACAATAGCTGCTTCAGAATCCTTACCTGCTAGTTCCAACATCTGGGTTATCTCAGGGTTGTTCTCTGTCTTCCTTGAGAATGGGCTACACTTTCCTGTTACTTTGTATGTCAAATAAGTTTCAAGTCTGTTCTGAACATTGTGAACATTGTGTTTGGAGACTCTGGATTCTGTAATATTTCTCCAAAGAGTGTTGTGTGGGTTTTTTATTGTTGCTGTTTTAAGCAGACAATTTACTTGACTGGACTCAAGTTGCCAGTGGTCTTTCGGACAGCAGCTCAACTCTCAGTTCAGTTATTTGATCTTTCACCCTATTGCCGCCATACGCATGGTTTGCGGGTTAGCCAGAGGTTTGGGTGGAGTCTATACCAGAATTAGGGCCTTCTGTTTCTGGATCTCTCCTTTCTGGAATTCTCTGCGTGACTTTCCAGTGGCTATGGTTGCCTTGGATCCTGTCCTCTGGTTGTTCAGACCAGGGAGACTGGGCTTTTGAGTTAGAGCTGTCCTATGCAGCACTGACTGTACCCTGACCACAGGCTGAAAGCCAGAAAACTGGGACAGTCTCCTGGTGCCATTTCCTAGTTCCAGGTGTGCAGTCCCCTGCTGAATATGCCTGCTCTTGTTCACTCTCCACAGCCTCGGGTTGTTGCATTTTGTGCTTTGTCCAGAGATTATTGTTGTCTTCAGGAGCATGCTCAGCAATACCAGAAAAAGAATTCCATCTCTCTCTTTTTTTTAAAGTCAAAGAAACACAGGATTTTCTGTGAAGTTTGCTCCCTGGAAAATGGGCTGTGGAATTATTAATTTCCTCTTGATCTGTGGTTTATATGCTCAACAATTTATCAAAACAAACTGCTGCCACAGAGGTGTTTTCTGTTTTTGTTTTTTGAGATTACAGATTACACAAGGAGTTGTCAAACCTCTGTTGCCAGACCTGTTCAGAGAACCATATTTAACAAAGATATGAAAATACTAGTTTTCTTTACCATCAGTGATCCCTATCTGACTGCAGCCAGTATACTTCCTTGAAGGGAGAGGATGTGAAAAATATCCTGAAAGGGGTCACAAAGGAACCCACATTTCTTTGTACGACTTTGGAAGTGAAAAAATACTATGTTGCAGGTGATTGATTTGATACCAGCCAACCCTGCAGGAAGCCCCGAGTTCTGGCCTGGTACCAGCAGGACATAATTGCCTTTTTGCCACCTAAAGTAAGCTCTAGTTATAACAAGATTTTCTGAAGGGAAAGGTTGTGAACATGTGCATGTGTGTGTTTAAGCTGTCCCCCTTGGTACGCTAAAATGGAGCTCAGAGAATCTATCGTCTTTCTGACTAGCGTAATTACTTTCTCTTTTCAAACTTGGCTCCAAAAAATTATTCATAAAATTAAAGGACTAATAGTTCATCAATCAAGCCTTAGATCCTTTCACATAAAGTTTAACAACTTTCTGGGAAAATAGTGACCTCAGGAAAAAAATACTCCAGACAACGATGCATTAAATGAATTAACTGCAAAAAGATTAACCACAAAACAGTGTAGGGCCAGGTTTCCTACATAAAGTGAAAATGGATTATTTGCCAAATTAGATTTTTCACTGTAAGGGGAACTTCATAATTTCTCTGAGGTTGATGGAAATATAGAGGTCCCAAACATACATCTGCATCTCTTGTTTTTCCTTCCAGAAGTTTTCTTGGATTGTGTTGAAAGATGAGAGACAGCCCTCACCCTGCAGTTGATGCACTAAAATAAATGTTTTATCTGTCCCTAAATACTTTGCACTGAGACATGCTCTTAATAGTTTCTATTACTCAGACAAACTCATGTCTGTGTATTAGCCATTTTCAATAATATCCAGGACCTGTGTCATTTTTTTGTCTACAAATTTGACATAAATATCTGAAAATCTGCATGTGGATTTTGCTGAGACAATATGATCCCATCCGATAAGTACTCCCCACACTGTTCCTTTATTACGTGGTTGTATATACTTGTCGTCTGTTCCCTAACTCTGGCACACACAACCTCCCATAACTTGGTAGCCTGTCCCAAGAGTGTTCCCACTACTATAAAGCTCAGTTAACTTTATAGGCAGCTAGCTGACTGCCTTTCAGCCATTGAACATAGGTAGATTTTCCTTCAACTTGAGAACTCCCCATGGATTCCAGAACATAACACTTTCCTCCCGGAACTGCCCGCCCAGAGACCATTTTGAGGGGAACACAGAAAAACAGAGGAAAGCTAGGATTCTCTGGTGTGCACTAAACTTTCAGCACAGCTGGTTGTGGCTCATCCAGTTGTGGGTGGAATTCCCCCAATGTAACTGCCAACCCTCTGGCGCCATCTTGTGTCATCATTAAGGAATAAAAACTCAACAAGCTCCAAAGATCAAACTACAGTCACCTTCCCTAAATGTCCATGTAAGATCTGGAATAAGTGTCATTGATCATAAAAACAAGAGCAAACACAGAAAGATGTATATAGGTACTGACTGAAACAGTCTACATACACTTATTCATCTGGTCCTCACAGCAGTCCTGTGAGGTGGGTACCAGGACCATTCCCACTTTACAGATGATAAAGTAGAAGCCACAGGGGGTTAAATAGCCTGTCCAGAGTCACGCAGTGACTAAGTAGTAGATGCAGGATTTGAACCTGGTTCCAGAATCTATGTTCCTAACAATTATACTTTGCTGCCTCGTTATGTAGAAGCAAAGTTTATTTTCTCTTGAGTTGAGCTTAAACTTTCTCTTCTTTTTATAGTGTAAAAGTAAGGCAAGGTCTGTGAAAGTACTTAAAAAAGGGAAATGTTATCCAAATTCAGAATTCATCTGAGGATCTCACTGGCCACCTGCCTCAACAGTGGCGTCGTGGGCTGTGACAGGGGAGTTGATAGACGGAGGCTCCTGTCCAAGTGAACAAATTTACATTGTTGGACACAAAACCTGAGTCCTTACCGTGGAGAGCTGTCAGGAGCCCTCCTGTGCTACCAGATGCCAGTAAGAGATGCTGTCAGAACACATCAGTGTTATTTAAAATATATGATTATTTCTGTTCTCTTGTTAGGAGGGCCTCACATCAAAGTGCAGTTTCAAGCCTTACACCTCATGATCATGGCACTGCCTGATGCCAACAGGGATACAGCTCAGGTACGTCCTGTCGACCTCACGGTCTGTCACACTGGGCTCCCACTGCTCAGAGGAAATGGCTCTTATGGAAAAATGGAAACAGAGATGGCAACTTATTAAGCCACCTGTGCGTGCTGCAAGAGCACTGCCTTCGCAAGCTCCCACTGCCGCTCTCCGGAGGAAGACGATCCTGGGATCTTCTTTAAGCATTTAAGTTTCACCCATTCCATTCATTCAAAAAATATTAAATGCCTACCCTGTGCCAGGCACTGGGCGAGGTGTTAGGCGCAGGAGAGGCCAGGAGGAAAGGCTCAAGTGAACAGTGCAGAAGTAAATGGGACCATTACGTAACTTGTGCAATATAACACTGTAATTGTTGGTCCTCAGCTGCTTACTGTAGTCTAATGTGCTCAGGTAGCAGGAAAAAAAAATCTGATAAGTGTCCTTGGGGAGGAAATTTGAAATCACTGATTTAAATGAAATGTCTAAAATGTTCATGTTTTAAAATTTATGAAGATAATTCAATTTAAATAATTCCAGAATTTCAGAATTTTAGAGATCACCTGATAGAATTGGGTCATTTTACAGATTGGGAAAATGAAGCTCCGAAAAGTGGTTTCCCCATTTAATATATAATAGAACATTTCATAGAATCATTCTGTAGTTCTTCATCCCAAATATACCTTTGTTTATTTCCAATTCATTTTTTTGCTGTATATTGGTAAAAAACAAAGTTTCTCTTACTATTTGGATAATGATTCTGTATATAAGAGGAAATTTGTTGTAAGGACAATACGTATTTGGAATCTTTGAAATGAAATTGAGATGAGTTGAAAAGAGCCCATAATTTTGAGGCCAGTAAACAATGCTGAAAATAAAGGCAACTCTTAATGCTCCCTCGTCTCACACATTTCAGTGCGGTGAGGATGCTCCCCTACACAGCGAAAAGATCTGTGTCAGTTACAGTAGATGTCGATTATATTATGTCCTCCATGCAAGGAGGGGGATTGGCTATGGCATGAAAATGTCTATATAATTCAGTAATTTTCAAAAAGCTAGAAGTGTATTAGCTTGGGTTTTTTTTGGCTTTGTCTGAACAATATTCTTTTGTCAAAAAAAACAAATCCATCTGGAGTCAAATATCTGAGTCAAAATGTCATCTCCCCTTTTATGGAACTGAGAATGCAGCAATTATCAAATAATTTATTTCTAACAAAAGATCCCCCCAAAACATCACAGGACTGGTGAAGATGTTATATACATACACACTTCTCTTTTCCATTCTAAATTGGGATTAGATCAAAGATTGAAGCTGGCATGGTATAGAGGTCAAGAACTCCAGCTCAAGACTTGGGCTCCTTGTTTAGAATCTGGCCCTGCCACTTCATTAACTGACGTTGGGCAAAGCTGCCCAGTCCCGCTCTACCTCAGTTTCCTCATCTATAAAATAATAATATAGCACCTACCACACAGGGTTTGGGATGATGATGACTAAATATATATAAAGTACTAAGAATAATGCCTGGCTCATAATAAACCCTCAAATAAATGCTATTATGTGCTGTACATTTTCTCATTACAAATACTGTATAGTAGAATTCAAACTTGGGAGACCAAAGAGCACTTCCTTTTGGGATTTCAGTCCTCTTGGTTCATTTCAGAAGGTTTTGATGAGTATCTATACTTTGATGGCTCAGCAAACTTTTATTAAGCTTTCTCAAATTTTTTTTTATAAATGCTTAGAACAGCTGCACACAAGTGTTTTGCCTTTGGCCAGCTGAATATTTCAAAATTGAAAAACAATAGAAAAATATCACTCAAAAAGTAAAACTTTTTGATTTTTCAATTGAATTTACATTTAGACTGAGGAATGAGATACTCATGTTGTTTAAATGCATTTTCTTTTCCCCAGGAAACAGTAAATAGTTTTCAACAGTAATACTGTGAGTTAAGGGTCTTTTTCGTAATTACTTTTATTCCTTCACAACAAAACAAAACTGCCTTTTCATGTTTATTGAGCTGCAGTGTTTTCTCGTCCTGGTTTATATTTAATTTTAATATTTGTCAAACTTGTTTAGGATAAAAGAAAATAGGAAAATGCAAACTATTATTCATAGAGACTCCAGTGTAATAAACTGCATAAAAATGGGCCTGCTTCTGTGGAGCAGACAGCTGAATAAACTGCTCACGTTCTTCTTAGCACTTTCAGGCAGTGGCAGGAGAAACACCGCACGTTACCCATTCTGTACTTCTGACAGTTCTCAAGTGGCACAATGAGTGTAAAATGAACAATAGCGATTAGCGGTATTCTTTGGTAATTTGCAAGAGTGTGACACAATGCTGTTTCTTGTTAGGCCCTCATGACGTTCTTCAATAAAGTGATTGCCAACGAATCAAAAAACCGAATGAGTATGTGGAACATTTCGACTGTGATGGCACCGAACCTTTTCTTCAGTAGAAGCAAACATTCCGATTATGAAGAATTACTGTTGGCAAACACCGCGGCCCACATCATCCGCCTCATGCTCAAGTACCAGAAAATTTTGTGGAAGGTGAGTGATAGTGTGACGACCGTCAGGTTCCCCTGGGAGGTCCACAGCCCCAGGAACGTAAAGGTGCTCAAGCGAGTCCCTTAGTCACCAGGAGGAAACATTCACATGAGAAGATGATCCCAGGTTGCCCGTGACGCCCTTACACATTCTATAAGGGCTGCTCTTTAACATGTTTTCCCTCTCAAACAGGATTCCTCGCAGTTTGCTCTAAACTTTACAAGGGCAAATGCACAGTTCCTGGTTCCAGGATACTGAGTGACGAGACGGAGTTATCTTATGTAACTGAAGCCAGAATCCATTAGGGAGGTTTAGTTCAAGTGTTTCCTCTAGTCAAGCTATTTTTCTTCTGTAGGTTCCATCTTTCTTAATCACTCAAGTAAGGAGGATGAACGAAGCCACCATGCTGTTGAAGAAGCAGCTGCCAAGTGTACGAAAGCTGCTCAGGAGGAAGACCATAGAACGGGAGGTATTGATGGCGAATGAGGGCACAGACACGGCTCACTACGTAGATTGGTAGTTCTCAAAGGCAGGCGCAAAAAGTTTGTAACTTAGAACCAAAACTTTATATTCTCACAAAGTATCAGACAGTCTTGTGACTATAAACCTTGTGGAAAGTGGGTCCATAACAGGGTACCATGGTCTTTCCATGTTGCTGAGCTT
Organism: Lemur catta; assembly: GCF_020740605.2. Lineage (NCBI taxonomy): Eukaryota > Metazoa > Chordata > Mammalia > Primates > Lemuridae > Lemur > Lemur catta. The sequence goes on along the minus strand of NC_059143.1, from coordinate 8,675,864 downwards.
TGTGCTTTTTGGTTAAAGTTCTTGAAATATCTCTATCATGAAGACTGTTTGACATTCTGTTAAGTACTCACCAGGAAGGCTAAAGTGAGTCTCACAAAAGCTGATGTTTAAGTCCTGTGAATTCAGTTTAAGGGCAATCCAGTACCCAGTATGTCTAACACATAGGGAAAGAGATTTCTTTAGAAGTGACTGGATAATAAAGGAATAGCTAGTCCTCACATTGTTTTGTGTGAATTCATTGCATTCCAAACAATTTGGACTTTTGTTTTATCACAGTTATTTGTGTGAAGCGGTGCATAATGGAAACAGATTTTAGAAGAATTGTCTTTATTGCTTTTATTTACCTTGAGGATGATCACAAATGCCAGGCATTCCATTCAACCTGGAGAAGGAGGCAGAGATACTTGAAATTCGCTTTGTTCTTAAAGGAACTTGCACCTAATGTGGGAGACAAATGTGTGTGTGGCCATGAATACCCAGCAGGGAAGCCTTCGGTGGCTGTGCCAGGGCCAGGCAGAGGACAAGGAAAAGTGCTCCAGTGTGGGAACCTGGGTGGCTTCATGGAGGACAGGGCACAGGGCCAGCATCTTGAAGGCTGGGTAGTGCTGTGAAAGGAGAAAGGAGGGGAACGTTCAGCCAGGGAAAGGGAATAGTAAATGCCAAGGCAGTGGGGTGGGAAGGAGTGCTGCTAACTGATTTATCACAATCATGGTGAATGCCTGTATTCCTTTTCTGATTACAGGCAAAGTGACTTCATAGCAAGTAGAACCGATACTTTTATTTGGAAGTAAAATTTAATTTAATTGAGAAAATATTCATGTAATATAAAATTCATTATTATAAGCATTTCACAATGTACAGTTCAGTGTTTTTTTATATTCACAATTTTCTGCAACCATCACGGTACACAGGGTTTCCATTAGTTCTTTGAATATATTGAAAATAGCTGATTTGAAGGCTTTTTCTAATAAGTCCAATGTCTCAGCTTCCTTAGACCATTTCTTTTGAAACTATTGAAACTGCTTTTTTTTTTTAAACCTATTTATAGATGATATTTCCTTGGCTTTTTTGCCTGTCTCATAACTATTTGTTGAAGACTGGGCATTTTGAATATTATAGTGTGGCAACCTTGGAAATCAGATTCTTTCCCCTGCCCAGAGCTTGTTGTAGCTGTTTGGTTGTTTAGTGACTTTTCTGCTGAACTGATTTGGTAAGGTCTGTATTCTTTGTTTTGTGTGGCTACAGAAGTCTTAATGGTTAGCTAATGATCGGACAGAGATTTTCTTAAATGCCTAGAACTAAAACGATCCCCCAGTCATGGCAGGTGAGCTCTGGTGTTTGCTGGTGCAACCTCAGCTGGGCAGTGCATAACTCTGCTGAGCCCTCGCCTCCTGCATGCACAGAGCCTAGAGGTCGGCCAGAGTGAGAGCTTTTCAGGTCTTCCCTGCGCACGTGCGCAGGGCTGGGCATGCATGTGGCCTTTTAGATGTTCAGGAATGTATCAGAGCTTTTCAAAGGCTTTATTCCTTAAAGCATCTCAATCTCCAGCCCTACCTTCTAGATTTTTTAGTTACCTATTTTTTCCCCTAATTCTTATTTACTGCATCAGGCAGCTGTGACTAAAACAATTGCCTATGAATGTTTTTAACACCTCTTTAGCACTGGTCAAGTTCCAAGTTAGTCAAGATAAAGGCAAACCTTTTGAGCCAGTCTTCCAGGGAGCCACCTGACAGGTGAGAACAAATAATTAGAATTCTTTATGAGCAAGGTCTATTCCTCTGCCATACCTGCGCCAGGAATTCAGGCTGCTGTTTGCAAGGCTATAGCTGAACTGGGCAGTGGGGAGAGCTTAAGTTACAATGACACACAACTGTTTCTTTTATTTACCCGCTCTCTGCTCGCAGATTTCAGGGTAGTATCCAGAGTTCTGGAAAAGTCAATACTGACGGTTTTTGCCAGTTTGTCTGTTGCTTTCATGGAGAGGCAGAGCTTTGGTGTTTCTTACTCTGTTATTTTAATCCTGGAAAACTTTAATGGCATAAGGATGATATGTGTGGAGCTGGAGCCGAGGTCAGGTCAGCCTTTGCCAATTACTAGCCATGTGAGCTGGGGCAAATTACATTTTTTCTTTGAGCCCCAATGTTCTTATCTTATAAATCTGGGGGAAAAGTAATGATACATCTATTTAGCAGGATTGCCATTAGTATTGACTCTCATACTGTGTGTGTAAAGCACTTTAAACTGTTCACTGCTATGTGAATGTCATTTATTTTAATGTTTTAGTTGTCAGTAGAACCAAGATAGAATTCAAAGGTTATAAATACTATGGAAGCAACACTTAAAGAATAGTCTTCCTTTAGTTCTATTGTACTATACAGTGTTTTTAATTCTTAATTTTAGTTGTAATAGATCATTAGCAAGTTACAAATTCAAAAGCTAAGAAAGACTGTAGAATAAAAATTAAGCACCTCTGACTTCCTCTCTTGGAGACAAATAATGTCACCAATAACAGAGCTTGTATGCACAGGAACATGCTGGTGTTATACCTCCAGAGATGCTCTGTGCACATACAAGCAAATATATGTTCTTCCCCTTTTTTTATGTGAATGGTAGCATACAGGAAATACTGTCCTGCATCTTGATTTACTGGAGTAAGAAATCATGGGGATTATTCCATATCAGTCCATAAAACTTACTTCTTTTGCATGATATTCCATGGACATCCGATAATTTATTTAAGCAATCTCATATTGTAGAACAGTTAGATTGTGTCTAATCTTGTGCTATTACAATTTCTGCTTCAGTGAATAAAGTTCTATAGATACCATTTTTAACAAATGAATTATATTCATAGGATAAATTTATAGATATGGAATTGTTGGGTCAAAGTGCATATATTTTATAACTTGATAAATTTTGCCAAAATGTTTTCCATAAAGATTGCACCAGTTTGCACTTCCAAAAGCAGAATATGCTCATGTTTCTCAACATTAATCCTAAAGACTAAATGTGTTTCCTTTAGATTACAAGCCCCAAGACTTCAAAGGTACTACAAAAATCACCCTCTTCAAGAAGAATGGTAAGAAAACAAATGATTTCCTTTCTCTATTAACTCTCTACGTGGTATTCTTTGGCTACATCCCCCATATTCGTGTATAATTTTGGTCATGATCTGTCCCTCAAATGTGACATTTTCAGTGTGGCACGTAAAGGAATGGTACGGGGACTTGACAAACAGGTGATTCCAAATGTGTGCTCAGGCATCCTGCACACAGCTATGAACACTGTAGAAAGTTCTAGGGTGAATGTGATTATTACCATCATAGGTCCCATAATATTGGAGCATGGAATGTACCTTACAGGAGCTTCTGGGGACCTGGGAGGGGAGGGACATGAGATGATCAAAGGAGGATTTTAGGAGTACAGCCTTGGCTGCAGCGCACCAGGGCCTCTGCCTCCTCCCAAATCCATGTCCTCCATATCTCTTCCCTGACCTGCTCTCATGGTTCTTACTGGTAATATTAGGAAAGTGCTATAATAACTAAGCCTATTTAAAATATTTTGTATTAGGGCTGCCATAACGAGGTGCTGCTAACAGAGAATAAAAATTTATTCTCTCACAGCTCTGGAGGCTAAAATCCAAAATCAGGGTGTCAGCAGCACTGGCTCCTTCCCAGGGCTGTGAGAGAAGGGTCTGTTTCTTGCACCTTTTCTAGCTTTTGGTGATGCCAGTAATCCTTGACGCTTCTTAGCATGTAGATGCATCACCCTAATCTCTGCCTCCGTCTTCACATGGTGTTCTCTCTTGTGTGTGTCTCTTTCCTCTCATGAGGACACCAGTCACACTGGCTGAAGGGCCCACCCTGCCCCAGTTTGACCTCATCTTAACTAATTGCATCTGCAAAGACCCTGTTTCCAAATAAGGTCATATTCTGAGGTGCTGAGGGGTAGGGCTTCAACCTATCTCTGGGGAGACACAATTCAACCCATAACATGCTCATTCTAGGCCGTGTATTGAGTCAATTCACATAAACCTTCTACAACACAACACCGTCCTTTGAGAAGTTACAGATTTAAAATGATTACCTGAGGAGTAGCCACATTCTCAAACAAATAGAAATTTGTCTGTTCATCTCCTAGATACAGAATTAATTAAAAGAATAGAAAATTCAAAATTTTGAAACAAATGGAATTTTCCAGTCAATCCTGACAAAACAGAAATTTATGTTAATCAGACAGCATTATTCTTGGACTATTCCATTTAGTTTTAGCCCAGTTAGACTAAAAGAAAAAAAAGAAAAAGAATACTCCATTTGGATGAGAGCACAGAGGTCCCCAGGCCAGTCAAGTCTTGGGAAAGCAGAATCACTGTCCTCGCGCCAGCCGTCCACACTGGGCTCTGCACACTTCGAGGGAGCGAGTTTCAAGTGCCCACGTGGAATTCAGTTTGGGTCACTCATGGCTGCTAACTAAAGGGGGTATTGGAGAAGCCATATTTTCTAATGGATACTTACAATTTTCAGAAAGTTGATCTTCTCATAATAACTTATAGAATTCTGCTTAAAGTAGGCTTATCTAGGACTTTGTTCAATAAATGCATTGACAGAAACATTTGATCTTTGTCATAAACCAGTTTTATCCCTCTCAGGATTTCAAAGCATTGTAGCAAAAGTAAAATCCCAGGTTTAGTCTAGCCATTAGCACGTCTCCAGGAAAGAAAGAAAGCAGTGTTTCATTCTGGTTAAATGTCGATCCTGTTTACATGTTTTCGTGAATGAGCACCCTGATTTTCGTATCTCTTAAGTGTATCACTGAACTGACATTCATCCCAGTTTGACGAATGTACTGAATTTCTCCTCATTGGCAGTCTGACGTGCCCGAAGGAGTCATTCGCGTCCACGCTCCTCTTCTCTCCAAGGTTTCCATGGCCATTCAGCTCAACAGTCAAACCAAAGCCAAAGACATACTGGCGAAATTTCAATTTGAGAACAGGTGAGTACGTGTGAATGAAGGTCTCTGCACAAAGAAGATGAACCTTTATCAGATGAGAAACATTCCAGACATTTACACATTTGGCCTTTTGAAAAGTTACAACCTGTTTCTTTGGGGACTGTACCACTAGATTACTAGAGTAAAAAGCAGAGAACAAAATTAGTAGATACAGATTTGCCGGTAACAAAAGTTGGTTTTTAGAGGAATTTCTGCAAATAGAATTTTTAATGGGTATCATCTGTCTTGGGAGGTACTTTTATTCAATGAGTCTTACCTTTTATTAGAATGAAAAATACAGCAAAGTTAATTTTGCAGATCTTGTGATAGACTTCCAGGAATATGCTTATTCGAGGCTCCCTTGGCCTTTAACACTCTGGTATCAGATAGAGTTTATGTAGTTAAGTGGGCAGCGTAACTATTGCTTTCCTTTAAACATACTGCTAATGATTCTCAGGATCAGAATGGTACAAAAATTCTCTTTGCATATCTACCATAGCCACCTTAAAAGAGCATAAATCACAATAATTTTTGTCTAGGCATGTTTACCCAAGGATGAACATTTGCCCCGAGGTTTCTAAAAGATGATAAGCACTCGTTTAGATTTATTCATTGAAGAGCAGGTATAGTTTTATGATCTCTAGCAAAACTGATGAATAGCTTTTAAAAGAAGCATTCTAATCATACTAAAAAAGAGTAGCCTTGTTGAGCAGAAAATGCCCATTGGAACGTTTACACATTGCAGGATTCCATTTACATAACATTTCCGATGTGGCAACGTTTCATAAATGGAGGCTAGACTAGTTGCCAGAGCTTGGGAAGGATCACTCAGAAAGGAGGTGGGTGTTGGTTACACGAGGGCAACACAAAGGACCCTGGCAGTGTTGGAACTCGGAGTATTGGAATGTTGACTGTGGTGGTGGATAAACAAACCTCTATGTAATTGTATTGAACTTAGTGCACCCACACAAGGGAGTACAAGTAAAACTAAGAAATCTGAAGAAGATAAGTGGACTGTATCAATATCAATATCCTGATTGTGACATTTTGCTATAGTTCTGCAAAATGTTACCTTTGGGGAAAACGGGGCAAAGGGTACAAAGAATCCTTCTGTATTATTTGTTACAGCAACTGTGTGTAAATCTGCAATTATCTCCATAAAAATTTCAATTAAAATAAAAGCAGGAGTAGCCAGTAAAACTAATCCACAGTGTTAGAAGTCGGGATGGCAGTTTTTCTGGTGAGAGTGGAAAGCGTGGTGACCAAGAGGGCATGTTGATGGCTTCCCCAAAGTTCTTTTTTTTTAGATATGGGGCTATTTACATGGTATGTTCACTTTGTGAAAATGATTCATCAAGTTGTATACTTATGATTTGTGCACTTTATGTATGATATATATATATATATATATATATATATATATATATATATATATATATATATGTACCCTGCATTTGAAAAAGATAAGGAGAGTCAACAGAGAGCAGAAGCCAGCAGGAGCTCCAGACACCTGCTGCTTTCTGCGCCAGCCCGGACACCTGCGATACTGTAGATACATAGTTACCACCGGGCAGTCATATAAGGACTTGAAATATCATTTGAGGGATCTGGGCATCCAATAGAGTCCTAGTTACATGTGTCATGAAACTGGCTCTGTAGTCTCTAGTAGACATTTTATAGAAAGAAAGTGTTTCTAATAAAAATAAACTAGAACCAATGACTTCACAGATAGACTCAAATCCTTTGTAACAACTTTAGAAGATCTTGCCTCATCCATTCTCTTTACTTGTTAGAACCATGGCCTATTTCAGTTCAAATGTAAACTGGCCCCCGTTTTGCCTGTTTCACCAGAGGCATGTTTTCCGACTGCCTACTCACAGCCCCTTGTGTCTAAGCAAAAAAGGGTGGGGGGCTCCTATTCCTCCCAGTCCTCCCTCTTGCAGCTAAAACACCTTGGGCCTCACACAACAGACAGCAGAGGAAGACTCTGAACGGTGGAAGAAGAGACCCTGAGAAGTGACACAGGGGGAGTTCTGGGAGTTTCTGTATCGCCTCCCACGTACCCCAGACAGAGCATTGCCAAAACTTCCAACCTGGGACCGACAGCAGGCACAGATGAAAAAGAATTCTGGAAAAGCCTGTTCCCACTCCCAAAGGATTGAGAAAAGGGGCGGCCTAACCCCAGACAACCTTTCTGGCAATGCCTTCCCTACTCCAACCAAATGCTAACAGAAAAAAATACCCCCGTGGTTTCAGGGGCACCAAGCAGGGAAAGGATCTGCCTTCCACCACCCAACAGAACCAGCCTGGGTGGTGACTGCAGGGTCCTACAGTGAGCTGAGTCTCCAGCCAGCAGCAATGACACTTAACAGCAGTAAGGCAGTGCAAGGCAAGCTACTCAGTGAGGCCCAATGGGAAGCTGAGCTTCCACCCCCATGAACAAAACCGAACAAGGTGGGGCAAAGCAGTGCTTCCCTCCTTCTGCCACTGGTATCAGTCAGGCCCAGTGGGGAGTTGAGTACTCACCTGACACCTGGTGGAACAGGTGGCAGGAGGGAGGAACAGTTGACACTCTGCTTCCTTCCTTCCTCTCTTCTGGTGTCAGTGGGACCCAGTAAGGAGATTGGCGTCACCCTCCCCCTGTAGCAACAAAGCAGGGGGAGTCAGCCTCTATTTACCCAACCTGGTGGCAGCAGAACCCAGCAGGGAGCTGATCTTAAGCCCCAGTTGGAGACAGTGTGGCAGTGCCAGCTGGTGTCCCACTTTCACTGTGGCCCAGCAAGAAACCGAACATACATGACCTTGTGCTGAACCTCGGCAGGAGCACTGTGTGTGCTCCAAATGAAGATTAAATAATATCTAGAATGTTCACAATATAATACACAGTCACTTGTTGCAGAATAATCACATGTGAATGAGAAAAGACAGTCCTCAGATGCCAACACCAATCTGAGTCAGATGTTAGAATTACCTGATAAGGGTTTTACAGCAACCATCACAAAAAAAGTTTTCATAAACAATTACAAAATCTGAAACAAATGAAAAAGTAGAAAATCTCATGGTGTTATAAAAAGAACCAAACAGAAATCATAGAACTGAAAAATGCAAAAACCGAAGTATAAAGCTTGCTGAGTGGGCTCAGTAGTAGGGTGGAGATAACAGGGGACAGAATTAGCAACTTTAGGACACATCAGTAGAGTATCCTGAACTTCGGAGAGAACATAGACTGGAAAAATGGCCACAGCCTCAGAGATCTCTGAAGCCTTAATAAGGGAGCAAAATTTCATATCATCAGAGCCCCAAAAGGAGAGGAAACACAGAGTGAGACTGAAAATGAACCTGAGTAAATGAGGACTGAAAACTTACCAAATTAGCAAAAAACATAAACCTACATTTTCAAGAAGCTAAGTGAACCCAAATGGGATAACCAAAGAAATCCATGCCAAAAATAGTATAATTAAACCTATGAATATTAAAGACAAAGAAAGCATCCAGAGAGAAAAACACGTTTTATATGAGAACATCGATTCAAATTACAGCGAGTTTCCCACCTGAAACCGTGAAGGCCAGAGGGACAGAGCATAACATTTTTCAAGTACTGAAAGAAAAGAACTGTCAACTCTGGATTCTGAATTCAGCAGAAATATCCTTCAAAAATGGAAGGGAAATAAAGACATTCTCAGATGAAGGAAAACTAAGAAGTTGTTGCTAGCAACCCTACCCATAAAGAATGGCTGAAGAAAGTTCTCTAAACAAAAAGATGATAACAAGGCTTGAAATATCAGAAAGGAAAGGAGTAAAACAGCAACTCAAAGTACTATCAAAAAAAAAAAAAAAGGAAAGGAAAGAAGAACATCAGAATGGGTAAAACTAGGTCTAAATATAGTTCACTATCCTACTTTTCATGCATTTCTTAAAACATATTTGATGGTAGAACAAAAATTGCACCATGTTATTTGGTACTTTATGTAGAGGAAACACCACTTATAAAACAATTACTTTTTTTTTTTTTCTTTTTTTTTTGAGACAAGGTCTTGCTCTGCCCAGACTAGAGTGCAGTGGCATCATCATGGCTCATTGCAGCCCCCAACTCCTGGGCTCAAGTGATCTTCCTGCCTCAGCCTCCCAAGTAGCTGGGACTACAGGTGCATGCCACCATGCCCAGCTAATTTTTCTATTTTGTTTTTTTGTAGGGATGGAGTCTCACTGTATTGCTTATGCTGGTCTTGAACTCTTGGCCTCAAACAATCCTCCCACCTCAGCCCCAAATGCTGGGATTACAGGCGTGAGCCACCATGCCTGGCTTGACAATACATTTTTAAATGGTGGGAGATCCCCACTCCTTACATGTGGTCTATGCAGAGTGACTTCCTTCTCTGGCACAGTATGTAAAGAGGGAGAACGTAACTTTATAGTCAAGAACTCTAATCAGCCAGGTGATCAGGGTAAACACTAACAGTGATAAGTCATGATGATAGTGTGTGCCTTTGGTAAAACATGATGAAAATGGCACCTTATCTCTGTGGTCTTCCTCCCGAGAACACATAACTCCAACCTAAACATGAGAAAAACATCAGACAAATGCCAAATAAGGAACATTCTGCAAAATACCTGGCCAGTATTCCTCAAAACTATTCAGGCCACCGAAAACAAGGCAAGTATGAGAAACTGTCACAGCCAAGAGCAGTCCAAGGACACAAGACTACAGTGTTAGTTTCCCAGGGCGGCCATAACAAATTACCACAAACTGGGTGGCTTAAAACAACAGAAATATGTTCTCTCACAGTTCAGGAGGTCAGATGTCGAAATAAAGATGTTGGCAGGGCTGGCTTCTGGAAGCTCTGAGGGAGAAACTCTCCCGTGCCTCTCTCTTAGCTTCTGATGGTTGCTGGCAACCTTGGCACGCCATGGCTTGTGGACTCATCATTCCAGTCTCTTCCTCCATCTTAACATCATCTCTACTCATCTCAGCAGCCCCCTGAATGCAGGATGATTTCATCTCAGGATCCTTAACTAATTACAAGTATCGTGTTTCAAAACAAGGTCAAATATTGAACTTCCGGGCAGGTGTGGATTTGGGAGATACTGTTCACTACAGTTACTACAGGTGAAATCCTGGATGGGGTCCTTGAACAAACAGTGGACATTAGGTAAAAATGAAGGTAATTGAGTACAGTATGGACTTCACTTAATAATAATGCATCAATATTGGTACATTAAGTGTAACCATATTAATGTTAGATGTTTATAATAAGGGGAACAAGGTGTGGGGCATATGGAAACTGCCTGTACAATCTTCACAATTTTTCTGTACATCTAAAATTTAAAGTTTGTTTAAAAATTTTTTCCAGGGTCCTACCAATTTAAAAAACTACCACTTTTTAATTGTAAAATATCAATAATTCCAGAGTAAAATAGATAAAGTTTAGCTGTACTAGAATATCAGGGTTCTTTTTCTACTTTAAAAATGAAATCTGTACATGCATCAGTAGTCCTCCTTTAACCTATGTTATTTTTAATTCAAGGAACTGAGAATAAATAGAATTACCACACTCATTAGGATGGCTGTTACCAAAAAAAAAAAAAAAAAAAAAAACAGAAGATAACAAGTACTGGTGAGGATGTGGTGAAATCAGAACGCTTGTGCACTGTTTTGGGGAATGTCAAATGGTACAGCCACTGTGGAAAACAGTATGATAATTCCTCACAAAACTAAAAATAGAGTTACCATATGATCCAGCAAGTCCACTTCTGGGTATATACCCAAAAGGATCGAAAGCAGAGCCTCACAGATATTTGTGCTCCCATGTTCATAGCATTATTCACAATAGCTAAAATGTGGAAGCAACCCAAGCCTCCATCAACAGATGAATGGATAAGCAAAATGAGGTCCATACATGTAATGGAATATTATTCATTCTTAAGAAGGAAAGAAATTTGAACACATGAACCTCAAGAACATTATGCTGAGTAAACCAAACCAATCACAAAACACTGTATAGCTCCACTTATGTGAGGTACCTAGAGTAGTCAAAATTATAGAGACAGAAAGTAGAATGGCGGTTGCCAGCGCCAGGGCAAAGGGAGGGATGGGGAATTGTTATTTCATGGACATAGAGTTTCAGTTTTACAAGATGAAAAGCGTTCTGGAGATGGATGCTGGTGATGGTTGCACAACATTATGAATTGCACTTAATACCACTGAACTGTACACTTAAACATGGTTAATATGGTAAATTCTATGTTGTAAGTATTTTACCACAATAAAAATAAAATCTTTTTATAAAAACGATAAATAGGCTGGGTGCAGTGGCTCGCACCTATAATCCTAGCACTTTCCATATAAATTTTTAGAATAGGCTTGTGCATGTTTACAAAATATCTTGCAGAGATTTTGATAGGAATTGCATTAAACCTGTAGATCAATTTGGGGAGAAGGAACATCTTTATGACAACATCGATTGTCTTCCAATCGATGAAGATGGTATATTTCTCCATTTGGGGGGGTCTTTGTTGATTTCTATCACCAGCATTTTGTAACATTCAACATACAGATCCTGTATATGTTTACTTAAGTTTATACCTAAGTATTTACTTTGGAGTGACTATAAATAGTATTGTGTTTTTACTTTTGGTTTAAAATTTTGTTTCCACATGTTCCAATGTGATTGATTTTTGTGTATTGATTTTGTATACCATGACATTGCTGAACTAAATTATTAGTTCTAGGAGCCCTTGCTTTTTTAAAAATTTTTATTTTATGGAATTTTGTATATAGACAGGTCATCTGCAAATAGAGACAGTTTTATTTATTCCTTTACAATTTGCATGCCTTTTATTTATTTTTCTTGCCTTACTATAGTGGCTTAATCTTCTGTTAGCCCTGGAATAGCTAAAACAATCTTGAAAAAGAATAAAGTAGGAGGAATCACTTTACTAAATATTAAGGTCAACTATATACCTACAGTAATCATGACAGTGTGGTATTGCTATAGGGACAGACACTTAGATCAACGGAACAGAATAGAGAACCCAGAAATTTGCCTACACAAATATGCCCAACTGATTTTTTAAAAATTTCTTATAATAAACTAAACATAACAAAATTGTTTTAACCATTTTAAGGGTACAGTTCAGTGACATCAAGTGCATTCACATTGTTGTGCAACCATCACCACCTTTCACCTCCAGAACATTTTTATAATCCTACACTGAGACTCGGTGCCAGTTTCTTCCTGCCCATGGCCACTGGTAACAACTCTTCTGTTTTCTTCTCTGTGAATTTGAATTATGCAACTGATTTTTGACAAAAGTACAAAAGCAGTTTAATGGAGGAGCTTTTTCAACAAAGGTTTCTATAGCAACTGGACATCCATAGGCAAAAAATAACCCTTGATCTAAACCTCACACCTATATAAAAATTAACTCAAAATGGATTTCAAATTTAAACATACAGTGTAAAACTATAAAACTTTTAGAAAACAACATAGGAGAAAAATCTTTGTGATCTAAGGCTAATGAAGAGTTCTTAAAACTTGACACCAAAATCAGGACCCATAAGGGATAAAATTGATAAATTGGCCCTCACCAAGATTGAAAACTTACACTGTGAAAGACTCTGTGAATAGTATGAAAAGACAAGCTAAACACTGGGAGAAAATATTTGCAAACCACATATCCAACAAAGGACTGGCATCTAGAATATATAAATAAAACACTCAAAACGCAACAGTAAAAAGAAAAAAAGCCAAAGAATCCAATTTGGAAATGGGCAAAAGACATAAACAGACATTTCAGCAAAGAGATAAACACATGAAAAGATGTTCAACATCATTGGCCATTAGGGAAATGCGAATTAAAACCACAATGACGTATCACTAGACACCTATAAGAATGGCTAAAATAAAAAATAGTGACAACACCAAATACTGACAAAGACGCAGAGGAACTGGGTCACTCATACATTGCCGGTGGGGATGTAAAATAGTACAGTCATTCCATAAAACAGTTGGGCAGTTTCTTATAAAACTAAATATCCAGCTACCACATGACCTAACAGTCACACTCCTGGGCATTTATTCCAAAGAAATGAAGAGTATGTTCACACAAAAACCTGTACACAAATGCTTATATAGCAGCTTTATTTATACAGTCAAAGATTGGGTGGCGGGGTGGGGGGACCACCAACAGGTAAATGACAAAACAAACTGTGGTCCATCTATACCATGAAATACTACTCAGCAATAAAAATGCAACATCTTGGGTGAATCTCTAGGGATTTGTGCCGAGTGAGAAAAAAGCCAATATAAAAAGGTTCCATGCTGTGTGTTTCCATTTGTATAACATTTTGAAATGACAAATGGATAGGAACACAGAAGAGGGTAGTGGTTGCCAGGGGTATGGGATTGGGGTGGGGTGGGATGGGGAGAGGGAGGTGAATGTGGCCATAAAACAGCAACAGGGCGATGCGTGTAGTGGAAATGCTTTGTAACTTGACCGAATCAGTGCCAACATTCTGGTCATGATATTGCACTAGAGTTTTTCAAGATTGAAAGAAACTGGGTAAAGGGCCTACATTTTCTTTATGTATTATTTCTTACAACTACCTGTGAATCTACAATTATCTCAAGTAAGAAGTTTAATTAAACAAAAAAAGAGGGCACACATGCTTCTTCCTCACACTAGGGAGGCAAGGACAATCTTTTTGAGGTAACCAAGCTGCATGTCGTTCCTGAATTGGGACGGCGATCAGTGACGGTCTCTCAGCCTCTCCGACCCCAGCATTCTAGTCTGGGGTGGAAAAATTAAGTGGGGCAATTGTTTCCTCTGACTTGCTTTTGTTATAGGGCAGAGACTTGCAGTGAAGTCAACCTTAGACAGTTTGCAAAACCTTAGGAAAGCTTAGAAATGTGACAGGGGCTGAAGACAGAATTCTGTTCAACTTTTGGCAAATGCAGAAATGAAACCAGAGAGTAATGTGGCCAATGGCAAGGTAGCATTAAATATTCAGTTGTGGGCCAGGTGCGGTGGCTCAGCTTGTAATCCCAGCACTTTGGGAGGCTGAAGCAGGAGGATTGTTTGAGGCCAGGAGTTTGAGACCAGCCTGGGCAACATAGCAGGACCCTGTCTCTACAAAAAAGTTAAGAAAAAGTGAGCATGGTGGTGTGCACCTGTAGTCCCAGCTACTCAGGAGCCTGGGCAAGAGGATCGCTTCAGTCCAGGAGAATGAGGCTGCAGTGAATTATCGTGGGCCACTGCACTCCAGCCTGGGCAGCAGAGTGAGACGTTGTCTGTTGAAAAAACAAAATAAACAAACAAGCAAGCAAAAACGCCCAGCTGCTCCTTGGCCAGCCCTGATTGTAAGTAGCAGCTACCTCCCTAAATGGAGCTAACAGCTGTGGCCCGAGTGGGCCCTAGGTTGTCATGTTGCACTGCGGCATCCCACATTGGTGTGGGACTGTCCCATCCTCTCTGGACCTCAGCTTCTTGTCTGTGTCAAACAGAAGAATGATTGTGTTTATCATAACTGCAGTCATAGTAAGGTTTCATGGAGTATATCTCGCCAATGTAGAATGAATTGTTTGTTGCCAGATCATGAAAGAAGTTTAAAATTATATTGCTTTCTCATTTGTTTTTTCTTAGTCGTGGTTCATCAGAATGTATTAAGATTCAGAACCAAAGGTTATATGAAATTGGAGGAAATATAGGTAAGCATTCTGTGATAACTTCTAAATTCTCTGCTTACTCTAAAACAAATATGCTTCTATTATTGTAAAGGTACACATTTTACACATTCCTTAGATAATTCACAATCAATAAGTTTCTGATTTTTTTAATCTCCTGTAAGAACAGTTGCATGACTTTTCTAAAATATTTTCAAAATTTAAATGAGAATATTTTAGTGTTGTTATGGAGTAGACATTGGGGCCTTTTCAACGTGACCCTTAAAGTTGGAAATTATCTTCCTAGACACACACAAAACAAAGAAGACATGATGAGAACTTTCAGAAGCATGCCAGCCTTTTTGTTTAACTTCCCTATTTCACCGTCACCCCAAGTTCATTCTTCCTGTTTCCCTGAGTAGGGGCGGGGCGAGGAATCCAAAGACAATTCTTCCCCCTCACGTCTGTGGACGCCCTCACAGCCCCACGTGCTCCCCTTGCTCCATTGCCCCCTCCACTCCCTCCAGCCTCGCCAGCCTTTCCCTGCCAACTGCAGCATTTTCATCTGAGTAAAAAAATTCTGGTAATTTCTCTCATCTTTACAAAACTCTCTCTTGACCCCCCTTTCATCTACTCTCGTTTCTGTTCCACTCAGAAGCAAAAAGTCCTTGACTCAGTTGTCTACACTGCACTTTCTGTCTTGCCTTTCTCTCTAAACCACTCCTGTCACGCTTTACCCCTCAGCACGCGGCCGGAACCGCTCTCTTGTCGATGTCACCACGACTCCCGTGTTGTGGAACCTGATCACTCAAGTCTGTTTTTAGGACTACCGAGGCGATCTGTCCCTTCTTTGAGAAACCTTTCTCCTCCCCAATTTCAAGGACACCCTCAGATTCTGCCTTTGCTCCTGCTTCACTGGCTGCTCCATGGGAGTCCCTCGCGCCCATTACTTCTTGTCCTCGCAGCCTCTCAGGGTTGGAGAGCTGCAGGGCCTGGTCCTTGGAACCCTTTCCTATTCACACTGAACTTCCTGGGTGGGCTCAGTCGATTCAGTCCATCTCACGACTCTAACTAAACACACCTGTGTGCAGATGCCACTCAAACTTGGGCGCCAGACTTCCCTGCAGATGCCACACCTGCACACCCAGGCACCAGGCACGGTGGGCCTCAGGGCCTTGGCATTTGCTCTTTCTCCCAGCATGCTCTGCCTCCCTCGCCTCTGCCAGGTCTGTCCATGGTGTCCATGGGTCACCTGCCCAGTGAGACCTTCCCGGCTCACACCCCCCTCACGTACCTTCCATGCTTTGCTTTTTTCTAATGTTCTTAGCGCATCAGACTTATTTTATATATACTCAATTTATTTGTTAGTTGCCTTTTGCCCCTACAGAGTGTTTTTGACTGTCTGACACGTTGCTGTACCCCCGGCCCTAGAATAGTGCCTGGCACATAATAACTTACAATAAACATTGGATAAATTAATGAATCAAGCAAGCCAAGCGCACGAGCAAATCTCGGTAGTTTTGTTTGAGACTTAAATATACATTTCAAGCACACTTGCACATGAAGCCTTTCACGTATGCTTGTCCCACGGAATGATCTTTTTGTTGTTACCATTTCCGGATTTCCTGCCTGTAGGCAGGTGTTGCATCCATAGTAAAGAAACAAAATGACTGTTCCTAAAATGAACTTGATTTGGCACTTCTCTAGCCCCCATCAAGTTAATGTGTGTAAAACCATTAGAGGACATGTGTTAGCATAGAAGTGATGAGTTTATACCTGCAACAAGTGCTTGCCGTATATTTCTAGTTGACGTGGCGAAGCTAGGAAACAATTTGCCTGTGGTTGATATGTCTGTTTTTTTCACAGTTACACATGAGATTTATTTGAAGCACCTGTTCTTCACAGGCTTAAAGAAACAGGAGGGAAGGCAGGGAGGGAGGGAGGGAGGGAGGAGGCTTATTAAGAGTACAGTGTACACTATTGTGGTGTTGGGTACCCTGAAAGCCCTGACTTCAGCATGATACAGTTTATCCACAGAACAAAAAACACTTCTACCCCCTAAATTTTTTGGAATAAAAAAATGAAAAATATTAAAGAAACTTTAGAATGTGTCTGCTTTCTTTTGGCTGATAGAACTGTGTTGGCCTTATTTGAACCTTATAGCACACACATACGTGTGCTCCTGCACACATACAGAGAAATCTGCATTATTAAAAATATTAATTTTATCTTTCTTTTAGGACAGCATTGCTTGGATCCAGATGCTTATATATTGGATGTATATCATGCAAATCCTCAAGCAGAATGGGTGATTAAGCCCCAACCAAGTCTTTGAAATACCCTCAAGATGGCTGCTATCGTGTGTTATACACCATGAGGATCCTACGTTTAGTGGGGAAGGAACAGCACTGCTTTGCCGTGTTTGTCCCCACAGCCCTCTCGGTGTTTCCGGCCCTGAGTGACGGGCATCGCCCACGTGAACTGTGGAATAGGAGCACCGCGGTTCACCATTTCAACTGAAATTTCCTCATGACATTTCTTTGATCAAAGTAAAGGAAAGAGGATTTAGTCCTTCCAGAGGAAAGGCCAGTCTTGAACGTGGAACTCTAATCATTTCTAGTGTTTTGACTTCATAGCAGAAATGAACTTGGCCCTTCCTGTATCTGGGGAAAAGCAACACTTGTTCATGTAGCCAATGCTACTGAACACGAGAGGTGAAAGAGACCCTTTTTTATGTTTATGTTATATACGTATATTGACCTTTTTGAGCAAGAATGCCAGAAATAGCCTTAATTTCTCCTCTGCAAAATTATCCAGATCTGCCTTCCAAAGAGAATCAGTTTCTAAAGTGAAACAGACAATATTTATGCTCTCACTCCTGCATTGGAGGAGGAAGAACTTCCGTTTGAAGAAACTGTATTGTTACGGACGTCATACTGTACCATGACTGTCAGCATTCTGGTGCAAATGAACTTGTCTCTACCATTGACTGTTGAAAATTGGTATTTTAAAAACTTATTCTCTTCCGAGCACAGGTCCCTCTAGTGAAACTTAGCTTGACAAAGTGTGTCTTACGCTTTGCTAGCCTTTGTAATCAACATTCACAGAGCTTCTATTTTTTCAGTATGGCTGTGGTGCTCAATGAATGTCTTTCCATATGCCAGGCACAGATTTCCTTTTCTGTCAAACATATCATTTTTTATATTTCATGCTATAGATGGTCACTTCCGCAGCCCCAATTTAACAATGCAGAACTGCTGAGAAATACTGCTATATCCAAGATTTATAAGCTGTAAAAGCAGATTTTGTTTCTGCCATAAATCATGGACATGACCAACACCTGTGGATTAGCATCAGGCTTTAAAATCAGATGCATGTTTGATAAGTTAAACTGTCTCACTCTCAAAATTCCTGCAGAGCCATTTTCCAGGCTTGCAATGGCCAGAACATGTAGTCCTTGCATTTCTAATTTAGAGCAAATCCAAAATGTGCTGAGGGATTGGACAGCTATGCCTTTCATTTTGAGATTACAGATATAGTCCTAGGGTTGGCTAGAAATGAATACAGAGTTCTCATTTATCCCAGATATATATTTTGGCTTGGAATCCACAGATAGAGACGTTGATAAATTTATATCACTTTTAATGAGATTCAAGACCCAAATGATTTTCTTGCAATTCAAACAATAGAGAAAGTTGTTCACAAATCAGAAAACATTTTTTGTCTACTTACTAAGTTTCAAAACATAACATGATAATATTTTAAGCCCATCCATATGTAGAAGAAATCTTTCATATGCTACATTATGCCTTGATGTCTATTTACAAAACATTGCTTATATTCAACATGTAGATAATTGAGTTTTCTGGCCTCTAGGATTTTGTTATGTATTTTATAGAAAACACAAAGATCCATTCATTGGATTTGTTTATTTGATAATTTTTATTTCCTTTGCCTAAAAACTCATTAAAATGTTTGTATTTATTCCTGCATTTCATCAGTTTTTAATATATGGCTGATTGGTGGCATGTGAGTTTGCATAATGAATTTCCAGTCTGAAAAGAATGATTTTTATCATTTTTGCAATTTAAACAACAGACGTAAACATTTTACTTTATGTAGTTGCCAATCCCATATGATGGCAGTAATTTATGCCCCACATATGGAAGAAATTCTTCTATGTACATATGAAAACCAACTGATTTTTCTCATTATATTTCCACTCAAATAGTTAAATTCTGTTGTGTTTATATCAAAATTTCATAGATCTGTTTATTTACTTTTTTATTTGGGAATTTTTATTTCTATTGACTGAAAACACATTAGAACCTATGCGTAAGTTCTGAAGGTTTTAAGATTTACTCCAGCCTGTCCCAGTTTCAAATAAATGCCTAAGAGATGACAGGTACAGTTTCTTCTCCACTTTTGTGTGATTTTAAATGGCAAAGACTTAGCTGAGTCAATAACTATAATCAGTTTATTCAAGAATGTGGACAACTTTCAAATAGCTATATAATATGGACGGCCATGTCAATACCAGTATCATTGGCTGTAACTACTGTTCTTAATCACAAGGCTAATTGGTTAGAGAAAATTTTAATAGACACACAGACTCATTAGTGTGGTTAAAGAGGCTATTTTTACTAATTTTATTCTCAGGAATAAACCCCTACAATAAAAAATTTTAAATACCTGTCACCTAAATATTGAAAGAATTTTTGCTTTATCAAGAGTTTTTTAAAAGTTCAATAATCCATAAAAATGAATCATACATTTGGAAACAGAAGAAGGACAGATACCACACTTCTGCATGCTTCTTAGGGCTTCTCGCCCTCCCATCTCTAGTGCTCTTGGTACACAACTGGGAAAATCGTACCCTTCAGGAAAGTATTAGAGGAAGCTAACATTTTAGGAATAGTTATTCCGAAAAAGTCATAGAGCTGGCTCACTTTTTCCTGCATTGTGCAAAAGAAGACTCCTTTATTAAGCAGCTCACTTGGGAATATGATTCTTAGAGTCATCACTCTTTGAACAAACTGGAATATCAATTCTTTACAATGTACACACAGTATAAACTACCTCACTTGCCTTTCTTGGTAAAGAAAATTAATGGACTTTAACAATTTTTGTTACAAACTGTCCTTGAGTCATTATTTAAGTCACTTCAGTTAGCTTTCAATGTACATTTAATAATATACGTTTAATGATGTAAAATATTTTTAGCAAAAGCTTTAAAACCAAAAATACTCCACAACTGTGATCTGTGGTATATTCGGATAGAATTCATGTCCCTTAGTCATTGTCTTGTGTTTCTAGATGCAGGTTTTTAGGAGTAGAAATTAATATCTTTTCTTTCTGGTATTTTCCACTGCTATCCATGTATTTCACTTGACTGGAAAGTATAATAAAGTGAGATTAAAATGTTTCTTCTTCCTAGCAAGCATATTTAACTATTCTTCACAAATGTTTTACTTGCCTTAAAAGACTATATATAAGGGGATTAAATTGTTTCTCCGACAGGCAGTTTTCAACTGTTTTCCATAAATATGTCACTTAATAAAAAATAATATGACATGGGATTTAAATGTTTTTTCAAGCATTTTCAACAGTTTTACACACTTAATTTAAAATGTAACATCTTAGGCATTTTCCAACTACTTCCTTAAACTAATATGATTGAAAAATCATATGTCACTGGAAAATGCCAATGTTAAATGTTTTATCCCATCTCAGAAGTTAATATTGATTCTTTTGTCCCATCAGCTTGTATTGTTAAGTAGAATATGTATGTTGCATTTTATCCATAAAAATAAAGAGGAAAAAACCCAAGAACATGTGTGAGAATTCTTTTTTTTTGACCAGTCTGGGGACACAGTGGTGCTGGTGAAAGTTGACGGTCTGTATCTGAGCCCGTCTCTGCCACTTGGGAACCAGATGGTGGTTGCGTGCAAAAGCCACTTGGCGCTATAGCGATGGTGGATGGTTGTGGGTAAAGGATAGACTGAATAAGCAAAGACTGTTTCCTAAATTTGTTTGAGCTGTTGCTTTGGGCAGGTTTTAGTACATGCTTTAAAAAATATACATAAATAAAAGATCTTTTAAATAAATACAGAAAAGACTTAACAAAATTCAATCCCCCTTATGTTTTTTATAAAATTAGTATTTTATTGTATATCTTATGTAAAAAGCAAGACTTAGAAATAAAATACACAAAGATTAGAAAAGAAAAAATAAAACCATCTGTATTTATGAATGATATTTATATAGAAAATCCTAAGGTATCTTTATTAATACTAATAAGATAATTTTGCGAGGTCTTGGCACACAAGATTATTATATAAAAATCAATTGTATTCTTATACTAGCAGGAAACAACTGGAAAATAAATTTTTTAAATTTTCAAGTATCAAAAACCACAAAATACTTATGAATACATTTAACAAAATATATGCAAAACATGGCTGCTAAAATCTGCAAAGTATATTTGTAGGAATTAAAGGGTAACTAAATAAGCATATAGATTATACCAAGTTTTTGGATTGGATGAGATGGATAAAAGAATTGGCTTGATATCAGTTCTCTACAAATAAAGCTATAGATTCAATGCAATCCCAATTATAACATCAGGAGGGTTTTTTGGCAGATACAGTGAAATTTGGTAGATATAATAAAATTTATAAGGAAATGCAAAGCATCTGGAATATCTAAAGTAATCATATAAAAAAAGAGCAAAGTTGGAGGACGTGGATTGAGTGACTTCAAGACTTACTATAAAGCTACAGCTATCAGGACAGTAAGTCTGATGCAGAATGAAGATTAACAAGTGCATGAATGAAACAGAATAGAGAGCACAGAAGCAGCACCCATTTATATGGTCGTTTTATTTTCAACGTAGGTACTAAAGCAACCCAATGGGGGAAAGGAAACTTCAACAGATGGCACTAGAACAACTAGATATCCATATGGAAAAAGAAAAAAACTTGACTCACTCACATAATATACAAAAATTCACCCAAAATGTATCATAGAGTTAACAATAAAACCTAAAACCATGAGGTTTTCAAAAGAAAACAATAGCTTTGGAGCTAGGAGTAGGCAAAGATTTCTTAGGAACAAAAAGCAACACTTACACAAAATTGATAAATTGGACTTCAACGAAATTTTTAAATGCTTCTTATTCAAAAAGACCACTAAGAAATCAAATGAGCAAACCACAGATTAAGGGGGGAAATATCTGTAAAATATGTTTGAAAAGGAACTGATATCCAGGATACATAAAGAACTCATAGAAAGACAATCCAATTTCAACATGGGTGTAAGACCTGAATAGACACTTCACAAAAGAAGATGTGTAAATCTCCAATAAACACATGAGAAAATGTTCAACATCATGAGGCATTGGGGAAAGGCAAATTAAAACCACAATGAGATGCCTGCCACTACATCCCCACCAGAACCATTAATATTGAAAGGACTGATGATTACAAGTGTGGAAGAACCAGAACTCTTAGACACTGTTGCTAGCTGTGTAAAATGGTACAAGACACTTTGGAAAAGGGTCCAGCAGAGTCTTATCAAATTAATCACACAACTACCCTATAACTCAGCAAGTCTAAGTACCCCGTTTCAGAAAAACACTTGTATAAGGATCTTCATAGCTGTGGTATTTATAATATTAAAAAACTGAGAGCATTGCAAGTGCCATCAACTGTGGTATATTTATACAATGCAACATTACTCAGCAATATAAAGGCAACAGCATGAATGAATCTCAGAAACATTACGCTAAGTAAAAGAAGCCAGACCAAAAGACCACATGCTGTACTATTCCATCTCTATGAAATGCTAGGACAGGAAAAGCTAAACAATGGTGGGAGGGAGGAGCCAGAACAGCAGGTGCTTCTGTGGGGTGGTTTGGCGACTGACTGACTGGAAGCTGCTCGAGGGACCTCTCTGGGGATTGGAAACATTTTATGTCTGCACTGTCCTGTCCAGGTCCATGGGCCACACGGGTCTGTTAAGCATTTGAAATACAACTAGTCTGAGTTGAGATGTATCCTATGTATAAAACACACACCAAATTTTGAGGACTTAATATGGAAAAAAGAGTGTAAAATGTCTCAGTAATATTTTAATATTGATCATGTGTTATGATATTTGAGAAAACTGGCTTAGCTAATATATTAGTAAAATAAATTTTAGCAGTTTCCTCTTACTTTCTAATGTGGCTACTAGAAAATTTATAAATGTGGTTTGCTTTATACTTCTATGGGAAAGTACTGTTCTATATTTTGGTAGGTGTTTGGCTTATACAGATGTATGCATTTGCCAAAACTCAATGAATGATCCTATGGAACCGAATAGGAAACCCAGAAGTAAATCCACACATTTACAGTCAACTCATTTTTGACAAAGGTGCCAAGAACATACACTGGTGAAAGGACTCCCTCTTCAATGAATGGTGCTGGGAAAACTAGATAGCCACGCACAGAAGAGTGAAACTAGATCTCCATCTCTTATATATAAAAATCAAATCAAAATGGATTAAAGATTTAAATGTAAGAGCTGAAACTACTAGAAGAAAACATTGGGGAAACACCACAAGACATTGGTCTGGGTAAAGATTTTTTGAGTAGGACCTCAAAAGTACAGGTAACAAAAGCAAAAATTGACAAATGGGATCACATCAAGCTAAAAAGCTTCTACACAGCAAAGGAAACAATCAGCAGAATTAAGAGACAACCTACAGAATGGGAGAAAATATTTTCAAACTACCCATCCAACAAGGGATTAATAACCAGAAAATATGAAGAACGCAATAGAAAAAAATAATAATTCAATTTAAAAATGGCCAAAAGACGTGAATACACATTTCTCAAAAGAAGACATACAAATGGCCAACAGGTATGTGAAAAAATGTTCAACATCACTAATCATCAGTAAAACACAGATCAAAACCACGAGATATCACCTCACCCCAGTTAAAATTGCTATTATCAAAAAGACAGGAAAAAACAGATGCTGGTGAGGATGCAGAGAAAAGGAAATATTCATACACTGTTGGTAGGAATATAAATTAGTACAGCCACAATGGAAAACAGTATGGAAATTCCTCAAAATATCAAAAATAGATGTACCATATGACCCAGCAATCCTACCAGTGGGTATATATTCAAAAGAAAGGAAATCAGTATATTGAAGATATATATCTGCACTCTCATGTTTATTGCAGCACTATTCACAATAGCCAAGATAGGGAATCAACCTAAGTGTCCATCAATGGATTAATGGTAAAGAAAATGTGGTTTATATCAACAATGGAATAATATTCAGCCATAAAAAATCAAATCCTGTCATATCTAGAAGCCATTATGTTAAGAGAAATAAGCCAAGCACAGAAAGACAAATATTGCATGTTTTCACTCATATGTGGGAGCTAAAAAACAATTGGCTTCATGGAGATAGAGAGTAGAATGATGGTTACCAGTGGCCGGGAAGGGTAGTGGATAGAGAGGATATTGAGAGGTTGGTTAACAGACACAAAAATACAGTTAGTGTGACAATAATTAACAAGAATTTATAGTATATTTCAAAATAGCTAGAAGTGAAGATTTGGAATTTTTCCAACACAAAGAAATGGCAAATGAGGTGAAGGATATCCCAATTACCCTGCTTTGATCATTACACATTGTATGCATATATCAAAAAAATGTGTACCCCATATGTACAACTATTATGTATCAATTTTTAAAAAAGAAACAGTGAGTGTTCATTTAAGATTTATGCATTTCATTATATGTAAATATTACCTCAAAAGAAAAAATCTACAAATAATACATAAATATTGAACTTTAGGGAATAATATGCATGCTGAAATATTTAAAAGGAAGTATACTGGTGTCTGCAATTTATTTTTAAATATGTTTAAAAATAAGATAGGGCCGGGCGTGGTGGCTCACGCCTGTAATCCTAGCCCTCTGGGAGGCTGAGGCGGGTGGATCGCTCAAGGTCAGGAGTTTGAGACCAGCCTGAGTGAGACCCAGTCTCTACTAAAAATAGAAATAAAAATTATCTGGACAACTAAAAATATATATAGGAAAAAAATTTGCCGGGCATGGTGGCGCATGCCTGTAGTCCCAGCTACTCGGGAGGCTGAGGCAGAAGGATTGCTTAAGCCCGGGAGTTTGAGGTTGCTGTGAGCTAGGCTGATGCCACGGCACTCACTCTAGCCTGGGCAACAAAGTGAGACTCTGTCTCAAAAAATAAAAAATAAAAATAAAAATAAAAATAAGATAGATTGATGAATGGATAATGATAGATCAATGGATAGATATGTACCAGACCAAATATAGTAAAATATTTACGGTAGAATGGTAGTGGGTATAGCAGTGTTCAATGTAATATTCTCTATCCTTGAAATTTTTCATGATAGAATTTTGAAAAAAGAATCCTAACAATGAATATTAAGCTTAAATGGTGATATATTAAACATTTTCTTCCTAAGCCAATGGTTCTCAACTAAGGATGATTTTGCACCAAGGAGATATTTGGCAATATCTGCAAGCAGATATCATCTCCAGATATTCTTGTTCTGGAAGAGTAACTTATCATCCCACTGGGGATGAGAGGATACTACTAGCCTCTGGTGGGCGAGAAGCCAGGGATGCTGCTGAACAAGCTACAGTGCACAAGACAGCCACATAACAAAGAATTATCTTGCCCTGAAATCACAAACAAGACAAGAGTAGTTGCTTTTTCTATTTCTATTCAGTGCCATACAAGGAATCCTAGCTAGTGTAGTAAGTCAAGAAAAAGAAAACGCAAAAAGTGTTGAAAGGAAGAAGAAAAACTATTTAATTTGCAGGGAATATGACTATAGAATCACATAAAGAAAATCCTAAGGAATCTAAAGTTAAAATTACTAGAATTAATAAGAACCTTTAGCAAGATCACAGGATAGGTCAATCACATAAATCGTGTTCTGCATATTAGCCAAAGACAACTGGCAAATAAAATTATAAAAGCAATACCACTGGAGGGGGAGGGGATGGGTGTATACATACATAATGATTGAGATGCACACCATCTGGGGGATGGACACACTTGAAGCTCTGATTTGGGGAGGGGAGCGAGGACAATATACGTGACCTAAACTTTTGTACCCCCATAATATGCTGAAATTTAAAAAGAGCAATACCACTTACAACAGCATCAAAAAACATAAAATATCTAAAAATAAATTTAATGAAATATGTGTAGAACCTAATTAATAAAAACCACAAACATTTCCAAGAAAAATTAAATAAGAACTAAGTCAATGGAGAAATAGTCCATGTTCATGGATTGGAAGACTCAATATTGTTAAGATGTGAATTCTCCTCAAATGGACCTACAGATACAATGATATTCTAATGAAAATCCTAGCAGTCTTTTTTTTTTTTGTAGAAATTGTGAAGCTGATTTGAAATTTACATGAAAATTCAAAGGATTTGAATAGTCAAGCACTCTTGAGAAAAACAATAAAGTTGGAGGACTTATTACTTGTTCAAGACTTATTACCAAGCTACAGTAATCAATACAGTGTGGTATCGGTGTAAAATAAGCAAAAAGATCAGTGGAACAGATTAAAATTGAGAAACAGATGCATACATATATACAGTCAGCTGATTTTTCACAAACTGCCAAGGCAATTCAGTGGTGAATGGGATGTCTTTTTAAAATATAATGCTGTAATTAGTGGGTGTGATGGTTAATTTTAGGTGTCAACTTGACTGGATTGAGGGACAAATAGATGGCTGGTGCAGCATTGTTTCCGGGTATGTCTGTGAGGGTGTTTCCAGGGGAGATTGGCCTGGCGGTCAGTGGACTGAGAGAGGAAGACCTGCCTTCCACGTGGGTGGGCACCATCCCGTTGGGGCCTGGCTGGGATGAACAGGCGGAAGAGGGATTCTCTCTCCCTGCTCTCCCTTCCTTCCAGAGCAGGATGACTGTTCTCCTCCTGTCATTGGAGATCAGCCTACAGGTTCTTGCACTTTTGAACTCTGAGACTTGCACCAGTGGCCTCCTGGGGGCTCTTGGACTTTCAGCTTTGAGCTGGGGCCTGTGCTGTGTGTGTCCCTGGTTCTGAGACTTCCAGCTGAGCCATGCTATGGGTTTCTCTGCTGTGCCAGCTTGCACAGGCCCTATCTTGGGACTTCTCCACCTCTGTGCCCCCCAATAAATCCCTTCTTATATATCCTATTGGTTCTATCTCTCTGGAGAAGCCTAATACCCTGGGATATCGCTTTGGTGGAGAAAAAAAACGGACCTTGACCCCTATTTCAAAAAATACAAAATGTGCAAGTTGGATCACAGAACTAAATGTGAAAGCTAAAAGTACGAGTATTCCAGAAAAAAACTTTGGAGAATATCTTTATGATTTGGAGTATGCAAGATTTCTCAGACAATG
Source organism: Lemur catta (assembly GCF_020740605.2). Taxonomy (NCBI): domain Eukaryota; kingdom Metazoa; phylum Chordata; class Mammalia; order Primates; family Lemuridae; genus Lemur; species Lemur catta. Next base: position 8,648,765 of record NC_059143.1, on the reverse strand, counting down.
TTACAGGACATTTTCTCAATCCCAAAGGTCGCTTCAAAACATAATTTATTTAACAATAACATATACAAGCAGATTGAAGAAAATCAAGAGTTTGGGCAGTGCTGGGGTCCCCCTTGGATTTTTTTTTTTTTTTTTTTTTTTTTTGTAAATCTTCCCCACAGCAAATTAAACTTTCTCTAAATATCTTCAGACAAAAATTGGATGGGGATGAGAAGCAAGAAGAATGGGAGGCAGGTGCTTTTGAAAAGTCTGACCTGAGTTTAACTCCTAAGTACATGTATACTCTTACAATTTGTGTACTAGCTTGTACCTAACCAAAATTCATTCTGTGCATTTGCTCTGCAATCCAGTAACATTATTATTATTATTATTATTATTATTTTTTTTTTTTTTTTTTTTTTTTTTTGTCACTGTGCAGCTGCAGGCCTGTGCTGGAGCATAGCTCATGTCCTTAGACCAGTACCAGTCCGTGGCCTGTTAGGAACCAGGCAGCACAGCAGGGGGTGAGCAGTGGGCAGGCCAGCAAAGCTTCACCTGTATTTATAGCCGCTCCCCATCACTCGCATCACCCCTGAGCTCCCCCTCCTGTCAGATCAGCAGCGGCATCAGATTCTCATAGGAGCACGAACCCTACTGCAAACACCACATGGGAGGGATCTAGGTTGTGTGCTGGTTATGAGAATCTAATGCCTGATGATCTGAGGTGGAGCTGAGGTGGTGATGCTAGTGCTGGGGAGCGGCTGCAAATGCAGACTATCATTAGCAGAGAGGTTTGACTGCACAATAAATGTGCATTGAATCATCCCAAAACTATCCCCCCTGCTGGTCCATGGAAAAATTGTCTTCCATGAAACCAGTCCCTGGTGCCAAAAAGGTTTGGGACCGCTGCCTTGGATGACAAGTGCTTCTCTACCATCACTGAGCTCCCCTCACTGCATCTGACTCCACACCACCCTGGGCGCCAGTCCGATCACATAGTAATGATCTGCACATATAAGTACCAAAATCAATAAGATCCCATCAGTAATAGTGAACTCACCTATCTAAAAATCTATTGCCAAAAAGGATCGTGGAAGCTATTTTATGGTTTCATAAATCTTTCATGTTGTAACTTTTTGTTTTAGAGGAATAATTTAGTTTCGTTTAAACAACAGACAGTTTGCAAATAGTTACAGTGTGATCCATTTCTAACAAGTAATCCTCAGTTATTCTGTTCTCAGATTATCAGTTACCTCATCTCTAACACTATAACTCTTGATTCAGCAATGAAATAGTTCAAGAAGTATGATCTAGTGATGCAGATATACAAAAAATATACTGAACATAAAAACTTAGCATCCTCTACATGAACTTAGCAAATTAACATCACTCCATAGCATTTTGTCAATAGTTGTAGGAAAAAAGACCTTCAAACAATACAGAATCCCAGGATGTCATTCTTAGCCACCTTTATGTGAAGGAGTATAGGAATTTACAAATTTCAAGAGTTCTTTCGGTCACAACACCAAATAGCAGTCACCTGTTCATCATTTGGACACCGTGTAAAATAATTATGCAAAGATTTCAAACTGCTCATCTGAAGCAAGGCAGGGCCAGGTGCAGTTGTCGTCCTCCTTAGCAATTCAAACGGAGGGGAATTATTCTCATTGGTCTTTCTGTGCCCACTAGAGCCAGATTCTCATGTCAATACATTGCACCTCCTATTGAGTTGAGGCAAAGACCCGTTTCAGGAGGAAAAGTTTACAAAAACCATGGTTTGAAAGCATATACATGCATCATAAGATCTGCCATTTATTTACTAAAAGCAATGCTCTCCAGCCAACATTTTATCTTCACCAGGTTTCCAGGTGAAAGGAGCTAGAAAGTTAACCTAAAGTCAGATTTCCATAGAGATGGAGAAGGATTATGTTAAAGTTTTATTTACAGCACAACCCACTTAACACACAGATATACAAAGACATATACACATAAGCATCAGGATGCAATTTTTTTCCAGGGAACAGTAATTTCCTTTTTATCTTTTGACCAATCCAATTACCTTATGTCCAACTAATCTTAGTAGGACTCTACTATTTTTATCTTGGCAATTATAGGTGTAAGGTTTTAAGACTAGAGTGGCCGGCACCAGAGAAAGAAAGATGAGCAGAGTTGAAAGGGATAAGTAAAGAGGCTTTATTGGGGTGCTCCCGGGTGGGGGTAATGGGTCCCAAGAGAGGGGCCCGGGCGAGCCTCATGGTCCCATGAGTGGAACCAGAGAAGCTGCGCTGCCCAGAAGTCTGGGTGGGCTTATATACCTTTTTAGGGGTGGAGGATGGGAGTTTCTCTGGAGGGAAGGTTTCAGCGGGAAGAGTGAGGAATTTCTTTGTTTCAGCTTTAGGGCGGGTATGGAGGAGTAGGAGGGGCTTCTTTTTCCATTAGGGAGGGGAGGGGTGCCTGCCACCAGCCTTATAATAGGCATATTTACATCAAATAATAGTACATGATAATGTTTAACACATCAAATCATAGTACAGCATAATTTTCATGCTTTTCAAGTCATGCTCCATTTATTTTTTAAAATAAACTTTATAGTGTATATTTAAGGTATATAACATGATGTTATAAAATACACACACACATATATATATACACATAGTAAAATAATCACTGTAGTGGAACAAATTAACAAATCCATCATCTCACATATCTCACATTATCCCCACCCCCCTCCCGCCCCCGTGGCAAGAGCAGCTATAATCTACTCATTTAACAAAAATCCTGAAGACACAACACTATTATTTACTACAGTCCTCACCTTGCCATTCATTCCATCTCTAGACTTGTTCTTCCTACATACTTGCTACTTTGTATCAAAAAAGCACCCTTTTGCTAAACCAGGTTAGCACAAGCGTCCCTTTTAAACTTTCTAAACTTAGTATGTTTCAAATTGGATTTTAAAATCCTTATGCCAAAATCCATTCCATCCATATTTTAAAATAAAATTCTGTTAACAGCAACTTTATCTTTTTAGTTCCTCAAGTCAAAAATCTTGGATCCGCTTGACAACTGTCTTCTTGTCACATCCCACGTCGGCCCCTTGGTGAGTGTGAACGCACTCGCATAAAGAACACAGGTGAGCCCGGGCTCTTCTGGCTCGCACTGTTAAAGATTTAGACTCTGTCACTTTCTGCCTCTTAAACAGCTTGCCTTTAATTATGATAGATAACTTTATTCGGCTTTCTCGGTATCTGTCACTACACGGCTGCAGAGGATCTTGATTCCATCCCGAATCCTTTGGCTGAAGCAGTCTGAGCTGCGCGGGGGAGCGACGGTGGTGGCGGTGCCCTGTCGTCATTGCTGCTGCCTTAGCCGTCTTGTTGTTGAAACTCTCCAGCGGACAGAGGGAATAGAGGTGCTTCAGATCGTCCCCCTACCTGGGGACAGTGGGGTGGCAGTGGAGATCAGGCTCCCGCAGCCCCCGGCCCCGCCCAGGGCGTGGGGAGGGGACGCGCAGGGCCCCCGTCCCTGCAGCTGGGGCGCGCCCGGTGCGGGGAGCCAGGGGGTGGGCGCCGTCTTGGGGCCTCGCTGCCTAGACTCGGTCCTAAACGTGGGCACGGAGAGCTCCGGCCCACATCTGTCGCGTGCGGCCCAAAGGGCGTCCTGGTCTTCATCAAGACCAGGTGTGGAGCGGGGAGCGTCTCTTTTTGGGTCCCCCCCCTCTCTCTCTCTCACCATAAACAGATGTGAACCTGAACGAGCCCGTCCTTCCAGCGGATCCCACGTGGCTACCTGGGCCTAAATTTTAAATGCTGACACACAGCCCCTTGCTGACGAGAGGTCACGCAGGTACTCTGAGCTCCCGGAGACCCCACACCTCTGTCATCCCTGGGACTTCCAGAGCTCCCCTGAACCAACCAATGAGAGCTAACAGTTTGAATCGTTCAACCTCATAAACAGACCTGATTGGGAACCCGGCCGGGAACTTTCACGATGAAACCGGAACCCCCCTTTTGTTCGCTGGAAGGCACCCTCCTTTAAAGGCTATGTCTCCCAGTTTGCAAACTGATCACTGGAATAAAGTCTCTTTCCTCCAAATTCCTTCGCAGAGAACTTTTGTTCACACACCCCACACACCAAAATGCCTTCCATACCGTTAATTTACTTCCCCAGAGGCAGCTCCCGGCTTTCGGCACAGAGAACGGACACTGAATGATAACCAAGGCGAGGCACCCCCGCCCCCGCCCCCGACCTTGACCTTTCATTCTTGGTGGATCCAATTACTAGGTACGGAAGGGTGATGGACACTGTCCTTGCGTGAGACAGTTTCCTGCCCTATTGCAATATGGTATTTTTTCTGTTTCATGGCGAATGAAGCTGTCCTTCCCAGGTGCCCAGTTAGTTGATAGCTTCAAGGACATACTTGGGTTATCTATTCCTATGTTTTTGGCTAGGAAATGCCTGCTGTCCCCTTCTGGCCATCCTGGAAGGTTCTGCCCCTGAGCTGGATCGCAGTCTCTTCCATTGGCTCCTCCTGGAACCTTGCTTGCTGTACCAACTCAGCAAGGCGTTATCTCTATTCCACAGACCTCTGCAAAATGTGGTTTGACAGCAAAGTACACAAGCAGATGGAAAACAATCAGGCGCTCCAGGGATGCTGGGGCCCTGTAAGAGACACCTTCTCTCTTCTTCCCAGCAGTAAATTACACCTTCCCTGACCATCCAGACAGAAATTGGGAAGGGATGGGTGGGAAGGGGGGCACTCTTGAAAGGTTCATATGAATTTTATTAACTAACAATCACTTGCCTACTCTTACAGATGTCATCTTATTTATGAACTTTTATGTTATAACATACAACATATAGAGAATATGCAAAGAACTCTAACAACACAATAATTAAACAGACAACTCAATCTTTTTAATGGGCAAAAGCCTTGAACTAACACTTCATGAAAGTATAGAAATAGTCAACATAGATAAAAAGGTACTCAACAGTCATCAGTAATCGGGAAAAGTAATTAAATACTACATAATCACAAGGACACTCAACATTGAAAAGAGATGTAATACTAAGTGTTGACAAGGATATGGAGCAACTGACATTCTCATACCCTGCTGATGGGAGTGTAAAACAGTAGAACCACTCTGGAAAACTGGCAATATACTATAAAGGTATATATATATACCTATCCTATAACCTAGAAATTCAACTCCTAGGGTATTTCCTAAGAGAAATAAAAACACATATCTACACAAATACTTGTACAAGAAAGTTCATTACAATTTTATTTATAATGGACAAAATTTGGAGAAGGGTTAAACACATGTAGTTAATTCATCTAATGGAGTACTACTCAACAATATAAAGTAATGAATTGAAAATACATGCAACAATATGAATTTCAAAAACATGCTGCATGAAAAAAAGTCCAAGATGAAAGAGTCCCTACTGACAAAGATTCTTCTTGACCTAACTCTACTGAAGTTCCTCTAAGCCCTCAAGGCCCTAATTTTGGACTCTGTAGGTGGCCCATTTAGTCCAGTTCTAGCGAGAATCCTGTCCGGCCAGTTTAGCCAAAATCCCCCACCACTGATATCTGATCCAATTCCTCATCCCCACCCTCCACGTCCTCTCATCCTACCTTCAGCCTGCCTTCAGCAATAATCCTGTGGGGCCCCTCTAACAAGAATCTCCCTAGCCTGGAAGTTTCCTGGAAGTACTTTTCCATCCACTGAGCCCTACCTTGCTCCTTGGCTACAAATCCTCACTTGTCCTTGTTGTATTTGGAGTTAAGTTCAATTCAATCTCCCCCCTCTACTGCAAAACCCATTACAGTAGTTCCCCTGAATAAAGTCTGCCTTACTGTCTTTAATGAGTATTATGAATAATTTTTCTTTTAAAATACTACATGATTTCACTATACATATGTAATTCAACAGCAGGAAAAATTAATCTATGGAGACAGACATCAGAAAAGTGGGCCCCCTGGAGAAGGGACTGACTGGGCGTGGGCATGCAGTAGTGCTGTAGGACAGCCCCCAACCCCCCAACCCCCCAACCCCCCCATCTGGAGTCAGGCCCAGCCTATTTTGTTCCCTTTCCTCTCCCATCGCTCTACAGCAGGGCCCTCTGCCTCAGCCAGGCAGGTCAGATCTGCCATGTCCCCAGCACCTGCCCCATCTCCAAGAGTCCCCTTCCCATGTGCTAGCACTGTGCAAACCAGGCCATTATTCTGTGAGTGCTGCCATTACACATTCTGCAGAGCCTGGTTACAGTGACCTTTTTTTTTTTTTAATTATTTCAGTAGATTTGGGGGTACAAGTTGAATTCTGTTACATGGATATATTGTATAGTGGTGAAGTCTGGGCTTTTAGTGTATCCCTCGCCCAAATACTGTAGACTGTACCCCATAGGTAATTTTTCATTTCTCACCCCCTCCCACCCTCCCCCCAGTTAAGTCTCCACTGTCTGGTATACCACTCTGTGTGTCCTTATATAGCCATAGCTTAGCTCCCACTTGTAAGTGAGAACATGCAGCTCCTGAGTTACTTCACTTAGGATAGTGCTCTCAGTTCCACCCAAGCTGGACAGTGGCCTTCTTAACATCTGCCCATACCATTCTACCCCCTTGTACTACAAGTTAGCCCTTGACTTGATAGTGTTTTAAGGTGAAAACATATATATGCCTGTGGATTCCAGCAATTTTCATAAAGTATGTTCTCCATTTTCCCCTCAACATGCAGTCTACTTGATATTTGTTGACAAATGGATGTTCAACATTTAGTCATGCATCCTTCCTAAATACCATGAATTGTGTTCGAGACAGCTGTGTGGACAGACCGGATGGCCTTATTGGTGAAGACCCATTTGTTAGGCCCTATCCTCCAGGCCCAAGAAGGAATCTTTGTTTTCAGGAACTTTGAAATGAAAAGCATTTCTCCTGGCCCTCCTATGGTATTTCTCTGGACATATTCAAGGGGTGACACACAATAGAAGGGCCTAAGAAAACTGTAATTAAATACAACTTTTGTTTCTCTGCTCTTTTTCTTTTGAAATGTAGGAGAGTGCCACTCACTGGCACCCTTGCTTCCTCTAAGACACATTTCCACTCTAGGAGCTTATGAGAAGACAGCCAGCCTGCTTGCAATGTCAGCATCAATGAGAATATCAGTTGTCTTAGTCCATCTGTGTTACTATAAAGGAATACCTGAGGCTGCGTAACTTATAAAGAAAAGAGGTTTATTTGGCCTACGGTTCTGCAGGCTGAACCTGCTCCTGGTGAGGGCCTCAGGCTGCTTCTACAAATGGTAGAAGGTGAAGGGAAGCCAGCGTGTGCACAGGTCACAGGGCAAGACAGGAAACAAGAGAGGAGGTGGTGCCAGGCTCTCCTTCACAATCAGCTCTCAAGGGAACTAACAGAGCAAGAACTTGTTCATTACCTGAGAACAGCACTAAGCCATTCATGAGGGATCCACCCCCATGCCCCAAACACCTCCTACCATGCCCCACCTCCAACACTAGGGATTAAGTTTCAACATGCAGTTCAAAGGGTCAAATATCCAAACAACAGCATCAACCAAAGTTAAAGCTGCAGGGAAAGTGGAAGAAAAACTGGCAAGATGAAAAAAGATTTAGTGAAAAATACAACACATTAGAGAATAAAAAGGGCAGTCTATAGGGTTCAATTCTAATTGGTCATACATTTTTGCATAGTTGATTAACCAACTAATTGGTTTTTATTTTATTGAAGATTTTATTGAGGATTTTCACGTCTGGGGCCAAAAGTAAAATTTGTCTAAAACTGTCTTACGATTTCCTTACCTTGTTTTGGAGTCAAGGTTATACCAGCCTTGTTAAATGGGTAGTAGGGTAAGGTAGGTTTTGTCTTTTTGGAAACAGTGCATTAAGTTTTTGAGGGGTAGAAGGAAGAGGCTGCCAAGGGGTATGAGGAAACTTTCGGAGGTGAAGGAAATGTCTCAAATGTGGTAACGCTTGCAGTGATATATACATATGCCCAAACTCATGAAACTGTACACTTTAAATATGCAAAGTTTATTGTATGTCAATTATACTTCAATAAAGTTGTTTTTTAAAGAACTTCACAACTTAGTTGTGAAATCTGTGCTTGGGCTCTGAAATGTGGTGGCAGTGCCCTGAATCCCCATGCCCATAGGTTCCCTGGGGAGAGGATCATTCTCTGCCTACTGCCATTATCCGAGAACAAAACACCAGGGAGGGCAGCCATGGGGAGAGCATTAAGATGTGCAGACCACTGAGAAGGACACTCAAGAATGTCTCCTATGCAAAATGACAACTTCCAGCGGAAAGATTACAGGAAAGGGACTGGCTCTCTCTGTGCTCCTTCGCAATATCTCAGACAGCCCAAGATTCCTCCAGCTGATGACTTCACAGTTGGTTTGAAAGGCAAGCTTGTTACCTCCACATTCCTCTTCAGTGTGGAGGGTGAGAGTTGTTGGGATGGCAGGTGCCAGATTACAGTTAACACCTGATGGCAGTGACAACTGAAATGATTTTAGGACAACCTTGGACACACAATGTGTTGGGACATTTGAGGAAAAAGAGAGGGCTTTACTTCAGCCTTCCCTGGGGTTCCAGATGAATGTGTCATCTTGGCCAACATTCTCCTTATGAACTCTAACTGGATCTGAAATCGCAACTGCAACATTCTTTAAGGAGTCACAGAAGCCAACCTTAAGTCATTTAAAGTGAGAACGAAACTTGAAGCAGTAGACAGAAGAGCACTCATCCAATCTGCCCCGCACCTGGTTGGAGGTATGAAAGGAATAAGGTCATGTCACAGTTGATGTCTGCAGCAGAGCTCTTGATTATTGCTATCAGTTCTTGAGATATTGTCCTAGTTGGGTAATGCCACTTGACAGGTGTCTTACAATCATCAGGAAGCGATGTTTCCATTACAAAAAGTACAATCTCCTTCCCAGGTGGAAAACTGCTCCCACACCACTAGTACCTCAGTCAAGAGGTCAGGGTGGGTAAAACCACCTATAAACTTTACTTCCCAAGATGAATAAGTCTCTTAAAAATGCTTCCCTGACCAAAAAAATCAGCATTCATACTTAAAAGAATCCCCAAATTAGGAAAAAAGTCTTCTTGTTTTGTGTTTCCCCCCATCTCCATTGTGTAAGGTTACCAGAAAGAGTCCCTGACCTTCCGCTTGGTAAAGGGTGGCCCTACAGAGACAATGGCTGCAGTCTATGCCCTTGGAAGCAAACAGGGGACTCCAGTGCTCACCTGCATCAGAAGAGAGCCCAGCAGCTGCCAACCTCTGGCTGGCCAATGGACACGGTGCTCTGGCAGGCCATGCTGACCCATGTGGGTTGTGCCCTCCAAGCTGGACTGTTCTAGGAGTCCTCTGTAGAGGAGATGTGGTAGCTGCCCCTCCTGGTGGGGGGAAACAATCTGTCTATCTCCCTTCAGTGAGTAACACCTCCTCAAAATAAAAATGATGAATGACAATCAGGACGAGCAAATGTATCAGGAAACAGAAACGGAAGTGCCAACCAATGTTCTCAGGTGCCTCCAGCTTCTGCTATTCCTCTCGCACCTAAGCACCCCACACAAGAGAGATAGCAGAAATACTGTCTGATGACGAAATGACATGCCTGAAGAGCAAAGGCTTTCAGAAAACCCACTAATTCAGCACACAAACTCTCTGAGCCCTGATGGGGGAACTTCCACAAACTCTCTTAACTCTAGAAATTCTTTTTAGCCAGCATCAGCTACCTCAGGCTCATCCCGAGTTGTGAATAAACTGTCATTGATCTCTACCAAGGACAATTATACGAAGTCAGTAAATTCCCTATGCAAAGAATTGAAGCCCCAGTTCAACAAGTGAACCTGACCTTAGTGTAGTGAAAACAAGGCTCCACCAAGGACCTCCATATTGGTCTGTGGATAAAGTAATGCAATTTGTGAAAGAGGAAGATCCTTAGACTTCAGCACTACTCAAATAGCTCTTCAGAAGATGTGAAGTTGGTGGAAAGTTCTGTTGTGTCTGAGGGGCTGATATGAGGATGAAGCCCAGGCCAGGATGAAAGCTAGACCACCACCGAAAAGGCCTTGACAACTACAAGAATGTTCTTTGTCAGACTGTGCTCCCTTTGCAGGGGTACAGATGCCGTCTTAATTTAAAAGTCTTTTTGTTGTCCTAAGCAATCTTCCTTTTGCAAAAGTTTCCCCTGAAGACTGCAGGAGTAACATTACAATTGACTTCTCTAAACAGTACTAGAAGTGGTAATAATAGCACATTCAACTTGGTAGTCCTATGTATCTTTTCATTTTTTAATTGTACAATTTACAAATATACTTTAAACAGGAAATGAGAAAATTTTTATTGATGTTACTAAATACTTATAAATAGAATAGCCAAATCCCAATGGATAAAATATCAGAGATTGACTATTTATATAAATAAATCCACAAAAATTTTAACCTTAGAAGAGAGCTTAAACATGCAACTAAATCATGATTTCTCAGCTTGACACTACTGTCATGCTGGACAAGAGAATTCTTTGTTATTGGCGCGTTCTGTGCATGGTAGGATGTTTAGCAGCATCTCTGACCTCGACTCACTAGAAGCCAGTAGCATCCTCCACCCACAACCGGTTGTGACAATCAAGAATGTTTCCATACAAATGTCCCCTGGTTGAGAATCACTGAACTAGATGTGTCATTTCTTTGGTGAATGTTTTATGTCTGGGGCCATCATGGTCCATTCATGCTGTTTCCAGAAAGGGAACAGCCATGTCAATAGCTTTCATTTCTATTGTTATTTTATATATAGTTTTTAAAGGAAAAGTTTATAAGCTTTGAAAATAAAAACAAAAAACAAAGAAACGTGGTCTGCCTGAGTTTAGAGCCCCCACCATTAGGCTGGTAGATCTCAAGGCAAGTCATTCTATCCTGTGTTTCTCAAAAGTCTAAAGCTGAAAGAAATGAATTTTCATTTGTAAAGGATTTTTCACAAGAGGCTGTGAACAGCTATACCAAGGAAAACCCCAGATGCTATTAGATGAAAGGCAGGTCTTAACAGATCAATTTGTGAAATTCAAAAGGAAAAATACAATTTCTGTTTTAGGAAAAAAAAATGTAACGTTGGTATCTGGAAACCTCATAGATTTAATGACCATCTTGCTGGGCACCGTATCGACCAAGTGAGAGAAATTCCTTCCTGTCCAGGAGCCTGGAGCCCTGAACTTGGGCTGAGGTCATGCACGTCTAGTTTTTCTATGTCCTGCTTTCTGCCTTTGCCGACTACCGACTGATTCCCTGAAAGGGTGTTCAATAACATTAACCATGGACAGCCTCTTCTGCCTATGGGGGTAACTTGGGATTCTCCCTCCACCTTCACCCTGTCAGGGTCTGAGCTGCTGAGACAGGAGCAGGGGAAGGACACTGCCTCAGTGCTGTCAAAGTGATGAAAAGGTATTTCATTATCAGCTCCTTACTATTGATTATACCTTTTCCATTCCATTAGAGCAGATAATTGGGAGTTGGTCCTAGGTGTGTTCAATGTTTCCTAACTACTCTGCTACTGACCCTGGGGAGTAAAAAAGTCTTGGATTTTAAGTACCTACCTTGCCATTTGCAATTTCTAGGCCACTGCTGATCCCCAGGAGAACGTCACTCACAGAGAAGGCAGAAACTTGAGGTGACATTTACACCTTTGATCAGACCCTGTAGCTTTTGTTGACTGAAAAACACAGGACAGAACCAAGTCAGGGGTGAGCCCTGCAGGGCCCTGGTTCAGAGAGGCCAGGCCAGGCTGGCTGGCTTGCATGCAGGGAACCTAGCTCTAGTGCCAGGATCTAGTGCCAACCCCACCAGCAAGTCACTCCCGTCCTCTGACCCTCAGTTTCCACGCCTGTAAGATGAAGGGGCGCTTTTAAAGAAGACATGTGCAATCAGCTGGGCTAAGCCAGACCTGAGCAAGAATGGGCATATTGTTTTATCCACTGACAGATAAGCATTTGCTACTTGGCATGGGTTTACATTTTGGATGGGTGCCAATCTTGAGTTCTACAACAATGCTATTCAAAGTGTGGGCTATGGTCTGGTGCCAGTTGGCAAACTATTACTGGTCCAAGGCAAGCTAAGCAGAAAGAATGGGAGGAAGCTTTAGGAAAGTATATAATTATCTGACACTTGCCTGAAGCCCCAGCACGTGATCAATATGAGCGTGTCTCGTTGAACAAGGGATCAACAGTTTGGGTGTTGGGTGTGGTCATATTGGTGTGGCATGTGCCATGTGTACTTGGAGCCATGTGTACAAGGAGCTGTGTACTTGTCATGCCCAGGAGGACCTTCTTACAATAGGTGACATTTTAAGGTTTATCAACTGTAATCCAACACTGCATAATCTGTGTGCATTTATGATTCATTTATATTTTTATAATCATTCTGGTTTTTAATTATGATTTTTAATATTACTATACATAAAAATACCCACATATATTTGGTAGCTGCATTAGGAAAGTAAGTTTACTGTATATGCAAAGTGCTAAATTCATAGTGTTACTTAGAGAAAGGTATTGACTAATGAAACCACAAATGAAACTGGTACTTAAGTGATATTTACTTACTGAACAAATTCAAAACAAAAAAGGAATTCTTTGTGAAAGAGAGTTTTGAGTAAAAGGCTGATAAAGCATATTTTCAGCATTTCACATGCAAACATTAAAGTTCTGGGGGGCTTTACACAGAATTGCTCTTCAGGTTACTAATTCTAAAAACCATTTATAATTGCTGAGAGATTAGCAAAAGACTGTATTGGAGTTACTTGCTTAAAAACACTGGGTAAAATTGACAGGAAAAGTAGGACTCAGGTACCATTTTCCAACCTAATGTGTTCAGGAACTGACTAATAAGATATAAGACCAACTCATAAGATAAACAAAATTAGTTATTTTTCTTTTCTTTTCTTTTTTGTTGAGACAGAGTCTCACTCTGTTCCCCGGGCTAGAGTGCCGTGGCGTCAGCCTAGCTCACAGCAACCTCAAACTCTTGGGCTCAAGCAATCCTCTTGCCTCAGCCTCCTGAGTAGCTGGGACTACAGGCATGTGCCACCATGCCCGGCTAATTTTTTGTATATATATTTTTAGTTGTCCAGATAATTTCTTTCTATTTTCAGTAGAGATGGGGTCTTGCTCTTGCTCAGGCTGGTCTCAAACTCCTGAGCTCAAACGACCCACCCGCCTCAGCCTCCCAGAGTGCTAAGATTACAGACATGAGCCACCGCACCCGGCCTGAAATTAGCTATTTTGCATTTGCAACTTGACTAATGCACTGATATTGCTAAAAGAACAATTGTGGGTTTTTTTTTGCATTATATAATTTGAACATGATAGTGGGTGGAATTTATTTTTCTAGCTTTATTGTTGCTGTGGTTTGAATGTATGTCCTCTCCAAAATTCATGTTGAAACTTAATTCCCAATGCTATAGTATTAAGAGGTATGGCCTTTGGACGGTGATTAAGCACCTTTATAAAAGGGTGGGATGAGCACTCTTATAAAAGGACTTGAGGTTGAAGGGAGAGCTCTTTTGACCTCCGTTTCTTCTGACATGTGAGGACACAGTGCTCATTCCCTCTGGTGCAACAGGCACCATCTCAGAAGCAAACACCAGGCCCTCACCAGACACCAAACCTGTCACTGCCTTGATTTTGGACTTTCCAGCCTCTGGAACTGTGAGAAATAAATTTCTATTGTTTCTAAACTACCCAGTCTGTGGCATTTTGTTATAGCACAAACAGATTAAGGCAATTATTGACAAACACAACTAGCTTTGTATTAAATAAAACTATGAAGAATTATATAGTCAATATATATGCTTTGGAATTTGTTTTGAGTAGGAGTGTGTTCTGATGGCACAAATGCAAAGATAGAAACACATTTGGAAGAGTTACCCAGAATGAGAACTTTGAGACTGAATGTAATCAGTGTGTAATTTCCTTCGTGGAGAAAAGTCTTGCTATGAAATATGGTAGCTTAATTAAAAAGTGTGCTTAGTGACACAGAAAAACCTAATGGGTAGATTTAAGATTATTCCTTTTATAATAATAATATGGAAGTTGATCATAACTCATACTACATCCTGAGTTAAGATTTTTATGGAGCAGAAAAATTATGTCAAGCATGTCTGAACATACAACATAAATTCTTCATGTTTCTACAAAATAAGAAACTAGTTTGGTTCTACCTTTTAAAGTGTAAACTAGACCGTCAGTCTTGCTTCTCCATCTGCTAGTTTCAATGTTTTTAATAATTTTTAGGCTTTCTTGAGAGGAAGAATGGCAACATATTTTGTGAAGAAATATATGACTGAAGGGCAAAACCAAAAGTTAAAAGCATGAAAGAACAGTTTTACAGATTTTTGAACATGTTTGACATGTTTCATAATTTTACAATGACTATCAATGAAGTAGGCAATGATCCTAATATTGGCAATCTGAAAAGTTATAAACAGCTTATGAATGTGACATAATGCTTTAGTTTTATTTTCTATTAATAGAAGATCCATACATAAGAAAATCATTACTCTATGTCTTTCACTGAAAGGTAATTTAAATAAAAGGCAATTGAAATATAACTATAACTTTATGGGAGAAATTATGGAACTACCATTTGAGGGATTGAAAATGAATTTTGAAAATACAGAATCACTTGTTTCATTTTGGATCAAAGTTAAAAATGAATATCTTGAAATTACTGAAACTACTTTAAAATTTCCTCTTACATTGTAATCAAAATTTTAGACAAGTTTATCTAATTTGAGTTTTCAAAACAAAACATAGAACTCATTTAGGTACACATTATCCCCTGCAAGTAGTGTCATAAACCCAAACTATATTAGATAAATTAACAAGAAGTGAGCACATTTGTGGAATGACAAAATGTTATGAGTATAATACGGATTCTCTCTATTAATCACCTATAGACATACTTTCAATGAATGTGTATTCATACCCTCATAATATCCCGAAATAAAAAAAATAAATAAAATAAAATAAAAACAGCACATTCCTATCAATGCTGACCCAAATGGCCGAAATGATCTTTGAGGCCAAAAATCAAAATGTCACAGTATATTTTACTAATGTTATAAAACTAATCTCTACAGAGTTCTCAAATAAGGAAATAAACTATTTTATTCAATTTAAAAAAAAAGAAATAATTTGAAGGAGGTAAATTAATCGTTGGTAAAATGTTTACATTTATTTTATTTCATCAGTATTACTTATAATATCCCTTTGCCTTAATGTTTATTATTTAGGTCTAAAACAAACCAAAAATGTTATCTTGAAAATAAACTATGACTTTTATAGCTAAAGTTGTTTATTATAAATCTTGGCATCCAAGTAGTATCTTATTTCAGTACACACAGCTTTTGAAAAGAATGATATGCTATAATATATATCTAAGGATGATATATTAAGTATTTTGTTCCTAGTAAAATAGTTCAGTGTATTTTCCCCTATTTCACATTTATTACTGTTTTAAACATTGTGAAGAGGAAACAAAAGTTATTGAAATAGTAAATAATCTCACAATTTGCTAAGAAGACCTGTGTACATTTTGTCTTATTTATCATTAGTGTTTTGAAATATAAGGCTTCTTTTGTATTCACATATATTTACACCACAGGAGCGAGTGTGATTTGGTGGAGGAGCCCGGTAGAGTAGATTCAGAAGACTGGAGAAAATCCTGTAGCTGGCTAATATTTTTAACTTCTTCTTTTCAGAATTGTGACATGTAACTGAGTTCACTGATACATGTAGAAGTGCTAACTAAGTACAATGCCTAGATTTATCATTTATCGATTGATGTAGTTGTTATAAAAGAGTATAAAAATGTTAGAAAAGTAAAATATTTGTAGAATATTCTCAGGAAAAAAAAAAAAACCTCAAAGAACTTTGGGAAATTTTGCCTGTCCCAATATATACAGAGCTCAGGCTCTTACTATGGGGGTGGTGTATAGGTTAGTTGCCAGAGCGTAAACCCAACTTTCTAATGTAGTCAAAGTTATTAATCTTTTATGCATTTGGGCTTGTTGTAATTCAGAAAAAGCCTTTTCTAATTCCGAGATTTGTAAAAACTCTTTAATGATTTCTCTTTTGCTTTCATGGATTCATTGTCTTCATATACATTTTTGAACTTTTTGGAATTTATGCTCTATAAGGTCCGAGGTTTGGATTTAACTTCTTGTTCCAGTTAGATAACAGCTTATTGCGACACTTTCATTGTATAAAGGTGCAGGTTATTCTTTAATTTCAAGGGAAATCATGATATGTCATTTTATTGAGTGCTAGCTAAAAGTTTCCTTTGTTTTACTTAGATTTCTCATGGTCATGAAAAAGAGAGAGATTTGTTGCATAAAAATCACATGTTGCATGATGAAGTGGCCAGGCTAAGACAGGAAATGGAAACAATAAAAATGGAGTGCCAGGAAAAAGAAAAGAAATTTTTGAAGGATACTGAAATTGTAAAACAAGAGAATGAGGACCTTCAAAGAACTATAAAACTCGATGAGGAAAGATTCAGGAAAACAATATCCCTGTATGTTGGCAAGATCGATGTTCTAACACATGAGAACATAATGCTAAAATCTGAACTAGAAAAAGAAAAACAAAACAAGGAAAGACTGGAAAGAGAAATTGAGTCATACCGTCTAAGACTGGCTGCTGCTGTATGTGATCGTGATGAGAGGCAGGCCTCAAAAAGAGACGTAGGACTTGTTTTGCAGGTAACAAAAGACGAGTGGTCTGCTACACAGGAATATATGCATTCCCATGCCAATAACCTTTTCCAGCAACTTCCTGAAGCTGAAAGTAAATTCAGTACCCTCCAAACTGAGTTGCATCACACGAGAGATGTTCTGAGAGAAAAGACTCTGGCTTTAGAAGGTGCACAAAGAGACCTGAGGGAAACACAGGTTGAAAAGAAGAAAATTGAATGCATGCATCAAGAAATGTTATTATTATATTCACCATTAAGTTTTCTTCCAGTTCCTCATTAAAATCAATTATAAATAAAAAAAGAATGTGTATTGATTTTAAAATTCTTTATGTTATATTTATTCTAATGATAGTTATTAAAACGTAGTTTCATTGTGCTGTCTTTAATAAAAAAACTAGCTTTGTATTATGTCTGCTTTTTCATTTCATTTTTCTAGTAAATCATTTTATAGTCTTCTACAAAAATATCAGCCCACAATGGATAAGAAATTTTAATAAAACAAAAACTTGTCTTTCACCATAGATAATTTGAGAAGCAAATAAAATTATATCCTCCCACAACTCTCCTCCATGTTCTTTTTATTTAGGCTAAGTTTTCATCTATGTGTTTGTGACTTTCTCTTAATCTTTGACCACCTCAAGGAATATTTACATGTCGATAGGATTCCCTTATAGATTAGAAAGATTTAAGTTTCAGAGAAATTAGCCGTCATAATGAAAGGCCCACTGGTAGAGTTGATTATTAGAATCAGCAAATCTCACTGTTGGGTTAGAAGAAATATAATTTAGCATCTTGCCCAAATTAGGAGTTGGTTCTATAATATATTGAGAACAACAACAGAAACGTTGGATTTGGGTTCTATAATGCAGTACTGTAGTCCCCACTTGTCTGCAGGGGATTCATTCCAAGACCCCCAGTGGATGCCGGAAACCATGGACAGTACTGAACACTACCGGGAGGACTCTAGAGGGATGTCAAGAGATTTTACCACACAACTCAGAACGGTGCACAATTTAAAACTTATGAATTGCCTATTTATGGAATTTTCCATTTAATATTTTTGGATCATGGTTGATAGTGGGCAATTGAAACCTCAGAAGGCAAAACCTTGGATAAGGGCAGACAACTGTATTGAGCAAATGGGCTCTGGAGTCAGCCTTCATAAGTTCAAATCTTGCTTCAGTAACTACCTACTGTAGTATCTTACTTAAATTACTTAATTTTTCCGTGCCAAAGTCTTTCCATTTGTACAGTGAGGATAATAATAACAATACCCACTGCAAAGAGTTGATGCAAGGATTAAATGAGATTGCATATGGAAAGCCCCTTAATAGTCCTGGGCTAGGAGTGAAATGGTCAATAATTGTTAGCTCTTCTTAGCGTTATTACTATGCAAAGCTCTTTCATATGCTACTAGCGAATTCAAGCTCCACCACAAGTTATCAGGTGGCAGTGAAAATATTCTTATCGACATTTTAGAAATGAGGAAATTCAGGCTTAGAGAATTCAATGACCAACGCAAAACCGTAAGCCAAGAGACTTCTCATTTCTAAAGCCATAAAAAGGCCCAGCCTCCCTGGCAAATGGCTGCCCAGCCCGGGAAATGGGGACTTTACCACTGTTCTGGCAGCTCGAATCCTTACAATCAGTCAAGTCCAAATCGGCCTCCTAGTAGCTTCCGTCCATTGGGTCTGGCCATGCTCTCTGAAGCAAGAGAATATAAAATCAGCCTGACATCCTCAAATCCGGAAGAGAGATCCCCAACTCCCCATTAAACGGCTGCGGCCTCGCCCAGAGGGTTCCAGTTCCCAACAGTCTGAACTGCCTTAGTCTGAAGGGCACAAACCCGGGCCTCCCTGCACCGCCCGCGGCCGCCCCTCCCGCATTCCCGCGTCTCAGAAGGGAAGACCGGCCTGGGCTTTGACACCAGGCCCCAAGGAGTTAAAGAAACCAGGGACTAACGGAAATTCTTGAGTTTTCAGGATGGCAGATAGGAAAAGAAACGATTTGCAGGAATGCTAAAACTCCCTCCCCTTACAAGATAACAAAACTGGCTGAAGTCAGTTAGAACCAACATGGTCGACTGGAGTCTGAGCAGAAGGGGGTGGCTGACGCTCCAGCCCGACTTTCCCCGTGTTTCATACCAACCCCACACCCACATCTGCACGTGCAACCAAGAAGCGGCACAAAGAGGTCACTGCCACGCCCAGGGACGTACCGGACCGCCGGGTTCCTGCACCCCAGACCTCGTCTAGCGGAAGCGCTGCGGCCAGGCCCGCACAGGGAGACGCCCGAGCTGCGCTCCCGCCTCCCTGCTGATCCACTTGCAATAAAAGCTCTTCTCGAAAACCAGGTGCCACAGTGTTGGCGTCTGTGCACGCCGGGCAGTGAGCTCACACAGGGTCCCCGCCCGCCGTCCCTGCTGTGCCGGCCACCAGCACCGTCCCTTCCCTCCGGACTGGCCCACGGCCCGCTCCACCTGCTTCCCTGTGAGAGCGAGCACGAGAGGGTGGCAGTGGTCTCACCACAGACACCGAGGGCTCCTCAGCCATCAATCCGGGCACCTCCCGGCGACCCCCACGATGTCCCCAGCGTCTCCCTCCCACCTCTCCCGCCTGGCAGTGACCCGGCCAAGTCCGAGACCACCCGGTCAACCGCCAGCCCAACCACCGGGTCAACCGTCCGGCCAACCGCCGGGAGCCACAGGCCGCTCCCAGGCCCCGCCCCTTGTTGCAGGTCGACTCCGCCCTCCCGTCCCAGCCACGCCCACCACCAGGCTGGCCCCGCCCCCGCCGGGTCCTCTGAGCTTCTGCCACTGTTTTCTCCCGCATAACTGTTACCCACGTCTCCTCCATAAAAATGACCGGAAGTCGGGAGTCGTGTCCAGAGACCCAGGCTGGGTGGGGGGCTGGATGCCCAGGGTCTGAGAGGCAGACCAGGTACCAGGCGACTGAGGTTTTCAGGCAAGCTTCCGCCCAGGGCACAGGCAGGGCACTCGCAATTTTCCCTCATGGCCAAGAGAAGGTCGTCCCCGTCCCCAGGGTTGTCAACGTCCTGGCAGGCCAAGAGGAAGCGCACAGGAAGGGCCGCAGGTGCTATGGTGGCAGTGCAGGGCAGGCGGAGGCAACCTTCACACAGGCGGATTCAGGGGAGTGGCACAGATGGAAACTCAGCTGAAGTCAGCTGGGGAAAGGGGGGTGGGGACATAGAAAGGTCGCCAGAGACAACTGTCACACTCCCCAGGACATGCTGTGCTTATTCCCCTCCCCTACAGCGGAGCCCTCACACAGTCTGTTCCTGCTGCCCAGGGTCCTTCTCCGGCCCTGGCCCCCAAATGATTAAATCAAAATTTTAAATAAATTTTCATTTGCAGGCCCAGTACGAGTTGATAAGGATGGCACTTATAGGTAGTTGGGGGAGGACGTTTGAGAGCAAAAGTCATCTGTAAAGAAATACAAGACACTGTCCCTGAAGTGACCACAAACACGGCTTTTTGTTTTGAAAATAATCTATCCTCAGATCTGTAGGGATGCATGTTAAACTTCACAGCATTTCTGCTATCATACATAAACTGCTTCTAACATTTCTGCTATGAGTATATGTTGGCAATGTGGCTTTGTTTCTGCCTACATGTTTCTAAAATCCAATCTGTGAACATTAACTTTTTAGTTAAAACATCAGCCAGTTTGTGGGATTTAATCCGTGTGGGTGGGCTATGCCAAGATTAAACACGTTGCTGTCATCTTTTAATTTTTTTTATAATTGGTGGTTAAATATATTTAACAAAATTTACCATTTTAACCACTTTTACGTGTACAGTTCTATAGCATTGAGTATATTCACATTGTTATGCAACCATCACCAGAACTTTTTCATCTCCCCCATTTCTCCAACCCCTAGACCCTGGCAACTACTATTCTACTTTCTATCTCTATGAAAAGTAAGGAAAAGCAATCTTGAGGGGAATGTGTAGTTCTGGTTCAAGTTTGAAGATCCGAGAACCAGGAGAGCTGATAGAGTAGTTCCAGTCCAAAGTCCCAGCAGACTTGAGACCCAGTAAGAGCCAGTGTTTCAGTTTGAGTCCAAAGTCTGGGGAGAGCCATGTCTCAGCGTGAGGGTGAGGGCAGTCAGGCAGGAGGAATTTTCTCTTACTTACTTTGGAGGGTGAGCCTTTTTGTTCTATTCAGGCCTTTGAAGACTGGACAAGGCCATACCACATTAAGGAGGGCAATCTGCTTTACTTAGTCCACTGATATAAATGTTAGTCATACCCAAAAACACCCACACAGAAATACCCAGAATAATATTTAACCAATATCTGGACACCTCATGGCCCAGTCAAGCTGACACATAAAATTACCAATTACAGGTATTGAATTTTGTCAAGTGATTTTTCTGCATTAACTGAGACAATCAGGTGTTTTCTTTTTTTTTTCCCCTTCACTCTGTTAATGTGGTACATCACATTGATTGATTTTTATGTTAAACCTTCCTCGAATTCCAGGAATAAATCCTTCCTGGTCATGTTGTATAATCCTTTTGACATGTTGTTAAATTCAGCTTGTTAGTACTTTGCTGAAAAATTTTGTGTCAATATTCACAGGAAATACTGATCTATAGTTTTCTTTTCTTATTTATTTATTTATTTTTTTTTTTGAGACAGAGTCTCACTCTGTTGCCCAGGCTAGAGTGAGTGCCATGGCATCAGCCTAGCTCACAGCAACCTCAAACTCCTGGGCTTAAGCGATCCTACTGCCTCAGCCTCCCCAGTAGCTGGGACTACAGGCATGCGCCACCATGCCCGGCTAATTTTTTGTATATATATTTTTAGTTGGCCAGATAATTTCTTTCTATTTTTAGTAGAGACGGGGTCTCACTCTTGCTCAGGCTGGTCTCAAACTCCTGACCTCAAGCGATCCACCCGCCTCGGCCTCCCAGAGTGCTAGGATTACAGTCGTGAGCCACCGCGCCCAGCCTCTTTTTTTTTTTTTTTTTTGTAGTGTCTTTGTCTGGCTTTGGTATTAGATTAATGCTGTCCTCATAGAGTTAGGAAATGTTTCCTTCTATTTTTTGCAAGAGTTTAAGAAGAATTAGTAATCTTCCTTAAATATTTGGAAGAATTCACCATTGAAGGCATTTTGTTCTCAGCTTTTCTTTATTAGGAGATTTTTTATTACCTATTCAATCTCCTTAGCAGTTATAGTTCTATTCAGATTTTCTATTTCTCATGATTCAATCATTGCAGTTTGTGGTGTTTCTAGGAATTTGTCAATTTCACCTACTTATCCAATATGTTGGTATACAATTGTTTATAGTACTCTATCATAATCCTTTTCATTTCTATAACATCAGTAGTAATTGATTATTGCTTTTAGCTATTTTGAGTTTTCCCTTTTTTTAAAGCCAATTTAGCTAAAGATTTGTTAAGTTTGTTGACCTTTTCCAAGAACCAGCTTTTGGTTAGATTGGTTTTCTCTATTTTATTTATATCTATTCTAATCTTTATTTCCTTCCTCCTGCTATGTTTGGGAATAGATTATTCTTTTTCTAGTTCCTTAAGGTATAAAGTTACAATGTTGATGTGAGATCTTTCTTCTTTTTTAATGTATGCATTTACAGCTGTAATTTCTTTCTTAGCATCCCCTAAGTTTTGGTATGTTGTGTTTTCACCTTCATTTGTTTCAAGATCTTTTCTAATTTCCCACATGATTTCTTCTAAGACTCATTGTTTAATTTCTACATATTTGTGAATGCTCAAGTTTTCTTTGTTGTTAATTTCTAGCTTCATTACCTTGTGATCACAAAAGGTATTAAGAGGGTGTACTCCTAGGAAAGCCTTCTGAGGTCACCAGAATCTCTAGCTGGGCTGAGTAAAGAAGTCCTCCCTGTAAAAAACCTGGTGCAAATTCTCAGAAAGGTGGCTGGTTCTTAAAATGCTGATATCCCAACAAAACAACAACAACAAAATAATAAGGTATACAAAGAAACTGGGAAATGTGATACATTTAAAGGAACAAATTAAATCTATAGAAAGTCACCCTAAAGAAATGGTAATACAAGAATTAACAAGAAAAAAAATCAAAATTACCAGATATATATCTAAATGAAATCAGGAAAACTACATGAACAAAATGAGAATAGCAACTGAAATAAAAACTATAAAAAGGATCAAAGAGAAATTCTGCAACTAAAGAACACAATAACTGAATTGAAAAATTCACTAGAGGGCCTTAACAGAAGACTTAAGTAGGCAGAAGAAAGAATCAGTGAACTTAAAGACAGGACTTTTGAAATTATCAAGGCAGAGGCACAAAAGAATATAGTAGGAAAAAAAAAATGAAGAGAGCCTAGAAGACTTATGGAACACCATCAAGCAGAACAACATATGCATTATGAAAGTTCCAGAAGGAGGATAAAGAAAGGGGCAAAGAAATTTAAGAAATAATTGATGAAAACTTCCCAAATATGAGGAAACAAATGGACATACAAATTCAAAAAGCTCAAGGAACTCCAACTAGAACACATCTAAAGTGATCTACACCAGGAGACCTACATCATAATCAAACTGTTACAAGTCACAGAGAGATTCTTGAAAGCATCAAGGGAAAAGTGACTCATCAGGCACAAGGAAGCTCCTGTTAGATTATGAGCAGATTTATCAGCAGAAACCCTGCAGACTAGAAGAGAGTGGGATGAAATATGCAAAGTACCAAAAGAGAAAAAATGTTGACCAAGTATACTATATCTGGCAAAACTGTCCTTCAAAAACAAAAGAAAAATTAAGACTTTTCCAGATAAACAAAAGCTAAGGGAGTTTATCAGCACTAGACCTGCCCTACAGAAAATGCTGAAAGGAGTCCTTCACACTGAAACAAAATGACAATAAACAGCAATACAAAACCATACAAAACATAAAACTCAGCTGGGTGCAGTGGCTCATGCCTGTAATCCTAGCACTCTGGGAGGCCGAGGCAGGAGAATTGCTCGAGGTCAGGAGTTTGAGACTAGCCTGAGCAAGAGGAAGACCCCGTCTCTACTAAAAGTAGAAAGAAATGATCTGGATCAGGTAAAAATTAATGTAGAAAAAAATTAGCTGGGCACATGCCTATAGTCCCAGCAACTCGGGAGGCTGAAGAAGAAGGATCACTTGAGCCAAGGTGTTTGAGGTTGCTGTGAGCTAGGCTGACGCCACGGCACTCTAGCCTGGGCAACAGAGTGAGACTCTGTCTCAAAAAAAAAAAAAAAAAAAAAAAATATATATATATATATATATATATATATACACACACACACACACAAAGGGAAATGAGAAGGGAATCAAAATGTGTCGCTATGAAAAAATCAGCAAAACACTAAAGAAGGCATCAAAGGAAGAAAAGAGGGACAAAACAAGCTACATAACATACAAAAAACAATTTAAAAAGTTGCAGTAGTAAATCCTTCCTGATTGTAATTATTTTAAATGTAAATGGATTAAACAGACCATTTAAAAGACATAGATTAGCTGAATAGATTATAAAAAAGCAAACATGATCCAACTATATGCTGTCCACAAGAGACTCACTTAGGATGCAAGGGCACACATAAACTAAAAGTGAAAGAGTGAAAAAGATATTCAATGAAAACAGGAGCCTAAAAGGAGTAGTCATGGCCATACTTATATCAGACAAAATAAACGTCAAAACAAAAACTGTTAGAAGAGACAATGAAGGGCATTATATAATGATAAAAGGGTCATTTTACCAGAAAGATATAACATTTATAAGCATATATGCAGCTAAGATTAGAATTCCCAAATATATGAAGCAAGCATCAGTAGAACTGAAGGGAGAAATAGACAGCAACACAGTAATAGTAGGAGATTTCAATACCCAACTTTGAATAATGAATAGAACAACCAGACAAAAGATTAATAAGGAAGCAGAGGACATGAACAACACTATAGACCAATTGGACCTAACTGACATATCTAACACTTCACCCAACAACATCAGAATATACATTCTTCTCAAGGGCACACAGAACATTCTCCAAGATAGATCATATTTTAGGCCACAAAACAAGTGTTAATAAATTTGAAAAGATTGAAATCATTCAAAGTATCTTCTCCAACAACAGTGCAGTGAAACTAGAAATCAATAGCAGAAGGAAAACAGGAAAACCCACAAATACATGGAAATTAACACACTTTGAAACAACCAATGAGTCAAAGAAGAAATCCCAAGGGAATTTAGAAAAGCTCTGGAGACAAATGAAAATAAAACACAACATACCAAAACGTATGGTATGCAACAAAAGTAGTACTAAGAAGGAAATTTATAGCAGTAAACACTTACGCTAAAAAAAGGAAAGATCTCAAATCAGCAACCTAATATTATCTCCAAAGGAACTAAAAAAGAACAAACTAAATCCAAAGTTAGCAGAAGGAAGGAAATAATAAAGATTAGAACAGAGATAAATAAAATTGAGAATAGAAAAATAATAGAAAAATATCAATAAAACCAAGAGTTGGTTTTTTTAAAAGAACAACAAAATTGAGAAACCCTTAGCTAGACTAAGAAAAAGGGAAGACTTAAATAGCTAAAATTAGAAATGAAAGAGGGGACATTACAACTGATGTCACAGAAACCAAAAGGATTATAAGAGAATGCTATAAATAATTACACACTGATAAGTTGGATAACTAAGAAGAAATGGATAAATTCCTAGAAGTATACAACCTCCTAAGACTAAATCATAAAGAAATAAAAATTCCAAACAGACCTATATGCAGTAAGAAGATTGAATCAGTAATCAAAAACCTCCCAACAAAGAGAAACCTAGGTCCAGACGACTTCATTGAAGAATTCCACCAAACATTTGAAGGTGAATTAACACCAATCTCCTCAAACTCCTCCACAGAATTGAAGAGGAGTGAACACTCCTAAACTCATTCTATGAAGCCAGCATTACCCTGATACCAAAACCAGACAAAGATAGTACAAGAAAAGGATATATAGACCAATATTCCTTATGAGCACTGATACAAAAATTCTATACAAAATACTAGCAAACTGAATTCAGCAGTACATTAAAAAGATCATCTACCATGACCAGGTGGGATTTATACTTAGGATACAAGGATGGTTTAACATATGAAAATCAATGTAAAATAAATCGCATTAACAAGATGAAGGACAAACCTACATGATTATATCAATTGGTGCATAAGAAGCATTTGACAAAATTCTTTATGATAAAAACAGTCAACAAACTAGGAATAGAAAGAAATTACTTCAACATGATAAAAGCCATATATGAAAAGCCCACAGCTAACATCATACTCAATGGTGAAATACTGAAAGCCTTTCCTCTAAGATTAGGAACAAAGCAAGGATGCCCATTTTCATCACTTCTATTTTTAACAGCGCACTGGAAGTCACAGACAGAGTCATTAAGCAAGAAAAAGAAAGAAATGACATCCAAGTTGGAAAGGAAGAGGTAAAATAATCTCTTAACAGGTAATATGATTTTATATGCAGAAATCCTAAAGATTTCACAAATAATTGTTACAACCAATGAATAATTTCTAGCAAAGTTGCAGGGTACAAAATCAACACGTAAAAATCAATTGCATTTCTTTTTTTTTATTTTTTTATTAAGTGTACAGGTGTTTTTATTACATGGATATCTTGTATAATGCTTATATCAGGGCTTTTGGTGGGCCTATCACCAGAATGGTGTTCATTGCACCCAATAGGTAAGTTTTTATCACACACCCACCCTCCTGCCCTCCCCCTTCATTGGTTTCTCAAGTCTTTTATATCACTATTTAAAATGGTTCATTTTGTATATATCACATGCATGAAGCCACCACCACAATCAAGATAGTAAGCAGTTCCATCATGCCAAAAAGTTTTCTCCTGCTGTTTTGTAACCTATTCCTTCTTTCACCCTGACCCAGGCATTTTCTAGAATTTTATACAAATATTATATAGTATGTATTTTTGTATAAGGCTTTTTAAATTTCAGCATAATATTCCTGACATTCATCCATGTCATTGTGTGTATCAGTAGTTTATTCTTTGCTATTGCTGTGTAGTATTCCATTCTATGAGTATACTATAGTTTATTTATTCTTCTGTTGATGGATAGTTGGTGTTTCCAGTATTTGGCTACCACAAACAGAGCTCCTACATGTATCCATAAATATTTGTGTAGACATATATTTTTATTTCTCTTTAATAAATAGCCAAGAATAGTTTCTTTGGGACATATGGAAGGTGTATGTGTATGTTTATAAGAAATTGCCAAACTTTTTTCCAATGTGGTTGTACCATTTTACATTTCCATCAGCAATGTACAAGCCTTCCAGATGCTCAACATCCTGGCCAACACTTTTAGCCATCCTAGTAAGTATGTAATTGGATTTCCTTGTGGTTTTAATTTGCATTTCCCTAATGACTAATGGTGTTGAGCATCTTTCTTATGTTTATTAGCCATTCATATTTCTTCTTTTGTGAAACATCTGTTCACATATTTGGCTCATTTTTATTTGGGTTGTTCATGTTATTGTTTAGTTATAAGATTTCTTTCTGTGTCTGGGCATAAGAGCAGGATGGCTGGAAATGAATTCCCTTCATTTTCTTTCATTGGAGAATTTTCTTATTTCACCTTTATTTCTAAAAGATATTTTCATGGGCTGTAGAATTCTGGGTTGATAAGCTCTTTTCTTGTAATACTTTAAACATGTGGTTCTGCTATCTTCTGGCCTTCATGGTTTCTGTTGAGAAATTTACGGCTGTTGAATCATTATTTCCCTCTGTGTAATGTGTGCTTGCTTTTCTATAGGTGCTTTCAAGAATTTTAGTTATCTTTGGATTCAGAAGTTTGATTATATGTGTCTAGGCATTGTTTTCTTTGTGTTTATTCTGTTTGGAGTTTGCTCCATGTCTTGAGTCTGTAAATTTATGTCTTTTGCTATATTTGGGGAGTTTGGGGCCATTTTTGCTGAAAATATTTTTTGTGTTTCAATCTTTCTCCTCTCCCTCTGGGACTCCATTTACACTATGGTAGATCTTTATATGGAAACACCGAGGTACCTGATACTCTGGGCTTATTTTTTCTATTCTTCATCTCTCTATTTGGTAGATTGGATACATTTTACTCTTTTACCTTAAAGTTTACTGATCCTTTATTTTACCACCTTCATTCTGATGTTGAAGTTATCAGGGATTTTTTTTTTCACTTTAGCTATTATGTTTTTCAGTTCAATATTTTTCACTTGGTTCCTTTTTATATTTTTCATTTTTCTGTTGAAAATTTCTGTAGGGCCTGGCACAGTGGCTCACACCTGTAGGATTACACCTGTAATCCTAGCACTCTGGGAGTCTGAGGTGGGAGGATCGCTTTAGCTCAGGAGTTTGAGACCAGCCTGAGCAAGAGTGAGACCCCTGTCTCTACTAAAAATAGAAAAATTAGCCAGGTGTCATGGCA
The DNA here is from genome assembly GCF_020740605.2 of Lemur catta. Taxonomy (NCBI): domain Eukaryota; kingdom Metazoa; phylum Chordata; class Mammalia; order Primates; family Lemuridae; genus Lemur; species Lemur catta. Next base: position 8,620,538 of record NC_059143.1, on the reverse strand, counting down.
CATGCCTGTAGTCCCAGCTACTTGGGAAGCTGAGGCAGGAGGATCACTTGAGGCTAGGAGTTTGGGATTGCCATGAGCTAGGCTGGCACCATGGCACTCTAGCTCCCGTGACAGAGTGAGACTCTGTCTGAAAAAATATATATATAATCATTCCATTCAAGTGCTTTTTTCCCAACCTTATAAAGCATAGATAAAATAGCTCCTTCAAAGTCTTTGGGAACTCCCTCTTGAGATTGGCATTTGATGATTGTCTTTTTACCTTGAGAATTGGTTCCATTTTCCTGGTTGTTTGTATGCCGAGAGATTTTGAATTGTATCTTGGACATTGTGAATGTCGCACGTTGCAGACTCTAGATCTGTTGTAAGTCTCTGAAGAATGCAAATGTTTTTTGTTTTAGTCAGAAATCAAGTATGTGATGTTCAAACTGTAAGTTCTATCCCACCTTCTGTGGTTATATGAATTTAAATACACACATAAATGTATACCTTTCCACTTAACTTTGGGAATTGCTATATAACAATCAGCAGGAATTCATGGATTTGCCTAGTCACTTTGTCAGCTTAGGATTCTTTCCCGTGTCCCTCCCACCTCCCTGATTCACTCAATTCCAGCATAACACCTAATAAAAGGAGGAAAAACTGTTCCTTTTTACATTAGCTTACTAAGAAATGCTTTCTGTAGTTCACTTTTGACCCTAGCCAGATCCAAAACTTTCCCCAGAGTCTTCATCCAAGTTTGAATGTTTTTTTCCAGCAAAACTTGAGTTTAGCCTGCCAGATCACTTTTCTACTTTTTCTCTTGTCTTTTTCACTCACCCTTCGTAAATCCCATGTTCAATTTACTCAGACCTCAAGGGTGCAGAATTACATTTAAACCACACAGCATTAATCATGCTCACTAGCTTCGTATCTGTACCCAAATCCTGCTCACCTATCTAGTCTAGATGGCAAAGCCTCCAATGCAGCCTCTGGTGTGAGTGTGTCTGCTCTTCACAATCTCCCACCTGTTGACTGATGTCCTCTCCCGAATGTTCTCTCTGAACACCTAACAGGGACACAACTTAGCGTTGTTCCATTTTTATCAAAGCTTTTACTATTTTGTATTCACATCAGACAATCATCTTTGGGTTTTGAAAACATGCTAAAAATTAAATTATTGATTCAATGCTTGATGCATATAATGCTTTGGCTAAAATAAATTGCCATAAACTTTACTCTTTCATAGCTATGTGAACAGAGACCACAGCTCTTCCGTATTCACACTGGAGCTCATGTTTTAATACTTTATAATTAAACATTATGCATCACATATACAGAGAGAAGACAATATCATTTCAAAATTGTTCCTCAGAGAGGAAAAAAATGATTTTCCATTATGTTCTCATCCAAGCCTTTGCTTCAAGACAGCTGCTATAGGTCCCCTTGGCAGACCCTGAGAGAGTTTGAAAGGAACGTGAGCTATGCCTTTGTCACCCTGTGAAAAAATCCCCACAGTTTTGACATTTCAGAATATATTAAGTTGAAAATTTCACTGTGTATTACGAAAACTGTTAAGCCTATAGAACTTCTTTTGGGAATATCTTGCAAAAGAGACTTATTCTGCCATTTGTTTTATGCTTATTAGGTGGCTCAGAGGAATTACATTTGCAGAGGACTTCTGAAATTTATAGGAGGAACTACACTGCCGAAGTATTTTTTGAAAATAAAAAAAGACTAATATTCAAACAACAATTATTTACTAATATCCTCTCCCAGGTCCTCTTTATATAAGCTCTGGGAGAAGTGCCCAAGAAACCTCCTACAGAACACAGACCCTCAAGGAGCTAGAGGGTCTTTGAGGAGCACGTCCAGTCTGAGGGAAATGGAGCGGAGCTAAGAGCCTTTAAGAGCCATAGCAGGTCCCCAACCAGAGCTGTCAGGGCTGCACAGGGCTATCCGGGAGGACCAGCAAAGGCGTTGGCAGGTGAAGACGTGACTACACCCAGTAAAACAGAGATGGGAGCCACACGCACTTGACATTTGTGTGATATTTCTGAAATTTTGAAAATTATAAGAAACATTAATCTGACAGAGAAAGACACCTTCAATACAATACAACTTCAAGAAGAAAAGAGAAAATGGTTATCACAGGGTACTAGGAGATGTACCCACCTTCACTTTGCCTTTCTTTGTAGTCTGAGCTAAGAAGATGACCTGATGCTTCCCGTTCGCTTCCTTTGGGCATGAGGAACTGTGCTGGACTGTGCCCGTCCCACCAGGAACAAGTGATTCTGAGGCTGATATGTAAATAACAAAGTTTGTGGTTGTGAGAAGGGTCCTGGGTCGGGTGCAGGGCAGAGCATCACTCAGGTAGGGACTGAAGAATTGTCTCCAGTGACAATTCCAAGCAAGTGAGAAAAGCAGGTAACAGTGTGAGAAGGGAGTTTGTCATGGCTGAAAACACACAGGATGTCATGTGACATTTTAAAATATATAACCAGCCATTAAAGAGTTTCCACTGGCAGTAAAGAAAGGAGCATTGCAGGCACAAAGTATTACTGTCGTTATAAGAAATCTAGTGGGGACTTCCTTCTCTCTGCATCACTACTTCTCTGGTCTTTTCAAAAACTTATTACCTTTAGAAAATAAAACATACAGTAACTGAAACCATTTGCAGAATACAACAGAAGTAAAATGTTGACTGAGATGCTGAACCGCTATCTTGTGGAAGCACCTCCACCCAAACCTAGCAATGCCTAGAAAATGGCACACACATTGCTATGCAGTGAGAGTTTCCTAGCGAGTTATAACGCCTTGGCTGTGGTCCTAAGGTCCATCTCGATGTTTCCTCAACCAGGACTCAGTGGTGATCTTGCCATGCCGTGGAGACCAGCACCCAAGTCCTGTGGCCGTTGGCCAACTCTTCTGCTCATCTGACCTCCATTCCTCTCGGGCCAACCAGCCAGGACATCTCCCTTCAGATGCTCTCGCCATCCTCTCAAACCCGACACATTCAAAACGTACCTCACAATTTCCCCCAGCGTAGCTCTCCTGCTCTTGGAACCACTACTCTCATTGCCCCAAGTTCTCCACTGAACCGCACAATCTTTTACCACCTAAAGTAACATATGCCCGCAGCCTCTCCCATTCCTGTACAGTCCTTTGGTCCCCACCACTGCCCTGGTCACCAGCCACCCCTTAATTAGTCTTGCTCACCCAGCTGACTGAGGCTGCACTCTCCAGCCAGTTTGTGATGTCACATGCACCACGGCAGCCCAACACTCCCTTGATGGAAAATCCGGATGCATCCAGGCATCGTGTCTAGTCTTTGTTCTACTTCCTTCTTTGCTGGGCTCTCCGGTCAGGCTCTGTCCACTCTGTCCTTTCCCCCCTCAACCCTTTACTCCCAACACTGTCCCTGCTTGGAGCTGGGCAGTCTGGACCCACGTGTCTTGCTCCCACACCCCCAGGCCAAGCACGGCCATGCTAGGGAAAACACCTTGCAAACTGGGCTGCCTCCCATAAATGCTGCTGCACATTCTGCAAAGCCTAGTTACAGCGGCCTCTTTAAGCCTTCCCAAACCTATCTCACAGCACTACAGTTTAGCCCTTGATATATGTTCTAAGGTAAAAATACAGATGCCTCCTGGTGCCAGCAATTCTAATACATCATTTTATTTATTTATCCCATTATCTGGTTCAGGCACTAAATTAGTGCTTAATTCATAAACCTGTGTTGATATATGGATGCTCTATATTCAATCAAGTGTGTATCATTCTCATTACAATGCACTAGTTTAGAGATGGCAGCATAGGCAGACAATATAGGAAAATCAATAATATATAAATCAGATTTTAAACTCCAGGTCAAAAAAATAGCAGCCTTTGTTTTAATTTTTTGTAGTGCCTTTTCTATATTTTTTATTATGAAGTATAACATATACAGAAAAGGTTATTGTCACATATATGCACTGTTGAATAAATAATTATAAAGTGAACCTTCATGTAACCACTATTCCAAATGCATTAAAGATTCTTAACCACGAGTTCACTGACACTTGCATGAACTTCAGGGAATTTGTGAAACCTCTATAATTATAGGCAAAATTAGGGGCTTTATGCATTTTTCTCAGGAAAAGAGTTTAGAACTTTTCTCAGAACCTTGAAAGAGCTCCTCTTAAATTTTAAATACTCATTAGAGCAACAGGGTAAAGACCTGTGACTCAGTAGCTGTGCAGTCTGTTTTTCTCTCTGAATATATTTTTTTCCAACTTTATTGAGGTATAATTGAGAAATTAAAATTGTGTATATTTAAGATGTACAGCATGAGGTTTTGATATATCTATACATTGTGAAATGATTACCACAATCAAGTTAATTAACATATCTATCTTTTCACATAGTTATTTTTGTGTGTGTGTGATGAGGACATTTAAGATCTACTGTCTGCAAATTGCAAGTCTACAATATGGTATTATTAACTGTAGTCACCAAGCTCTATATTAGATATTCACCATGGCATCCTTTGTTTTCAGGGCTTTGCCATATAATATTATAAAATTGTATTGGACCCTCTAAAGTATTTTTTTGGTGAAAATACTTGATTCAAGGGGTTTAAAACTGGTAGTGTGAGGGAGGTCATAGCAGAGTCTGGCATTCTTTCATCGTTCTGTTGCTTTTCACTTTGAAATTTGTGATTGCCAACCCACCATCACCCCTTCCTCATCCAGTATGAGTTTTAGAACCACCAGCCTCCTTGTAATATCAAGATACAATGAGAATATCAGCCCAAATTACAACTTCACAGAAAATGGAAGAAAAACTGGAAAGATGGACAAAGAGCCAGTTAAAAATTTACCACATGCAACACAGCAAAGGAAGTAATCAAAAGAGAGAAAAGGCAATGTATGGAATAGGAGAAAATATTTGCAAATATATATCTGATAAGGGGCTAACATCCAAAATATAGAAGGAACTCCTGCAACTCAATAACAATAAAAACAACCCAATTAGAAAATGGGCAAAGGACTTAAATAGACATCACAATGGTATTTTAATAACCACAAAATAGAAGCAACCCATGTGCCCATCAAGGTATGAATGGATAAACAAAATGTGGCCTATACATGCAATGGAATATCATTCGGCCTTAAAAAGGAAGGGAATTCTGACACATGCTACGACATGGATGAAACTTGAAGACATCACATTAAGTGAAGCAAACCAGTCACAAAAGGAAAGTAAACCAGTCACAAAAGGACGAGTCCACTTATTTCTGGAGTGGTCAGATTCATAGTGACAGAGAGTAGAACTGCGGTTGCCAGGGGCTGGGGGAAGAGAGAATGGGGAGTTAGTGTTTAATGGTTACAGAGTTTCAGTTTTACGAAATGTAAAGAGTTCTGGAGCTGGATGTCATGATGGTTGCACAGCATTATGAATGTATTTAATGGAACTATACACTTAAAAATGGTAAATTTTATGTTATTTCTATTTTGCAACAATTAAAGAGAATAGTGCTAGACTAACAGGCAGACTAAACAAGGACTTGGGGCACCAAAAATAGGTTTTAGAAAAAAATCTGATATTTCAGTAAAAGCATCATAGGAAAAATATGACCTTCAATGGACTTTGTTGCATGTTCTTTAAGATGTAGATTTATTTTAATTTTGAATCATTTGACACGAGGGAAGGGGTATCATAATTTTTTTATGCCCCTGGGGCCTCTAAAATTGCCAGATTAGCAAATATTAATAAAAAACACAGGATACCATGCAATATTTAGGGATACTTATAATGACAACATGCTCACCGGGTTTGTCTGAAATCCAGATCTAATGGAGGCCTGTGTTTGATCCGGCACACTGTCTCAGGGCCTGAATCCAGCCTCGCTGCCAGGGTTAGGCACCAGCTTGAGGCCTCACAACCAGAGTCAGAGCTGGTGCCTGACCTGGAGCCTGTGCCCTTCGCCATCACGGGGAGAAATCTAAACTCAGGCTGCTCTACTCTGGAGGAGAAGTGGGTGTTCCCTTAAGGGGATCCCTTAGGAGAGGCCTCGTGAACCCCTGTGACCATGAAAGCTCTGCGTGTGGGGCTGGGGAGCTGGAAGTCCAAGGCAGCCCTACAGTCTGGGGGCTCTGTGTTGGTTTCAGTCACTCTCTCACCCAACATGGCGGACCAAGATCTGAGATGTCAGAGCCCTTATCTCCCGCAGCAGCTGGTTTCCACATGAACATGGACAGAAAGGCCACCCGAGGCACAGCAAGAAGTCCCTTGTCCATGTGTATTGCAAGTGCACCTTCCGAACCCAGCCGCTCAGGTGAGCACCTGTAGTCTGCAGGGGTTTACATTCTGCATAGTGCACGGAGCTACAGAACAAGCTGCACTTCCACAACGGGAGGCTCTTTCTCTGGGGAATATCTTCATGCAGATATTTAGTTGGGAAGGAATTACACATTTCAAATACATCTGACAAGATGTGCAGATCATCACGAGAGTTCAGAAACATAAGCAAGGTATGGAGGAGGGACAGGGACGCAGAGCATAGTTGCCTTCCTTGTTTGTCACGTCAAAATCTCTCACAGACATGGGTGTTGGGAAAGCGGGCCGTGGCTAAGCCCTCTTGTCAAGTAAGCATTTGAAAAATGGAAGCATTTTTCTGATGCATATGGGACAACAGCCACTGTGACCCCAGCCATGGCCACAGAGCAGAACTAAAATGCTTGCAGAGGGGACCAAATGTGACTTCAGAAATCTGGGTTTACATTAAAAGAATATATCTATGTGGTTTTTACATTTTCCTCCTTTTCAAATTACACACATTCTCCCAGAAAATGTAGCTGATTAAGGTAAACTATTTCAGACGGGGAACAGTGTGGCTCACACCTGTAATCCTAGCACTCTGGGAGGCCAAGGCACGAGGATCACTTGCAGTCAGGAATTCGAGACCGGCCTGAGCAAGAGACCCCATCTCTACTACAAATAGAAAAATTAGACTGGCGTGGTGGTGCATGCCTGTAGTCTCAGCTACTCCAGAGGCTGAGTCAGGAGGATCGCTTGAACCCAGGAGTTTGAGGTTGCTGTGAGCCATGATGATGCCACTGCCCTCTAGCAAGGGTGACAGAGTGAGACTCTGTCTCAAAAACGAACAAACAAACAAAAATACCTCTAAATGTTACAGCACCAGCTCTCAGGAACTAATTCCACTACCAATCTCCAATTATAAAAAGAAAAAAAGGGAAACTGTTTGATTTCAAGGGGCGAAAATAAAATTGACAATAAAGGAAAAGCTAACTAGTGATGGCATCTTTTTTGTGTGTCCTGCAAAATGTGCTGTTAGGTCGGGTCCTGACAGAACAAGGATGGGTCCAGCTGAGGCTCCGTCTCCTTCCACTGTGCCTTGCGCCTCCTACAACTCACCGAGCCTCACAGCGCACACAGTTGGCGCCTCTTCTGGAATGTAACCAGTGACATTACTTGTGTGCTGTAGAAATTGGAGTTTCTTAAAGTTTTCATAAAGAAATGAAAGCCTTCATTCTCTGCTCTAATCTATTGTAATCTGTCGTGATACTTTATTTTTTTAAAAGCTCAAATTGAAAACCAAAAAACTGTCAAGTAATCAATAGAACATTCAATGTTTGCAAAGATTCGTTTTTAAAAAAACTTTAAAAAAGAGAGCCAATGAATTCAATTTACGTTTCAGACTATTTAATGGAGGTATTTGTTGTACATGTGGTTTTAGTTTAACAAACACAACATATCTCTCTAGAAACACTTAACCTGAGTCGGAAATGAAATCTGAACCGAAGAGATTTTAATTCACAAATGCAAGTCTCCTCAAGATATTGGCAATAGTTCCAACTGAGGATTGCGCCTGAAGTTCAGGACTCAGTCCCGGGACAGGAATGAGGGAAAACTCCTTGTCGCTCGAAGGCCCTGCTGAGGTCGTAGTGCTGCACCTGGGCGCCCTTGGCGAATGCAAGCTTGCGCAGGCAGCCCCGGAACGAGGCGCGGCTGCTCAGGCAGTTTTGCTTGACGTCGGCTGTGCAGGAAGGAAGACAAATCTTGCTTAATTTTGTTGACATGACATCGGTAGTACAGTAAGAACACAAATAATCTCAGGTGGGTTCTCCATCAAAATTAGAAGAATATTTCTCACACGTGTGGCTTTGGTGAATAGCAAAAGTCATCGAAAACTTTTAATATGTGTGGCCGGGTGCGGTGGCTCACGCCTGTAATCCTAGCCCTCTGGGAGGCCGAGGCGGGTGGATCGCTCAAAGGTCAGGAGTTGGAGACCAGCCTGAGCAAGAGCGAGACCCCGTCTCTACTAAAAAAATAGAAATAAATTATCTGGCCAACTAAAATATATACAGAAAAAAATTAGCCGGGCCTGGTGGTGCATGCCTGTAGTCCCAGCTACTCGGGAGGCTGAGGCAGGAGGATCGCTTAAGCCCAGGAGTTTGAGGTTGCTATGAGCTAGGCTGATGCCACGGCACTCACTCTAGACCGAGCAACAGAGTGAGACTCTGTCTCAAAAAAAAAACAAAAAAAAACTTTTAATATGTGATAATTTTAAGGCATACAACACATGTTTACTCGTAACAATTCCTTGGAACATCTGAAATGATAATTCTAACCTAAAATGGCCATGAGCGGATGAGCCACACGCTTGTTCCGTAAAATGGTTACCCAGTCCTAAAAGTCACTGATTCCCAAAGGAGTCATCTAAGACGGTTCACCTCAGTGAAGTCATCCAGCCTACTTGATGTCAGACCCCACCTTCTCGAGGTCTTACCTAATGATGAGCTTGTAGGTGTAGATTAAGTTTCCCAAGAATTCCCAGGTATTTGAAATAGCTTTTGTAAATGACAAAGCGTTTGCCACCCAAACCATGTATCTTTCGCAATCCCTATTCTACATGCATCTGAACTAAGACGTCCCCCAGGGGCAGTGCCCCTTAGACGTGGAAGAGCAGGGCAGATGTCCGTACTTACCGGGATAGCCGCCAACATAAATGGGGTTGTTGGTGTCCGCCGAGGTGGACTGGGTGTGTGGGCTTTCAGCACCAACTGCATTTCCATCGACAATCAGAGTGAGGCGGTGTTTGCTTTTGTTAGCGTGCAGCGTGTGCCATCTCCCATCACAGAGCACGCTGGCAGCCCTGGGCTCGTATGTGGCTGTTATCCTCCCAGCACCATTGTTGACATGAAACAAGAGCTAAACAAAGCCAACATATCTTGATGAGTTTTTCCATATTTAAGGAACACAGTGCATTTGTATAGTAAGTGCTCTTGGAGTGGATAAAATCACAACATTCTTTTAAAAAAGAGAGCTAACTATGAAAAACAAACTATAGTTTTGGAAAATCACCTCTTTTTTTCTTTAAATTTTGACCCTTTTACTTATTATTTTTTTTTATTTCAGAATATTATGGGGGTGCAAACATTTTGGTTACAAATAATGCCTTTGCCTTGCCCAAGCCAGAGCTACAAGCAGGCCCATCCCCAAAGGAAAAATAAATAGCCTCTTAAATGAGTCAGATGTTCACCCATTCCCCAAATTTCAGAAAGTGCAAATGGCCACCTCCATGAGGACAAGCCCAGCCAGCTGGCACCCTTAAATTAGTGATTCATTGTCAAGGCATTTCAGGACATTTCAGCAGTTACTGGGCGTACTGAAGCTGTCAGTTCATACTAATTGGGAACATCTCTGAGGGGATATTAATATTTACTCACTCCCTTCTCCCCAAGCTGCAGATGCTCTGTGGCAGAGAGTGGTGACAAAAAACTCAGAATGTGACGGTACTTAGAGATAGGGCCTTCAAAGAGGTGATTAAAGTGAGGTCACTAGGGTGGCCCAAATCCAACCTGACTGTGTCCTACAAAGAGGAGAGATTAGGACACAGAGATGGGGACACAGGGAGAATGTGGCCATCTGCAAACCCAGGAGAGAGGCCTCAGAAGAAACCACCTGGATGACACCTTGACCTTGGAGCTGGTCTCCAGAATTGTAAGAAAATCAATTTCTGTGGTTTGAGCCACCCAGTCTGTGCTACTTTGTTCTGGCACCCTGAGCAGGCTGAGACGGGAAGAATTTCAAGTGCACTGTTGGAAGGTTCTTATGCTCTACGTGGAGCTACTTGGTATTATTTCAAGGAGGTCTGCGACAAATTAAAGATATACATTATAAACCCTTGGGCAGCCACTAAAAAAAGTTGAAAAAGAACAATAAATAAAAGGGCAATAATAGAAGTAAAATATATAATATACCAGAAAATCATATTTTTTTTGCAGCTATTACACTTCTGATAACATTTGTTTAGATGTCACATAAAAATGTGCAAATAGATGCAAAATTTTTCAAAATTCTTTTAAGGTACAAATGAGGGAAAAAGTTGGCTACAAGTTCCCGTCTAGAGAGGCAGCAGGTTGTAGAGGCAGTTGTGTTTCGACATGAAGTAACAGGAGGAGAGGCGGAAGGCAATGGGCTAGTGGGAACTTCTTAGAGCCTTCCCACCCCGATCTAGGATATCCAGGGGTCAAAGCCCAGTGGGGAGTAAGTAGAAGAATACAAAAATAGCCGGATCAATCTGGGGGAATCTAGACCAGAGAGACTTGTTCCTGGCCTTCCAGGAGGCGTAGCTCTGGAAAATGCAAGTGTCTTCCTCCTACGACAAGAGTTGGCCACAGTGCAGTAGAAATGGTGGCAAAATGCAGTGAGGTAGAGAGAGGACCCAAGCGTCCACCAACCCCAATTCCGCATGGCCCACATGTGGCATTGCAGATACTCCCAAGTTCTGCCCATGACAACCAGGATGGCAAGCCTGATCCACGAGGGACATCAGCCAAACTCTCCAGGAGCCGTCCCCAAGCAGCTGAGACCCCAGACCACTTCCTGCAAGAGGCTGTCCCTGGAGACGGGTGGGGGGGGGTGGGGAATGAGCTCTGAGAAGGAAAGGGCCATCTGCTCCCTGCCTGCGCCCTGGTGGCCGCAAAGGGGCGAGGAGGGAGAATGAGACCTGGGAGAGACCCTGAAGGAGGTGGTGTTCAAGCAGAATGGACTAAAGTAATGGAAACTGTTGGGTTCATGTTGTTCCCAGCGTGAGAGGGACATGAAAGGCTGAGAAGAAACAGCAGAGTAGTTACAGAAAAAGATTATATATTTTGCATAAAAAAATTAGAGTGTGGCACCTCCATTCCAAAGAGTAACACTCCACAATAAAAAGGAATGGACTGCTGGTACACACAACCCCTGGAGGAATCTCTCAGAAACTAGGCTGAGTGTCAAAAGCCAATCTCGAGAGGCTGCCTGCTGCTCGAATGCATGTACAGGACACGGGTGCAACAACAGTGAGAGGGAGACCAGATGAGTGGGTGCCAGGGGTTAGGGATGCAGGGGGTGCGTGTGGCCAGGAAGGGGTGCCTGGGGGGCCTGTGGTGATGGTCACACATTTGTATCACGACTGCATGTGATAAAATTGTGTAAAGCTACACACACAAGTGTGTAGTTATGCACGTGCGTCTGTATAAATGGTGCAACTGAACAAGCTACGGGATTGTGAGATGCTCATGGCGTGGATTTGATGCTGCCCCCCAGCTATGCACTGTGTTACTGTGGACCTTGGGGGAAGGGTGCACGGGGCCCGCCTCGTACCCCATGTAACTTCATTGTAACTTCCTAGGAATCTATAATTGTTTCCAAACAAAAAGTTAAAAAAGTATTAGAAGAGAAAGGACATCAGGTTGGCAGCTTACTCTCAGATAGTTCAGGGAAAAAAAATTCATGTGTTGTAGTTGCAATTTTGCTGTAAGTTTAATTTCAAATACATAAAAGAAGCTATTTTTCAAAAGCTTTTTAGGTTTATCTGTTTTTTAAATATTAATGGAAGCTTTCTTGACTCCATTAAGGTGGGTGATTGGAAATTTGCATCTGAGTATTTCTCCTGTTTCTCAACTGCTCTGTCTCTGACACTGGGGGAGGGGCCCAGCGACAGGAAGCACCTACCTTGCCATTTACAATCTCTAGCCCAATGGCGTCCACTTTGGCACTGCTGATGCCCAGGAGGATGCCGTTCTCTGAGGAGGTACGAAACTCAAGTGTGATGTTTACATCTGACCGGACTTTGTAGCCTTCTTTGACTGAAAGACACAAGGACAGCCTGAGTCAGGGCTGGGCCCTCCAGGGCCCAGGCTCAGAAAGGCGCGGGCTGGGCTGGCTGGGGTGCAGGGGGCCTGGCTCTAGCTCTTCCCCCAGATCCAGTGCCAACTCCACAAGCAAGTCACTCTGGCCCTCTGAGCCTCAGCTCCCACATCTGTAGGATGAAGTGGTGCTTTTAAAGAAGACGCAGGTGATCGGCCGGGGTCAGGCAGAGCAGAGGCAGTACGTCCTTCATCTGCAGCCTGGAGGTGCTTGGCCCCTGCCCTGTAGACGTGGCCAACCCGCGGTAGTCCTTCCCGTGTGCTGCTAGGATTTGATTTCTGTCATCCCTTTATCACCATCCAAGAACAGTCGACTTTATTTTCCTAGTATCTAGGTACCGGGCAAATGGTCATTTACAGAATGTATCAGAGGCCACACTGGGTTTTTTAAAAATGGGGAATGAACCAAGCCTAGGGCTAAAGGAAAATAGGAGAAGGTGGTGTTACCAGAGCCTGGCAGCTGGGAGGGGGTGTCCAAGAGGAGCCGAGGCCCCAGCAAGGCCTGGCCAGCAGGGCTGCAGCCTGAGCCCGGGGCAGGCGACAGGAAGCCCAGAGTGCCAGGAGAGACAGTCCCCTCTCTCCCCGACCCCACCCAAGCGTCTGTCGGAGCCTCCCTGGCACTGGCTGGTCAAGACATTCTATGCTGCTGATTTTTAATTCAAAAGCTTTTATTCACTTGGACAGCAACATGCCTTCCATAAATTTGAGGAAAGCACAGATGAAACCAGCACCCTGTGTTTGGTCCCTGTCAGGAGTCACTCCACTCCCGGCGGGAGAGAGATTTCAGAAGGCCATCTGGACAGCACAGACAGCTTTTACTTTAAAAGTCAAGAAATTAGGAATAAATGAAACATTGAACTAAAAGTTGCTATCCTGCAGCCTTGTCCAGGGGGTGCTGCCTTATCACATACCCCTTGGATCCACACTGTCCTAGAGCACAGGCTGAGCCCAGGGATTCCCTCGTGACTGTCGACGATACACACCCAGAGCTGCATATCCACTTCCGTCAAAGAAAGTTCCTTCCTGGGCCACCGCATAGCACCTGCTCACTGCAAAGGCAGACTCCGGGCTGTCCTTGTCCAGCTGTTTGCCGTTCACTATCACGTCCCCAATGCAGGCAGGGATGCTGTGGGTGATCTGCACCAAATGGCATGTGACAGTAGATGATGGTGATTACAAAGAGAAAGGCTGGGACACATTTTTCCTCTATGTCATCAAATTTGTCTCAGCACAATGCATTAAAATGTTACCTTTTGGTTTTTAAAATTTAATTTCTACAATACTTCCAATGAACATCTGACTTAGAGCCACCATTTGAGTATCTTAGATAACAATGCACTGAAAGTGTTTTCTATTATTTTAATGAAATATCATGCAAGACAAGAATGCTGAGTTTACTAACGCTGGACTTTTCTGAATCGTGCTGGGGCCGAGTGGCTGCAGGAAGGGAAATGCTCACTGACTAACAGGCAGGAAAGGCTGTGTGCTCTAGGGGAAGCCCCAGCACACGATCTGTGGGCATGCTCCTGAAGGTCTGCATTTTGCCGCCGAGCCCCAGGCTCAAGCAAGATAATCGAAACCTAAAGATGGGAAGAACTGCGCTCTTCTACAAAATAAACACAACCGAAACAAAGGTAAAACGAGCCCCAGAGAGAAAACACCGCTTACATTTCCAATGTTCCTGGCCCGGTACTCAGAGGGAAGGCCGCCCAGGTACAGCCTCCCTTCCACATCCAGCGTGGTTCCGTCTCCCACCGCGGTCACCACGGGGGATTCTTGGCCATCAACCGTCATGAAGCCTTTTCTTTTAAAATACTCTGTCTTGACCTACAGCAAGAGGAGAACATCCATAATTTTTAAGGAATCTCAGAAAACTTTGACAGATGTGTGTTTGCAACATCTGTTTACGACAGCTGTAATAACCTGAAGGAAATCCTAAAGGGTGGCTCAGATTTTCCCCCTGCTGGTGACACGTGCCTGGGCCTGGAGCAGACAGGAGCAAGCTGCAGGCAGAACCCACTGCAGGGCAGAAGGTATCTCAGAGTCCGGTTGTAAGACGCAAGTGCCACTATGTAAGGCTCGGTCCTTGCATGCCACGGGTGGGCTTTACTTGCTCCTTGCCAAGTCCAGACATTTCTGGTGTCTTTTGTTCATTCAGCCAACGTTTGCTGAGTGTCTATTCCGGGGATATTTCAGAAGCAGAAAAGATCCCTGCCTTCGAGGAGCGTGCGTTCTCTGGGGGTCACCAGACTCAGGCAAGCTAGAGATCACAGGGCATCATGTCCCTCCCGAGACCTACCGTGTGCCACCTGCCATCGCTGAGCAGCGCCGGGTGCGAGACCTTGGTCCGGCCCTTGCCGAGGTCGAACATGAAGTGGAGGCGGCCACCGTGCAGCTGGAGCGCGGCGTAGTCCGCCTGGTTCTGGTGGGCCGTGTAGTAGACCAGGCCGCTGGAGGCCAGCGTGCGCAGGCTCAGCTGCAGCGACAGCCTGGAGGGAAAGGCGAGCTCAGCGCCACGGGAAGCTCTCGCTTCTCGTTTTCAAAACAACCTCAAACGGAGAACCCGGCCGCTGTTTCAGCATTTACATGGAACATCTCAGGAGACAGCATCATTCATTCCTTCATTTATTTAATCATCTATTCATTTAATCATTGGTTAGCGTGTCCCTGTCTGCCCGGAACTTTTCTAGGATGGGGGTAAAGCAATGACCCAAGAGGAAGATCCCTTCTCTTAGGAAACCAATGCCAGAGATGCATCAGAGTTATGGGAGGGTCCCATAGAGGCTCCATGAAGTAGCTGGGGAGGCAACTCTGAAAAGGTGCTATTTCAGCTGAGATCCGAATGACAGAAAGTGGCGAGCCCCTCCAAAGCTGAGCAGGAAAAGCCTTCATTTTTTTTTAGGGCAATACAGAGTATGTTAAAATAACCTGCTTATGTTGACGGCCAGGAATCCCCACCTGTGGCCACGCGGGGCTGGAACCCCACAGGGTGGAGGGAGGCTGCATCAGTCGGGCCTCCCTCAGGGGGACCAGGGTCCCAGGAGCACACAGGGACCGGGCCGGGGACGGGGGGGCTTCACCCTGGTAGAGGAGGGGCTTTGGTGTATTTGGATTTTACCTTAAGCACAGTTGGAAGTCACAGGAGGGTTTTAAAAGGGGGAGTGGGTGTGACTTGATTTACAACTTTAAAAGCTCCTCTCTGGTGTGAGGAACAAGTCAGGCGAAGTGGTCCACCCACTCGACAGTCCCTAGGCAGGAGGTGGCTTAGATCAGATGGTGGTGGGGACATGGATGAGATGAACTGATTCAGGGAATGTTCTAGAGGAAGAAGCAAGAGGATTTGCTGATGGACTGGATTTAGAGAGTGCGGGGGGGAAAAAAAAACAATAAAATATAATCTCTAGGTCTGGGCCTTGGGCAAGCAGGGAGGGAATGGAGCCGCAGGTCGGGGGAGGCAGGAATTGCCTCTTGGTGGGCTGAGGCTGAGGGGCCTTTGCCCATCCCCCCCGGTGTCTGGTTCTAAGCAGAGGCCAGGGCTGGGCAGGTGAGTGGCGTTGTATCTACAAGGTATTTTAAAGCCACTAAAACTTAGAAGGCCACCGCAGCAGGACACGTGAAGGGGCCCTGGCACTCTCTGCTGGGAGAGGAGCCAGCAAAGGAGACTGAGGGAGAGTGGGTAGAGAGCGCGGGGGCCGGGGGACGCAGGAGAGCCCGGGCTGTGCCGGGGGAAGTCAGGGGCTGCCGAGAGCCCAGAGTCGGCACCGTGGGCTGTGGCTGCATGAGTGATTCAGCAGGGCAGCTGGGGTGAGTGGGAGGCTGACTGGGTGGTTAGAGAAGGTAGTGACCCTGAGGAAAAGGCAGACAGCCACTTAAGGCCACCCTCCAGAGGTCTGGCAGTGGAACAGAGCAGGGCCACTGTGCACGTGTGTGGAGGCGGATTGCAGCGTCTCCTGGGGCATTTCTGTTTGGGAAGGTAGGAACCCTAGACAGGGAGCAGAGCTCAGCGGTTACAGCAGCGCCCCGCATCCGCGGTTCTGCTTCCAGGTTTTACTTTTACAGCTTTCAGTTATCCAGTCAACCGAGGTCTGAAAATATTGAATGGGAAGTTCCAGAAATAAGTTTTAGATTGCATGCCATTCTGAGTAGTGTGATGAAATCTTTCCTCATCCTGCTGTGTCCTGTCTGGGACATGAATCATCCCTGTGTCCAGTGGATCCGTATGTCTACACCACCTGCCCAACAGTCACTGGGTAGTTTTGCCTCGGTTCTCAGATTGACAGTAGGGGCTTGCGGTGCTTATGTTCAAATCACCCTTATTTTACTTAATAATTGCCCCAAAGCACAACAGGAGTGATGCTGGCATATTGTTATAATTGTTCTATTTTATTATTAGTTACTATTATTAGTCTTTTCATAATTTATAAATTAAACTGTATCGTACGTATGCATGTATAGGGGGAAAAGTGCATATAGGGTTCACTACTATCAGTTTCAGGCATCCACTGGGGGTCTTGGGTGTGTCCCCCAGGGATACGGGGAGACTACCCTGTGGGCACAGACTCTGGAGCCACAAGGCCTGGGCTTGAATCCCAGCCCTACCATTTACTGGCCATGTGACTTTGGGCAGGTAACTTAACCTACTTATACCTCAATTTTTTTATCTGTAAAATGAAGATGATAATAATACCTTCCTCAAAGGACAACTATGAGGAGTAAATTTGGTTATCTGAATAAAATATTGAGCGAATCTCTGGCACAAGGGTTTGCTGCTCTTACAGTGACTAATGATGACAGGCTACGGGGCTGTCTGTGACGGTGAGAGTCATGCATTAAGGAGGGAGGAGTGGTGCTGATGTCATAGGGAGGACAGGGGTGATGCGGCCCAGAGGGCAAGCGATGGGGGCCTTTGCTGGGAATGAGGACCCTCCATCCTGCAGCAGAGGAGATAGAGGGCTGGGAGCAGAGGCAGCGGCTGCTCTTTTTGGTAGTGGACAGACGGAGGAGTTCTGTCCTCTCAGTGAGACAAGTCACTAGCTGAGGTGTGAAGAGAGGTCATGGGGGTGCACAGAGCTTTGAGGTAAGAGAAGCTATGTGAGTAAGGAGCTATAGAAAATAAAAGCCATGAACACACTGGAGAAATGCATTGCCTCTCCATGGGGTTTGCAGGTTCTGTCGGAGATTGGTGGCCATGGTGTTAAAGTCAAACCATTTAGGAGGGAGACGTGCATCTCCCGAGCTTTGGTCTCCAGCTTGGGTTCTGGCACAGAGAAGGCAAAATGCTGGGTTTCACCTGGGCTTGCAGCATGGGAGAGCCGAGAGGGGAAGGGGAGTTTGCAGCCGCACACCTGTGATACTGGCCTGGACCCCATCTGGGGGCGGGGGAATTGCAGCCTAGGGCCTCCACGCAGCGGCAGCACTGCCAGACTGGGAAGGGGCAGAGACGAGGAGGAAGAGGTCAGCTAGTAGGATGCTTTTAAAGTAGAGACCAGGGAGTGGGATGGACCCTTGTGAAGAAGTCACAGGTGTGCCCATGGGAGAGGCTGGCTGAAGAGGAAGCAGGAAGAGACCACAGATAGGAGCCGGAGGACTGAAAGGTTAGGTGCTAGATGGCTGCTAAAGTCACGGAGGGCAGTGGCAGGAGCTGCAGAATGACAGCGAGCCCGGTGCGGAGTGTGCAGCGGGCTACAGGCAGGCGCTGAGGAGAGCTGCAGGCCTGGGGGACAGAGAAGCAACGTGGAGTCTGGGAGCCTTGGACTGCGGGCCTGGAGATGGGTGGGGAGAGCTGAATTCCCAGCAGGAGAGTCCTCAGGGACAGGCAGGTATGGCGGCCAGAGGGATGTGCGGCAGCAAGGACCTGGGGGGCCACAATGCAAGAGTCTGAGTAGAAAACAGCATCTGATCAACGAATGCTTAAAGTCTGGGGTTGGAAGCCCGGATGACACTCGATCTGGGGTTCATGGGATTCCAGAAGGAAGACTGATGTGACAGATGCCCACACCCTTCCCTACACACACACACACACACACACACACACACACACACACACACACAGAGGTGGCAACAGCCGTAAGGAGAAAGGCAGAAGCTCCAGCATCCCTGCTTAAGCACGATTAAAGCATGTGATCTGCACCAACACTGTGTTCCTATCTCTGTGCCTTCTCACGCTGCCAGCTGGTTGCACGTAGAGCCCCCACCATCAAATACAAAGCTGCTTTTGGAAAGGACCCTGTTGCTGAAGATACCCCAGCTTCAGCTTGACTCATCCAGCAACGAGATGCACCCCGACAGGACTTCAGAACAACACCTACTTCCTTCTGACAGCCGACTGGTTGAAAGGCAACACGAAGTGGCTGCTCTGTGTGAGGCCAAACTGGTGACCGCCAGGCACATACTCCGGAGCCGGGTCCACCGCACACTGCTCCTGAAAGATGCACAGGGACACTCAGCCGCCCGCAGCCAGAGCCCCACGAACACACATCTCAGGAGCAGCCATCTCAGAACAGCAACAAGCACGGATGCGTATCTGCACTCATTTCATCTTTGGCTTAAATGAGGTACCCGCAGGCCTTTATCTCTCTGAGAAGGCAATTAGAGCTTCTATCTCTCACCTTAATCCCTCTCAAGTTCACTTAAATTCAGAGGCACTGGAGTCCCTCCCACGAATTTTCAACAGGCCTAAGGGGCAAAGGCCTTGCTGTCTCCCCGCGGCCCCTGCTGTGACCCGAGGCTCTGGGAACAGTCCTCAGGACGCAGTGGCCAAGGATCAGCTGCAGTGCAGGCCCCGGGAAACTGGACAAGCCCACAGGTGACAGGTCTTGCAGGGACTCAGAGTTTGACATGTCTAAGTCCACATTGACAGGAGCAAGGTGCAGACAAGAGGAGCCAGGAGGGAAGGGCCCCTAGACCCTGTGGCAGAAGGTGGGGAGCCCAGGGAAGGTGCCACGGTATCTGCAGGCTGCCCTGACAGTGCCCAAGCCAGATGCCACCACAAAAACCGCTGTGAACTCAAAGACTGGCCCTGCTTAGAAGGTACTGCTTTTGGACGATCGTGCCATCCTCTAGACGATTAGAGAGCACGCTTTCGGCCAAGGAAACAGAGAAATCAGAAGGGGCAGAAAATGAAAAATAACAATGACTGCCACTAAAAACGTTTGCCCCAAACTGGCTTTTCCTAAGCAAATTAAGTCTTTTAAAAAATTTTTAAGCAACGGTGATACCTCTGCTGAAAAGCTTGCTGGGTGTCAGTCCAGCGAGGGTGCCTGAGCGCTGGGTCCTGCGATCCGCAAACGCCCGGCCGTGCCACCTACCAGTTTGCCTGGAGAGCCCTTCTCCACCTGTCCCTGCTCTGGTTTCTCACAGCCCCAGTCCCAGCTGCCCGGCACCGTTGTGAGGAGGCCCCACTTTCACTCCCTCTGGCCCCTTCTCTCCTTTTTGGACTGGACCCGACCGACAGCGCCAGAGAAAGCCACGCTTACAGGTAACGCGCGGGGCTGCGGCGGGAGCTCCCCGTCCTCTCCGAGAAGAGCCAGCTTAGGCCTTTCTGACAGCAAGCAGGTGTCCAAGTCCACTTGTTCGTAGCCAACTGCACTGGTGAAATCCAGAAGTCTAGACACAAACAAGAGAGCGTTTTCCAAATTAAGGTTTCACACACCAACACATGAACCTGTGTCATGCAGTGACTGTACAATGAAAATCCATAAACCATGAATATGCTTCTCTTAGAGTAACCGAAGTGACACCCTTCACCGTGACTGACATACTATCTAGAATATTTTCTTGTATGACGCTTCTGCTTGAGGTGGCACCCCAGGCCCTTCCGAGCACCCCTCGGGGGTGGGCTCCACGGCCCACCCTCCTGCAGCCTTGCCTGTCTGCTTCGGGGACACGTTTGCTCTCCCGCTTCCACCTCCCTGCACGGCGGCCTCAACCGAACACTAATTTCCTGTTCACAGGCTTCCCCTGGCCAGGAGGTCGTGGGCTACCCTTGTCACACGTCCTGTGCCTGCACGGGTCCCTTTGGCACTTTGCTGGGACGTGGCTGGGAACCGCACACAAATGCTGCTGCCCTGCCGGGCCCACAGCCTCACGGCTCCCGTCCAGGAGCATGAATGAACGGACAGGCAACTGGGTGACTACATATATTATAAGTCTGTACAAATAACTAAACCAAGGCTCTGATATCATAATTGTGTTGAAATCCAATGCTGCGTTTTATTCTTACACACTTCAGGGATGCCTAAGAGGTAATTTCATAGAGAAAGACACTGGATTGTGACAGATCCAAGTCCTTGCTTGAGTCACGAGGCAAGTCAGTGGCCCACCCAGGAGGGACCCTCAATCTCTAGACGCTCAGCTCACATCTGGTTTCTCCCAGGCAGACGCTGGTCCCACAGGGCAGAGCACAGCTTGGGTCCCCTCAGCACGCTGACCCCAGGCAGAGGGTGAGCGAGGAGGAATGAATCGCCAGTGGGCACATGTTAATCCTTCTCCTCCTCATGAGCCCACACAGGGAACAGAGGCCTCCAGTTCTTAATCACACAGTAATTGTTTTCCGGGGAACCATTAATAATCTAAAGCTGCTAGTAGCCCAATTATAAAAGGCTCCTTCAGAGCAATGAACTCAAGACATCAAGGAATTTGCATCGGCTGGGCACAGTGGCTCACGCCTGTAATCCTAGCACTCTGGGAGGCCGAGGCGGGTGGATCATTTGAGCTTGGGAGTTCGAGACCAGCCTGAGCAAGAGTAAGACCCTGTCTCTACTAAAAAAATAGAAAGAAATTAGCTGGACAACAAAAAATATATAGAAAAAATTAGCCGGGCATGGTGGTGCATGCCTGTAGCCCCAGCTACTCGGGAGGCTGAGGCAGGAGGATTGCCTGAGCCCAGGAGTTTGAGGTTGCAGTGAGCTAGGCTGATGCCATGGCACCGTAGCCTGGGCAACAGAGTGAGACTGTCTCAAAAAAAAAAAAGAAAGAAAGAAATTTGCATCACAACATCTCTGTTCTTCTAAATGCACCTCACGTCAAAACTATGTTCAACCCCAGCTATTTATGGACAATCATGTGGAGCTAATGTTCAGTGATTGTTTTAAAAGTATGATTACCACATCTGTCAATCATTCTAGCCCAATAAAGTCCATTTGGGGGGACTTCCATGATAGATCAGTGGGGTTCTTCAGGAACTTGTAAGAGTTTAGGCAATCTCAAACAGCACAATTAGATGCAGATTAGTGCTAGCGCTCACCACTGACGTTCAGGAAGTGCAAAAACATACAGAGAGCACAGTGACACTTACTCCAGGTTGAAGATCAAGTTTCTGATACAGCCGTGGAACGATCTTCTCATTTTCAGCATTGACGACCCCTCGCCCTCTGGAACTCCCCCGACGTACAGGTTGGACACGTTTATTGTCCTGCTCTCTGCTAATGGACCCAACTTCATTTCTACAGGATTGGTCTCATCCAACTGGACAGTGATAATTCTAAAAGATCAAAGGAGAGTATAAACGAAAAGCATTAAATATAATAGAATAACTCAATTTTAATGCATAATTCCAGCAAGTTCTTACTGAATAATAAAAGTTCCCTGAATATAAATTTTAATATGACATTGTGTGTGATCAAAAAAGGTGAATCTTGAAAATTAAAGCTTACAATTGAAAATTCTTCAGAAATGAATGGAAGGTTATTAAATATCATTGAATTTGATTACTTTGGGGAGAGTAAGTTTTCTTTTACCTCTTTACCTATAATGAAAATGCTTTTAAAACATTTGATCTAGAGTTCTGGAGGGAAATATACAGCAATGTTGGTATAATACTATCTACTATTGATATAATACTATTAACACCATTAATCTAATACTCTGCAACAGAATTAATCCAATTTAAAGACAATTTATATTGGGCTCCAGAAAAGGGCAGGGTTAAGGTTGTTCAATTATAAAAATAGCACAAACATCTTATGACAAAACAGATGAAATTGATTCCCTAGGAGGTATTCTAGCAAGATACAGCCTCTAGAATTACTTGGAACGCTAATGATCTCAGTCATTGAACTGCACAGGGTACCATGACAGGGTTGGTGAGGGCTCCACACCCTCATTACACAGTGCCTTGCCCTGCAGACAGTACCTCTGCTTCCTAACCACGGAGATGGAATGCGGCTGGCCGTCGCTGTAGGTGCCCATGGGAGCATGCAGGAGGGCTTTCCGCAGGCTTGTCCCGTCCCCAAGATTGACGTGCACCTCGATGTGGCCTTCAATCAGCAGAATGGAAAAGAAGGGCTGGGGTGGGGGTTGCATAGAGAATTTCCCAGAAAAAACACATTATTACAGGATTTAAAAAATTTCCATCTTAAAAAGATAATGTGGGAATGTTAACATCAGCAAGCAATTCCTTAAGACTCTCACCATCTAACACAACTATTTTAAATTACTTTCTAGTTTCTTCATGATTCACATTCTGCATCATGCTATTATCACTACATGCACCAAAGGTTTCCATTTCTACATTGCCTTCACACTTCTTATTTGTTGCGACATTATGTACCAATAAGTAGATATATTAAAATTTGTCTTTTTATCAATGAAATTTTAAGTAGTTTCTGTTTATTACTATCAATATGAATATTTAATTTTTGTTGCCTGTGAAGTTGTTTCTAACATTTCTAAAAATGGAATTAAAGGGTTGAAGGGTTTGAAAATGTTTAAAGCTCTTAAAATCATTTGCCACATTGGAAAGAGGTATGACGATTTATAATGCCCGCAGCAGAATGGGAATGTGGGTGCTGCACACACGATACCCTTGCTGGTATTGGGTGATGTCATTCTGTTAGGTAGATAGTGAGGGATACCGGGTCTCCTAGGGACGAAAGTGGGTACTGTTGCCCCCCATCTTGGTCCTGCCCAACCCTGATTCTCCACACCCAGGGAAGGAGGGAATGCCCTATGAATCTGACCATAGCCAAGCTCTCTCTTTGCCCTTCCTTTTGCCTGCCCTGCTGTGACAATGGGTCCGGTCGTCATCCATGGCAGGCATATGTACCATGCTCTGTAAACCCATATCTTGCTCTTGCCCTATAATCCTATCATTCTCTCCTCAATAAACTTCATTTCCATGCTTGCCTAACTTTGGCATGTCTGCTCATTGTTCAGCCATGAGTGCACCAAGAACTGACAGTCTCAGACTAACACCTAACAATTCCTTTTTTGCGGCTTCAGTAAACAAGCTTTGATTTGCAAGAAACCCTATTTAGTGGAGAAAAACAGTTTGGCAGTTCTTCAGAAGAACTGAAAACAGGAACTCAAAGAAATACTTATACACATATGGTCGTGACAGCATTACTTATAACAGCCAAAATACAGAAATACCCTACGTACATCAATGAAGTAACTGATAAACAAGCTGTACCTACAGTGGAATATCATTCGGCCATAAAAATGAATGAAGAAGTGATACACGCTACAATGTGGATGAACCTCAAAAACATGCCACATGAAAGGCACAAGAGATCACATCTTGTATGATTCTATTTATATGAAACAGCCAGAATAGGTAAATCCCTCCTTAGAGACAGAAAGCAGATGGTGGTTGCCAGGGGTGGGGGTGGGGAGTGACTATTTCATTGGCACAGGCTTCTATTCTGGCACTAGATAGAGGTGGTGGCCTCCCAACACTTGAACACACTAAATGCTACTAAATTGTTCACTTTAAAATGGTTAATTTTATGTTACATAAATTTCAGTTTAACTACAAAGATTAAAAAAAAAAAAAAAGACCAGTGGAGTCTGAAACCCATCTCAGTCATTGTTAGTCCTTCACCAAGTGGCTCATGACATGCTTGGGATCTATAGACGGGTGTCACATAACAGCTGTGTGACCTCGGGCAGGTTAACCAGGCTCTCTGATCCCATTTCTTCCTCGGCACAATGTAGGAAGCAGCATCTGCCTTGTAGCGGTGGTTGTGATAATCACCCAGCAATGTCCGTGAAGTGTCTCCCACAGTGAAGAAGGGTGCTCTGTAAACCGTAGTTACACGGCTCTACCTCATGGGACAACACATTAGCATTGAGTGAAGTCTCTCCAGATTATGTGACATACACAACTTTGAGCAGAGGCTACAGTAAATGTCACCTATGCTCTTGATGTATAAATACGGCCACATAAATATGGAAACCGTCCTTTCCCTCTTCTCCTACTGCTGTTCGCTGTGCTAGGCACAGGCTACCGTTTCTCTCGCTGCTCTTTCAACCCCATAACAGAGAAAATCCTGCTTCATGGAGCTGTAGACTAAAGACACAAACAAAAGTTAAGGACTGCTATTTTAGCCTTAGAGTGAAGAGTAACAATTGCTTCTTGGCCTTTTGGCTAAGATCAAGTGTAGAATGAGGAGTGATGACTGGAACATGTGGAAGAAAACTCAGTACATGCTATATGAATGAGTTTTTTTGTTTTTTAAAAAAGGGGTAGATAGTAAATATCTTTTTTCTCAGTCACTAGACAAGAAAGATGGATTATGCAACACAAGAATCCCTGATTCATAAGGGAAAGACATTCAGCAATAATAACCTTTACTTATTAAAAATGCATATTCATAAACAATTGGGAACACACTCAATATTTATTAGTCAGTGATTTTCCATTCAGCGTTTCCCAAAGTCATTTCCGGAGCTCGCTGCTTGGCTACTCACCGCGTGGGGCTGCCCACGACCTTGCTTCTCCGCATCCTTGCCGAGGGCAGCCAGGATGATGCCACTGCTGTTCTGGGTGGCAAATGTGGCCAGCAATTCCGATTCTGGGGACAAAGACTTGGGTGGCAATTCCACGTAGCCACCTCTCAAGAGGCTGACGCTTCGGATGGGCTGGCCGAGGAGGGGACAAAAACGGACCGTGAGTTCCCGGCTGCAGGCGGAGTCCCCAACAGCGGGGGACACCATGGCTTTCCCCCATTATCTCTTTTCTATCCACCCCACTGGTTTAGATTTTGTTACATTACTATGTTGAAAAATCAATGGATATTTATAGAAACTCATTTCAATATCAACAAAAATGTCTCCTACCTCCAGCGTACAGCCTTTTCTCACTCCGTAGGAGTTTCTGAGTAGATCAAAGGTCGATCTGGATATCTCCAGGTTCTTGATACAGCCCACGTAGCTTTTGCTGGTGATACCTTTCCTGCGGGGAAGGACGTGAGAACAACCACAGCACAATCTGGATTTTATAATTCCATTTTTGAAAGAAGGAATAAAAACGGACCTACACTTATGGAAAACCTGTTTCCATGTGTCACCCTCCAGAAACATCTGGGCCTCCCTCTAAGAACGATATTGATGGTGAGAACTTCAGGTCAAACAAACACTCTCCTGAGGACTAGAGGAAGCCATCTGACCTAGTGAGTGTGGCTACATCGACAGCCACCTACATATAAAACTGTTTACTATTTTAAGGGAGAATCACAGTTATGACAATTTAAATACAGTCATTAAAACAATAGTCCAGTTATAAGGAAGGCAGTGCCTTGTCATGAGGAAATTATGTCCCAAGATTATAATCCAGTCTCCATGTAGAGTGGAACATTTGCCTCCCATGGGGACGAGTGTAGGCAGTGCTAGGATCCAATGGCCAGAGAAGTCACTGGCTGTTGTTCATATTGCATATTCATGAACTCTGCCTTAAAGGAAATAATTGCATCCGGTGAAGTCTGGGATTATCCCAAACCCTATTTCTTAGGCTCCGTGTCAATACCACATTTTTCTTGCCAGGTGTTTCCACATCCCTGGCTGAGGTCAGGCTGTAACGTGGTCAGGCTCTCATTTCCAAATACAGAGATTACTGACCATCTCCAAACTGTACCCTTATGCATCAGCTAGTCACAGGAGAACCCTGCAGTAGCTTGGTTTCCTGTCACAATCATGCTCATTGTTTTGGTCCATGTTGACTAATCAGCTGTGGACTATGAAGCAACTGCATGATTTGGGACCAATTTCAACCTTTCTGGATGTCAGTTTCTTCCAATGTAAATGAGGAGGCAGCCGTGATGGTACCCAAGTCCCTTCTACCATGAAAATCTGTGATTTGGGCTTCTGTCCTTTGCTCCAGTGTCTACACTGTGTGCCATTTGGACAAAGTACAGATGCGCTATGACACAGCCTGTCCCACCATGCTGGGACAAGGGAGCAATACCTGGGATGGGATTCAGAGACAGCCTTCCAGTCCTGGCTCTGTCTCAGCAGGGAGGTAAGACTTAGCAAGTGACCAGCTCCCCTGAGGTTTCATTTTTGTTTTCGTTTGTTTGTTTGTTTGTTTGTTTGTTTGAGACAGAGTCTCCCTCTGTCACCCTGGCTAGAATGCAGTGGCATCATCATAGCTCATTGCAACCTCAAACTCCTGGGTTCAAGTGATCCTCCTGCCTCAGCCTCCCAAGTAGCTGGAACTACAGGTGTGTAACACCATGACTGGCTAGTTTTCCTATTTTTAGTAGAGATGAGGTCTCACTCTTGCTCAGGCTGGTCTCAAATTCGTGAGCTCAAGCGATCCTCCCACCTCGGCCTCCCAGAGTGCTAGAATTACAGGTGTGAGTCACCACATCCAGCCTTCCCCTGAGGTTTAAATGTATTCATGTCTAAGACCAGGAGGCTGGGACTGGTTGCAACTATGCACCTTGGCACTTTCAGAGATTCCTGGCAAAGAGAAGGGAGAGAGTGGGGAAGTGGATCCCAGTGGCTGCTCACCTGTAGCCACCACATGGCTGCACCTCTGTGCCATGTGTTACCCTTCTGTAAAGAACCTGGGCTGAAGACAGGGCACTGCTACAAATATACATTTGAAAACCACTGGGCTGGGTGACCCAGTTTGAACATTTGATGACCCTATGCCATGGAAGCTGTCTTGCCCTCACAGCTGGACTTACATGAATGACAAAAAAGTTTATGTAAATCATTAAAGTCACAAAGCTAAACTTGAATCAGTGTTACAAAATGATTCCTTTGTCTCTCTCCTCTGCCATCTTTCATCAGGCTCCTGAGGCTGGTCTTTCAACTTTCACACACGTTATTCACTCTAACCACACAAAGGGGGAATCCGGATACGTCTTAAGAAAGCATGACTGTTTTTCCCCATGAAGAGATTCTACTTTTCTACACTGGGCACAGTGGCTCACGGCGGTAATCCCAGTATTTTGGGAGGCTGAAATGGGGAGGATCACTTGGGCCCAGGAGTTCAAGACCAGTCTGGACAACAGTGAGACTCTGTCTCTACAGAAAAAAAAACAAAAAAACAAAAAAAAACTAGCTGGCCTCGTGGCACGCACCTGTCATTCCAGCTACTTGGGAGGCTGAGGCGGGAGGATCGCTTGGGCCCAGGAGTTTGAGGTTGCTGTGAGCTATGATGATGCCACTGCATCTAGCCCAGGCAACAGAGTGAGACCTTGTCTTAAAAAAAAAAAAGAGAGAGAGAGATTCTACTACTCTAAAATGTCCAGACAAAGTGGGGTGGAGTATGGCAACAAGTGGGGGTCTCCAAACATTGCACAGTAACAATTTTTAGATGTTCTAAAGGCAATAAATATAAAATTATTGATGTTTCTGCAGAAGGTTTGCTTTACTTCCCAATTAATATGGCATAGAGTACTCTGAATAAAAGCAGATGTTATGGGTTGAACTGTGTCCCCTCAAAAGATGTTGTAGTTTTGACCCCTAACCCTCCACCTGTGAATGTGACCTTATTTGGAAAAAGTGTCTTTGCAAAGGTAATCAAGTTAAGATGAGGCCCTTAGGGTAGATCCTATTCCAATATGACCGGGGTCCTTATCAAAAGGGAATATTTGGACACACAGTGACACCAGCACAGATGTGAAGCCACAGGGAGAACATCATCCACAAGCTGAGGAGCACCTGCAGCTACCAGGAGCTAGTAGCATGGAACCCCGTCTCACCCACAGCCCTGGAAAGGAAGCAACCCTGACAACACCTCAACTTCTGACTTGCAGCCTCTAGAACTACGAGAGAATAAATTTCTGCTGTTTAAGCCACCCAGTTTGTGGTATTTTGTTATGGCAGCCCTAGAAAACTGATATAATTGGAAATTAGGGACATGGAAATGCTGCAGTTTAATATCATACCTTACAACTCTTGACCTAGGTAATCCACCCACATAAATCGGGTCCTTATCCAGACGATTGAGGTCGGAAGACACTCCCGGAGTCTCGCCCTGCTTGGTTTCTTTATAACTGGTGTTATGTGCGTCAATAACTGCTAGGAGGCCTAAAAGGAGGTTGAAAGGAAGAGGTAAGAAAATGGAAATCACTTACTATATTAAAGTAAAATGCACACTTCTGCCAACAAAGTTCATTTACAAAGACATGTTCTTTTAAATTCTGCAAATTTGACCAGCTAATGTTCTTGGCTATTAAAGGACAAGTGAAAATCCTCTCTACAAAAGTCAATAAATCCAGAAGACACATCAATACATGATAGCAGGATGTGTGTGTGCAAGAAAACAGAGTGGATTTGATTCTTGATTTCAATTCAGCAGTTCGTGTCAAGCAATGCACTTGGAGACCACAGACATATAGAAATATACTATTCCTCTAGCAAAACGTGAATTTTTTTGTTTAATATTCTAAGGACAATGACTTTCCATTAGAGTATCATTCATTAATCCCTAGGAAAATAAAGTAGAATAAAGATTGCTGCCTTTAGAAGATTTCTAATCCTATGAGGGTAACCAGCAGCAGGTGAGTCCCCCTGCACACCTACCTTGTTTCCGGTTTCGCTGGAAGGCGATTTTGTACCAGGTTCCGTTATTGTAACGTCTGTCTGTAATCAGAGCAAGGGCCCCCGAACCCAGGTCAACCATAACTTTCACTCTGCCATGGACCAGCTCAATGGATAAAAAGTCTTTCTGTGAAGAAGAGAACACAGTTCCCATGGCTACATCTTTACCCCAAGTTTTCCTTTCCCTTCAAGTCAGAGAAGGCGGAAACCTCCTAAAATCAAACTCAGAAAACTGGATCTGGCCCCATAGCCAGAGGTCTATGCTACGAAACTAAAAATGTCCAGGAAGGCTTTCTAGAATACTACACAAATAAAAATGAAGCTATTCATTGTTATCAAAATCTACAATTCAGTAAGAGAAAAGTGGAATCTCTTTGTATGTTTCTCATACAGACTGAAAAATGGGCCACTCTTAAAAAATAAAACTAGAAGACTGAGAGATAGAAATCATCAGCCCATGAGAGGAAAATGGGAACATAAAATTCCTGTAGATGGAGTTCAAATAAGGTCACTGTGGTTGCAGTGAACACAGAACAAAATATATGATTAGAGCTCAAAATTTAATAACAAATGTTTAACTGATGTCTATAATGACTGGAAGGAAGGCTAGTTTCTATGGTGCTCTTCTATAATTCCCAAAGGTTCTACAATAAATTTGTATTAATATATTGTACATAATAAATAAATGATGTAAAGTGGGGAAACTGTATGACATACATATCTATATATTAGTATTAATATATGTTCATAAAAATTACATGGCATACATACGTTAATTAGAAAATCCTCATTAAGCAAAAATAACCTCATAGCAATCAAAATGTGTGCATACAGTAGGCTCAGTGCCCCATAAAGACCCTTACTGTGCCGTTTGAAGCCAGGTAGAGTAGAAGCCCATTTGGCGAAAAGGTGCTGAAGAGCATTATTATCTGAGTCACAGTGGCCCGAAGTGTCTTCTCCACGACAGAGTAGCCACTCCCGTCGAAGTGGAAGGAGGCGTCTTCATTCTGGGAGCTGCAAAGCAGAAGAGATGAAAAGCAATCCGTTTTCAAGAGGGCAAAAATAACAAACAACACATTTACAGATTTCTCCCTCACAACATTCGTGGTAGAGCTATTATAATATCTCCATAATCTGATAACAAGTAAATCATAATATTTAAAACTATGCTTGCCATGAGACTAAGCCCAGCTGCTTTGTAAGGAAAAGAAAGTTAATGTAGGCAGTGTTCATTCCATTAACAAGTGATTTTTTTCACAGGAGGATAACTGCTTAAATACTTCTTCTACTTACCAACTAGATTTGTTTGTTCGTTCTAACTTCCTTTCATGTAACTGTCCTTTCTTAATTCCAGTGCCTCCAGAATAATTTTTATATTGGCATTTATCACCCTCTGCTGGTTTTAACCACTACATCAGGTAAACTAGAGTTACATGAAAGACAAATATGTGCCCGTGTGCCAGAGGATCATTACAACAAAAAAGTCACTGATATCCTCAAAAATCTGCAGGACGAGTTTAAAGACCTGTACCACATTTTGCAATGGATGTAGGCTTACACCAGAGTTACACGGTACGGCCAGGACAATTTTCAGAAAAATGTGTTCCCTGGTCTTCTCTCCCACAAACGGGGAAAAGGCTGACCTGACTCACTATTCATTCACAGAGTAATTCATCTGAACACATCAAAATTATGTTTCAAAACTACTATTTTTAAGAGTAAAACATGGAAGTGGGTAAGACAAGAATGATTATTGTTTTCCTTTTCTGGAAAAAGAAACTAAACCTTTTCGGGGAAGAGACTTATCACCCAAAGTCACGGAGAGACCTGGCCAGGAGCCTGAGAGACTCAGATGTCCAAACCCAGTGGTCTTTTCAGTCCCAAGCCTGTGACAGCCAAGCTTCTGGCCATGACTGTTTTTTTTAAGCAAGCTAGGGGAGGGGCAGGTAGCAAACGGAAAGCTGAAACTACAGAATCCCAAGCTACAAAAGTCTGTGAGCAGGCAGCCCTGATAGCGACAAAATGAAACCTCACCACGAATTTCTGAATGTAACTCGAATTGGCTGGGCGCAGTGGCTCACGCCTGTGATCTTAGCACTCGGGGAGGCCAAAGCGGGCAGATTGTTTGAGCTCAGGAGTTCGAGACCAGCCTGAGCAAGAAGGAGACCCTGTCTCTACAGTCCCAGCTACTCGGGAGGCTGAGGCAGGAGGATTGCTTGAGCCCAGGGGTTTGAGGTTGCTGTGAACTGGGCTGATGCCACGGCACTCTAGCCCGGGCAACAGAGTGAGACTCTGTCTCAAAAAAAAAAAAAAAAAATGTAACTCGAGTTGCTTTTAACTGATCTTGTGGAGCTTGCTGTTAATTACAGATAGCTATCTGAACAGAGCAGACCATTAGATGACAGAAATTATATCAGATGTTACATTGCTCTCATGGCAAGAGATAATTTATTGTCCTAATTATTACAATGCTAGAAGAAAGAAGGTCTATGTACTTAATGGGTTGTAGTTATTTCATTTTAAAACAATAGGGCAGGTGTTGAGCTTGGTGAAATTAAGTAATTGAATGCTTTCTATTATATCAACATATGCAAAAAGATGTTAGTTGCTCTCCATTTCCAAATGTATTTTATTTCTAGAATGATAGAATTTGGTTAGGAATAGGAAAGTACTTATCTATAAAAATTGACTGTATACACACACACACACACACACACACACACACAAATCTCATTCTCAGAGGCATTTTCAAAATAACACTGTACAGTGATTTTCCTAAGATTTAATCGTTGCTGTTTCAGACAGAAGGTTGTTTGAGAAAACGTCTGAAGCTTTTAGAGTTTATGATCCATGATCAAAGCAAACAGTACACACACAAAGCATAGGAGACCCAGCAAAGGGAATACTTCTTTTTACAGGGTTAAAAATGATACCTGTGCTTCTATCAGTAAACAATCTGTTTCATATCCTTTGCAATGAGAGGACCAATATCACAAACTCTATCCACCCTGGATGGATAGAGTTCTTCTGGCAGTCCTCAGATGTTAACAGAATGACACGCCACACATTAAATTGTGGGGACATCTCACCTTCCGAAGCAGCCGTGACATTTGCCCTCCCTTTCAAGGTAGTTCCACAGGCCAATCGATTTTCCATTTAAGAAGGCCTCTCCCATGCAGCCTTTAAAATGAGTGACCTTCACAGCAGGAGATTTCTAACGTAAGGGAACAAACAGACATAACCCACATACAGTTGGCAAAGTGAAAAAAATTCTCTAAGCGCACAAAACTCCTTCCCAGGAGCTCAAATCTAACAGATCCAAATTTTGAAAGAACAACATTCAGAAAAATGGCCAGTTTGTAATCACTGGATTTCCTTCCAGCTATGAAGTGGAATTCTAGAATGAGTGAGTACTAGACAGGATCTTAAAGATTATCGCCATGACTAGGGTGACCGGAGAAAAGCCTCCTTTGCATGTGAGGAAACAGAGACCCAGGCAATGAGAACATTAAATCAGGTCCAAGGAACTCAACTGTGTTTAATACAGGTGAGAGGATAACATATAATAAAATAAATACGATGGGCTCTTTTGCTAAACACTAATTAGTGTTAATCAACCACTAGAGTTAAAGGAACTTTACAGAAATTAATATGGAATATTGAATTTCCTGTTTTATCACTGGAAAAGAAACACAAAGAGCAAAATGAGCCATTGGCTTCTCCATGTACGCTACTGATCAAGCATTTACCCTGCACCTAGCCCTGCTCTGCAGGTTGAGCTGCCATGAAGCAAAACAACAGAAGCAGAAAAATCTCCATCTGCCTGGGATCTATTCAGCAATTCAAACATACTGATTTTATAGATAGGTAAAGTCAGCCAGTCCTGTTCAGAGGAACTTTCAGAATGTTACCTTGATTTGCCCTCCAAGTCCTCCAACGAACATGAGTGTTGAATTGTTTATATCCAGAACATTGGCTGTTCCAGGGGATTTACTTGTTTTTGTCAGTGGCTTTTGATTTGAGCTCATTTCCTTTACGCTCAATGAACCAATATTTCCAAATCTAAGGGTCACAAAGAATTGTAAAAGGAACTTCCATAATTTCATGTCAGTGCACATATTTCCCTTGTGTTCCATCCACAGCCGCCATCTGCTCTCCCCGGGGCCCTGCAACAGCGCCCCCTACTGGTCTCCCTGCTTCCAGGCTTATCCACCACACCCCCAATGACTCCCCCAAATCCTGCAGAGTGGTTCTTCTGAAACAAGACATCTCATCATGTTACCTCACTGCTTAAAACAGCTCATGTGAGTTGAACTGTATTTGAAGATTGTTTACTCCCTTCAATATCACCACACTTTGTAAATAATGAAGAAAAAAAATCCCAACAACACCCCATACTATTACAGGAAAGTGAAAAGGAAAGTATACTTAAAGATGCTGAAAAGTGGTTACCTCTGGTGAGAGACTTTAAAAGGAAGAATTTTGCTACATGTCTGAATTTTAAGAAAATGCATCCCCCACTTGTCTCCTATCTTCTGCCCTCTTCTACTTGCATACTACTGCCAGCCACACAGAATTGCTACCGTGCTACATTTGACTCCTCTTTACTGGGGAATAAACATTTCACAAGGTCAGCTTCCTTACATTTGGACTTTCTAAAGGTAATATAAACTTTTAGACGTCTTAGACATTCTAAAGGTAACCTAAATTTTTCATTTTTTTCTTCTTTTGATTATTGCTTTTGGTAACAAAGTTTATTTTTTCTGTAATAAGAAAAAAAGCAAACCTTTATTTCTTTTCTAAAAATATTTTTAATTAATTTTTTATTATGTATTGACAAATTATAGTTGTATATATTTGTGGGGTACAAAATGATGTTATGATATTTGAACACAGATGGAATGATTAACCATCAACAGGTGAATAGATAAAGAAAATGTGGTTTATATACAAAATGGAATACCATTCAGCCTGAAAAAAAAGAAATTCTGCCATTTGCAACAAGCCCTTATTTCTATAGTTGATCTAAACCAAGTGTTCTTTAATTTTAATCTGACTTTCCAGAAGTTTCAAAGCCTACTATATGATGTTACAAGCATGGAATTACTCATAAAAAAAGGTTTTAAAAAGAGAGAGGAGTTTCTCTCGTACCTGGTTACGTGGATACTGTGCCATCTGTTGTCATCGATGGGGAAGTCTGGAAACTCCAACCGCGCTGACCCGGAGCCCAGGTCCCAGAGGAAGGCCACCCTCCCTCGCCGCATCTCCACTGCAAGGAAATCAGACTGGGGTGTGGGGCATGAGTGGGATGAGTTTACACACTGGACTGTCTGCACAACCACCACAACACTTTAAAGATCAAGTTCTTATAGTGTTTATTCTTAAAAAAAAAAAAGCAAAAACCATAAAACTATTTTTTTTTGTGTTAAATGCTCCCCTCCTTGGAGCTGGGCACTGGGGACAATTAGTGGCTCTGTGCCTGGGCCTGGCATGGCCCAGCTCAAGGCCTCCCATAGGGTTCACCACTGGGGGTCACCCACAGTCTGCAGAGAGCATGGGGAAGGCATCGTGCTTGTGTGTCTGCCCAGTCTCGGAACGCAAGAAACAGCTATGAAATACGCAGCAAGATAGGAGCCGCGAAATCCTACATCACGGACCTGCATGTGCTTCGTATCTTATCTCCTAAGAACACACTTCAGACACTACACGTGCTTGTTAACGCTTTCTGCCCCACACACCCAAGGTTCTGGCCCATCCCACTGGCACAGCCTGGGTATCCATGGTCTTCCATGGGGAACTCGCCTTCTGGGAACTGCTGGGATCTTGTTGGCAGGAAGAACCTGGCAACGGTGATACTCAGTCACCTCAAGGGTCACGGGGGCCTCACACAAAGTCCTATCCCCACGGCTTGCAGTTAAGATGGCAGCGGCGAGCACTGTTCAGAAATGTCACTTTCCTTCTCACAGGCATTCAGATTTGTAGTTTGTTTATTTTTAATCCTAATGCTACCATTTTGGCAAATGTTAGTCCCTGTAGGAGAATTAGGGATTTCACTAAGGCCCTATTTTTTTTAACCAAATAAGTATCAATTCAGAAAATCTATAAGTTCATAGAAGACTCATTGTTGCTTTCACAGGTCCACAACTTACGCTGGTGCTGCTACCCAGGTAGAAAAGAAGGTTGTCGGGTTCCCGTGTCTTAACGTTTAGTGTTAAAGTGTTATAGTTAGTAGAAGAAATCTGAGGCTGGTAGGCCCGGATGCAATCTCTGTCTGCAGACACGGCAACTTTAATCTGCGGAAGGAAAAGGAAAGTGTCCCAATTATTTAGTGACACAGCAGCAGCTCAAGGTGCTATTCCGTGATGACTTTCCACAGTGATACAGGCTTCTTCTCTTGGTAACACGCAATGCTTTGTGTTCCATGCAGTGAGAAATGAGATGGTGACGAGAGCGATTTTATTTGGTAAGTGTTTACGTATGGGAAAATCAGTCTTAGTTTTCAGCAGGGCATTTTATATAGGAGACTGTCTTGCTCACGAGATTTAATTCTTTAAAGACAAGGATCTTATCAATCTTGGAATCTTTCCACCTGAACAAAGAGGATATATTTGATGATCATCTGACAAATAAATGAAGAGGTAATATATTTATTCACTCAGCAAGTATCTATAGAACAATTATTGCACTTGCTACATATTTCTTTGATGAGTAATTATTTGCGTATATATCTCACGTTAACCTTAAAGCCTCTCAGTTTGTATTAGCCACAGACTCAGAGCCGTGCCTTGCGCTGCCATTTATTTAGCCGCTGTAACTGAAGCAGAGGGAAGCCAGGGCTCGTGGAAACCTCCGTTCCCTTTCCAACAGTGAGGACACTTGGCGGGGGGTAGGGGGGTAGGGAACAGAGCCCCGAAACACCTCTCCTTTAGAGCACAGGCAGCGCCGGGTGCCACGGTAAAACCTTTCCTTGAGTTTGAACTTCTTCAGATGCCCAGTGTTTTATGCATCCAGTGACCTGGATTTGTGCAGCATTTGGGTGTAGACAGACTGTTTTCTCAGACTCCTTGAGGACAAGGAGCACATTGCACAAACATTCTGAAAAGTACTTGGATCCTTAAAACTAAGTCCGTAAAGTGAAGAAACAACACCATAGCAGCTGATGAAACTTAGAGGGGTGGTAACTCTGAGACTTAATGGGTGCTGCACCATCTAGGCTAACAGTATAAATCTAGGCTAGGATGATAAATCTCCATAAAGACATGGAGATCTCTGTGCTAACAACATTTTGAAACATGTTGAATAAAAGCAGAACTCAAAGAAAATGAGGCTAATTATTGGCTTTAAATATACCGAGACAAGGCTATGAGGAACCTGGGATTGCTGGGGTCTGGTTCTGTCAAAGTCCTAGGAGGCCCAGTGTGACTGAGAGCCACGTCTACAGGAATTCTGAGACCCGGCACGGCCGCAAGCTGGGGCTAGGGGAGCACTGGGTGATACCGCGAGCCGCAGGACCCCAACTCACGGAAGCTGCTTGTTTCCGGGCCTGGCTGATCAGCAGTTTAATTTCCGACAGGTTTCTGCTCAGGTTCTCTTCTAACACCTTCAAAGGCTTCAATCGATCAAATAAAAGGTTGGCTTGCGTTTCCACATCTTTCACTTTTCTTCCAGCTAACAGAGCTAACAAATACAGGAGGCGAAGAGCAGAAAGAAAGTTGGAGAGGGGGAAAAACAAGATAATTAACTGTTCATTACTAATGCACTGGATAAAACAGAATATCCTAATAATCAAGTCTGTGAAATTTTGGTAAATACATAAAAAATGCACTGCACTGATAGCATGCATTAGCCAAGGCCCTTCTCTTTCTTTATACTTGCTAATCCAGACCTTGGCACATTTTTCTTTTTCAGAAATGTCATGAGCAAGGCACACTGCGTGTTTGGCAAGCTCCAGATCTGCGTGACGCAGACTCGCAAGACTGCACGGAAGGACACTGACGTACTGGTCACAGTGGAGTCGCGCAGGAGCTCGTTTGTCTCCCGCAACGTGGCGTTGACCCTGGCCAGGCCGGTCGACGTGTTCAGCAGCTTCTGGCTCAGTCCCACGACGGCCCTCAGCGTGCTCGCTGCACTCTGATTTGCAGACGCGGCCAGCTCCTTAGTTCTGGCTCCTTTGTCTCCCACACCTAAAATAAATGTATATGCAAGCATGCACTCTGCAGATTACACACAGAGAAAAAATAAAGCTGTAACAAATGTAATTTTACACAAACATGTTACAGTACTTTTACTGACTATTGAACACAAACTGAGGCTTCTTGGTTTTTTTTTCCTTTTTTCCTTTTCGGCGGTGGTCAACAGCCTACAGCACTGCTTCTTTTTAAAGGAAATATTAAGGCTGTATGTAATATGCTTTACTACTGCCTTGTAAAAAGAAAATAAAAACCTCCCAACTCCTTATGCAAAAGGAAAGGTAAAGACCTCAGGCACCTGTGAACAGATCATGCATTAAGGAAATGCCTTGCTGGACTCCCATGAGGAAGGTCATGCAAATTGTAACCTTAGGGTCACAGGCTACCTACAGCTCATAAAACTGAAGTCTGTTTGATTCCACGCTAATAGTGAATTGCAAGTTTAACCGCAGAGGCAGCAGACCAGAGACAAGACAGGATCAGACATTCTTCCACCTACCCAGGGACATCTATCTAATTGATGCTTCCTTCACTCCCTTCTTCTCTTCTAACATTCTCCTATCTTATGTAGAATGTACATTTTCCTGGGTCTCACAAGAATGTAACCATTTTGTCTCACGACAGCCCCACCCTGCCTTTTGTTTAATGCTCTACTCCCCTTTAAATACTGAAAATTCCAAATTTCACTCTGGAAAAATAGCCACAGGTCTGTCTGTGGTTTGTGTTTTTGTGTTTTTCCCAGGCGTGTCCTCAACTTTGGCTGAATAAACCTCCATTGATGGGGATTTTTGCTTCAGTAACTCATTTTGCGTCAATACCCTTTTAGGGACAAATTAAATAATTTTTTAAAACAATTCCTGGTAATATGATTTCAATACATAATGAGATCATAAAAGTATGGCTAGTCACCCTGTGCTCCGTATCTTATATGTTAATAAGCTAAAGTTCTTTATTTGGGTTCTTTTTATCACTCCCTTCTCACCATCATTAAACATTTCCGCATCATTTCATATCTGGATAAGAAAGATTTGAAGCTTAAAGTCTGCAGTTGAGAAGAAAGTGTCTTAGGCTGGACAAATAGGTATTTCACCGGCTGCTAGAAATAACAGCAGAACAAAGACTAAATAGCCACTTGAGGTAAACTGGAATTCGGTTATACTAGAAAATCTGGGTAAGGATTTTTTTTAAAGGCACTATTACTAATTTTTAAAGTGTTTAATCACAAATGGGGCAAAACATTGCAAAACATTAACAGTAGAGGAAGCTGGATAAAGGGTACACAAGAGACTTTTTTACTCTTTGCAACTTTTCTGTAAGTTTGAATTTACCTCCAAATGCAAAGTTATTTAAAAAGTTATTAAAAAAAAAAAAAAAAGGAAAGGAAAAGGTAGCTTCCAGATGAGAAAATGCTCCATTGGTTGAAGGTAAGAAGCAAGCCTGGGGCAGCCACGCCCACCTGCCCCTGGAAACTGTCAGGCTTGCAGTAGAAATCTGCAGGCAGGACCTTGGAGGGGGCCTCAGCACCTTGTAAGACTTTCAAAAAGTGCTTATGAAGAACAAAGGAGAAGTTTGAGGTGATATAAATAATGCACTACAGCACAATTCATTTGTATTACACTTAAAAAATTATTCAATCTAAAATTTTAATGAACACTGCCTTTTCAAACCATCAATATTAAAGTGATTGGGGGCCTATTTTAGAGTGCTTTAGTGCCTCATGAAGGAAGGTGACCAAGTCGGAATTCTTCCATCTACTGCATTTATAATGAACCTGGCATTTTCCCCAAAGGCAGGTAAAGACCAATGTAGCTTCCTTACCTACCAATCCCTTTG
Source organism: Lemur catta (assembly GCF_020740605.2). Lineage (NCBI taxonomy): Eukaryota > Metazoa > Chordata > Mammalia > Primates > Lemuridae > Lemur > Lemur catta. The sequence continues at coordinate 8,581,570 of NC_059143.1, read as the reverse complement.
CATGCCCTTCTTTTATCTAAGCAATGTGTCAAGCTCATTTCAAAAGTAAGCAATTAAGATGGTTATATGTCTCTTTTTGAGAGTATAATTCCAATATTTCAAAATAATTGTTCTCAGGTTATTTTTAAAAAAGCACCAGTGATCTTCACTTCCCAATCATATTCCTTTGCAGATAAAAACTTGATCAGTCTTGGTCTCATTTTCCAGCTGGGACTCTTGATTGGATTTGAGGCAGGACTTCCTCATGCTCCCGTATGATGCTCTTATGAGACAAGACATTAATTAAATCAAGAAACTCCTTTCTACTTACCTTCAGGAATTGCTCTAAGTATCAAGAGTGATTCATTGGTCTGCCTGGTAATTTTATCAGCACTCTCTTGAAATCTGTTTGCCGTAGTTCTCAATCTACTCAGTTCCAATGCAATACCTATTTAAAGAGGAGGGGGTGGAAATGTTCCCTTTTAGGTTAGCCTACGGAAAAGTTGCCTAGGCAACAGCTTTCTTTATTACTCCTGAACCATCTACAGAATCGATAGCATCCCACAGAGAATCCCAATATTAAAAGTTTTTCTAGCAAGACTTTGCACCATCCATTATGGAAATTAAGAGTGTGTTTTTAGCTTGCTTGATCATTTTTTTCTACTTTGCTTGCTGCTCTTTCTTACTAATATTTCTTCTTAAGTTTCATGTCCAATTTTGAGTTTGAAAATGAAGAACTGTGTTTAAGTCACTCAACGTTAATCAGACTCACTGGCTTCCTAGTCACACCTGAATCTTGGCCACCTTTCCCTCCTGGGCTGTGAAACTCCAAAGGTGGGCTCCTACCTGGGAGGCTCCTTCAGTATCTTCCCCTTGTATCCCTGGCCAATCCTCTGTCCCTTTCTGTTCCCTTCCAGCCACCCAACTGGGACTCAACTCAACCTCCTTCTCAAGTTTGATCAAAGCTTTCCCTTTTAAAATTTCTGTTTATAATACACAATCACATTTGGACTTTGAACACATGGTAAAAATATGAAATTTTAATTGCCAAAAAGTTCACAATTTCATGACTATGAAGTACCTGTAGTTGTATAAACTGAAACCACAGTCTCCAGTTTTGAAAGCCCATCAACATCGATGCTAGAGTTTGTGTTTAATGTTTTATGATCAAGCATTATGCATTTTCTATACTGTGAGATGACAACATACATTCTTAATTGTGTCACTCACAGAGAAACAAACAAACAAAATATGTATATAGCTAAGCTCTTGGTTCAGACAGCTGTGGAAGGATCCAGTACTAGACTTGGAAGTAGCCTGAAAAAGGTATGAGCTTTGTGTATGGCCCACTGTTTACTCCTATAGAAGGATCATGGTGTCTTTGATACATTAGCACATATTAAGGTGAAAAGCACACTAATTGTTATGAAAAATCGTATGCCTGTGTAGTTTCTCTTACACAACAGAAGCTGCTGCCATTTCGTGTTATGCTTACTGGATAGACAGCTCTTACACACACCAAGTTATTGCTTCTTGAAACTCTTGGGACAAACTAAACTGCATAGGGAGTTTTTGAAAAATTGATATATCAATTATGATTTAATTCAATAGTTATTAAATGAGAATCTACTATGAGTCTAACATATTAGTCTTGTGAGAAAGGCAAAAGCGATTGGAAGCATATTATATCCCTTCCAAAAACTGTGAAATAATGAGAAAGAAATGGCACGCATATGAAATCAGACAGAACCCAACCAACACTAGGAAGAACAGTGAAAGCGCCGAGCCAAGCCCATGAGTGGAGAATTTGGTCATTAGGAAGGCTTACTGATAGAGGTGACTGCACAATAAAAGAAGAGGTTTCACCAGAATAAAATCTGAAACTATATGAAGTTTATATGGTAGGAAATTGAAACGTTAATGTGACAGAGAAATGTGACGCTTCGGGTCACTCCAGGAAAGGAGGATGTTCTTAGAGGACGCTCAGAGATGTGCTCACATTCACTCTGCTCATCAGCGTGGTCCAAGCCACAAACTGACCTTGATGCTTTCTGCTGAGGTTGTTGCCTTCCCTTAGCAATTTGGAACTGCGCTGAAGAGCCGCTTTGCCATTGGACGCGAGGGGTTCTGAGAACTGGAAAACAGAACGACTTGAACATGGGGCTGGAGGGCAGAGTGGGGTCCTGCTGCGGACAGAGGGAGCAACTCCATCAGAATAGCCTCTGGCCAAGTTCCCGACAAGAAGTCAGCTAGGGAAAAGGTAAGAACAATTTAAAATGGCCCAGGTGAAAGAACACCAAGACTTTTTTAAGTGTATAAAGAAGAAAACCAGCCATTCAATAAAGATTTTCAGCACAAGTAAAGAAAAACGACGTCTCAAGTAGATATCAAGTAACATGATCACTTTTATTGTAAAAGTACAACACTAGTTCCTAGTATGTATAAAGAAGTATTTATGACCTTAAGAAATTAAAGCACATATCACACAATGACAGAAGCCATAAACATACACCATCGGAGAAGGATGTTAATAAACATAAATCTGAGCTGCTGAGTCTTTGCTGAAATACCGTATGGAACAATCTCCCATGGTGCCCAGAAAAAGAAGCCCACAGGCATTCCTTATCAGGCTTACCTTAGTCACAATCCCGTGAGCGTCTTTTGCCAGTTTCTCTGATTCTTCAATCAGGCTCTGGATGTTGGAATAGGCGTGGGCTGCACTGGTCGCATTCAGGGACACATGTCTGACATTTTCAAGGCCACTATTAAATCAGCATGTTTAGAACTGTTAGGATAAACTAAATCAAACTTGCAGATCCACTTGTGAAAATTATAAGCACCTACTATTCTGGAAAGCCTCCTAGTTTCTTCCCCCTTAGAAAAATATCATTAATGAAAAATAACAACATATGTGTTTCCCTCTAACTTCAAAAAATCTTTGAGAAACAGTAGCCATATTGTCATGATAACACTCAGAATTGCTATTCAATCAATACAAAAGCAATTATTGCTGTTTTTCCCTTAGACAACCATTGATCACTTTCCACTAGTTGCCCTCAACATCCCGGATCTCTGTTCAAACCCCCTGCATGTGTCCAGGGTGCCACTGCATGCTTTCATTAGTTATAATCTCCCCTGCAACACACTTGGTAATTTCCAAAAAGCTTTCCTAAACGTACATGAGGATGCTGAATCTTATCCCTCAAACAGCATATACCAAGAGATTTTGGAGGAGGAGGATCAGATAATACTTCAATCGGCTGAACTTCATTCTAACAGTGAGTGGTCAAATCACTTAGGAACTTGGCAACTAGTGATCGCACAGTTTCATCCAGCTCTCCCTGTCTTGAAAATGAAACCTGGCAATTGACACTGTTTGCTTCCTGAATAACTCACTTCATTTTCTTTCCAAGGTTATTGAAGTCGGGCGATTCCCAGACCAGATATTAGCAGTTATTGCTCGTTACTACTTGATTGGCAGAATGTGGGGATTTATAAATCAAGGATAATAATGTTATTTGACTTTGTGTATCATACCAAATTGCTTTTACTACTCTTATACTAAGCAATAAAGATTTTGTTCTAGCTTAGTATGGAGTGGGAATATCTCTCTTTTAAGAAACAATGAACGATGATGAAAAGAGAGAAGCTGAGTACCTAATGCCATTTTCTACTACTGATTCCTATAGCACATGGAGGCAACAGGACTCAGTTTAGCCGATAATTTACACATTATTCTATCCTATATCATTTTTAATCACTTTTGTTGTGTGAGCTAACCTTTTATGTCAGCCTTTCTCAGATGGGGAGATCCTTATCTTTGCCCTTCCACAGAACACACTCATGCACAAAACACACATTCCCAACGTGTTCAGATTTTTTCCACTCATAATTTATAGCAAATTCTAAGGAAATAAATGTACCAATTAACTGGCACTTCTGTGTAAATCACTGATAAGACCTAAAACACTGTTTCCCATATTTGCGGTACATTAGAATCACCTGGGGATCTTTAACAGGCCACATCCCAGACCAAGTACGTCACAATCTTTGTGGGGACAGGAACAGGGATAAAGCCGTCGGTATTTTCTGAAGTTCCCCAGGTTATTCCAAAGTGCAGATGAGTTTGGAACTACTGGCCTAAAGTTGTGCTTCTTGCCCAAAGGCACTTTTAACAAGCTGAGTACATATTTAACAAATACCCAAAAAATATAAGTTAAAATAATTGTATTACAATGGTAGACCTTCAGGCAGTAGAAAGTAATTGGGGGTGGTATCTTTCAGGAGTTGGAAAAGAGACTCCCAACACTTCTATAGGTAGAGTGTGGGCATCCTTCACCCGAATCATATGCTCCAAAAAGACAACATCTGTAAAGAAGTTCATAAACTCGTTCTGTCTCACATGCAACATAACAAAGCCCTGAGCACTCAGTAGGTGTTTTACAAAGCCTTGATGGCTTGGTATTATAGCATGCTATTTATTTTAATTCCTGTCCAGTTTGCATTTTCCATCGTACACTTACGGCGATGTTAGCAGACATGAGGAAATCTGCCTTGCCATGTAAATAACACAGGAACACTCATTTCTGCACAAAGGAAGAAGAGTGACTCATCACTGTGATCAAACAGCCCTCCTTATTTTCTCTGATCAATGGATGCAACCTCTCAAATTCCTGCAAGGGTGTGGGCTTACCTGTCCAGAACACCTGCTAGTCTTTGGAGCTCGGCTGCGTGGTCCTCTGCTCTGTAGACCAGGACCGGTGCTCTCCTTTCGGACATGTGCATGACCAGATCATCCACATGACGCCTGATTTTGGCAGTCCATAAAAGTAGCTCATCCTGGTGATGCTCTAACTGCTACATGGAGAAATTAATATTGTAAATATTTGTGTATCTATTTAATAACGGATATGTGTACATGCAGATGAGATGTGTGAAGATTCTTTGGAAACCGTATCGTGGCTACGCTGAGTTGTAACTTACTGCAAGAGCATTTTGTGCAGCATTTACACGTGCAGTGGCAGCATCTAGCAATCCTCTTCCTTGGGTGATTAGCTCTGAGGTCAAGTTTTGATCTTCTTGAACGCGCAGCTTTTTGTCCTGCAGCAGAAATCGCCTTTTAAGGATGTTTCACGAGAGCAAGTCGACTTCTGAACTTGGTGTCCAAGGCTACGTGCTAAAGTTAGTGCTCGGGGCTCACTTTTTAAGAAGCTAACAATGATGTTGTTTCCACTGGAGAACCTGGTTCCCAGCTCTAAGTGAGAAGGAGAGAGCAAGTCAGACTCACGTGGAATTCTCTCAGGTTGGCGCTGACCATGAGGAGCAGCCGGTCACTTTCCTGGCTCTTTGCCTCGGTGTCCTTCACGAGCGCTGCCGCCGCCCGCAGGTCACTGGTGTGCTCTGCAAGGAGGCGGCTTGCGACTTCCTTTAACACCTCCAACTCTTCCTGTGGCTTCTGGTAATTCTTCTGAATTTGTGACAATAAATCTTCAGCAGCCCTGATAAACGTGAATGCTTCCCTTAGTAAGCAAATGAACAGCAAAACTCATATCTCTGACGTGACAGTAGAGGAATTTTTATATATTCATGCCTAGTTTCTTCTTAAAATCGTGATACAACGTAACTGTTTAAGACTGGAAACAATTTTTCTAAGATAGCTACAGGTATGGCAGATTTATACTTTATCCTTAACAAATTATCTGTATTCACAAACTTCCTAACACATTCTAGCAATGGAATTGAAGGAAATCATCTCAGCGAATCCGGATTCAGAAAATTGGGCTACATTCTGTGTTAATGATGGGAACTGCAATTTTTCATTATAATATGGGAAGAAATTGAAAGGAGGCTACTCAGTGATTTGCTGTGAATTTGTCAGTTGATTTATATGATATGAAGGGTTTTCTACATCTAGTTAAGAAATAGATTTTATAAAGACTTTCAAGTTCAAATTGCTAAAAGTTAAGAAATAGATTTTATAAAGACTTTCAAGTTCAAATTGCTAAAAAGATATAATTTGTACCATTGATAAATGCAAGCTTTAGGAAATCGAAAGATTTTTTTCCTATTTCTTTATAAATGTGTTATCTAATTGCTTATTTAAATCAAGTTTGAATTTATAGCTGCATGGAATAATAAAATTTCACACTACAAATCCTTGCAGTGGTTGAATATAGCCCATTAACTCTCTGCTTCAATTTGTCAGGAGAACTTCGAAAAATTCCATGGAAAATGCCTTATAAAACAACTGACCTTTCACAGATATCAGATCACTGGGTTAAGACACACCTGGAAACGTTTTTCAAGGGTATATTTTAACTCTGACATTATTAGAATAAAATTAGGGGTTATTTAAACATACTTATGACTTCTAATTATTATAAAGATGTGTTATGAAACAGGTAATATGAACTAAAACAGATACATGAAAAACACAAATAAACCCAATATATCTCTAATGTCTCACCATGAATCTATCATTCCTTATCATTAAATAAGATATCTCTCTGAGAAAGCTTAAAACAGAGGTCAAATTTTCATCTATGAAGTGACTTTACTATCTCAACTATAATCAGATGAAATGACACAGTCCTCAATGGCTTGAACAGGATTAACAAACAAAACCCTCAGAACTTTTTGTTGGATTCTTCCTGCAAAATTTATTCAATTAATAGAGTATAACAGTATTTCTCAAACTGTGTTTCTCCACAACACTGGTGTCCCATGAATTGTTAAGCAGATTCCACAAGCAAAGGCTCATGGTGAAGGAGAAATTCTGATGCATGTCAGTGTCCTAAAAGCTCTGAGAAGACCTGCAGTAGAGAACTTGTCTTTCCTTAGTAGACACCGTGTTCCCCAAACTAACCTGGTCATTGAACACATTTCTTTAATGAAATACCTTTTAATAGCTCTGGGGACATCAGAGCTATTGGAAAACACAGCTGCAAAAGATAGTCCGCAGTGTGTGCTAAAGAGTTACCGCGGCAGGCCCGGTTGGCTGTCCCTGCAGAAAGTCCTGTTGGTGAGGCTGGCAGTGTTCCCACCTGTCCCTAACTGATAAGGGTGGCTTACCCCTTGAAGCATTATGCGCAAGCCATGTGGCTTATGCCGAACACCTGCCTTCTTTCTAGGGGTCTGGACTTTGGCCATGTGCTAGGCAGAGGGTGCCTACAAGACCAGCCCCCGTAAAACCTGGAAAGGTGAATCTCTGCTGGGCTTCCCTGGGAAGAAGCATCACACACGTGTTGCTGAATTTCACTGCTGGGGAAAGACAGCGCTCTGGAGCCCCTCACGGGAGAAGCCTTCTCGGATTCTTCCAGACTCCTGCTGTGTTCTTTCGCCTGATCTCAACGTGCATCTTTACTAAACCTTAGCTGTAAGTACAATTATATGCTGAATCCTGGGAGCCCTAGGGAAACTGTGAATTCAGTGTCATCTTGGGGACCCATGAGACAAGCACGAAAAGCAAGCGGTTTGTGTGCTAAATCTTCTCACCTATAGCACTGCCATACTTCAACATAAACCACCAATGTTTCCAAGAATTATAATGAAAAAGCAGATAATTCTTCAAATAATCCTTGTAATTTGAAACAGTATAAATATAGGAATTATCAAAAAGTGGAGGACAGAGAAGACATTTTAAACTCTTAGTTTTTTGTTTATAAAGGGTCTCTTTAAGTAATAATTTTACTTACAAATTAAAGAGAGAGATCAGCAATCTTATTAATAACTTTATTCCAAATAGAACCATAAGAGCTGCAGTGACAGAGAAAGAGGTCTCGGGGGCCTTAGCTGGCGGTGGAGGGCCAGGGGCATGGCAGGGACAGGTGGGGGAGGGGCTGGCCCTGCTTCCTGAATGCATATTCAGAAAGTGAATGTTCTCCATTGCACCAGGAGCTCCTAGAGAGCAAAAAGGCTCTATCATTCCCCTTTGCATCCCCAGCTCCTACACACTGCCTGCCACCCCAACCTGGGGCCCAACCCATTTTGTTGAATGAACGAATGAACTGACAGAGGAAGGGTGTTATGGTGGGAGAGAACGGCCCCACAAAGTGACTCCCTGGGATCACCAGGGCTAACATGGGCATCTCCATCCTTAACAAGCCCCCTCACTACCCAGCTCAGGTGTGCAGGGAGCTGAGGAAGGTTAAGGAGCAGAGCCGGGCTGGGGGCTGCTGCCTGCGGACAGGCAGGGCCTGGGAAGATCTGCGTGGAGGTGTCTTACAGGAGCACAGACACAGGCCTCGGCTCACAGCCGGAGCTGCAGCACTAACTCTAAGACAGATCTCATTTCCTTGACAACAGGGCCCCTTCTCCTCTCTCACGACAGCTCACCCCCAGTTGACACTTTCTTTCCGTTATGCCTCCTTCTCCTTTGGAGACGGCATCCAAGTTTCTGTCCCTACTCGGTTGTGTTGTGAATGGTAGTTAGGAACTTACTTGAGTTCAAGGGTGACATTTTGGTGCAACTGCGTGAAATGCCTTTGCCGTATGATTTCGAGCAAAGATGTAATGTTCTGTTGCATATTCTGAAGAGTCGAATTAGGTAGCTGGAAATCTTCATCCAAGGTCTGATTTAAAGTTGTTGCCTTTTCAATAATTTCTATGGAGAAAATCATCAATCGTTTAATAAATCTCTCAAAAGTGGACAGTACTGAATGAAAAACTTAGAACCTTCTTTGGTAAGCACTGTTCTGTTCACCTAAGCTGGGTTGGACCTCAGTGCCGGGCCAGGCCAGGCCACCCCGTGTGTCCCGGCGACTCTGGACATCCCCTAACGAAAACGTTCATGAACTTGGGCCTACTGGTTTATTCAATATAAGTCTTGTCAAGTACCCATACGCTCCCAAGGGCAGGGTCCATTGTGTTTACCTTAGCATTTCCTTGTACCCGACACAGACATTTACATGTAGAAGTTCTCAATAAATAATTACTGCATGAAGAAACCACCAATGCCTGATGCAACTTTTTATTAAACATGACTTTTTTCTAATAATTTTCTTACCTTTTGTCCTATAAAGTCTGATTTGCATAGGATTCTATACTTTTTAAGCCCTTACACTAGAATCCAAAAAGAAAAGCAAGAATATGTTTCTAGTAGCCTGAAAACTGAAAATAGCATGCTAAAAGCCAGATTAGACCCACAGCTATTCACACATTTAATAAAGCCAACGTGACTTTCCTTGCTAGATCAGCAGAGTCCCAAACCAGACGCTGCCCACGGTACCTCCGATGCTCATCTGCAGCCTCTCGACGAACGCAGCCAGGTCTTCGCTGTCGCTGAGGATTCTCTCAGTCGCCCTATTCGCCTTCTGGCTACTTGTCAGCACTCTAGTGAGCTGGCAGCAAGTAAGGTCTCAGGTTAGTTTGACTTTAAATAACACGCAAGCTTTGCTATTCCAGTCGTTCGTTGCCTCTTCTAAGCAACAAAATATATTCCAGAACATGGAGTAAAGACGTGCACTGTCACATAAAGCAAGGTTCATATTTTGGGACTAGAAGTTATTGACCAAGTGGTTAATGAAATAATTTACAACCCACTCAGCATGAGAAAAGATGGTATATTTTTGAAAGCAGTGTAATTTTTCCAGAGTCTATGCTGGGAAGACCCTCTATTCACTTTAGGACCCAAATATACAGAATTTGGAAAGTAAACTTACTAATTTGCATGGCCTATGGGACTTCAGTCTCTAGGTATTAAGAACACAAAGTCAGGCAGACGGGGCTTTAGACCTGATTCTGCCAGGCCGTGGACCTAGATATCACCAAGCGTTATCTATGACATTGGGGTAATAATGACACTTCCCTCCTCGGGCCGTACTGAGAACTAAAGGAGATGTCTGTAAAGCCAACAGCCTGGAAGCTGAGACTTAGCTGCCCTCTGCTGTTATTTTTATTAGGAATTTTATAATTTGTAAAAAGAAAGGTTATTTGTAATTTCCAAGAATGTAAAGTAACTGAGATTGGGTCTAAAAGTGTTTTCTAGTCAAGACCAAGGAGAATCTTCTTTAACAAATAGAATTTACTTTAATGAGCTTATCACTTCCTACCAAACGTTTGCTTGATGAGGCACTTACAGCCCACACTTAAACCCTTAGTCACTTTCCAAAGCACCATTAATTCTAAATTAACAGGAGCCAAGCCAATACTTTTTAGGAGGCATGATTGTGCATGTGTGTGTGTGTTGAGAGACAGACTGGATACACCTATGTACAGATACACTATTGCATTTTTTATAGACACACACTTGCATATATATGTGCACGCACACAATTCATAAGTGAAAAAATAGTAAATTTGACAATAGGTTTCCCTCATCATCTGCAAACAAGGAGATTCTTTTTGGGTCACTAAAAGCCATTCATCTGGCATAGGCAAAACAGAATAAACAATTCCCTGATGACATCAAAACGAGCTCACCTACCACTCGAAGTCCTAAAATCAGAACCACCCTGAAGCCTGAACGTTGCCCAGACACCACAGCACAGGGTCTGTGGTCTGCTCGCCCAGCCCGGGGTCCTCAGAGAGCGTTACTGGTGTGCAGTGCTGCCTCTGTGTGCACCGCGTGCTCGGGATGCACTGAATTTAGGAGAAGAAATCCCAGCAAACCTTTAACCCTGTCCCGTCCCCACCCTATGGTTCAGAGGAGAAAATGGAAGCCAGAAAGTAGAGTGACTGCCCAACTCTTTCCTCAGCAGAAGTGACAACAGAAATTAAGTCAGGAGCCTTCTCCCATGAAGCCACCGCAACTGGCAGGGTTAAAACCAATTTGATGATAAAACACCTGGAGCATAGCTCCTGGGAGGAAGAGGCTGCGGGATCTAATCAGAACCTTCCCGACAGCCCCGAGGCTGGAAAGCTGGTTCTTTAGGGAAAGAATTTACCTTCTTTTGCAGGTTGTCCGTCTGTTCTGCAACATCTTCAAGTTTAATTTTTGCCAGTTCCTTTTCTATATTTTGTTTCAATAAAGATTCCTAAGAAGAATGAAGGAAATAAATTACAGTGCCTCAAAGTAAAATGTTCTGGTTCTTAACTAGGAAGCACTTGGTATTTCCTTTTTTGATCACAGAAAGAAATTCTTCTCTCCTTAAAACTGTCATTAAAAAAAAAACGGATGAGACTTAAGTTTTGACTGTAGCCACATCTGTCGGTACTGCCTTCTTTTGCATTATATTTCCTATATGATATAAATTTAAAATCTGGTCTGGTAAGCAGAATCTGATACTGCTGCAATTCTTGGATAAAAGTCTGGCTTTATTTTAATATCAGAGTCACATGAATTTCAACTAGAATTGCCAACACCTTAAAAATGTTTATTGGGCTAAAGTACAAAAGAATTCAATAAAAAAGCCTTTATAACGACTAATAATTAAGTGCTTAATTTATACCGACACTTTTCTAATTTCTTTACATATCTGACTTTAGTTAGACCTTAACACAACCCTGTGAAGTGATGATATCACTATTTAGGGTTGAGGGTAAGAACTTGCTCAAGGTTGCTGCGTTGGTAACTAAGGAGAGCAGTGAGCAGCTAAGAGCTCACACACCTCCCCTCTGCTGAACACATAAACATAGAAAGGAATTTAAAGAAATAGACAAGTGGTTTATATTAGAGCAAATCATTCAAAATTAGTTAAAATTTAAATCAAGTATTTATCTCACTTGATAAATATAAAATAGTTATATCCCTGGGGCACAAACTGGCAGAAAATAGCATTTATTGATTATGTACACAGTGATTGGAAAAGATATTTAAATATTTCTTTCTTTTTCTTAATGGATGTAAAATCTCTCATCTTTGAAAAACATATTTTGCCACTTGAGGCAAAATAACATAAGAACATTTCTTAGAGTTTCCCAACCTTTCTTTACTGCCATTATAGAAAAAAGATCACTGCAAACAAGAATGGATCACTGAACCAGCTGCATCCCAACATACACACACACACACACACACACACACACACACACACCATATATACACATACACCACACACATACATACATACACACCACACACATACACACATACACACATATACACACACACACACACACACGTGTGCATGCGTAAAGACATATTCAATCTAAGGAAAGCTTTTATACAAAAAAAGGCATTTAGGAATGACTATCTGTTTTATTACTGCCTGACACACTGAATAGGTTATGTCAAATTCGAACGTGTAGTTATAAAGCACAATTTAGGAACCCCATGTTTTTCCAATTAGAATTAAAAATGCCAGAGTAGGATGCTATCTACTAAGCCCATTTCTTAACTTCCCACCATTTTTTGACCCAGACTCTATTGAAGAAACATAAAATGATGATTTGGCCCCAGAGATTTTAATATAGAGTCTTCCAGGGAGGAGAGACTTTTGTGCCTTGCAACTCCAGTTTGACTAATATACTTAATGGAAAATGGTTCGTCTTCAGCATAAAGCAACTTTAAGGAAGATACTGTCCAGATTTATTTTCTGTCTTTGTAATAGGCCAGCTGTTTTCAAATACCCAAAGGTCTGTCTTAAAAAGGAGCAAGTAGACTTTGTCTTATTCCAAAAGGCAGAACCAGGACCACAGTGGGTAGATTTTATAAGGAGGTCTCTCAGGAGTAACTAACTCTTAAACAACCAGAGCTGCCCCACAGCGAGGCAAGCTGGTGTGTGAGACAATGAGGCCCCTGTCACTGGTCATGGTCCAGGGAACCCTGGAGACCTCCCAGTGGGGGACACTGGCAGTGAGGCTCCCACCCTGGGGGGACAGACAAAACGACCCCTTCCATCCCACTGATTGTCTCTCAAAGATATTAATACATGTTTCTATCCGTCTCTGAATTCCCAGACCTACCCGGAGATATTCAGTTGTATTTTCCAGGTTTGACAAAATTCCATAGGGGAGAGCGACAGTGCCGGTGAGGTTCATAGAAAGGATGGCATCGCCAATGTCATCCAAGTCGTTCAGCAGCACACCTACACACTCATCATCACACGCTAAAAGAAAAAGAAAAGGAGAGTTATGACAATGTGATCTGCCCTTTTCCCCACGGGCTGCATAAGCCATTTTTGATAATCGCAGGTATGGGCAGAGCACACTCCGAGCCCCCGCACTCCTCTGAGCTCACTCTCGCTCCAACTGTGCCACGGGGGCAGGGGGGACGGCAGGAATGCTGAGCCCTTGTTCTCTACTGATGACGCGGAGACTCAGATCAGAGAAGTGACTTCCCTGGGTCACACAGAAAGAAAGAACTGAGCCCGGGAGCGCTGCCTAGGGCTGGCCCGAGGTTCCTTATACGGTTCCAACCCTCACGGTGCCTCGCTCCTCTTCAGCTGGGACCCACTGCAGTGAATCCCAGTGTTCCCTTGCAAGGCCTGCTCCGTCACCTCAGGCAGTTTGCAGATGCATCTTCAGCAAGTACAAATGAAGGACACTGGAGAAAATAAGGGGGGTGTTTGTGCTTATAGTAAACACAAAAACAAAAGCAAAACAGCTCTCCAGTGCTATGATCCTAACACTCCTTCCTACCTTCCCCATGAACCACTGAGAAGACGTCCCAAAATGACTACCTCGTGCACTTGCTGGAAATACAAATCAGAACTAGAAAAAATGAACAAAAATCCATGAGAGCCAAGAGCTGAAGCTATCGTGCAATTGGGGTAACACAAATGAACACCCCACAAAGGTGCGTTCTCTCTGTGCTGATGCACTCCTGGCCCCCTTAGGGGAAATATCATACTGATGCAGTTAAGCAAGAAGTTGAAATCACTGCTGCTTTGAGTGCCTGAGAAATAAATGGCGGCATCTTAGAACCTCCTGCCTCGGCTTGAAAAGCCACGACCAGAGGTTCAGTTTAGCAGAGGCGACAGCAATCTATGCTTAGAAAATGGTAAAGTAAAAATAAAATATAAAATGAAATAGGACGTTCTGTGTCCTGCTGACGCGACAGGGCACCGCCCCCACTCCTTTCCTCTACGCGCCCAGGGGAGAAATACGCACAGACACAGCTGCTTTCCACGAGCGTGTGCCTCGCTTCACACTCCTCGCACCGGAGCCCCGAGGCCCCGGGCCTGCAGGCGCACTGCCCAGACTCGCGGTCGCACTCGCTGTGCACAGAGCCGTGCAGGCTGCAGTCACACTTCTGGCAACTGCCACCTGGCATTGGAGGGTTCCCATGATAGCCCGAGGAGCACCTACAAAAAAGAAAGGATGGAGGTGCAGACGGTACCGTCAACACCAGTGAGCAAACCCATGAGCCAGCTTCTGCCCCAGGACAGTGATCATTTCCGCCACATGAAATGTGAAGCACACAGGTCCATTTGCCCCAGGAGGACTGATTTCGGAATAGTAATGAGGTCCCGTAGGAATCCTGAACATCCGAATTGATAATGACTCTCACATCGCTGTAGAAATTTGTCTAATGCTTTATAAAAGCAGATGTACCCAGCAATTTCCATGCGACTGTTCAACAGTGTACCTTTCGCAATATTGTCCTTCATAGCCCGGAAGACAGGCATCACAGCGGAAATCACCGTCGCCTTCCAAGACACAAGTGGGACTAAAACTGGAAGAAAAGAATTTCTTATTGAATTTTCGGATATAAAACTTCAAATCTTTAAGGTGCTTATTGATTACTCTTAGGATACACCATACTGTTCTCAAAGTTATATGATTACACTGGATGATTAGAGAAGCTTTTTAAATCTTTAAGGTACTTATTGATTACTCCTAGGATACACCCTACTATTCTCAGTTATGTGATTATACTGGATGATTAGAGAAGCTTTTTAGAGCTTACAATCCATTGGGCAAAAAGAAGGAAAATAAACATGTAATCAACGTCAGTGTTGGGCATATCTGACACCAGAAGATATCGTGAGGCCCTGTCCAATGCCAACCATGTGGGTGCTAAGTGGAAGAATACCGATCACACTAATTAGTCACCCAACAAGAGAGTTCCCCTGTAGAAGGGGTCTTGTCCTGCCTTAGTAGGTGATTAGAGAGTTGAAACCACCTTGAGTGAGCATGAAAAACAGCAGGGAGAAGGGGCTGAACAAATGCTGATGAAAAGAACTTTATCAGGATAATGAAAGGCAAGCAGGACCAGCCAGGGGAAACGAAAGCAAGGAGTAAGGGCAGAATTTGAAAATAAATGGACCTAAAGGTAGGGACAAAGTCAGGTGGGAGGCTATCAGAAGCTAAATGATAGAGCCACTAAAAGTTTAATAATCTACTGGGATACTGATGTCCGCATTCATGGGTTTCAGCTTTTGGTTTCCTTTCTTTCTCAAAAGCCTCTGCTGCCACATTTTACCAAATAAATGACCAATGCTCCATCTAGAGCCTGAGCTGGTTCCTGCAAACTACTGGGAAAATAAAACCCAAAGAACAAAAACCCAAGTGTGGTTCCTTTTTGGCTAGTAAGATGAAGTTTCCTGCATGAGTTATCAGCCCCACACCACTTCTGACTTTTTTCCTCCTTAAATATTAAAATAGTAAAGGGGCAGGGCCAGGAGTGGTGGCTCACGCCTGTAATCCTAGCACACTCTGGGAGGTCGAGGCGGGCAGATCATTTGAGCTCAGGAGTCTGAGACCAGCCTGAGCAAGAGCGAAATCCTGTCTCTACTAAAGATAGAAAGAAATTAGCAGGACAACTAAAAATATATAGAAAAAATTAGCTGGGCATGGTGGTGCATGCCTGTAGTCTCAGCTACTTGGGAGGCTGAGGCAGTAGGATTACTTGAGCCCAGGAGTCTGAGGTTGCTGTGAGCTAGGCTGACGCCATGCCACTCTAGCCTGGGCAACAGAGTGAGACTCTGTATCAAGGAAAAAAAAAAATTGTAAAGGGGCAGACTTCAGTGGAAACAAAAAATATGTGGAAATTAAAGCATGTGTTTTTGGGCGTCTCAGATTCAGAACACACATAGAATGCTCACAGCCTCACAATCTCTTCTTAATAACCCAATCTTTAATTTATTCATGTGGACCTTGGGGTCAGTTACAAAATTTTGTCATTAAAGAAATAAAACATTCAAACGGTACAGAAATGTGCAAAGTAGAAGGGTGAAATATCCTTCCAAATGTTTCCCTGGGCACACTTAGCCCTATGGGTGTGGATATACACACAGATAGGAATTTTTTCCAAAATGGCATCTCACTACATATTCAATACATACTTCAACTGGCCATTCCTTCAACTCTATGCCTACACATATACCTTATTGTTTTCTCAGTGTCTGTATAATATTTCACTCTAGGAATATACCAAAATGTGTATAATCAATCCTGTGTAAGTAGATATTTCCATTTCCCCCCAATTTCTCATGAGTACAAGCTATGCTAAAATGCACCCATCTTTACACACATATGCAGGTATTTCTACAACATAGATTATAGAAATGGAATTGAGTCAAAATTTTCATAGAGATTTAATACAAAAAATAAGTAATAGTAACAATAAATTTCAGGCTGCCCGATAGTTTACAAGGCAAGTGTAGCCAGTGCCTGCCTCCCATTCAGTACTCACCATCATGCATCACTAACCTGGAGGCAATAAAAAATAGAAGATTCAAACAAATATTAAAAATAAAACTTCATTTTAGTATACCAAAAACTGACATTTGATCTTTACACGTTCAATGCCTTGCCAAAGATTCTAAGCAATAATAAAATGCTATTTGTGAATTATAATTTTCATTTGAACCAAAGAGGATCCTTTGATATTCTAATTCCCACTTAAAATCTCTGGTTCCTTTTGCATTTAGATAATTACAAGTGTCATGAGTGCAAGATAGAAACTTGTCACAACTGTATTACTATGTAGCATTTCAGCACTTAATCGGGTCCTAGCATATATAAATCCTAACCCCATTCCCTTAAATAGCAATTGGATTCTTTTGTATCATTATTCATAAAATTAATAACAATTCATTTCTATGCAGACTGAATACATATGCTAGGGGCTAAAATTAGTCTTAAAAAAACAAAATGTAAAAGTCCTTTCTTTAATTGTTTCCACTCTAACACCCAATCCCAACACAGAGACTTTGCTTTTGAAAAGATGATCTTCCTATGAAAATGAATTCTTTTTCTTACAATTAGCCTCTCTTAACCCATGGAGAATATTCACCAATACAGACTGAAGCAGCCCCAGCAGCCCGGCATGCCAGGCTGCACCTGCATGGGCTCACCTGGCAGGGTGTTTGTGAGGACAGGTGCATAGAGAACAGTCGCTGGCCAAGCCAGTCACCTTCCCGTAGTAGCCAGGAGCACATACATCACAGTGGTCACCTGCCGTGTTATCGCTGCAGTTCTGTGACCCCACATTCCAAAAGAAGAGAGAAACAATGGAAAATTTTTACAAACCATTCTTACTTGATAAAACCTGAGCACTACCACCCATGCTTCATATCAGCTAGCTTTTTTTTTTAATTCTTAAGGAAGGAGGAGCATTTTTCTTCACATTTTTTAAATCCTAGAAACATTTCTAGCTCCATGACCTTCATTCATCATAAGACTGCATTCATCCAATACAGCCTAGAAATTATTAGTACTTTCTTTCTTTCTTTTTTTTTTTTTTTTGGAGACAGGGTCTTGCTCTGTCACCCAGGCTGGAGGAAAATAAGACACAGGATCCCTAAAAGAAGACAGCTTTCAGAATCTTAAAACATGGATCTAGGTCGGGCACGGTGGCTCACGCCTGTAATCCTAGCCCTCTGGGAGGCCGAGGCGGGTGGGTGGATTGCTCAAGGTCAGGAGTTCGAAACCAGCCTGAGCAAGAGCGAGACCCCGTCTCTACTAAAAATAGAAAGAAATTATCTGGCCAACTAAAAAATATACATAGAAAAAATTAGCCAGGCATGGTGGTGCATGCCTGTAGTCCCTGCTACTGGGGAGGCTGAGGCAGAAGGATCGCTTAAGCCCAGGAGTTTGAGGTTGCTGTGAGCTAGGCTGACGCCACAGCACTCACTCTAGTCTGGGCAACAGAGTGAGACTCTGTCTCAAAAAAAAAAAAAAATGGATCTATTAAATTAAAAAAGCCTCTACACAGCCAAGAAAATAATTAAAAGAGCAAATAGATAACCTACAAAATGGGAGAAAATGTTCACAAGCTATACATCCGATAAAGGACTAATAACCAGAATCTACAAAGAACTCAAGCAAATCAGCAAGAAAAAAATCAAACCCCATTAAAAAGTAGGCAAAAGACATGAACAGAAGCTTCTCAAAAGAAGATAGATAAATGGCCAATAAACATATTAAAAAAATGCTCAGTGTCACTAATCATAAGAGAAATGCAAATCAAAACCACAATGAGATATCACCTTACCCCAGTCAGAATGGCTTTTATTAAAAAGTCCAAAATCAATAGATGCTGGCATGAATGCAGAGAGAAAGAAATGCTTGTACACTTTTGGGGCTGCAAATTAGTACAACCTCTATGGAAAACAGTATGGAGATTCCTCAGAGAACTAAAAGTCGATCTACCATTTGATCCAGCAATCCTGCTACTGAGTATTTACCCAAAAGAAAAGAAGTCATTTTATCAAAAAGACACCTGCACGCGAATGTTTGTTTGTTGCAGCACAATTCACAATTGCAAAGATGTGGAATCAACCCAAATGCCTATCAGTTCATGAGTAGATTGACAAGATGTGGTACATATATACCATGGAGTACTACTCAGCCATGAAGAGGGATGACTTAAGGCCTTTTGCAACAATTTGGATGGAACTGGAGACCATTAGTATCTAAAGAACGGAAAAACAAACACCACGTGTACTCACTATTAAACTGGAACTATTAATAAATGATGAGCACACATGTGCACAGAGGGACGTAAATCTCAAAGGAAATCAAGCAGGAGGGAGGTGGGAGGAGGGGATGGGTGGAAACCTACCTAACAGGTATAATGAACACTGTCTGGGTGATGGGCCATGTAACCCATCACCATAATACTTTGAAATAAAAACAAATGGATCTAAAATATATAGTGACCCAAAAAATGATTGGAAGAACCAATTTTGCACATAGAGTTCAACGATCACATGTAGGGAGTTGAATTGAACAGACAAGTGATTTAGGAAATAGACAATGAAGGAAGAAAACTCTTGATTTTAGAGCCATTTAGATCATTACAATAGTCAAATATGTTTCAGTTAAATTTTTTTTTAAGAGACGGGGTCTCACTCTATTTCCCCGGCTGGTGTGGAACTCCTGGACTCAGGTGATTCTCGTGCCTCAGCCTCCTGAGGAGCTGAGATTACAGGCATATGCCACCATGCTCAGAAGTTCCAGTTAAATTTTATGCCATCATTTGGCCCCGTGGTCTTCCTGTTAAAAGAGTACACATTTTCTAAGCTAAAAAAACCCACAAGAGGTTCTTGCCATCTGACTCCAATTTAAGAGATGCATTTGCTCAGCTCATCACTATTGACTCAGCCGCTGCACACAGGATTCTGTGCCTGGCGCAGCTGGGACAGAAAGGCTGGTGACACTGCGGAGCCCCTGGGCAAACTCTCAAACTGACTCAGAGTTTTATCCTTGGCAGGGAGAGATGATATAGAAAGAAATCATTTTATATGTTGAAAAATGTTATTTCAAAGTCTCTTTTAAATTACAAAAAACTCCAGTATTTATCATTTTTGAACTGTATTCCTAGTCTACCTCATGAAAATAGATTTTACTGGAATCCACTAGACCCCTAAAGCTGGACTCTCTTTAGAAGTAAAATTTTCAACCTCTCTCTCAAAAACTGAACATGTGCAGTACTTGTTTTAATGGCATGGCCTAAAGCTGGCAAGGAACAGTATTGGATGACAACGGAGCCCTGAGGCAGACTGTCTGGCTTCCCATTGCTGACACCAGTGCCAGCGTCAAAATGCCCCGACTCACGGAGCACTGTGGGCCTCCCAGGGAGCTGGGGACAAGCACCAGGAAAATAAGGACTGTGAATGAGAACTGAAGTGTGGGCTGATTTCGCTGCCGTGGGACATGCACAGAGCAATTTTGGCAGTTTTTCAGTGGTGTAAAAAGGTTCAGTCATATGTCCCAGAAGTCACATGTCCCAGGCGGTGGGGAGCAGGGACCCAGGCAGAGGGACTCCGGGCCATGTCCCTGGTCCTCAGGTCTCCCCCCCAGCACTCCCTTCCAAGTCAGACTTCCCACCAATCACGTCTATGACCTGAAGAAGGGAGGAACATCCCACGTACCAGACGACAAAACCAAACCCAGAAAGGTCTTGATGCCCAACTGTATAACAAGTACGGAGGGAGTATGTAGGAGATTCTGTGACAGGCAGGTAAACTGTTGCACTCAGCCACAAACGGTGAAGACTGAGGGGGGAAGGCAGCTCCCGAGGTCCAAGAGCAAGGAAGACATGACACACTTGGAAAGGTATTTATTAAGATACTGGCACCTTCCATAAATAAATCTGAACTTGTGGTTTATCTCAATGGCTCCAAAGACTGAAACTGCACTACAAGGTGTATGACCCAGGGCACCAGGTCCAGGAAGAACCAGACCTGCCCAAAGGTGAGCTGAGCTGCTTTGAGAGCGAGCTCCCCGTTGCTGGAGGTATGTAAATCTACATGAAATAACCACCTGACATGGATGTTACTGTCCAGATTTAAGATCTCAAGGAACTCTGACAAGAATAGAAGGATCATTGAAACCCTGAAACTCCGTACTGTGAGCCCAGGCACTATTTTCTGTTTAGAATGGGTTTTGGTGAAAGGAATTGGCAATAAGTGCTCACCATGAATGTCACTAGGGACAAACACAGAATACAGATCTGTAAAAAGGGCAAAAAGCCTGAATCAAATGCTGAACACCATGAGATTGCAGCAGAGCAGTCTAAATTTAGAATCTTTGCCCAGCCTTCTGGAAGTGTGTGCAGCCACTGTGGTGTATCACAACATTCAATTAGCAGGCCTAGGTGAGGTCCCTGATGGGTTTTAGGTAACATCTAGATAACATCTGGAAAACCATTCCCCCTGAGCAGGGGTTGCCTGACAGCTGGCAGGCACTGTGTACCCTGGGGAGGCTTTTGCCATGGTCGAAGGCCATCTTTCATGGGCCAGGTTAAGCAGGCTGTAATTTCTAGGGTGGAAATCAATAGATGAGCTGCAGCTCT
Organism: Lemur catta; assembly: GCF_020740605.2. NCBI lineage: Eukaryota > Metazoa > Chordata > Mammalia > Primates > Lemuridae > Lemur > Lemur catta. The sequence continues at coordinate 8,560,467 of NC_059143.1, read as the reverse complement.
TATAATTTTGTTCTGGTGGATTGGGGCCAGGAAAGTCGTGGTGATGATTTAATGTCCTAGAAATACCTAATCTTGTTAAAATAGTTAGCTGCACCAGGGAAAGATGAAGCATGAAAGAATTATCAACGTTATGTGACCTCTGTCCCCATGACTGGCCAACAGACCTACCCAGGTAATTACATCTCACTTTATTTGCCTGAAATCAATTCTCCTTAAATCCTTAAATGAGATCTTCTCGTTTTCTCCACTGGGCCTTTGCTTTTGCCTCGGGCATGAGCTGATTCTAGTGAATAAATTTTTTTAATCGTGTTGCAGCTATTTGCATCTTCATTAAGTCTATTTCACCTTGTGTGGCTGGAATCATTCTTTAACTCCCCAGATATAACGCAGTTAGCAAAGGTTAACGCGCATCTTTTTATGGAGGAAAACTGTGCAGTACTTCTTTTCCTAAATTCACCTGTGCACTGCTGTAGTTTAGCCATTTTCCCAGCAGAAATTGCCTTAAAATTCCACATACAGCAGAGCCCTCTGATTGGAAGAAGGGAAGATGACCTGGCGTGGCAGAAGGCAGGTTGGGAGCCCCTGGTCCTAATTCTTCTGTTCTGGGGCCGTGTTTCCTTGTGATTAGGCCACACCCTGCATCTCTCAGGCCTCAGATGTGTCTTGGTGGGCAGCTCATTTCCTGTCAATGAATTATTTTACCTGAGGCGAGTTAGTCTTGGCACAACTTACACAAGTAACCAATGTTTCCACCTGGGTTATTACAAAGAACGAGCATTCAGGAGTAGAAGGCGAGTATCAGATTCTGTCATCAGTACGGCCTCATTGGCTTAAACTAAATCATGGACACAGGAGTTTGTCCTTAGTCAGGGCTACAAGGCTTTTGTCAGGGTCACTTGATCCTTTTCAGTGGTCAGAGCTCTCCTCATGTCCCCAAGATCAGTCTTGGGGGAAGGTGGCCGAGAGCCAAACGTACACTAAGACGTGAATAATTCATTGTGTTATCATCTCCCAGGAAAATGTGCAAGGGGAGGGCGATACTTGACACAGAGAAACAAATTTTCAACATTGGCATTAACTTATTTTAAAACCTCCAGATGAGCCTCCAAAATTTCACCTAAAGTTCTCATCCATTTTGACTAGAGGCACAAGCACTGCAAGGAAAGACCAGGCACACCTGACTGCAGTCGCGCATCACTTAACAGCGGGTATACTGTCTGGGAAATGCGTCATCAGGCAATTTTGTAGTTGTGAGGACATCAAACCGTGTCCTTACACAAACCTACATGGTCCAGCCTAGTACACACCTAGGCCATATGGTCTGGCCTATTGCTCCTAGACTACACACCTGTGTAGCACGTTACTGTACTGAATACTGTGGACACCTGTAACACAATGGGTAAGTATTTATGTTTCCAAATATATCTAAACATAGAAAAGGCACAGTAAAACTACAGTACTATAATCTTATAGGACTACCGTTGTATACAGTCATCATTGACCAAAATGTGGTTATGTGGCCCATGACTGTAATTCCCAAATGGACGCCCACAAACAAATTCATCAAGGAAGTAAAATTTATAACAGAATTTCCACCAACAATGTCAGAGCACCTAGCTATGCCTTCCTCAAGGAAATATATTTCTGTTTTATATTTAAATCAATTTAACCTCTTGCTGAACTAAGGAACTGGTATAACCATGGACCAGACATTTAAACGCTAAGCACCTGCTCCAGTTCTAAACCTCAGGTGAGCACCCCCACAAACCAGCATACCAGACACTTTCCAGTTTCGGGGTCACAAGCGTCACTATGGTTGTTGCAACTGCAGGGCACACAAGGAGCAAGCAGAGGGCGCGGTCCCCTGCCCCCACCTTCTGGGAGCTTCCCTCTGTGGTACCCAGGGGCACAGTCCTGAGGGGTTGCAAAGGGAAGAAAAAAACAATCTGATTAACAAGTGGGCAAAGGACTGGAACAGACACTTCTCCAAAGGAGACGTACAAATGGCCAGCTGGTAAATATGAAAAGAAGTTCAACATCACTATCATTAGGGCAATGCAAATCAACACTACTTCACACTCTTTGAAGGACAGAAAATCACAAGTGCTGATGAGAATGTGGAGAAACTGGAAGCCTGTGTCCTGCTGGTGGGAAAGTAAGATGGCGCCGCTGTTGTGGAAAACAGTATGAAGGGCCCTCAACTCTACTTCTGGGTACATATCCAAAGAATTGAGAGCAGGGAGTTGAAGAGATTTGTGCACGCGTGTTCATAGCAGCATTGTTCATCACAGTCAAAAGGTGCCCAGTGAAGGAGGAATGCATGAACAAAATGTAGTATATCCATGCAAAGGAATATTACTCAGCCTTAAAAAGGAAGGAAATTCTTGCACATGCTACAACATGGGGGAACCTTCACGACATTATGCTAAATAAAATAAGCCAGTCACAAAAAGAAACTACTGTATGATTTCACTTATATTGAGGTACCTAGAGTGGCCAGATTCACAGAGACAGAAAGTAGAGCAGCAGTGGCCAGGGGCTGGGGGAGGGGCATGGGGAGTTGAAGGGGTACAGAGCCTCAGTTGTGCAAGATGCATTCTGGAGACTGGCTGTAAAATATACTTAATATGATGCTACTGACCTGTACTCTTAAGAGTGGTTAAGATGGTAAATTTTATGCTATGTATCTTTTACCAAAATTAGTTTTTTAATTCAAAAAGAGAAAAAATGATATAATAGAGACACATGAATTCTGTTCATCACTTAGACTTTCAAGCACATTTCAGCTCAAAGCCAGGAAATAGATTTTGACCAAAATCTCTGTACCTGACATGAGAATCCCGCCGTGCCCGGAGGACAGAGACAGTGCTCTAGAAGGGACGCGATCTCTCCCTCTGGATGCAGCTCTTCAGCCTTTCTGCCAACCTCCATCGAAATATTTGAGATTCTGTGCAAACATTACGTTAGGAAGAGAGGAAACACTAACATTTGAAAGACTTTCTGGAGACATAGCAAATGGCATAACATTTGCATATATATTAAACCAGAGCTTTCGTCCTTGTTTGGAGTAGTTGCTACTCATGATTATAAATGAAATATGTTAAAGCACATTAGTACTGTCATTACACATTTCAGGCATTTTAGAACTTAAAAATAATGTTACAGAAGTGCATCTGAAAGATCTCTTGAAGGACTGATTTAGCCAAGACTTAAAATGGCTTCCTTTCTAAAATTTATTTATTGATTTATTTTTTGAGACACGGTCTTGCTCTGTTGCCTGGGCTATTAACGCCTTTCTTTAGGGGCTGGAGTAGTAAATGAATAGGTAGCAACATTCTTTCTACATCATTACAAAGAAATGGGCATTGCAGTTTTCAAGGGCAGAAAATAGAATAACATTTTTTTTCATCTTCACCTAGGATTCCACCATATAGGTACTTATATTTTACATCCAAGTTAGTATGGTAGGTGCATGATTTAAGTCATAATTTGCACATTGCATAATGATATTAGTATTTAACAAGTTTTGGTAAGGAATGGAACTACATGTAGTAATAAAGATGATAGGTAATGGGAGTGAAGCTAATCAAATCCTTCCAGTTTTATTTCAAATAAGGGAAATATTCAAACACCTAGAAGCTTCCAAGTACCTGCTTTGCTGTAATCCTTGACCATATGATGCCTTGATGAGGATGTACTCAATATTGCTAAGGACAGACATAAAATCCGAGCGTGTGACAGGTTTTTCAGAAACAGAGTTAAAATATTTCCAAAAATTCTGTGGATGAGAAACACATTCAATTAAGTTCAAAGTACAGATTCCACCTGGCACAGGAGCTTACAAAGAATGTGTTTCTTATAAATTTCTCCAGAAAGGAGCCCTGTTTCATGCATGCCACTAAATTTAACTGACGAATACCTCCCGTAACCTCCACGGGGGCGGGCACAGTGCCAGCCTCGTTTATCAATAGATATGCATCACCTAAGGCAGTGCCAGCCACGAAGAGAAAATGCCCAATAAATATCTTCTGGAAGAATGAACAGACACTTCCCAAATTTGAGCAAGTGCCAAGGACTTCTGCACCACTGTACACAGATTAAAGCTAGGATAAAGGATTTAAGATACAATTCCCACTAAATTAACATAAGCCTAATATACATTTCTTGAGAATATGAAATTTGAATAGCTTTTAGCAATCTTGCTAAACCCACTGGAATTTTGATCCCAGGGTCTTGCTCATGCTCTTAAGTGGCTTCCAGCTTTCACTGCATCCAGAGCAAAGTTCACACCGTTAGGGGATTTGTATGCAAAGATCACATCATCACCTCTTTCATTCCTACTTCTCGTTCCTGCCTCACTCCGTTCTCCGGCGCTGGGGCATCCATGTATATGACTTGCTTTCTGGCCCGACCCCCTTTGATGAGAACTTGAGGCTCAAAGTTGGAGGTGCCGATGCCATCCGAGGAATAGAAGGCCACGCTGTACTTTAGTTTGCCACCGTATGCCAGGAGCTATCAAATAGTAAGGCGTTGTTTACTTCTCTGACACAGCCTTGGCTTAAAAACATTTTATTGCAAGCCTGCCGTCGTAGGAGAGAAATCTTAGATCTTAAAAATACATCACATGAGTGAAATATGTTGTCTGGAATTTGCTTCCTTCTGATTATGTTTAATTACAGACTATGAAATTGGCCTGAGTTATACAGCTCTTGATGATACCAACACAAGTGAGCTCCAAAGTAACAAATCAATGTGGTAGCGATTCAAATTATTTTCAAGCTTCTTTATATTAAAAATTACCTATATCTATTGGAGGACTCAATATATATTTGCAAATGTTAAAGATCAGGGTAAATTTACACATAGACTCCAATGTTTATATAAACAAAAATGCAACTGATGCCTTTCATGACTCTTTTGTAGGATTTTTCCCCCCAAAATGGGGGATGATTTCTAGAGAAGGGCCTCTCAGGCCATAGCATCTAGACTTGCACTGAGCTTATATCAGTAAATACAGTACAGTCACATGCTGCATAATGACATTTTGGTCAGTGACAAACCACATATACAACCATGGTCCCATAAGATTATCATACGGTATTTCTAATGTACCTTTTCTATGTTTTGATGTGTTTAGATACACAACAACTTATCATTATGTTCCAAGCTCCTACATGTTCAGTACAGCAGCAGGTTGTACAGGTTTGCAGCCACGGAGCTATGCCACATGGCTTAGGTGTATAATAGACTATATCATCTGGGTATGTGATATTTACACAACGAGATCACCTAATGACACATTGCTCAGTGTCATTAAGCAATACCTGACTGTATACGTTTGTTCAATGACTGCTTTAGGAAGGAGAAAATTAATATGATTTGAACTTTAAGACTTTCAAAATGAATGAAAAATTTTAAATAACCACATATTTGTTGGGATTCTTATGAGTGTTAAACTTCTTCATCCCCACTTAACAGAGGAAATTAATAACTGCTTCTTTTAGTGACAGGCCAGCACAGACTGTGGTGATTTTAAACTACATCCGTATCCCCCAGGGAGCGGCACTGGCCCTGGGCTGGGTGTGCACCTCACCTGGTCTCCCTGGAACTGCTCCGGCAGCCGCCAGTAGAACGGCTCTGTGTGGATGTGCCGCCGGACTGTCACGGCGTCCAGCAGGACATCAGGGGCCTGGTAGTAAACCCCCTGGGTCGTGCCCCTCAGGTCACTCTGAGAAACCACTCGCAGAAGAGGCTGATCTGAGCCCAGCAATACCTAGTCATCAAAGGGAGGAAAATGCACTTCAAAACATGCACTAACCACTCCTATTTGATTCCTTGGATTCCACCATTGTCTCACAGATCAAACAGCTCCATTATTAAAACAGGAATAGGACAGACTTTTCCTTTAAACTAAACATCTGGATTAAAATGAACTGAAAGTGCTTTATTATTATTTTTTAACTATTCAAAGATTAAGAGTAAGAAGGTGCTTTAATGTTCAATGATATGCAGGAGACGGTTGAGATGTTGCAGTTTTATCTTCTCTCCAACTAAAGCTTTTGACAGATTAGCTAAGGAAAAGCACTGAAAGCCTTTAGTTCAAGCTCCGTTCATTCCCTTGGCCAGCAGGAGGGGAGCTCTGATTCATGCACAATACCAACCCAGATTAGCTGCCTAGAATTTCTGATGCCATGAGGGCAACATTTAACGTAATGACCGTGTCTTCTCTCCCTACCCAAATCCCGAGGGGAGAGGGTTAGAAACAGAACATTCTGACTGAGTGTGACTTACTGGGCTCCTCACATAACCCTCCAGCTCTGAGCAGAGGTGGGACAGCCCAAAGCAGAAGCAGGGGCTGCATCCCAGGGGGTCGTCCGCGTGGAGAGCGAAGGTGCCCTCCCGACACTCGCTGCACTGCAGGCCAATGACATTTTCCTAAAGGGGAACAAATAAGGGACTTTTTTTTTCCAGGAAAAAGAAGATGCAATTTCTGAACAAACAGATATGAAACATGAAAATAATTCTAAAGATAATTTTAGGTCCACAAATGTCACTCTCTCCTTGGAATGGGTCCCTACGCTCTCTGAGCATCGGTTCTCTCAAAGACTCAATCAACGACTCCGGAACACCGACGATTATCTGAATCGTCATGGAAGCTTTCAGAAGGCACAGATTCCCTGATAAGAATCTCCTGAGATAGGCCTGGAATCTGCCTTGAGTCCCCAGGTGATTCTGACGATCTGAGAGTTTGGAGAACCACTGACCAGGTGACTGCTAAGGCAGGTCCCTGCTGTTCTGCTTGTCTGTTACGAGCATTGCTGTGGTAAGATGTGGTCAGCCAAAAACAGGGAGACTGGTGATGCCATCATTATTCCCAGGCCATAATGCCTACACCAGTTTCCCCTTCCTCGTCAAGCCATCACCAATCCAGCAGGTCTCCCTCTCACCACCCACAGGGAAAGGACCAGAGAGGCTGGCAATGACCTCCCGATAACAAGGCACATGGGGAAAACTGATGGAAAGTACGAAATTTAAAATGACATGGAAATCTTGCCTCCTGGGAAAACAATAAACATGAATTTTTATGTTCCATCAGTATGGCCAGCACACACCAGAGTATAACAACCTCACAGCTACAACATCACAACTCTCCCTGCACCCCGGGGTTGTCTAGCTCACTGCACATTCAAGGCGGATCAGCCACTCGGCCCACTGGAACACATGATCGAAGACTCAGAGTTCTACAAAGTGGGTCCATCATCTGACACTTGTAATTAACAGTAACAATTCCATTTTAAGAGTAATGTGAGATTCTAGAAAAGCATACCAGACTTTACACTCAGGCGTAGAAGGGAGTGTGAACTCATTAGGAAAAGTGGCTAAAACTTAGCTGCTCATTTAAACAGTCAAAAGTCCAAGAGCGATAAAGACAAGCTGGAGAGAGGCAGAAAGAGGAGGATCCACAGCACACACCTTGCAAGAGCAGGTCCCGGTTTCCTCCGCACAGCTGCAGAGACCCTGGTCCAGGTCACAGCTGTCCCCTGATGTCCCCCTCAGGTCGCAGTCACAGGGAACACAGTCTGGGAAGTCTCTGTAGCCCAGAGAGCACTCATCGCAGCGCTGTCCAGCAAATTCCGACTTGCACTGGCAATGGCCGGTGAGCACATCGCACTGATGACTGGTTGACCCCCCTGAACTGCAATTGCAGGGCTGCAAGAACAAATACTAACTAAATAAAAAGGGGGCTTTTATGTTTTCATCAGCACACATATTTGGATTACAGGAAAACACTAAATGTGGGGAAGTTATGCAAATGAACCGATGTCTTACTGTTGCTACACAGAATCACCCTGCCACCTGCCAACAAGAGGCAGGGACTGCACTGCTGGACATTTGTGCATCTTAGTGACACATGTGCATTGGCCCAAAACTGTGAACTGAAATCAAAGATAACGGGTCAAAACAATCTAGCAAAATTATTTTAGGAGTCCAGTAATTTTCCCACTGTTTTCAAAACACAAACCATGTCCACATTTAACTGAAGAAAGTTATCTATAAAACTGGAGCCCTCCAAGATTGGAAATAATCCCCCAATAAAGTGATTTAGGACTTTCACTTGGAAGATAGTCTACATTGCACAATTTATTTAAAGGGCACTAAATTTTTTTCTTGGATTTTCTAACCAATTTCCCAATTCGTTTTTTTAAGAAAACCTAGAATAAGGTGTTTTAAGGATGTTGCTTCCTCCACTGTGATTTCTACAATCTGCACTGAGTTTTAAGTATAAACCACAAGGCTATTCAACAGGTTAAAACGGAGTGAATAGGTAGAAGAAAAGTCATGCGACACGCTACGGCAGAGCAACGCTCAGTTCCGCAAACGCGTGGACGGCAGCGCACACCTGGCATCCCTTCTCTGGGTGGTGGCCCCAGTGGTCATCCTCACATTCCTCACACTTCACACCCCGAGTGTGAGGAGGGCACACGCACTCTCCAGATTCCGGGTCACACGTGTTCTGGGTGTCTGGGCAGTCACAGGCTGGAATAAAGACAATGCTTTGTTACAGACCAGGTTGATCGATGTAATTAACGGGCTAAGAGCTGATGTTGTTAGTTCCCTTTTATTAACAGTCTGAACCGTTCTTTGAGTTCCTGAAAGGCACCTGTGATTCCCAAGAACAGGCAGAGCTAATATTTATTGAGCACTTACTGTGTGCCAGATGCCGTGTTAGGGATTTACACACAACCCCTTACAATGGTTTCTTGATGTAGGTTATAATTAGCTTCTCCATTTTACAGGCGAGGAAACTAAGGCTCCGTGAAGCTAAGTAATTAATCTGAGCTCACACAGGCAGTAGGCGGCAGAGCCATGACCAAAACTTATGCTTGTGCCCCGATAGGGGTCAGGTAACAGGAAAACGGTATGAAATCCTCACATAAAGAAGAGAAAAAGTAAAGGAACTTAACAGAAATTAGTCAGAAGTCAAAGGAGGGCTCAAAGGAAAGTCTAGGGATGATTATAAAGTCCCAAACAAGGAACTCAAGAGCTTACGTGTACAGCCACCATCCTGGTATGCATAGAAGCCGTGGGCACACCTGTCACACCTTTCTCCTGCTACACCTGGGACGCAGTGGCATTGGCCTTCATCCGTGCAGTCATCCGACATGGAGCCGGCCATGCTGCAGTTGCAGGGCAGGCAGCCACACCCCGAGTCCAGCCCATAGTAGCCGTGCTGTTTCAGCAGGGGGGAGAACCACAGCAGGCAACGGATGTTTTAATAAGCAGCTACACATACTGGAATGTTTTCCAAAGCACACCCAGGATCTTTCATAGAATCATAAAGTATTTATGACACGATCCCACCCCTTTGCCCAGCGAGTACCTGCTCTCAGATGGGGATGCACAGCACCCACAGCCACGCTTAGGGAGTGAGCTCTTCCCAACAGGCATGCGCTCAATCTCCTCTGCACCGCAGCTAAGGTGTCGATTATTAACATCACCGACAAAGACTTTAATGGCATGCAACGACCAGCAGGCACCTTACCAAGCACTGGTCACACTGCTGTCCGGTGACGTGTGGTTTGCAGTCACAGAGTCCAGTCTCGAGGTGGCACACGGCAGAAAGGGAGCCTTTCTCATGGCATCCGCAGGCTGACACACGCACACAAAAGACACATTAACGTTCACTTCTGGGTATGGTGATCATAAGATCTTTAATCCCCACAAGAAAAAATGTAAACATTCAATGTTTCGAATCACAAAGCTAAAAATAAATATCACTTGCAATAACTTCAAAAATTTCACTTTTTTCTTAAAAGTAAACCAAAACAGGGGTGGTAGAAGGAACCATCACAGAAAACAAAACTGATGCTATTAAGATAATAATTAGTAATCGAACTTGACCAATTTCACAAATTCCTTACAAGTTTTTAAGTGACCTACAAATATCCATGAAAAACATGCAATGGAGATTTCAAAATCAACTAAGCCATTCACTCTCATTCCAATCATGTATATATTTAATATCTGAAAGCTCAGTTACAACATAATCTAGATAAGTACATATTAATATTGTTAATATGTTTCATAATTTAATAAAAAATATTTCCCTGTTCTAAGCCATGAGTCATTTTTAGTTTCAGGCCAGACATTTCAGATTTATGTACAGTTAATACATTAACATTTAAAGCTATGAAGTTCCCTATCTTCTCAAAGCAATGCAATTTAAAGGGTCCAAAAAATGTTAAATCAATACTCATAGGGCAACCGTCAACATGTACTTCAGTTAAAATATTTCATATTCACTGACAAAATATCCCAGCCACTGTTTATGCATGTCTGGAGAAAATGTACAATGTCTGTCAAGATATAACAATGCAAGAAAGGAAAAGAAAAAACTTTGTTCACAAAGAATGGCCAGCCCAAGCACAATCCGTGAGGAACATACTGCAGCAGCAGTGGCAGACGCTGGAAACGAGGGCTGGCGCTCAGAAGGCCCTGGAATCCTGCCTCATTCACGGACTGCGGCCAGCCTTGCCCGGTACAAGCAAGTTGATGCTACGGTCCCGAGGAGGTTGCGCTCGCTGGAGCTCTTTAGGGACTTGCTCTGCCATCCCTACTGCTGACTCCTGGGCACACGTCTCTTCCCAACTGTTCCCCATTAAACACAAGACACCGCACCCCTGTCCTCTCCTGCTGAGGTTCCATCTCCCCAGCACTCCCTGCCACCTCCCTTCCCTGCCTCCTGGCACGTCCATCCAACCCTGCTTTTGCACCGTGTCTTCCTTGCTCCTTGTCTGCTAAAACCGCCCTTCTTAAAGTCTCCAGGGACTTCCTAGGTGCCAAACTCAGGGAGCAGATTTCAGCCCCCATCTTGTTGAACCTTTCTGTAGAATGAGACCCGCTGGCCTCTCTCTCCCTGTGGAAGCTCCCTCTTACTGAGGCTTTGGGGACACCCACTCTTCTAGTTTCCTTCCTGCTCCTCGTGTGTCTCTTACCCTGTCTCCCACTCTGTGTCGCATTTAACGCCTCCTCTTCCTCTGGGGAATATTTAAAGTTCAATGTGGGTATGAGCATCACAAAATATTAAGGATAATAAAAAATCATATTTATTGTACGATATGCCTGTCGGTCTGTGTCCCCATCACAGTATTTTTTTGGAACCTGCATAACAAACTTGGGAGGGAGGGACTATACTTTTCTGTATTTTCAGTGTGAAATCTAAAACTTGGAAAGATTGCATAACTTTTCATAGGTCACACAGCTCTTAGTAGTGCTCTCTCTATAGGAATCATTATTATAGTAATTATTAATTAAAATGTTATTCATGTTACAAATAATACTAATTTAGAATAGTTGACAATTACTGACTAGCCAAGTACTTTACATATATCTTAATTCTGGTAACTACCACACAATATAAATATTATACCCATGTGACTCACTGCATATAAGCTTCCTTTACTGTTCAAGCCCCGCGGTCCTCACCTCCCTCAGCGGCACTCGACCTGCCTGAGCCTCGCCACACCCCGACTCTGGCTGCTACTCCAGGGCAAGGCAGGCGAAACCGACTGATCGGTTCGTTCTCTTACCAAGCTTCAGGATAGTTGGGGATACAGGTGAGTAAACAGATGTTGGGTTAAACTATATGAATTTGCTTTTTTTTAAGGTCAATAATACAAAACACTAGCATTCTCCCTTGGCTTCACCTAATAAAATATGGTCTTATCTAAGAGCGTGGGGACCCACGGGAAGTCCATGGAGGCTCCCCTATTATAGAAATGGAAGGATTTCTAGTGAGATATCCAGAAACAGTTCATAGGAGTCTGTCTCATCAAAGCTAGGGGAGGTGAAAGAGGAGATGAGAAAGGAATAAAAAGTGTGAATGTCAGAAACTAGAGAGAGCCCGACAGCGTCAGCTCCGTAACCAGCCCAGACCCGGACCCGAATCCTCCCTGTTCTAACCCTGCTCCCGGCTTCCCACTAAGACCTATTTCCTACCTTATTTTTGATCTCCTCATTTCTAGGCCTCATTAACTCCATCCACCAGCAGGATGCCTCTCTGGTCCCGACTCCCATCCCAACACCCCGCAGAGATCGCCCGCAGCGATGGCGGCAGAGGGAATAGCAGACGCGCAGCTCTGGTCACACCCTGGGCTGCCCAGAGTCTGCGGGAGCTGCCGGTGAGTCCCAGGATGGGGCGGACGGTATATCTTTGTCATCTCAGCACTGTACCCGAGACCCTTCCCAGGTGGCTGCCCTCCACCTGTCACCCCAGGACTGCTGTCCCTCCAGCCTCTGTCTTTTCCACCCCGGCCACACTCTTTCCAGCCTCTGCCTCAGGCAGGGCCCATCACTTGCCTGGGCCACAGCTTCCCTGCACCAGCCAGTCTTCCTGGGCATCTCCTTCGCACCCTTCAAGTCTCAGATTATTGGCACAGGTGACTTGCCCTTCCGCATGCTTCCACGGCCTTCACACACACCCTGGCGAGGTCATCCCTTGCCCTTGACCTTTGCTGCTACGTGGTGGCCACTAACCACACCTGTCCACCAAATGCTTGAGAGGCGTCTGACGCAACAGAGGAGCTGGACCTCTGGTTGCATTTTATTAAGTCATGAAGCAGCTTTGTCAACATGGACGCCAATATTAAAGAAAATGATTTTCTGGTACACGATAGAAAACTTTTCAGTATGTTTGAACCACCTTTCCAACTGCAAATTTTACTTGATCTAAATATAGATCAAGTATTTCTGATGAAAATTTAGCACCCTCATTGAGCCGGGCTATAAAATATACACTGAATTTTGAAGAATTGGTATTAAAAAAGAAAGTAAATATGTAATACTTTAAAAAATTGCCAGCCTGAGCAAGAGCGAGACCCCGCCTCTACTAAAAATAGAAGGAAATTATATGGACAGCTAAAAATATATACAGAAAAATTAGCTGGGCATGGTGGCGCATGCCTGTATTCCCAGCTACTTGGGAGACTGAGGCAGGAGGATCACTTGAGCCCAGGAGTTTGAGGTTGCTGTGAGCTAGGCTGATGCCATGGCACTCTAGCCTGGGCAACAGAGCGAGACTCTGACTCAAAAAATAAATAAATAAATAAATAAATAAATTGATTGCATGAGAAAATGATTTTTAAAATGTATCGGATTAAATGAAATATATTACTAAAATATATTTCACCTATTTCTTTTTACTTTTTAAAATGTGGCTACTAGAACATTTTAAACTACATGTGTGGTTTACATTATATTTCTATTGGACAGCATTGGTATAGAAAAATAATTAAAATTACCATTTTATTACTAGTAATTATAATAGTAACCATATAATGTCTAGAACTTAAAATTTCTTATCCCACTGACTTCTCACAAAGGGCTTAGTATACACATATAGTTACATCCATTTCATGTATAAGGAAATAGTGGCTCAGAGAAGTTAATAAATTTGCCCAATATCACACAGCACAGTTGGTCCTGGAATCAAACCCGTGTTAGTTAGACTCCAAAGCCTGGCATCCACAGGTGCACTTTCTCCCCTATACCACCATTCTGTGTAGCTTCCCAGTAGATTTGGACCATAATTTTCCAGCTACCTATCATGGTACTTAGCACAGTACCTGGAAAATACCAGACACTTAATAGTGCATGAACAAAGGAATGAATCATCAAGCTTGTAGAAAAGGTAAAAAGAAATGACATGAGGATTGTGAAAACATTCTGTACACTTTGCAGGATTACACAAATACCCGTTATCATAAGTATCTTGGTAGGATGCCCAACCAAGGCAGCTACTCTGCGGAAGATGAGCCTGATTGGCCCAGGGCTGTAAAACATGTTCTGTCTCTAACGTGGCCTGTGAAAATACTATTTCTGTGTCGCTAGCGCCCTCTTGTGTCTCCATGTTGTAATACCATAGTAGGACTTGGGCATTTGTACGAAATCACCAAAATAATTTATAATTGCCACTTTCACGCTTTCTTCAAGACTGTGCCAAAAATGTCTGACGGCCGAGTCATCCCTACGGTTAGGTCATCTCAGGTATATGAAAATCTACTTTTCTCTGTGAGTGGTTTGACAGGGTGCGTAATTTCCAGGCGGAACTCAGCCATGTGAGGAGGGGTGGGGCAGTTGAGGCACAGGCTGCAAAGGCGCGCTAACGCCATGCTTATGCAGTTTCCAGGGTTCGAGTCTCACCGCGTCCCACCCTTCTTCTTGGAATGCCATCAGCCTCCTGCAGCCCCTCAGCATCTCCCACCCAAACACGATGGGCTTTGAGCATCGCTCTTCCCCCATTTCAGTCCCGGGCAGAGCTGGCACTTTGTACCCTTCCTCCTCGAGTGGCAGGTGCACACTTCCCAGGCCACTGACCTTCACGGAGAGCCACTGACCAAGCTCCCCTGGGGTAGCTAGAGAGGAACTGGGTCTTGGGTCCATACTGGATCAGTTCGGGACCCTGCATTATCACAAGCAACCCCTCAAGACAAAGCCACCTATATCAGCCACAAGCTGAGTCCTGTTTGACACATGTGAGTAGACGGATGGAGACTTCCTATGGTGACAAGTAAGAGCCCCCGCACTCACCGCGGCAGTTTTTGGCAGTCACGGCGTCCCCGTAGAACCCGTCAGCACACCTTTCGCAGTGGGCCCCGTCTGTGTTCCCCACGCACTTCAGGCACTCCCCGGTGACCGAGTCGCAGTGACCAGCCTCCAAGGGGTCCACGTTGCCGCTGCAGTCACAAGGAACACAGGACTCCCCGGGCACTGTGGGGTTTCCATAGTAACCGTCTGCGCATCTGTATCAGAGATTGAAAGCGAGATCAAACAAACGCAATTACTCAAGACCTTACCCCACTGTCCAGGGACTCCCTGAAGGGCTAATAAATCAGACCGATTCTTCTCCCTAAGATTTACTGTGAAAGGGACCCAACTCCACGCTCAAGCATCCACAGACCCCCTTCACCCATCCTGGCAAACAGGGAGAGCGTCCAAACGAGGCATAAATCCTGTGGACACACATGCACCATGTCTAGGACCAACTTCACCCACCGCTGACACTCAGTAGCCACACAGCTCTCCCATGGGCTTGGCCAGAGCTGGGTCTGACGGCCACATGGGGAAGGACAACAGTGGCTTCCAGCTGTCTTCCAGGAAGGCAGCTATTAAATCAACCACCTGCCACCTGCGAGTTGCCCAGAGCAATGGAATCCTCCAACGTGTGAACCACAAATTCTGACTCCTCGCTGCTCCCCATCGTTATTGATGAGAACTCAGATTAGCTCCAGGAGAGATACCATTCTTTAAAAATTCCCAGCAAGTTCTAACATTCATTTTTTAACCGATATATCAGTTTTCCTCTATGATTCTATGAAATAATAATTACGCCTCAAAACTCCAAAACCACACTTAACTATACATTTAAATATAAGCACATGGGATTTAATTTAATTTTTTAAATTTTTTTATTTAATTTTTCAAAAATGCTAATGCAGCTTTCTGAAACCAGTGGGGCAACACAGAGTACCTCTCGCACCAAGCCCCCGAGTGCCCCGCAGCACACTGGTCACAGACCACTTCGTCTCCTTCATCCAGGTGGCAGGTGGGGCTGAAACTGACAAAACAGAAATCAATGCCATTTTCCAATGGATGGTGCAGAATTTCTAAATATTTTAAATGCTAAATTTCTACCACTCCTGTGCTTACGAACTTTCAATGAGTCCTCACTCCTTAGCGGGGAGCCTAAGGCTTCGGGCCATCCCACCTACCCCCGCCCCCAGACCCATCTGTCTTTCACCCACGTTCCTGGTCACTGGGCACTCACTGCTCCCTGCTCCTCTGTCCCTCCACCCGAAATGCCCTTGCCTCTCCCTGTCCTGCCTGGGTTAACCCAGCTCAGCCCAATGTCCCAGTCAGCTGCCACTTCCCCAGGAGGCCTGCTCGGACGCCCCTGAGAAGCGGCTTCCCCTCCTCCAGTTCCCCGGCACTGGCTCCCGCCCCGGAGCCCTTCCCACGCGAGCAAGAGTGAGCTCTCTACACACAGCACGGTCAGGAGGATCCCGCGGCTCCCAGGGACCCCCACTGCTGACTGAGGTCCCTTCAAACCCTATTCCTGTGTCTTGGGGAGGCCTGCCTGGGCTGACTGACTGACGGTACCCCCTGATTGAATCGCAAGTCACCAGGATTGCATCCTTTTTATGCCCTGGAGTTGCAAATAAAAAAATCCCTGTGGGGACTTCTTTGGGAGTGAGTGGAGAAAGAGTTCTGATGGTTAAACCAGTGAGAGAGAAACCAGGACACCCACACCCTAGCATGACATTCAAGGCCTTGCCCAGTAGGCCTCCCTCCACTCCCCCCAGGCCTTCTGCTCCAGCGCCAGCTGCAGTTCCTCCAACAGAACATGCCCGTTCCTGCTGCGGCCTTGGTGCACCCAGCTTCTCCTGGCTGGAAAGCCCATCTGTGCCGCAATGGAATTCCTCCCCCCCCACCTCCTCCTCCTCCTCCTCCAAGTCTGAGAGAAGGGCTTCCTCAGGGTCAGTCCTGCACCCTCCCAGGTATGTTGGACACTGCCCTCCCTCTGCCCCACCATCCAGGGGATGGCTCTCCACTAAAGTCATGGCCACTTATGAGTCCCCTGGGGCCAGCAGCCAGGTGTGAACAGTGTGACGCTCAGCATACCTGCTGTGACACCCTATACACAGGTAGACACTCAATATACATTTGTTCAATCAATGAGTGAACTCAGACCATTCCCATGTAGCCTCGTATTTACATATTTTGGTCATTAGATCAAAAACTTCCTAAGCCCAGGGACAATGTTTTATTCCTCTCTGTGTCCCCTCTGCCTTCCAGCCCAGTGGTAGGTGCACAATGTACAGCTGCGGAAGAACTGATGACCAACATTAGACCAAGAGGGCTAGACAGTGTGCTATGTCCTGCTACCACACAGATTTTCTTGCATACTTTAATACGCCAAACTTTTTTTTTTTTACAGAAGATAATCCACCTCTCTGTCTCTAATCCAAATCAATCACCACTGGGCAAAATTCACACGCCAATTACACACACACAGAGTCTGGCTCTGGAGATGTTAGTCGCATCTTGGCGGCGATCCCGGCCACGCTGCAGGAGCCACTGGTGGAGCTGCAAGGCTTACTTGTTGGAGGCCGTGGCGAGAGGGCAGGCGCAAGGCTGGCAGTCCCCGGGAGTCCCTCGGGAAGGCTCCCCATAGAAGCTGGGCAAGCACCGCTCACAGTGGTCCCCGGTGGTGTTGTGCGTGCACGCCTAAGGCACATGCGTGAAAAGGAGGATCAGTTAAGGTTCCTCTACAAACAATTTGAAGTCCAAGTGGAAAAAAAAGAGACAAAATGCTAAAACCAGTCACCAAACTCTAAGTTATATTTTCAGATCAACTAATTTTTTAAAATGTAATTTGTATAAATGAGAAACCTAAGAACTTTCACTTTGACTGTGTTGGAGTAACAAGTACTAGCCTTGCCCACCTGTAGAAAACAGCTAGAAAACTGGAGCAAAATATATCAAACAGCTGCTTTCAGAGACCGGACAGCAGCTAGTACAGGGCTGCGGTGCCTGGGGGAAGGGAAGTGATTGAGGTGAGTCCCACGATCAGATCGCATGTCTTTCTTCCCAGAGGCTCTTGCCAGGAGGTGGGGGGAGGATCCCAAGTCAGCATGGTGGTTTTGCTGTGTGGAGGACACAGAGCTCAGAGTCTGGGTGAGGCTGGACCAGGTGGATTTGGGGCAGAGTACTGGAGCTTCACAGAGTAAGAGCACCAGAAATCTGCACAGGGACTCGTTTGAATATAGCTACTGAATGCTAAGCTTCTCAAGTATATAGTGAAACTCCAGGAGGCCAGACAAAGAAATACAGGTGAGCTGTAAGCTGAAAAATTCTGAACTTACACAGAGCTAAGGGACATTAGAATTCTCACCAGTCAGTGTGGGGAAATCCTGAGAAATACTCAGCACTTTGCAGAGAAACATTCCGCACTTTGTAGAGAAATACTCGGCACTCTGTAGAGACCCTAGGAAACCCCTTAACAGTAGGGCTAACCCCACTGTAGAGTAGAGGCTACACTAGACCCACCCTAACAAAGGTTACAAACAACCCTTGAAGCAATCAAGCTGACCTGCAATAATTTAACTGCCTGCCAAAGTAAACTTCCACATCCTTTAAAGGAAAGCAACAAAATCCAGAAACTCGGCAATGCAACAATATTCATTCAATAATCTCCATCATGCAATCAAAAAGTACTCAATATGTTCCCACTGGGCACATCTAGGCATCTTTGGATTCCATGAGTATGAGAGAAAATAAGGTAAATAATACATACATGTGGAGAAGGGAGGGCTGCTGCAACAGCAGGGCCCTGCATGCCCTGATACGCGTGAGCAGGTGCTGGAGGTGAAGGGTCATTCTTTTGCAAACACAGTGATAGTGAGTAGTGGTTGGACAACAATCATCAGACTGTTAAATCTAAGGGGAAATTCTGATGAAGAATAGGATGCCAGCATGGTCTTAAAGTGTCTTCCTCAGACTGCTTATTAATTGCAAAAAGAAAGAAGCGTTATAGAGTGGGAAAACTGACCAACACCTTGCCTGTATAATCAGAATTACTACCGCCAGTGAGGGCAGGTGGACACTGGCACTCCCACAGGTGGTGCCTTGAGAGAAACGCCTCACTCAGGAAGAATTCCAGCCTGAAATGCTCAACCTGATTCTACCCATGAGAAAACAACACAAGAACCCAGAATAAGGGACATTCTATTTTTTTTAAAAAAAGGATTATATTATTCAAGATGTCAGTTTCATGAAAGAAAAAGAACGTCAGTGGGAATACTTGAGTTAAAGGAGCCCGAAGAGACTTGGCAATAAAATGCAATACCTGTGCCCAGATGGGGCCAGTACTGGAGGGAAAATGCCACAGGACACGATTGGGTCAACTGACAAA
This sequence comes from Lemur catta, assembly GCF_020740605.2. Classification (NCBI taxonomy): domain Eukaryota; kingdom Metazoa; phylum Chordata; class Mammalia; order Primates; family Lemuridae; genus Lemur; species Lemur catta. The sequence continues at coordinate 8,541,494 of NC_059143.1, read as the reverse complement.
ACTGAAAAATGGGTGGTAGACAGAAAAAGGAGAGTATGGACGTTAAATTTACTTAAGTTGATAACTCAGCTATGGTTATAGAAGAAATATACACACTAAAGTGTTTAGGGATAAATGGCCATAGTGTATGCAACTCATTCTCAAGTGGTTTAGAAAAGATATCATAATTAGGTAGACGGACAATGAGACTACTAACGCCAGTGGGAGAAAATGTTAGCAACAGGGGCATCTAGGTAAATGGCAGGTATTCTAAACACTATTCTTATTCCCATAACTTTTAGATACATTTAAAATTATTTCCAAATATAGTATTTTTTAAAATGGGAGATGAAAACTACTAGACATGAGAAGCAGCAAAAAAAAAAAATGTGATCCATAATCAAGAGAAAAATCAGTCATGAGAAACATACCAGAAATCACACAGATGAAGGAATTAGCAGGCATTTAAAACGCTATCATAAACATATTCAAAGATTTAAAGGAAAAATAAACACGGTGAAGAGAGAAATGCAAGATATAAAATAGAACCAAATGGAACTTGTAGAGCTAAAAAAAATATCATATCCAAAATGAAACTTTGACTGGGTGGGCATAACATCAGATTAGACTTTGCAGGAGAAAAGACCAGGAATTTGAAGACAGCAATAGAAACTCAAACCTGAGGAGAAAAGCCACTGAAAAGAAACCAGCATCAGTCATCCATGGATCAATATCACATGAAATCAGATCAGGGGAGCAGAAAAGATATTTGGTCAAAAATGTTCATGATTTGATAACAACAAACTCACAAATTCCAGAAGCTCAATCAACCCCAAAAGGATGCGCATAAAGAAACCCACACCAAGGCACGTAGTCAAATTGTTCAAAACCGGGGACAGAGAGATCTTAAAGGTAGGCAGAGAAACAAGACAGAACAGCACACAGAATTGCACAGGTAGAATCAACACAGTCCAAAGCAACGGAACAACTTGAAAGTACTAAAAGAGGAATCTGCAAAAACAGATTTCAAAATTGAAGGCAAAGCAAAGCGTTTTTCAGGTGCACAAAAGATGAGAGAATTTGTCAGCCAGCAGACTTGCCCTAGAGAAACGCTAAACACAGTGATTCAGGCTGCGGAAAGGGGTCCCCGACGAAGTCGTACATTTACACCATGGAATGAAGAGCACTGGAAATGGTAAACACGTGAAAAGATACAAAAACCTTCTTCCCTCGTTTAAAACGTCTCTTAGGAAAGGACAGTTGTGCCGCCCCACGTGGATAGAGGGTGTGCTGGGAGAGGAGGGAGGAGGCAGCACCTGGGCCAAGGTCGAGCCAAGGTCACCCAGGAACTCTCTGTACTTTTGTAACTCCTCTGTAAATCTAAAATCATTTCCAAAGAACATTTAAAACTATAAAAATTACTATTATTTATTGTAATTAAAGCTTTAAGGCCACTTGCTATTTAGCATTTTCACTTTAATACGAGTATATATTTTTGTAAATATATATTAACAGAATCATGAGAAATCCAGGCTTTCAGCCTAGCTGCAACACGAGCAACAGGTGGCACAGCCATGGCATGCTGACCACCCCCCACCATGAACGCTGGCAGGGGCCTGTGAAAGGTTGGCCTTGCGAGCCCAAACAGCAAAGGGAGAGACGAGAAAAGTAACCACCCCATCAAGCTATTGGAAGTTGTGCACCTGAGCACACTGAGTCTGCCTGCAAACCACCACTCCGGCAATTCCTACAGATGCTTGACTTATGGAACAGAGAAATGAACAAAGGACAACGTGAAAGCTTTACTTACAGAATATAGAAAAATTAGGCTCTAGAGACAATAAGCAATCTGGGCCATCATGCTGAGTCTTTCCCTAGCTCTGTGACTCAATCCATCTCTTTTGCAAAGAGCATTGAGCACTCCCCCACCTGGTGAGGAGGGTACAACTGATTAGCATATGCATTCACCCCATCTATAGGAGTGAACCCACTGGAACCTGGAGTGTGGCCTGGCTTCAAGACATAGGGCCTCAAAGAATTCCTGATGGAAGTTAAAAAACAAGTCTCTTGCTCTATGCCTGCCCCAAAGTTTATTCTCAAGATTAGCCACATATTTGTTACGACCTATTTCAACACATATTGCATGAAAGAGGTATTGTTTGAAAAGTTTACCTGAACTAACTGTAAGGCATTGTCTAATGTACAAGTGGGTGTGATTATTAGATGTTTATTAATATTCTTATGGTGTTTTACATTAAAAATACTAGCACTTTCATTGCAAAGACCCTATCCTTTGTATTTAATAAATGGACATTTTTCTGCCTTTATATTGCTTTACAATCTTAGCAAATGAAAATAATAATAATTACATTTCATTGTTTTAACTGAAAAAACTGTAATGACATTAGATATACCTTTTCCACTATTACTAACGTAACTTTTTGCAAAAAAGAAAGGGAAAAAAATACCAGGAAACATTTCATAACATGAACTTAAATCTGCAAATTTCCTTTGGGGTCTATGAGGTCAGGGCTACCCTGTGGAGGAAACATTTTAAAAAATCACTTCTGCACAGCAAATGGCTCTGGAATGGGAAGGAGAGGACGCGAGGTTTGAGCGGTAGACTCACAGTGCAAACCCCGTGAACATCACACTCAGCTGCGTGGCCGTGGCATTCACAAGGTTGACAAATTCCTCCAAAGAGTATCCCATCCACACGATAATAGCCGGAGAGGCAGGACTGCAAAAAAAAAAAAAAAAAAGAGGCAAATATTCTCCCCTCCAATACACTGGAAAAATAAACTGCTCAATTGTCCATGAGAAGAGAAATGCATTTCTTTTTTCTCAAACATCTTTATTGAGGTATCATTTACATGCTATAAAATTCACCCATTTTAAGTGTACAATTCAATGGTTTTTAGTAAACTTACTGAGCTGTGTAACCATCACCATAATTCAGTTCCTTACTTCTTTTTAAAGGTAGAATCGTGCAAAAAAATGTAATGGTTATGCAATGAGTCTTATGGTATCATCGTTTTATGGTATATTACATAATATAATGTTAAAAATAGTGCCACTTCCATTGAAATGATCCAATCATTTGTATTTAATCAGTGGATAACATTTTCTACCAGTGGTACTAGAAATTGTGGAACATTTAGCCATCTAACCAATGTTTCAATCAAGAGGATTTCTTTTCTCACAACTTAATTTTTTCCGCCATTTGCTTATAATTCATTGACAGTTGCCATCAAGTACAGGTCTGTGTCAAACTGCATCCGTTTAACTGAGCAAACATTACAGATGTGCTTTCCAAGGGCCCAGCCTGGACAGGCAACGTGGGCATTCATTCAAGGACACCACACCTTGCCCATGAGGAGCGGGGAACCACCCCATACACAGAAATTCATTTAACTCTCGTGACAACCCTGAGAAATAGTATCTCTACTTTGTGGATATGGAATGTGGAACACAGAGCAGGTAGACAGTGTGCCCAGTGTGTCTGTGGAATGATTCAAGGTCAAGTGCGCACACCCCCAAGGCCACATCCACCGTAAGCTGCCAAGGGCTCCAGCAAACACTGAACGCCTTTAAGTGCAGACTTGGGAATGATTCCCTTGGAAGCCAGCACACTCTCGTGGGCGCATGGGAGGAGGAGGCTTAGATTTGTGTTTTAAAAGAATTCTTAAAGAGTATTTTAATTATACAAATAATGCACAAAGGCATTCATTCACACAGATATTGTGAAAGTCCCCTAACACCTCCACCCAGCCGTGTTTGCCTTGGGGAGCGGGGGCTGGTCTGCAGGTGGGCATCGAGTAGGCATCAGCCCGGAGGTCTGTGTGGTGGCTTATGGTGCTGCAGAGATTTCCATTCTCTACTGGTAGCTGCCTGATTCTCTAAGTCAGCCTCCAAAGAAGAGTTTGATTAAAGAATGAATTCTTATGCTTAACAGAAACGCTTGAAAACGTATATTAAGCTTCTTGTGTTGCTGGATCTGCCATCCCATGCCACCCAGGCCCATTTTCCTCCAAAGCCCGGCTGATGTGACGTACTCAGCAGCCACTGCCCATCGCTCACTGCCTCTTGGTCAAGCGGGCAGTGGCTTCTGCTTCTGGGATCCCCCTGCCTCTGCATGGCTGCTCCCATATTCCCACCTCGCACCAGCTGAGGTGGCCTTAGGGTGATTTATCCATTAAGCCCTATGCATACAGGGCTTAGGACCTACAGACATTTGCTGGGACTCAAAATAAATGTTTGAGACCTAAAAAAAAATTCATGGGTTCCAAAATACAAAAACAGATAAATTGCAAAATATTTTAAATAGAAATAGAAATATTTACTTAAATATCTACATTATGAAATATTAAGGCCACATTTATTAACTGCAAAATTTATGATTGATAAAGATTCATAAAAACAAATTATAGTGAAATTTTCTCACTTTGTAAAAATGATTGCCAAGAAATCATAGCCAATGAGGAATGTACGTCATCAGAGTAGGTGATAAACATGTGGGAGGCAGTTTTATATGGTGGCTAACAGCTCAGACAGAGGTCAAACCGCAGTATGACCACTTCCCAGCTGTATGGCCTTGGTCAAGCTGTTTGATTTCACTGTGCCTCCATTTCCTAATCTATAGACTAGAAAGCATCTGGAATACCTACGAAATATGGTTGTTGTCAGGATTAAAAGAGGTAACATACGCGAAGAGCTTAAAATAGTGCCAAATACATAGAAAGTTCCCAGTAAAAAAGAGCTGTTATTAATACTTATGTCCAAATAGTTTCAAAATATATTTCAAAATTTCTTTACCAACAGATTACTGTTATTGACGATTGCAAGTGCAATTTTATATACTTCACCTGTAAGGTGGGGCCCACCACAGTAAAATGGCGAGGGCCATAAAGGGTCTCCAACTGCACCTGGCTTTGACCTTCTGCAGGTGATTTGTGAATGTTCAGATGCAATTAAGTTCAATCCTCCTTAGAAATGCAGACTGTGGCAAGGGTCCTGCAAGTTTCCTGTCGACTGCGGCAAGAGGGCAGCACTAATTCAGGGGATTTCCACGTGCCACAGCCTACCCCTGGCCGAGGAGTCAGATTTCTCTTAACAAAGTGACTTCTAATATTCCTATAGCCCAAAAAAGTCTGAGCCAAACATAAACATTGAGTTTCTAAATTTAAAATCCAAATGTTTATGATTACATCACCTCCAGTGCACTGTTTTCCCCTTAGGAAAGGAAGAAAGGAAGAAGACAGGAAGAGAGGAAAAGCGTCACCTCGCAGGAGGTCCCTGTGTAGCCCTGGGGACATTCACAGTGTTCCACGTCCGCAGCAACTGCCAGGTCTATAGCATTGGGGCTAGCCACGTCCAGAGAGACAGACTCCAACCTGTAAACAGACAGGGGTCCCTAAGTGACTTACACCCTCACAAATGACATCCTACACCTCAGCGAAGGTAGGTTCCCAGAAGATTTAGCTCAAACAGAATGATGATGTAATTGATTTTTTCAAGTAACTAAAGATTTTCGTAACAATACATTTCCTGGGAGCCATCATTATTCCCTAGAAATGCCTTCAACTTTTGGTGCAAAGATGTTCTATTGCCCATAGATTACCATGGGAAGGGTCTGATGTTTCCTATTTGGAAAGCCCTTCCTAAAAATTGATCCATTTGGCCAGGCGTGGTGGCTCACGCCTGTAATCCTAGGACTCTGGGAGGCCGAGGTGGGAGGATGGCTCGAGGTCAGGAGTTTGACACCAGCCTGAGCAAGAGCGAGAACCCCCATCTCTACTAAAGAATAGAAAGAAATTAACCAGACAACTAAAAATATATAGAAAAAGTTAGTCGGGCATGGTGGCGCATGCCTGAAGTCCCAGCTACTCGGAAGGCTGAGGCAGAAGGATTGGTTGAGCCCAGGAGTTTGAGGTTGCTGTGAGCTAGGCTGATGCCATGGCACTGTAGCCTGGGCAACAGAGTGAGACTCTGTCTCAAAAAAAAAAAAAAAACAAAAAACTGATCCATTTGATTATCTCATCACTAATACAGAGATTATCCTTACATACCGTGTTTGCGTTAGCTGCATCCAACCCTGCAGCCTGTCAAGGCACTGCCAGAAACTATCCTTCTCCAAGTAATAAGATGTCCATGGATGGACACATCTGCTTAAACAGACTCTCTAAAACCTAAGACCATTAACACCAAGAGAGCGAGAAGGAGATGCAACACGGTCCAGACAGCTGCTCACTCATCAGGCTTTTCTGGGAACCCCTCCTTGAAAACTTCTGATCCTAATGTCAAGTGTGTCACCTACTAGATACACCTGTCATGGACAACTATTCTTATATCTTCAATAAAATTATTAATATATTTATAAAATTAATATCTTTTTAGGACAGCCAGTTCCTTTAGCTGTGTCCTTAAAATAACAAATAAGCTTAAAGTGTGTAATAATAAAGACTAGAGTGAAATACCTTCACCATAAGTCTTTCCTCCCTTTTCAATACATACCTGTGGAGAGCCGTTTTTGCGGAATTATAGTTGGCTCTGATTAAAAGATGTGTCACGTTGGCAAGGACAGTCATCAGCTGGTCACGATCGATCTCCCTTTTGTTATAAAAATCTCTGAAGTTCTCAGGCACAAGTCTAACCACATTGAAGTACTCTTCGTAGGGTTGCAATGACAGGCCCTCAGCCTGTGTGATTAGAGTGAGTCCATTTCCCTAAGATTTAAAAACAGGAGACAATATATTGGTAACTCAATTTATTGATGAAAAATAAAATCCAGTATTGTATTCAGCAACAGGTTTTTCAGCTGTGCTTAGCGTCATGTGGCAAACGTGTAATGGTGTGTATAAAGCTCTTGGCCCAGATACTTCACAGCAAAGGTGCTTCATTGTGTTGCTCTTAGACGGACTCGGGTAATAAACCAAAAGACTGTGTACTTTGCTGGGATCTTGGAAAAGAAACACAGTCTTGCATTTGCCCCAGCTTTTATCAAAGCAACTCATCTGACACCCCTAATCTTTAACTAAATTACAGAAGTAGAAAAAGTATGTAAATATACCTCCAGCTTTTCACAAGGTTGCTGTTAACAAAAGTGATTTGCCTTCTGCGGTCTCCAGTTGCTGGGGCTGGAGGAGGGGATCGCTCCAGGTAAAAGGGCACCAGAGGCAAAACCTGGAGCCGTCTCTGCCCAGACGTGCCCCAGACCCACGGACATTTCCACTTTGGGAATCTTGAGGCTGAGCTGGGTGTCTTTGTGGGGAGTGAGGATTCAGGGACAGGACGGCGGTCAAGGACAACATGGGAACACATCTGTTGTCCCCACATCACCAAGCACTGCCTTATTGGTTCGTTTGGGAGGCAAAGTGGCAGAAGAGAAAAAAGGGACTTAAAAGGGTAGTTTCAAGGTCAGAGCAAAAACCCGTCTCCTTTGTAGATGAGAAAAGACGGGCACACACTGGGGATAAAGGGAAGAGTGGTAGGTGCTGCTCTGAGGCAACTCTAGAAACGCCCAAAGACACTTCTCACACTCACCATCTCAGTGGTATCCGTGCGAGGCCAAGCGCTGCTGCATGGCCACCCGGCCACCACCTCCTCGCTGGGAGGGCCTCAGCAGCCACTTTCAGTCATAAACTCTCACCCCTCTAAGCCTTTAGCTCTGTAGCAAAGCAATGCAAAAGTAATGACCTTAAGTATGACATCCGCGTGTGACATGAGGTCGCTGTCCACTGTCTCCACTGGAAGATCGTAAGACACTGTGTATTTCAGCAATCCACCAAATGCAGTCAGCTGAAACGTTTAAGTGAGAATGAGCGCCGAAGGGGACAAGAACCCCAGCCCCTAAGTAAGAGGAAGCGGCCACCGGGGTCCATCTGGACACAGCCAGGCTGCACGCTGTCCTAGCGGCCACGAGGGCTGAGGTGACTAGCATCAAAGGCAGCGAAAGGAAAGCACGTTGTGTGAATATTTTGTTTAATCCATATTACAGAAATGCAGGATATTGTTTGAATGCACAGAAGAAAAATGTATTCCTCTTAGAGACCTCCAGGTAAATTACTATAAACTTCTGTTCATCATACAATAGGTATTTATTTCACTTAAATAATTTAGAGGTGGGGAGTTTGACCCCTGACTACAATATCCACGCTTTGATTTCATTGTCCTACTTGTAGAACAATAAGGAACATGTTTGATCTGCTAGTTAAAGAAAAGGGACCACAGGTATTTCTTCCTGATCAGATATCCTTTAATGCAAAAGAGAGATTTTCTTTCTGATGGATATGTGACAACAATATAATGTTCAGAACCCAGTTTTGCTCCATAAAACTGGAGACGTGATCTCAAGAGGAAAAAAAAAAATCATTGAGCTTTGTTGATAAGATCATGCTATAAATAGAACACATGCTCTAGGCTTATCATTTGATGGAAAAAAATAATCATTTTCAAAAACCCTTAAAAATATATAATATAGGCCAGGCGCAGTGGCTCATGTCTGTAATCCTAACACTCTGGGAGGCCAAGGTAGAAAGATCGCTCGAGGTCAGGAGTTCGAGACCAGCCTGAGCAAGAGCGAGACCCCAGTCTCTACTAAAAATAGAAAGAAATTAGCTGGCCAACTAAAATATATATAGAAAAAATTAGCCGGGCCTGGTGGCACATGCCTGTAGTCCCAGCTACTTGGGAGGCTGAGGCAGGAGGATTGGTTGAGCCCAGGAGTTTGAGGTTGCTGTGAGCTAGGCTGACGCCACGGCACACACTCTAGCCTGGGCAACAAAGCAAGACTCTGTCTCAAAAAACAAAACAAACAAAACAAAACAGATATATATATGTATATAATATAAAACAAGCTATAAAATTAAAACCTAACCATCAAATTAAGTAAGAACTTACCAAGCTACAAGGCTATACTACTGTGAAAGCTGACCATTGCTTTAAAACAAACCGAACTCCCGGGAAGGGGAGCGGAGAGCTACACTGAGATAGATTCCCCCGAATGTATCTTTAGTTCAATCAGAATTGGAGAGACGGGGCGTCACTGGGGAGGGGATGAAAACACGTCGCTGAAGGGAAGGTTCAATCGTACAAGCCAATTCCCACGTTGCAGAATCCCCATTTTATATATTCTTAAAATTAAACAGAAATTATTCTACCTATTCCTATGTGTGACACCCTGTCCCGCCACTGCTGGCTGGGGGCCGCACGGCAGTCCCGGGGGCGGAGACCCCCCTGGTTTCTCCTCGGCCGGGGCGCTCCCCGGTCCCTGGTGAGCTAAACACGGGACTGGGCTGAACACCGCGTCTAAAGGCCCAGGCGCCCCAGGCGCCCAGAGGAAAGCAGAAAGTCGGTTGGGGAAGGGGAAGACTTCGCCAAACAGAAGGGCTAGGAACTGGGCCAGGAAGGATGACAATTCGTGTTTGAGTGATGTAACGAAAAGCCAGACGAGGCCCGGAAAGCTCCCGTGTACCAGACGTCCAGGCCGTGAGAGGCTGTGCCGACACTCCAGTGACCACCCAGACCAACCTGTTACCCCCGGCACGCACCTTATTCCCCAGGTAGGTGGCGGGGGCCGCCCAGTAGTGCTGAGCAGCCAGCCGCTGTGTGACAGCCGTGTCGTTGATGCCAACCTGCGGACGCCGGCCCAGTGCATCCTGCTGAGACGGGATCTTCCCAGGACTGATCAAGTCAGTGACCAGCCACCCGGACATGTTGTTCACCTTAAAAAAAACAAAACACAAGAATTTTAGAAGAGGAAATAGATGTCACCTTAGATTTCACCGCACCCAGTACTAACATTTTCACAATGATGAGACAGACCCAGGAAGCTCCACTAGGGCTGCGTTCACACAATGTGGCTGCTGAACCTCACGACCCCTGACCCTTCCACTGGTCAAGGGACCAGGAAAACCTGAGAACAAGTCTCATGTACCCCAAATCCAGATCAATGATGAGCAAGTAAATGAGCAAACCCATAAAGACCATAGACATAGATTTTAGATTTTAAAAAATCAAGAACTTGGCCTGGCGCGGTGGCTCACGCCTGTAATCCCAGCACTCTGGGAGGCCGAGGTGGGTAGATTGTTTGAGCTCAGGAGTTCGAGACCAGCCTGAGCAAGAGTGAGACCCCATCTCTACTAAAAATAGAAAGAAATTATATGGACAGCTAAAAATATATATAGAAAAATTAGCTGGGCATAGTGGCACATGCCTGTAGTCCCAGCTACTGGGGAGGCTGAGGCAGAAGGATTGCTTAAGCCCAGGAGTTTGAGGTTGCTGTGAGTTAGGCTGACGCCACGGCACTCTAGTCCGGGCAACAGAGTGAGACTTTGTCTCAAAAAAAAAAAAAAAAAAAACCAAGATGTTATTAATAATAAATACATTGAGTAAAACATCTCTTGCTAACTCACTTCCCTTTCATTGTTGCCCTAAAGGCTAAAAAATGTATAAACATAACCTCCAGATCCTGTACTCCCAATTTGTCATCTACATAGAGATGACAGTGCTCCCCGTGGCATGGGGACACAGTGGTCACCAGTGGGTCAGCCTCGTTCCCAGCAGCTCCTCCTTCCCTCCAGCCACCACACTCTGTTTCTACCCCTAGGTACCATCTGGCTTCCCCTCAACCCCATCGCCCCCAGAGCTCCATGTTCCAAAAACAACTTGCCTGCGCTCACAAGCCCTGTGCCACCTGCTGTTGTTCCCACCCTTGCCCCAGGAGTGCCTCCTACCCACAGGCCTCTCTGAGCTGGAACATTCTCAAACCCCCGCGTCCTGGTGTCTCCCCGGCCTGAGGCCAGCGGGGGCAGGTGGGCTGAGAGCGGACCTCCCCACTCGATGCCTTCCCCAAGGCAGAAATGTGAGCACCGTGTGCTCTGCGGTGCCGTCTCATCCTGCTGTTTCCACAGGGGCATGTATGTGGCAATAAACACGTGGCCTAGAAAGGAACTTCAGGGGTACTTCAAGCAGTGGGCTGCCTTTGACCCATGCCAGTGTCGTTCCACAGTGATGACAGAGGTGTCACGGGGAAGTCATCTCCATTGCTTCCTAACACAGCCCTGACAGAGCTGGACATTAAATCCTGGCCACCTCCCACCTGACTAATGGGCCAAGAGAGGCTGTCGCAGACATCGGAAACGCCGAAGCAGAAGCACTCGGAGCAGCCCTGCGGGTTCCTTTCCTTCAGGTTGTAGAATCCCGGCTTGCAGCGATCACAGTCTTTCCCCTCGACGTTGTCCTGCAGGTTGGGGTAAAGGTCAGCGTTTGAAACCAACGTGTCTAGATCGACTAAAACGACATTAACCAAGACGGGTGTTCAGTGATCCACAACAGAAACAGGTAAATAACTAAGAGTCCAAAGTTATGTTTCCAGAATAGATATTTTGAAATAAATATTTGATTTTGTAGTTAAAAACAAGTCTGGAGATCTTAGAGCTTAGTCATTACATTTAAATGGATTTTTTATTTGGTTTTGTTTTAAATCTTCCATTTTTGCTGATCTTTCAAATACTTTAAAATCTGAAGAGGGCCATTTGTGTGTCCTATTCATAAATACTCGAGGTTATTGTCAGTTGTATATAACATGTGCCTAAGATTTGGCTTATAAGGAACAAAGGGAAATCGTATGAATTGTTGGGAACTTATTTATTAATATCATATGGCCAAACGAAACCCCTCACTGGTACCATATTAATGTAGTTCTTATGACTGTTCAATTCCTTTTGAAGAGAAATCCAAAATACCTGGTTCTCCTCCAAACACAAAGCTGGAAAAGAATGTCACAGAAGAGTTAAGCCAAGGCCCAAGAAAAGGTATGCAGTGTTTGGTGTCATCTAAGATGTCACAGAAATGCCTCCGGAATACATGGCCATTGCCAGAGGTTCAAAAGATGAAAACCAAGTGCCCATCCAAGGACACGCAGCCAACTCGGTGTGACATGTCATGCTTCCCAGGAGGCGGGGCAAGGGGAAGTTCTCTTAAACTTTACTGCTTTGCTCAAGAACTGACTGTCAGAGCCAAAAGAACATGTTTCGTTTTCAGAGAACCTCGAAGGAAACTCAGAGGTGTCTTTGACCTCCACGCTTGCTTACCTTACAAAGACAGGGCTCCGTGCACGGATCGTCATTCACACTGCCAGCTGGACTGCAGTCACAGCGGACGCAGCTTGGGTAATTCTTATGGCCGAGTTGGCAACGATCACATTTTTCTCCTGCATAACCTTCCTTACATGGACACTGACCGGGCCATTTCCCTGGAGAGAGAACAATGGCAATGATCCAACGCAAAGGTAAGAGAGGTTTAAAGCAGGGTCAGCAAATGCTTTCTGGTAAGGGCCAGAGAGTGCATATTTTAGGCTTTTTGGCCATAGAGTCTCTGTTGCGACTACTCAACTCAGCTATTATTGCTCAAACACAGCCACGGGAATACACAAGCAAATGGCTATAGCTCTGTTCCACTAAAGCTTTATTCACAAGAATAGGCTGTGTGCCAGATTTGGCCCTTGGGCCATAGTTTGCCAACTCCTAGTTTAAAGAGAGAAAACAGAGATGAAGAAGGTGGGAACATAAAACGGTACAGTGACTTTGGAAAACCATTTGGCAATTCTTCCAAATATTAAGCATAGAGCTACTATATAATCCAGCAATTCCACTCCTCAGTAAATACCCAAGAAAAATGAAAACATATGTCCACAAAAAACTTGTACGTGAATGTTCATAGCTACATTATTCATAATAGCTAAAATATAGAAAAAAACCCAAATGTTCATCAACCGATGAATGGATATATTAAAGATGATATGTCCATATTATGAAATACCATTTGGCAATAAAAAGGAATGAAATACTGACACACACTACACATAGGTGACCCTTGAAAACATTATACTAAATGAAAGAAGCCAGTCACAAAAAAACCAACATAAAATGTCATATGGTTTCATTTATATGAAATGTCTAGAATGGGTAAACTTATAGAAAGAAAGTAGGTAAGTGGTTGCCAAGGGCTGGGGTGGAGGGGTTTGGAGGGAAATGTTGAGTGGCAAGTAACTGGCAAGCTGTTTCTTTATGGGGTGATGAAAATGTTCTGCCATTAGATTGTGGTAATGGTTTCACCCATAAATATACCCAAAACATTGAATTGTATACTTTCAATGGCAGAACCGTATGGTAGTAAATTATAAAACAGTTTTGTAAAAGCAGCACAGAGGCCAATGGCAGAGGGCAGCATGTGCCATCTTTGCTTTTAATGCCAGCTCTGAAACTTTCTAGCTGTGTAACCTTGGCCAAGTTTCCTAACTGCCCTCAGCTACAGTTTCCTTGCCTGTAAAGTGGGTTAAACCATTTCTACCTATTAGTGTTGGAAAGCTTAACTGATATATTTTTTAAATGAACCCAATCAAGGGCGAATGTCACCATCACCACCATCTTCGTCATCAACATCACCATCCCATCCCCAGTCATGTGCAAGAATTGATTCAGTTGTGTAATTTACCCTGCACGTGCCTGGTGGGCCCCACAGGTGCACACCCATCCCTGCTGGTCAATATCCATTTTAACTGCCTGGGCTGAGAATTTGATGGGGCCACAGAAGTGTTTGAACAGATGCAACCTATTTAGGAGACTCTGGTATTTGCAAGTCCATTTGTCAGTTTGTGAAAGGGAAAGAACACTGACACTTGCCAAGTTAACTAGAGGATTTGCTTGCTTTGTGAGACGCTGTATGCAAAAGCTGTCTGAGTGTCTTCTAAGAGCTAAATAGAGCAAATGCCATTTACTGTGTTCCACATATGGCTTTACACTGAGCCTTATTTCTTCTTTCACCAATGCTCAATTATCTCCTTAAATGCCATTTCATCACCCCAACATTGTCCCCTTCTTACCCCATCTCCCTCCAATCACGAATTCTAATTTTGCTTGATACCCACGGCACTACCCCTACCTGGCGTTATATTACCCATGCACTTGTGTGTTTAGTGTCTGCCTGTGAGCAGGGACCTTGGCCATCCTGTTCAAGTATATATTCCCAGGTCCTAGAAAACTGCCTGACACCTAGTAGGGACTTGATAAATATTTGGTGAACAGAAGAATCCAATAAAGAATCACATCACCAAATTGCTACCTAACGGTAATATAATAGTTCCACTGGGTACAAATCTTCCACTCACACAAAAAATCAATTACAAGCACAAAAAGGAATCAAGTACTTACCATTGTGTAGGTCAGCATGGACGTCATCCTTAATACAGACAGAACTGAGGGACCCCACAGGGTCACAGTCACAAGGACGGCAAGGCTCGTCCTCATAAGGAGACACCTGAAAGGCAGAGGTTGTCCTGGATTATCGGACTGGAAATAACAGCAATATTAGCAATGACACCAGTGGCAAGTTATCAACTTTTTATTGCAGATGGGATTATTACAATGATTTTGGGTGCCGAGGGGGTATAGGTCTCAGGAAGATAAAGTGATCTCAAGCAAGGAAGCCCCAAACATCTTTTTGATGGTGACAGCAGTTAGCATCATTAGCAAAGTGTCATCTTTCCCCATTACTGTTACCCCCCAAAATTCTGCTGTCTCTCAGAGCCACATTATAATGAGACCACCATGAGTACCCGTGAAACAACTACCTGCCATGTCCATTAAAGATTGGCTGAATGCCTCCTACAGGCAATAGAGAGCTGCTTTAGTTATCGGCCGAATTTTCATGTCTACAGTTAGTATTATTACTCAAGATAACAAAGCTTATGGGCCCTCAAATTCAAGTTGAATAACAACGAGTGAACATCCTACTTTGAGTAAGAAGACAGAACACATAGAGCAGGAAATAGATGTCTGAAGAACACTACTAGCATAGCAAGGATACAAATGAAACATTACAAAAGGAAATGGGTCTCCAATACAGAGGTTGAGATGTGGCCAAGTCTCTTTTCCACCTTGGGAAGACAACAAAACTCAGCTATGGCCAAGAAATACTCTTACTTTGTGTGGTCTGTAGTATCCATCCACACAGGTTTCACAGTTGATTCCCATGGTGTTCTGCTGGCAATCGATGCAAACCCCTCCTCCGCTGAACTGCCCAGCAGTGTTCAAACTCCTCTTCTGATGTGCAACACTTTCATCATAGTAACAGTCCTTGGCTTTATTGTGACAATTACATTCTAGGAGAATATTTCAACATCTCGGTTAATTTACATAGTATATCCTATATACAGAAAACTCTTACCTAAGTCAGTTTTTATGACTATAAATTAAATTAAAATTCTAGAGTACGTAATTATAATAGGATATAGGCAGTATTATGGAGGACATTTGGGAAGAACTATTAAAATAATAAATGTAGTTACTCTTGACCTAGCAAACCATCTTCTGGGATTTTATTTCACACAAGTACGTGGACACTTGTGAATGACATGTACAGAGTTAATCATTGCACCATTGTTTGTGTTGACAACCAACTGTAACAACCAAAATACCCATCGATAGATAGTTGTTTAAATAAATTATGTTACATCCACATATGGAATTATGTTCAACTGTTGTTAAAAACAGCATTTCAAATTGTTAATGGAAAGAATTTCAAGATACATCGTTAAATATAAAAAGCAATGTGTAGAATGGCATGCATGGTACATCATCTGCTGTGTGAGAACTGTCTTGAGAGTAGGAATGTTAATGTATGTTTTATTTACATAACAATTTTAGGAATAACATACTAGAAAATAATAAAAAATGGGAAGGATGGAGATGAAGTGGAAATAATGTTTTTACTATATATTTCTCTATATTGTTAGATCTTAGGATCTTGTAACCATATTGCCTATTTACAAATTACATCCAAATTAATAAAGAATAAATGAATACAGGAGAAGGGGGACTTTAGATAAAACAGCAAATCCATAAAGATATATTTAGGCCGCAATAGTGCCTTAAATTCTATTAAGGTAATTCACAGATTTGGAAACAATGTAAATTTCTGAGAAAACAGGTTATCTGTTAACTACAAAAGTTGTTAAGACACCAAAAACTTAGACATATTAAGAGGAAAAAGGACTGCATTCTCCACACTCTAAGAGTCCTGACCTTCACAAGTGTTTCCAGACGAAACGGTTCCCGGCCTCCAGGGCTGCTGATGGTGCCCGGGGCAGCACCTGTTGCAACTCTCTCCACAGGTGTTGTGTTCACATTGACATTGCAGCTTCTAAACAGTAAGGAACACAAAATTCGATTGGAAAACTTTACCTGCTTATTTTTCTTAACTTTATTTAAAAAAGAATCTATCAGTCAAATATGTGGTAAGACTTCACAGTGGAGACTATATGACTATATCAAAGCAAAGTGGCATTTAATTTTTAGAGAAAAATATACACACACAACCTAGAAGGAAGGAGGGACAAAGCAACATTACAATACGATTTAACTAACAAAAAACGTTCTAAAAAGCATACATGGATTTTAAGGGTTTGGAAGTGCCTGTTAATAATTCTCTTGATGTTCATCTATACATTGTTCAGCATCATTAGTAAAATAGTTCTATTCACACGGTAAAGAATTACAAAGATTGGAAGAAAATAAGAAGTAACTTCATGCAAGTGTTTTAAACGAGACAATGTCATATTATTCAGTTAATATTATGCTAAACAAAATAAACTTTATTTTATCTTGATTTAGTACCAAAAAATGGAAAAGGAGAAAATGGGAAGAGGAAAACTCTTTTTTTAAAAAAATATAAACATAATTTATAACTGCACATATTTTTTACTTGACTCTTTTATAGACACAACAGCTTCAAAATTCATAAGGCCACTAAATTATACACTTAAAAATGGTAAATCTTATGTTTGGATATTTTAGCACAAAAATCATAATAAGGACTGAATTAAAAATATATAGCCCAAACAAAGCAAATGAAATTGTTAAAAAATAAAACCAGTTAAATTATCTGATACTCTTTTTTGTGTGTGCAGCATGATTTTATACCTTTCAACATTTGCCTTGCATAAAAAAGAGTAATGCAAGTATTACAGCTACAGCATCTATTTTGAAGTTTTAGTAAAATGTAAAATACTAGAACTCACCTTTGTAGTTTCATCCCATGGGCAGCTACTAGCATGGCCATAGCAAATACACATTCCTCCAACAGAAATGTCTTTTATTGAATAGTAATACTAAGGAAAAAGAAAGTTATAAACAAAAATTAAAACCTCTATTTCAGTGACAAAAGTATTGGCACATCAACAAATATCTCAGGTGGTTTAAGAGTTGTTACTAGTAATCTGAAATATAATTCTATATACATTTAAAAATGTTATTTCATGCACAAATGATCCTTGTGCTCAATTAAAGAAAATAATTCTCAATTAGCTCATCAACAGAACTCAAAAGGGTCTAAAAGAATCTCCTAACTTGGTTGCATCTTAAAACAACATGGTAATCTTCAAAACCCTAAAAAATACTGGGAAATTGAATATAGCACTATATGAACAGGATAATAAATCATGAACAAGTAAGATTTATCCCAGATGCAAAGTTAGTCTAACACACAAAAATCAATAAATATAAAACATCACATTGATAGAAGAAAGTGATTTCCTCTTAAAATCTGCTCTCACCACTTCTTTATGTATTTGCATGTTAGTGCTGATAAATTTCTTTTTAGATTTTTTTTCCATTGTTCATTGCTAGTATATAAAAACGGGACCCATTTTTGTTTATTGATCTTGCATATTGCAACATTGCTAAATTCACTATTATTTCTAGTAGTTTTGTAGATTTCTATGTCCACAATCATGTCATCTACAAATGATAGTTTAGACTTATTGTGCACTCTGTATGCCTTTGATTTTCTTTTTCTTGCATTATCAGGTAAGACCTTTACAAATAAACAATAAAACACTGCCAAGAGGAATTAACAAAGACCTAGACAAATGAAGGGTTATAGCAGGTTCGTGGACTGGAAGACTCAATATTGTTAAAATGTCTTCCAAAATTCTTCCCAAATTGATCTAAAGAATCAATGGATTCCCAATGAAAATCTTAGTAGGCTTTATTTTTTTTTATAGAAAATAACAAACTGATTCTAAAATTTGTAAGGAAATACAAGGAAACTAGAATAGCCAAACAATCTTGAAGAAGAATTAATTTGCACCATTATAGTATTTGATCTCAAGACTTACTATAAAGCTACAATAACCAAGGAAGTTTGTCATTAGTCAAATGATAGACAAATGATCAATGGAACAGGAGAGAGTCCAGAAATACACCCACAATAATAAGGTCAAATAGTTTTCAATAAGAGCACCAAAACAATTTAATAGGAGAAAGTAAAGTATTCCCAACAAATGGTGCTGGAACAATTGTATAATATATGCATATGGGAAAAAAAGAACCTTGACTCCTACCTCACACCAAATACAAAAATTAATTTGATATAAATTAATAGTATGAATGCTAAAACAATAAAGCTACTAGAAGAAAGCAAAGGATAGCATCTTTGTCAACTTGAGATAAGCAAATATTTTTTGAGAGGACATGGAAAGAATGAATTATAAAAGAAAAAATGATAAACTGGACTTCATCAAAATTAAAATCTCTGCTCATCAAAAGTTATAGGAAAGCGAATACGTAAACTTCACAAAGAGAGATTTTTGCAATATATATACATCTGACAAAGGACTTGTACACAAAATATATAAAGATCTTTTATAAGTCAGTAACAAGAAGACAGTCCATTTTAAAAATGGTCAAAAAACTTCATCAGATACCAATAAGCGCATGCTCAACATTGGTCATCAGAGAAATACAAATTAACATCACAAGATGCCAATACACATACATTAGGACAGTTGGCATGAAAACAACCGATGACACTGGATATTTGAGAGCATGTGGTACAGCCAGAAGTCTCACACATTGCCGGTCAGATTGCAAAAGGATACAACTACTTTGGATAAAAGTTTAGCAGTTTGTTAAAAAGTTAAATATACCTTATAACCTAGTAATTCCACTCCTGGGTTATTGGGGGATATGAAAATATTTGTCCACAGAAGCCTTGGATACTATATACTTAAAATCTGTATGTTTTCCTGAATGTAAGTTATGTCTTAAACTTTAAAATTTGAGATAAAAGAAAACCCCCATTTGCCAAAGATCAGACATGGACCCAGAGTAGAATGTGAAGAACAAAGACCGTGACATTCAGTACATGATGGCACTCTGGGGACGGGGCGGGGCGAGGAACCTGAGGACATGATGTCAGTGCCATCACCTAGTTTACAGGTAGCATTTGTAACAAACGGTATCTAACAATCTTCGATAAAATAAGAGTATAACAGCTGTGAAGAAAAAAAGGCCAACCTGGGTTGGGGGAGAACAACCAAAAAGGAAAGAAGAAAAGAGAATTTCCCTTAACCAAGATGAACTTTCCACAGTGGCAGAAGGGCTGGCCTGTACTCACGCGTCTGGTAACAATAGGATCCAGGTCTTTGGGGTCCCGGCGGCTCAGGGTCATGAGATCCGCATTGAGCGTCCTAATGCGTTGTAAGCGGAGGCGGATGTATCGTGCAGAAGTGAACTCCAACAACTTGGGAGAAAGGTCATCAGCACTTGGTCTGCCATTGATCAGTGATGTATGAATCTGAGGATGAAGACATCGAAATAAACACATGTCAATATTAAGCATGCAAAAATATGGCCCTAGTTGTCTAACTAACGTCAGGACATAATCTTTACAAAGATACTATCTAAAAATTAAAACAAAGCTACTAGTTTCTTGTAAAAATCTGTCCAACATTTAACTACTCCCGAATTACCATGATCTCAACATATCTTCAGTTTACTGAAGTTATCCATGCCAGTGTCTCAAAGATTGCCGGAAATCGTTTAACCACGTCTCCCAGTGTGGTGAGGATATGTCAACACCTATCATAGGCTACTGACTTCTCTGAAGCAAATTCTAAACACCATGAACAGGCTGGGAGAACCAGGAAAAACTGTCAAAAAGCCTTAATGACATCTGCTGTCTTAATCTCTGCTCTTGAAACAATGCAAGGCTTGCTGCAGAGACGAAGAGCACTTGAGAGCGTCTGTGGGTCTAGCTCATCAAGCCAGGTGCTGCTGAAGAAGGGATTGTTTCCATTACGCCCTGGCTTCGGTGCAGTGTGTGCACCTGGGCGTGCTCAGCGTTGCGCTGTCATACTTCCAGAGCCTTCTCCAGGTGCCCAGCACCCACCAGGGGAAGGAGAACTTCACAGAGAAAGTTGGGAACTACACCTTTCAGAGGCACTTTAGCTGCCTCTTTAATACTTCAAGAAACGCTCTTGCCCTGGTGCTATGGGAGAGGCTGTGAAGGAGGAACTGATGGAGTTACTAAGTCACAGCAGAGTGAAGACGGAGGAACCTCCTTGAAGAGAAGAAATCAGAGAGGTAAACTATATCGGTTATAAAGTTAATCACAATGGACACCATTCAAGGCTACTTTAAATAGAGCTAGATAGTTATATTAGAGATCTTTGTATTGGGAGAGTTAGATTTTGAGAGCTTAACGTTGGCTCTCACAATGGCTATGGTGACATCTGGGGCGGGGGCCCTGAGGGACACACAGCTCGCGCTGCGGTGGGCGCAGTACCTCGCCGTGCTCCAGCGGCACCAGTCTGGAATAGTACGAGGTGCAGATCACTTCATCATCGGCCCTGTAAGTGGGCGGCCCCCGTCGTGGAGTTACGTTGTAACGAGTCAAACACTCCGTGTCGCTGACTGCGTAATACTGCCAGGGGCTGAACGTGGTGCCGTCCAGAGAACGCTCCAAAATCCAGTTTCCGGGTCGAGGGGAGTTGGCGGCTTTAATGATGACGTATGCAACTTGAAAGACCTGAAATGAAGACACCGAAAAATCTCAACCCAGAATCAGCATTAGACAAATACTGCGTGATCTCTTTTATGTGTGGAATCTAACACAGTCCAGCTGATAGAATCAGAGAGGAGAATGGTGGTTCCCAAGGGCTGGCGGCTGGAGGAAATGAGGAGACGTTGGTCAAAGTGTACAAAGTTTCAGTTATGCAAGATGAGTAAGTTCTGGAGAGCTAACGAATAGCATGGTGACCACAGGTAACAATTCTGTACTGAATGCTGGAAATTTGCTGTGGGTAGATCTTAAGCGTTTTCACCATACACAGACAAAAAAAGGTAATTTTGTGAAGTGATGAATATGTTAATTATTTTGATTGTGCTGATTATTTCACAGTGACTACATACATCAAATCAAGTTGTACACCTTAAATATATACAGTTTAAAAACTTAAAAATAGAATCATAGCAACTGCTCAAAAACCAAAGTGCATCTTGAGAGAACTGTTATACGATGATTACCAAAGTCTCTTATAGCTTTTGAGTATAATTGCTTATACACATTAATCAGAACTATGTCTTGTGAATGTTCTCTTGGTGGCATCTGTTTTCAAAATAAACTCGAAAAATACTCACAAATAAATTTGTAGTATTATTACTGTTGTTATTGTTATCAATATCAGTATTAATGTAAGAGCTTGTTCTCTTGTTTCCAATGTCTGTCTTTATCTGAATTCTGAATAATAGTATTACGTTACATTAATAGTAGCATTAAATGTATTTCTCATGGTGATTTGGAGATATTAACAATACATCTGAATACGAGAAAAAAGTCAGTCCACCCACTACATGTCTATTCGAATGGCTAAAATCCAAAACACTGACAACACCAAATGCCAGTGAGGATGTAGAGCAACAGGAACTCTTACTCATAGCAGGTACAAATGCAAAATCATACTGCCAGTTTGGAAGACAGTTTGGCAGTTTCTTACAAAATTAAACATACTCACCAAATGATCCAGCAATCGAGCTCCTTGGTATTTTACCAAAATGAATTAAAAACTTATATCCACACAAAAACCTGCTCTGTAATCGACAAAACTTGGAAGCAACCAAGAAGTCCTTCAATAGGTAAATGGAGATGCATACTATAGTGTATCCAGCCAATGGAATATTAAGGGATAAAAAGAAATGAATTCTCAAGCCACAGAAAGACATGGAGGAAACTTAAATGAGGCCAGGCTCGGTGGCTCACGCCTGTAATCCTAACACTCTGGGAGGCCAAGGCGGGAGGACTGCTTGAGCTCAGGAGTTCGAGACCAGCCGAGCAAGAGTGAGACCCCACCTCTACTAAAAACAGAAAAAATTAGCCAGGTGTGGTGGCCAGCACCTGTAGTTCCAGCTCCTCAGGAGGCTGAGGCAGGAGGATCGCTTGAGCCCAGGAGTTTGAGGTTGCTGTCAGCTAGGCTGTGATGCCACAGCACTCTATCCAGGGCAACAGAGAGCGGCTTTGTCTCCCAAAAAGAAAAAAAGAAACTTAAATAAATATTACTAAGTGAAAGAAGCTAATCTGAAAAGACTACATACTGTATGATTCCAACTGTATGACATTCTGAAAAAGCAAAACTATGGAGACAGTAAAAAGATCAGTGGCTGCCAGGGGTTTAGAGGGAAGGACGGATGAACAGGTGGGGCACAGAGGACTTTCAGGGCAGTGAAACTATCCCGTAGGATACTGTAAAGGTGGAAACATGTCCCTATACATTTGTCAAAATGCATAGAATATATAATACCAACAATGAACCCTAATTTAAATATGGACATAGTTAATTATAATGTACCATATTGGCTCATCAATTGTAACAAATGTATCACTGTAATGCAAGATATTAATAGGAGAAACTGGAGGGGAGGGAGAGAGTGAGGAGGTATATGAGAACTCTCTACTTCCTCAACATTTTTCTGTAAACCTAAAACTGTTCCAAAAAGTGTCTATTGATTTAAAAATTAAAATTCAGAATAGGGAAGAAGCAAACCGAGGAAAAAGGAATGTAGACACAATTATCAGTATGAAGAAACTAGTCAGAGAAATTCTGGATTTGGAAAGGACCCTTGTAAATAAATATTTAGCCCAAAATCCAGCTCTAAGAAGAAATAATCTAACAACCTGGCCCTTCTTGAAGTACTTCCAGGGACAGGAAATTCATCAGCTCCTAAGACAATCCTTTTGTTTTACAACAACTCCCCCTCTAGAGGATCTGCTTTTACACTGATTCAAGGTCCCCCATAAATTCTACACTCTGACGCTACAGAATAGAGGTTGAATTCCACTTTCAAGTAACTGTCCTTCAAATATTTGAATATAACTATCACATATCACCTCCAGAATCCAAAGTCTTTTCATTTTTAGCTTCAATATTCTGGTTTCCTGAAAACATTCATTTAACAAGAGCTCATTGCCTTGTCATGATGTTCTGGACACAACCTTATTTTAAAATGTGGTTTCCAGGAACTGAATACAAAACTCCAAATGTTTTCTGGATTGCAAAGAACACAGTGAACCTATCAAGTCCCTGTTTTAGTAATTCAGCCTCAGCAAGAATTCACTCTTCTGAGAGTAAACTTACATTACTTACTCATGTTGGGGTTGCAAACAACAAAAATGCCTTTTTCCACATCAACTGCTATTCACTCCAGCTTTCTTCTAACTCAGATTGATATAGATGATTTTTTTAAACCAAAGTCCAATACTTTTTATTTTAAAAACATATGTGCAATATATTTGTGTAAATGTATATACAAATATGTGTGTGTACAGTTGACCTTCAAACAACTTGGGTTTGAATTACACAGGTCCACTAATAAGCACATTTTATTCTGCCTCTGCCACCGCTGAGACGGCAAAGCCAACCTTCCTCTTCCTCCTCCTTGGCCTACTCAGCGTGAAGACAACAAGGATGAAGACCTTTACGATGATCCACTTCCACTTAATGAACAGCAAATATGTTTTCCTTATGATTTAATAACATTTTCTCTTCTCTAGCTTACTTTGTTGTAAGGATACAGTATAATACATAGAACATACAAAATATGTGTTGATCCACTGTTATCAGTAAGGCTTCTGGTCAGCAGTAGGCTGTTAGTTAAGTTTTGGGGGAGTCAAAAGTTATTCGAGGATTCCTGACTGCATGGGGGGTGGGAACCCCTAACCCTAGAGTTGCTCAGGGGTGAACATACATACACACACACACACACACACACATATATATATGTGTCTGTGTTGGGAAAGGAGTTGTTCACTTACTCTGTGTCTTATTGCCTCTGGGTTTTTTTTGTTTGTTTTTGTTTATTTGCTTTTTTAGCTTCTCCCCATCTCAGCCCACACCAATTCCAGAAACACAAAAGTTCCTTAAAACCCACCACAAACCAAATAAGTTTACATTTACCTACTGATTCTAGGGAACCGGTAGGGAAGGACAATCTCTCTCATTATAGTAACTCTGTTCATCTACCAGGAACATTCTCCACCTGAGTTTAGTCTGCAAGCGATATGTGTGTGTGTGCAATGTTTCGGCCATCCACGTGCGTGTGCCATTTTCCTCCAGAAGGCGACCACTGCTTCTAAAGCACATTAGAAGCAATTTTGATGATGGCACGAGGGAGAACATCCTATATATACTCATCACTGTCCAATTGTTTTGTAAATATTGTCATAAAAGTAGAACTCTGTGAGCATTGTTGTGCTCATTCACCACCACTGCACATATTAATCTGGACTTTACAAAACAGTGGTGCCAAGTGAGCCAGGGTGATCGGGCAGCCCATTTGGGAAGGAACGAAGGCAAGGTAATTTACACAGACATCTGAAACGGAATGTATTTATCTCCTGTTTTCCAGTTTCACATTTGAAAATGGAAAGAACTAACAGGTTTACCACATTGATGTTAAGAGCTTTATACATATTATCCCATCTAATCCCAAACGACCCCATTATTATTGTTGTGCCCATTTTACATATTTGTAAACTGATATAAAGAGAGGTCAAGAAACAAACCACTGAGTTGCAGGTCCCAATAAGAAACCAGATGGTCTCACTCCAGAGTCTTTACATATACTGCCTGCCCCCAAACGTCCACACACACCTAAGCTTGCTGGACTTTCTTTCTGTAATATCAAAAAAAAAAAAAAAAATTCCCACATTCACTTAGAAACCAGGTTCATGCCTATAAAAGCACAGCAGCAGTTTTTCTAGTTAATTATGCAGTTTCTGTCCCGAAGGCCCAGGATGAGTGGGGGGAGGTGATGGAGAGCGGACAGGAAACAAAAATCAACGACTGCTAATGCTTACAGAGGGGGCACTAACCATGGCTGGTGACAAAGCCAAGTGCTTTATGAGAATTATCACCTCTGAATCCCCACAGTTACATTCTTCTACGAAGTAAGGGCTGTTACTTCCCCTACATTACAGATGAGGAAACTGCAGCACAGAGAGGTTAAGTAATCTTCCCAGAATCTCACAGGAACCAAAGTATGCACCCCAGGGCTCGCACCCAGGCAGTCTGTGCTCTTACGAGGGACGCGACACAACTTACACAGACAGCAAGGAGAAGAGAGAAAGAAATCCCAGGCTGAGGTAACTGCTGAGTACTAACCCAGTTTTTCCAACCTCTTACATCAACCAGTAGCATTTACTTCAACACTATGCTCCAGGACTTTATTAAACCCTTGTCAGTTTTTATACTAACAGCTTAGTCATATGCAAGAAAATGATACCAAATGGAAGAACAATCATAGTGGAAAAACTTCAGGCCAAGCCCTCAAGGAAGGAGCTGGCTAACTTTTTTTTTTTCTTGGAGACAGGGTCTCACTCTGTTCCCCAGGCTAGAGTGCAGTTGAATCATCATAGGTCACTGCAACCTCGAACTCAAGCCATCCTCCTGCCTCAGCCTCCTGAGTAGCTGAGACTACAGGAGCCCACCACCACACCCGACTAATTTTTCTATTTTTTGTAGAGACAGGTTTGCTCTTGCTCAGGCTGGTCTGGAACTCCTGAGCTTAAGCGATCCTCCTGCCTTAGGTTTCCCAGAGTGCTAGGATTATAGGCGTGAGCCACTGCACCCGGCCTTGGAAGCGGCTAACTTTTATCTTGATCAAAGCCTTCCATTAAGAAGTTGGTCACTGTTCTCACAATCTCTCAATAATCCTCAAGGTCACCAAACGGCGGACCAGGAAACAAACTAAGAAGGGGACTGAGAACTGTAAGTCTGATAAAATGGAAAAGGAAGCTCTGAAGGATCTAAATCCAACTTGTCTTCACTTAGCCCTGTTACGGGCTGAACTATGTCCCCCAAAATATGTGTGTTGAAGTTCCAACCTTCAGTACCTCAGAACGTGACTGTATTTGGAGAGAGGGTCTTTAACGAGGTGATTAGGTTAAATGTGGCCATTAGGGTGGCCCTAATCCCATATGACTGGCGTTCTTGTAAGAAGAGATTAGGACACAGATAGGCACAGAGGGAAGACACGTGAGGATGCAGGGAGGAGGCAGCCATCTGCAGGCTGAGGAGAGAAGCCACAGGAGAAACCAACCCGCCGACACCTTGATATCAGACTGCAGCTTCCAGCACTGTGAGGAAATCAGTATCTCTTGTTTAAGCCACCAAGTCGGTGTTGTGGTGGCTCTAGGAGACTAATACAGGCCCTCATTCACCTACAATAGTGTACTGACAAATAGGCCTTACACATAATCTAGAAAAAGTGAGGCATTCTCTGTTAGCATGTAGAACGTTAAACCCTTGTCCAGATAAAATCCACGCTATTTCTATTGCCCTTTCTTTGCATGGTTGACTGAACTGCCTTTTCTTCCCATATAAGGTTGGCTGAACACAAACTGATGAGGCAGGGCTTTCTCCAGACCCAGAGTCCCCGCCGTCTGGCCAAACCTGCAGCTGATGCAGCCATTTTTAAATCCACTTTCATCACGGTTCTCCACCAAGTGGCCTTTGTTAATGATCACTGGAATGCACATAAACAGTGTCACATAAATAAAGTAGGCACACATCAAACACCACTTTCTACAGAGGAATCCAGACAGGAATTTTCATGTGGGCCTCAATCTCAACTTAAATATATTAAATCCATCTCAGGCACAGATGTCTGAAAAACACAGATAACCTAACTTTCCAGTGCCAGAGGTCAATTTCCCATGAGCAGGGAGAAGTGAAACGGCGCCTCTCCACAGAAACTACCGCTGATCCCTGCACGACTGTGCTGTCACCAAACCTGGGGGCCCGACACCAAGCATGACTCCCTTCTGGAAATTCTCCACAGAGGGACTTACCTGCCTCCACAGCAGTGACTGAGCAGTAAGCGAAGGAAATGAACTTTTCATAGACAAAGGAGATTTAGATTAATGGATACGTGTATTTGATAAATAATACTGCTCTGTTATCCTTGTGAAAGTGGTGACTTTATGCTTTGTAAGCTTTATTTCTCATGAAATTATTAGAGAATGAAAGGCAAAATGACCATCTGAATTAATATTTATTACTCTAGAGTAAAGAAGCTGTTGTTTAACAGAAGGCTAATTACTAATGCAGATATGATTCACTTCCAGTTTTACAAAGTATCAATCACTAAAGCACTCAGTCCATTGATAAGGGAGTCAGGAAGCAATAAAAACGAGGAAGAAGAGGAGACATCATGGAGCTGAGAAGGTTCCCAGGGAAGGAAGGAAACCGCCATATACATTTTAGGTAAATTTCTCATGGGCAATGACCTTGAAATGTCATATTTCAACTGGCTGTTTTACTTACTGTTATTCCCTCATTTAGAACCAGCATACACAATCAACAGACAAAAAGAAATAGCTTCATGAATGAGAAGAGAATTTTGGAATAAAACTAGATTTGCTTCTCTTTAAATTTGGTGCTGTCATTAGATGTGCAAAATAAACATGTTGAAGTCCAGTGACTTTTATCTTTTTTTTCCTCCTTTCTCTCTTTCCTTTTTGGTTTTCGTTTAGATTGGGGGAGGCAGGAATGGCTGCCAACAGTGATAAATTTAGATCAAGCAGATTTATTTCTTTAAAATTCTTAAGACTCATGTCTCAGAAAATCAAGGAATGCTCACTTTTGAATCATGCTGAGATACTTAGAGTAGACATTTAGGAAAAGCCAAAAGAAAGATGGTGACTGGCAAGTGCAGGACACAGTGACATGAGCCTGTTTAAAACGTGAATAGGAGCCTGTGGTCAGTGGTATGGAGATAGGAAAGCAATACCTAAAGCACCCGTCAGTAGGTCTGTCTTCCATCAACCAGAAAGGCCACCAGCAAGCTGTCCCATCGTCCATATGTCACTATTTCCATTTGAGGCTGACTGATGGTATTATTTCAAAGGAAAAATGTTCAAGCACTTTATCTAAGAAGTCAAAACTGAAAAGTAAGAGGTTGGTTTCCATCCCTAGTCTCAATGTATTTCTCCGGTATAAGTGCTCCCATTGCTCAAGTTCACTGAGTATTCTGGAATGATTTTGCTAAGTTTGTGGAAAATAGTTGGAACTACCTAAAAGCACAGCCAGGCATGAAACCAAATGCCCGTGGTGGGCTCTTCCCATCTCCCCCCCACTTTGTAAGCTCCCTGTGACAGCCTAGCATTCGAGAATGAGACAACCACCCTTGTGAAATGCAGTTATGGGCCATTCTTGGACCTGAGAAATCCAAAAAGTGCCTTTTCTGTCACCCAACTCCTGACCACAGTCTCGGGCAGAGATACCGAGTTTTCACCTATTTTAGCTTTTGAAATTGCACGAGGCTTTTCTCCAAAATGCAGTTCCATTTATTCACATTGGAACGGGGGTGGCAACACGTAACATCCCTTTCTTCCCCTCCCGACTGTGGAAGTAGGCTCAGAAATCTGTTGCAGAGACTGAAGAAAGAAGTCAGCAACATCATGCGGCTTAGACAGACAGGTGCCGTGGAGGCCTGTGCCACACACATCCTTCGAGTCGCAGCCTGCGTAGCTCTGCCCTGTGGGTCCGGAACCCAAGGGTCTGAGAAGGGCACACACGTGCCCCAGGGAGCAGGGTCAGGGTCTCCCAGGAAGGACAATGACTCCTCCTGAGGACAGGAGAAGGGCTGGGCAGAGGAGCACCCCACACGGACACATGCGACCAGGGACAGGGACGCCTCCTAACAAGTTTTCATTTAAGCTTTATGTAGTCAGCATCGACTGCACATCTGCTTTGTCACAGGGACTGTGGCAGGTGTCACACATATAGCAGTGGGTGGAAGGTCTCTGTGGGCTCGATGCCCTGGTGGGAAGGACAGGCTGACCAAGTCACCAGGGGGAAGGGCAGAGGCTGCGGGACTGCCGGTGTGTGGGGAGGCCAGTCTGGTCTGGGGAAGGGGGAGGTCGGGGAAGGTTCTCTAGAGACACCTGTGGAGAGAGGGGAAGACTGACAGGAGGTGTTCAGGTAACACGAGCAAAGGTGCAGCGTGACAGCGAGGGAAGCCCTGAGGGGCCAGAGCACGGGGCAGCACAGGGACACAGGAGGCCTGGCTGGAGAACAGAGGCAGGCAGGACGGGGGCATGGGCCATCACACAGGGCTTTGTGCACCGCATTAAAACCCTTAGACCTGCGGTCTCCAATCCCTGGGCTGTGGCCTAGTACCCGTCAGTGGCCTGTTAGGAACCAGGACCCCTAATCACCACCTGAGCTCCACCTCCCCCGAACCCTGCCCCGTCTGTGGAAAAATTGTTTTCCATGAAACTTAGGAACTGGGCACATGAGCACACAGCAGGAGGCGAATGGCAGGTGAGCAAAACTTCATCTGTATTTACAGCTGCTCCCCATCGCTCACCTCACTGCTCAGCCTCCCCCGACACCCCCCCAACCCTGTCCGTGGAAAAATTGTCTTCCATGAAACTAGTCCCTGGTGCCAAAAAGGTTGGGGACCACTGCCTTAGACCATCACAGGACCTGAATTCAGGGAGCTACAGGGTCACCAAGGCTGAAAAGGTCATGGAATTGGATGTTGGTACCTGGAAATCATGAGAGATGGTGGTGTTGACTTTGTGAAGACCAACAGACCGGAGCAGAGATAAAAGCAAGCAAGTGAGTCTTCAAGAATTTTCTAAAAGGTCAAAATGTGAGTGAGAAGGAAAACACTAAGAGGCCAAGCAGGGCTCCCGGACGTTGGGCAGATCCCTCGCTCCACTGCAGGAGGCTGGGGAGGTCCCTCCCTCGTGGTCCCAAAGCCCACACGTCTGTCGTTCCTCAGTCCCAGAGAATTTCTGGCTGAAAACATTTGAAAGCCCAACTTCTTTTTACTTCATTCCTAGTCCTCACCCTGAGCTGTGTGTAGCAATGGTGAAGAGCTTGTAGCTTTAGGTCCCTTCTTCTCATCCCAATAATGAGAAAACACACTGTCACCACACAATGAAAGTCAGGGGGGCCCTTAATCATTAAGCCTCGCAAATCACCAGCAATACCGCCTGGAGAAGCTGTGCAAATCTGCACTTAACTGACTCCATTAAACATTAACCTATTAGTTATACATTTACGACACCCAGAAATAATAATTATATGTTTTCTTTCCCTCGTTTACAGTTTTAGCACCAGAGAGATCAGAAAGCATCATTTTTGTGTGTGAGCAAGATTTCCCTCTTTCTATGGATCCTTGCTCTGTATCCTATTTGAAGATTCTTTTTCTTTAGATACATCTAACTTCATTGAGCATCTATCATTTGCCAGGCACTAAACTAACCAATCATCACATTTAAAGCTTATTTTTAAAAATTATATCCAAATATGTAGGATACATACATATATACATAACACGTAGGAAGGCTTTTGTTCATTTTAAAAAATGTAAAATGGTGCAGCCACTATGGAAAACAGTGTGGTGGATCCTGTGGAGAATTACTATATGTTCCAGCACTTCTACTTCCGGGTATGTACCCAAAAGAAGCAAAAGCAGGGACTCAAACATATTTGTACACCCACATTCATAGCAGCATTATTCACGATAGTTAAAAGGTGGAAACAACCCTTGTGCCCATGGATGGATGAATGTCTAAACAAAATATGGTATATACATACAATGGAATACCATTCAGCCTTAAAAAGGAAGGAAATTTTGATACATGCTACGATATAGATAAACCTTGAAGACATTATGCTCAGTGAAATAAGCCAGACATGGAAGGACAAGTAGAGTCTGATCCCACCCATGTACGCTACGTAAAGTCATCAACTCCTTCGGAAGTAGAATGGAGGTTGCCAGGGGCTGGGGAGAGAGAGGAACATGGACTTGGTGTTTAATGGGTACAAAGTTTCATTTTGGGAAGATGAAAATGTTCTGAGGATGGACAGTGGTGATGGTCGCACGACGATGTCAAAATGGTTAAGATGATACATTTTATGTTATGTATATTTTCCAACAGCAATGCCCTCCCCCACAAAAGAAAGATGTGAAAGTAGGGTGAGAAAAGTGAATGGTATGATGACTCGACTTTGTGGAAGACTGAGATATCTAACTTGAAAGTGGGTGGGAATGTGGTATTTCCAGGCAGGGGCCAACTCTGTAGAAGCCAATTAAATCACTGGAGGTCGAGCAAGCAGCTCCGAGGGGATGCTGGAAATCTTATCTTTCCCATGACCCTATTTCTGTCCCATTCTTACTGAGCTCTGGCAAGGTGTCATGATACTTCACAAAATACAAACTCAAAGCCCAGAATGTTCGGGTTTTACAGGAAAGGAAGCCCCAGAGATAAGCTGGCTGAAGACTCACAGTGCAGATAGACACCATTTCCTGGTGCCATTTCCTGAACAAGCAGCTGACGTCGGTGCAGCCCCAGTTCTTGCCTGGCCCAGTATACACGACTGGTGTCAACTTGGAAATGACCCTAAGCCCTGGCCGTCTTCATGGAGACTTGCCAGGTGGTTATTTAACTGATTTTTTTGGCTTCTACCATATGAATAACAAAGGTAAATATCCTCTGATTACATGCTGCTAAATAGTAGGGAAAACAGAAATTTTTTAGTTATACGACTGACAATTCTCATGATCCATGTCTACATACTGTGGAGAATAAGGTCTTGGAAACAGTTAAAACTGTGCTAGATCAGTCACTTTATGATATACTTTCAAAAAGGTGATTAAGAACAGCCCAAATTTGACCCAAAAATTATTACACAAGGGGATACATGCCCCCTTGTATAATAAAGTGCTCTCTGTACTTTCCACTCAATTTTTCTATAAACCTAAAAATTTCTCTATAAAATAAAGTCTATTAACTGAAAAAAAACACAAAAACAAAGAAAACAATTTACATATACTCTCATAATTATCAACTGCTAAGAAAGCTTAAACCACCCCAGTTGGCTAAACAGAAACTAATAGGTGGTTTTAAGGCTTCACTAAATTTCTCAGGATATCTTGGTCGGTACAGCTATGCCATCCCAGCTAATCATTTGCAGGTTTTAATTTGATCTCACAGTTTTCCCAGGCTTCACTGCTGTATGTTATCAAGGACAAAGGAGAGGCCAGAGCGAGTCAGTGCTTTCTAAGCATCTGTGTGCAAATTTCAAAGGTACCACAGGTCTGCCGAAATGCGCTGGCACACACAGGCAGCCCCCTGGTCACTAACGAGTTCCCACCTGTATCACTACTTTGGCAGCTGCATCGTCTCACCGAAAGTGATGCCTACAGAGTCAGACTTCGATAAGCACTCTTTCCCCTCCTCGAGAAGGTAGTGATAGGTGATTAAGAGTTTTTGTATTTCTTGTAATCTAGAGAATTATAAAACAAAATTTAATGTTTTCCATAATTCAGGCTGAAAATGATAAATCCAGAGGATGTTCTGCATTATTCACAACAAATGATATGAATGAGAAGCGGTACGTTCTTCAGACTTTTCATGTTGTAAGAGTAAGATGAAATAATGAATAGTAAAGCACTTTATAAAATGTACAATGCAGATGTAAGGTAGCAGATTCTTAATCACTTTCCCCAAGTTCATGGTTACTCTTCTGATACTTCTCAAAATGATGATATTTAGAGTTCTCTTTTATTAGAATATGACTTGAAACTTCTGTCCAGTCTCTGATACTGACATTCAATATCTAAAAAATGTCACCACCATGCTATGAAGAGATCTGACTGCCTCAGTAGGAACACAATTTACACACGTGAAGGTAATAAACAAGAACAAGCATTGCTTAACCATCTGAATTCGGCCCAGTGCTCCCAGATGCATGTCCAATACAGTGAAATAATGTATCAATGGCTAATTATAAATCAATAAATCTCTGCTATTCAATTAGTGAATAGGAAAAAAAGAAATGAAAAGAATTCTAATCTCTGTGCTGCCGAGGACTTGCACTACACACTTTGAATTACTGTTAGTGAACATATAGATTGAAAATGTTTTGGAAAAAAATAAGACAATAAAGATCACGTTAGAAAACTTTTAAGCTTTTTAACCCATTAATCCTATTTCTTGTAGTCCACACTAAAAAAATAATCAGCATCACAGCCACAAAAATGTTCAAGTATTTGTTGCAGCATGATTTATAATAGCCAAAAACTGGAAACATTTTAAATGTCCAACCATGGGAGCAGGTTAAATAAATTATTATGTAGCCAGATCATGAAATAGTATTCTACCATTAAAAATTACTACAGAAATTTAGCGTCTGGCCATGAAAAAGAAACTGCTATTGCCTGGCCCTCCTACAGTGAATAACTAGAAAACTGGACAAAGCATATAGAAAATGGTTTTCAAACGCTGGACAGCAAGCAGAAAGGACAGTGATTCCCAGGAGAAGAGCCCAGGATTGCACTGCTTTCTGCCTGGAGGCACTTTCTGGACTGTGGTTTGTCAATGTTTCATAAAGTTAAATATACACATATCCTTGGGCCAGTTCCACCCTAGAGAAATAAAAACATACACCCAGAAAAAGACTTTTACAAGAATGTTCACAGCAGCTTTTTTATAGTAGACAAAAACTGGAAGCAACCCAGCAAGATGATGGATAAACAAATTTCAGTACATTCATAAAGAGAAATACTACTCAGGAATAAAAGGAACAAACCATTAATACAAGGAACAAGACATAAATCTCACAGATACAATGCTCAGAGAAAGAAGCCAGACACCAGAAAGTATGATTCCATTTATAGGAAGTTATATAACAGGCAAAACTCATCTAAAGCAAAAAAAAATTCGGAACGGTGGTTCCTCTGGCCAGCAGGAGGGAGAGCTATTGGGAGGTGGCTGGGAAGGGCAGAGGGCAACCATCTGGGGTGATGGAAATGTTCTATGCCTTGATGAGGGAGTGGCTTATGCATGTGCCTGTATTTGTCAACACTAACCCAACTATATACTCAAGATCTGTGTATTTCACTCTATGTAAATTATATCTCAATAAATAGGAAAAACGAAAGAAAGCATTTATTATAGCACTGAATGTACTGTTTTAGCTCCACAAACATGGTGGGCTTTCTCATCTACGGGTCTTCCCCATGTTGCTTTCGCCTGCTGCATCCCTCCTCATTCCCTCCTCCCTTCTTTCTTTGGGGTGTTTCCCTGAACCTCTCAGCAGCCCTGCCTGTGTTCCCCACTCACCCCCAGCCCTGCATAACCCACACCCCCGTGCAGAGGCCATCGGCCTACTTGCTATTTCCCTACTAGGTCAGCAGCCCCTTGAGGGCCAAGGTCTGTCTTAAACTAACAGTGTAAGTGACACAGCTAATAACCAAAGTAGCTAAGGGACTAACCGTGTGTCATGTGCTCAGGGCCTAACCTGATCACTGTCTTGTTCATCAATGAATCCTGAGACCCCAGCACCCAACAGGCAGAAATCCCATGATTTGTTAAATATATAGTGTTCTCTGATATGACAGAATGGAGCAAAAAGCCATTTCTGGTTGTTAGAAATGCAGGTAATTTTTTTAAAAATGGTTTTCTTAGACTTTTGTATATTTTTTAAAATTTCTGCTATTATCATATATTGCTTCTACATCTGAATAAAGGAAGTTCTGTATAGAGAAAAGGTCCATTGAAGACATAAAAAGCAAAAGAGATATTCTGAGGTCTAGCTGAGGTATTCACAAGCCACTGTTTTTTAAAAATTCATGACAGCTTTCTTTTTAAAGATGGAAATATTACAATCCAAGTAGAAGCTAAGCCAACACATAAAAAGAAAAAAAAGCTATAATGGATTCCAAACTGCTCTGTAGTTTTCAAAGAAACATTTCTTCAGAAATTAAAACTTATCTTTTTTTTCAGCTTCCATACAAAAGGAAGAAATAATAATTTCAGAAAGGATTTGCCTTTTTTTTCCATAAATATACAAAAAGCTTTCTTTTTATGCCAAAACAGTTGGGGATATGAAAAGCATATTGTGACAGAATCCGGCAAAACTGTCCTCATTGATTTCCCCAAATCCTCCCCAGCCCCAATGCGAGAAGCCCTGTTGGGTGAGACACTAAAACCGAAAGAGGACTAAACTCTGCCAAATGGCAAAATAGTTATCCTGGACTGCTTGGCAACTCACCACCAATAACACAAAAATGAGAAAGCTCAAAAGTTAAAAAACAAAGCTCCCTCTGGCTCCTGAAGCCTGGCCTCGATTACTTTCACTTATTCAGCTCACTCGGTGGTAACATTGAATGGCTCTAAAGCACAATATGAGCTTCCTGGTGTGAATCCTATAGCTTTTCATCTCATCTAAAGAAAAGGGTGTGGCCCCTCAAAGAAAGATATGCAAAGCTACCAAGATTGAAGCAAGACACGTTCAGAAGTATGAAGCAGCAGGAGTTTTAAAACAGGCCTCAAATTCTTCACCCCTTCTCCCATTGACAGGTGGGGTTGGTCTACCTTTCCCAGCTTGAATCTCCACCAGCCTTAGTGACTGGGTGACCCACAGTGCACAGGGAAATTGGCTCTGTGTGACTCTGGAGGCCAGGTCTAAGAGGGGATGCAACTTCTGCCTCTTCCTCTGGGACCCTGGCGCTGGAGCCCTGAACTGCCCCAGACAAGCTGCCCTAAGGCGGCCATGTTGTGAGGAAGCACATGGGCCCGTTCAGAGAGACCACACACAGAAGCCCCAAGACCACACGAATGCAGAAGCCTGGCCAGCCTCTACCTGCCCCAGGGACCCCTCCCCTGAGCTGTCCCACCTCCAGTGCCCAAGGTCTGCAGCCTTAGACACACCCACTCAATGAATGACACACGTTTCCTGAAATCCTGACCCCACAGAAACCAGGAAAAGTATAACATGAATGTTGCTGTTTTAAGCCATAAAGTTTGGCAGCGATTTCTTACACAGCAATAGATAACCAGAAGAGAAGCTGTGTATGAAAAAATAAAATGAGATAATAAAAATATGAAAATAAAACAAAGATGTATTTCTGAGACTAGCAGCTTCACAGAGAACATTACAAAAAAGATAAAAATGTCTAAAGGGCAGGAATTTAGGGTGGCTTATTTCCAAATCACAATGAAGAGCTAGATTTCTCCCAATCTATTCATTTTGCCAAATAAATTCAAGAAAAACTTAATATTTGAAATTGGTTCAGGCCAGTAATTTTCTATTACTTTTAATGAAGTAATAGAAAACTGAAATGGAATCATTTTGAGTACATATTAATTATACAGTGAAAGTAATTTCTATCAGAGTCTTTCTGGGAGGGGTCTCTGCCTAACCTCTTTTAATGAACAGCCAAGATTCAGTTGTAATGAGAAGCTCTAATTTACGTGCAACTCTTGTTCTAAGTATCCTTAAAGATTTTGTCTCAAGAATGTGAAATTTGCTTGTTTTCTTATTGACCTTGTCAATGTGCTTAGCAAACACTTTATGTTTGGATGATACAATAATAAACTTCACCCAGTTCTGGTCAGTTTTTCAGAAATTTTGGGGAAAAAAACAACTGACATCCGAATTAATGAGGTTTTACAAAACCCAGCAAACAAGCAGCTCTTGTCTAAAGGTTTGCATAAAACAAAGGCTCTTCTGTGGTTATGTTCCCACAACAAAGTGCTACTTCCTAATTAAACCTACACATAAAATAAAGCACTGCTCCAAAAGGCAGCTTTATTTTCAATGCCATAGGAAACTTTCATTTTTTACAAAACAGATCCTATCTTCTAAAGGAACATTACACATTTTTTACTCACAAATCTGACCCTCCCTCCCGGTGAAGTTTTTGCCCCGCTTTAAATATCTTTAAAGGAAAATATAAAACATTGATTCGTTTTCCTGTTTGTTGGCCAAAAATGCATGTTAGGTAGCACCCAATTCTATCCGTCAGTGCTAAAGCACTAAGGAAGTGTCAGTTCTTTGCCCGATGCACAGGGGAGAGGACCCCCCTGTGCAGCCATGCAGGCAAGCAGAACACGAGGGAAGGGCTCGAATCCCAACACCCCCAAATCAGGAGGACACTGGAAGAGCTCTGGCCAGTCTCCCCATAAAATCATATCATAAAGGAAAGTAACTGGAGACCACGGACAATGAGACAGTGCAGCAGAGTGTAGAAGGAACTAGAAGTCCTGGTTTCCAATCCTGGCCTTAGCACATGGAGCTATACGACTCTGGGCAAGCCAGTGAACTGCTGGCTCTGTGCCTACAGTCTGTACTCCAGGATTG
This sequence comes from Lemur catta, assembly GCF_020740605.2. NCBI lineage: Eukaryota > Metazoa > Chordata > Mammalia > Primates > Lemuridae > Lemur > Lemur catta. The sequence goes on along the minus strand of NC_059143.1, from coordinate 8,504,017 downwards.
TTGGGGAGGGCAGGTGAAATAATACGGATGAGGAAAACAATGCAGAATAGTCTATAACCTATGCCTATGAACTGCTACATGTATACAAGGCAATAAACGTTTCTTTTTAGAGGGATACTCAAAACAAAACTAACCACAAATTTGTAATGTGAACCTCAAAAATGATTTGTATTCACTGTATTACTTCATTGGCATACATATGAGATCAACCTTTTTTCACTGAAAGCTCAGGTTATTACCCAAAACAGAAAACAACCAAAATGTCAGGTCTGGGAATTGTCAGGCAAATAATGGGCAAGCCATACAGAAGACAGTTCACGCGGCTTTAGAAATTAATGAGTTTGAGTTATATGAGGAAATGTTCATGCTATAAAGTAAATAAAACATCAGGACACAAACTTACATATCACATAATCTCTGAGGCACTGATGGAGACAGAGCACACGCTCCTGGGTCTCCGTGGGTCCTGGCCTTGAGCAAGCAACTTCAGCTCCCCAAGTCTCAGTGTGGTCATCTGCCACACGGGGTAGTAGAAGGAGCAAACTCACAGGGAGACTGTGAGGATTCAATGACATAATTCAGATCAAGTGCACGGCACAGTGTCTGCCCAGCAAGTGTGTAATCAACGACAGCACTGCTGTAGCATTATTAAGTACATGCAGTTGTCTGCAAATGACTAAATGTAAATAATGCCAAGATATCATTAGTGGCTGTTTCCGAATGAAGAGATTTTAAGTTCTTCTGCCTCTTTGCACTTGTCTGCACCTTCTGATTTTTCTATGACGACCCATCTTACTTTCCTAATCGGAGAAAAACAGAATTATTGATATGAATGTATTTTCTCAAAATCTGCATAATTGCACATCTTAGTCAATCCTGTCAGCTACCTCTAATTAGATTACATGATATTAAGGTCTTGTTTAGATCTTCGTGAATGTAAAGTAATTTGTGGATTATAAATGTGATAGAGGGAAGAAAAACTCATGTGAGATTTGCTAGGTGCTCCATACCCTTCAGTCTTAATGTCTTCACACTCTACTTTGTAAATATACTGAAGTGTATCACCCTGCCACACTCTGTGCATCTCCACCACACCACACAAGCAAAAGGTAACAGTAAACAAATCCACCCACACATAAATAGAACTGCTGCTGCGTCTCCTCCACCGCTGTCCTCGGGGTCCCAGTACCAAGGCAGCACCCTCAGGCAGTCTGTCAGCTGAGAGCCAAGGACGCCCAGTCTGTGATGGTGAATTCTAAAATTTGCATTTTCATTCCAAAGTTAACCTAAAAAACTTAATATAAGCATATTCAAGATGTAGCCGACCACCATCAGAACAAAATCCTGCCCCCCACCCCATGTCAAAGGCTGCTGGGCTCTGTGTTTCTGTCAGTGTACTGGTGCAAGTGACCACCTACTGAGATGGGATGACAGTATTTGTGCTGGTTGCTAAGCAACCGTCAGCTCACCTTTTGGTACTCCAGGTCCTGGGGCTGGGCCAGGACTCTGCAGACTGTTGCTCTGTGGTAGCCACACCAGGGATGCGAGGGACACCAGGACAACAGCGGCAACAGCGGGAGGCTGGAGGGCTGGAGGAGGGGGCGGGACTGCTCCTCTGTTTACGTGCAGCTCCTGCCAGCACTGCCCTGGCTGCAGCAGCTGACTACAGTCTCCAGCTTTCCAAGACTCCCCAGGAGCTGCTCCAACCCCCTCTAACAGGAACTCTCCTACAAGGTTCCAGGTGTGAATAACTCCACCCTCCTCCCTGGGCTCCTCCTCAGCCATTCCTGTCCCTGAGTCACCTTCTGCTCCCTCTTCCAGTTCTCCTATTGAACCAATCCTCATCCTAAACATGTCCCTTCAAATGACTGGTGTGGTTTCCATTCCCCTGATTGGACCCTGGCTGATAGATACAGTGTGCATTTCCCAGCATATTAATTTTTGTAATTGTCGTAAAATATATGCAACATACAAATTACCACTTTAGCCATGTTTAAGTATACAATTCAGTGGCATCAAGTATATTCCCATTATTGTGCAATCATCACCACCATCCAGCTCTAGAACTATTCCATCTTCCCAAATTAAAACTCTGTACCCATTAAACAATAACTCCCCATTCTCTCTCCCCCCGGCCCCTGGAGACCACCGCTCTACTTTCCATCTCTACATGTAAGTGGAATCATACAGTATTTCTTCTTTTGTGTCTGGCTTATTTCACTTAGCATAATGTTTTCAGGGTACGAACATGCGTCAAAATTTCATTCCTTTTTAAGGTTGAGTAATATTCTATTGTGTGTATTAATATATACCACATTTTGTTTATCCATTCACCTGTTGATGGACATCTGGGTTGTTTCCACCTTTTGGTTACTGTGAATAATGCTGCTATGAACACTGGTGTACAAGTACCTGTTTCAGCTACTACTTTCATTTCTTTTGTGTATATACCTAGTAGTGGAATATCTGGAACATACGGTAATTCTATGCTTAACATTTGGAGGAATCATCACACTGTTTCCACAGCACTGCACCATTTTGCGTTCCCACCAACAGTGCACAAGGGTCCCAATTTCTCCACATCCTCATCAACACTTGTTATTTTCCATTTCTTTTATTATCACCTTCCTAATGAGTGTGACAGGTATGTTACTGTAGTTTTGACTTACATTTCCCTATTGATTAATGATGTTCAACAACTTTCCATCTGACCAGTGTATTAACTTTTAACATAGTGTTTCTCAAACTGGAAACTTGTGTTCTTCCACTGTGAAATGCTACCATAGGGAATAACTTATGATATAATTAGTAGGGACTACAAAAATTTTGGCAATCATAAAATTCAAGATCCATGAAATGTGTGTGCTCAGTCTCTCAGAGTGATTTATCTTAAATTTTAAGTCACCAGAAAAGATCACTGACTTGGTTCAGCGGTAGTGCTAAAGTATGAGCTCCTAAATCACTTGACAGTGAGCAGTATTTTATTAACGGAGACCACTACACATATGTCAGTTTTACATTTGTTAAAGTTGAAGTGTAACCTTTACTTTTCTTAAAACAAAAATACCACACACATTCAATTCCCTTGGATTTTTTAAAAGTAAGATTTGCTAAATGTCTAACGGTGTAGCTTCTAACATATCCTGAATCAATAAAAGAAATGAATAGCAGGCCTTATTTTAAAGAAACAAAGAAATAAATCTAGTCATTCCTCTTGTAATATGTTACTAAAACAAAAACCGTAGTTAAACCTTATTGCAAATCATACATTTATAGACTTCCTGATAACACTACTCTTCATCTTTTCCTTAATTTATCTTCCAGATAACCAAACATTATACATAGAAGCTAAAAGTGCTGTAATTTCAACAGCTGCCATCAATTAGAGAATCAAGATCAATGTTCTTAGCATTTGCCAACACAGAACATAGGTAATTTGATCATAAAACCTCAGGAGCTGACATATTTATTAAGTTACATGAACACATTTACGACATTAAGTTTTACAGCTCCTGGTAATATTAAGGTCTACCTATGATCTTACTACAGAAATCTATATTTTAGAGATTTTTTATTATTATAGGACTGAAATGCGGCAGTCAAAAGGTTGTTGTTGTTCATTGTCATCTTTGTCAGCATGTGAATAAGGAAAGAGGAGGAGGGAGTTAACAAGGTATTGACCCACTGCAGAGCGCCCGAACCGCGCCCGCATCTGGGTGCAGTAGTGAACCAGACAGCCCTCGATAGACACCACCAGGGAAAGGAGAGGAAGAGAGAGAAGAGGAGAAGAGGACGGCTGTGGTCCCTGCCCTCATGGACTGTACGACCTAGAAATTAACCAGCAGCTGGCCAATCACTGGCTTGAGAGGGAAACAAGCCGATTCTGGCAATAGAGAAAAGTCATCAGCAGGTGTAGCCAAGCTCTAGATCTGAGTGCCAGCGAGACCTAAGAGACAAGAGGGAGCTGTGGGGGGGGGGGGGGGCGGAGGAAAACGAGGGAGAGATCTGGCTGTCAACACCCAGACAGAACTCAAATTTAGCACCACTGCCAGTGGGACAACCAGCCCTGGGGTGCCTGCTGGTGCGAGGCCACACGGAGTAGCTGGGGTCGCCGAAGATGTGCTCTTGCCAAAAATCTCTGACTGGAGTTTAATCAGGTCTCTAGAGCTGAATTTAGTTTATAGGAAATAGAAGGCACATGTTGAATAAAACCACCATGAAACAATCTGACAAATCCAGAATGTGGGACAATCTACAAGACAACTGGCCTCGTCTATTCGGAAATTCAACATCATTCAAAGGAAAAAAGTGGAGCCAGGCATGGTGACAGACACCTGTCATCCCAGCCACTCTGGAGGGTGAGGCAGGAGGATCGCTTGAGCCCAGGAGTTCGAGGCTGCAGTGTGCTAGGAATAGCCACTGCACTCCAGCCTGGGTGACAGAGCCAAACTTCATCTTTAAAAAAACAAAAAAAAGGAGAGAGCAATTCCGATTAGAAGAGATTCAAGAAGCACGACAATCAAATGCAATGAGTAATCCTTATTGGATCCTGGTTTGTAAAAAAAAAAAAAAACTATAAAAGACACTGAAGGAAAAATTGGAAAAATTGGATATGGGTGGTAAAACTGATAGGAAATTACTGTTAATTCTATCAAGGGGACTAATGGTGTGGTGTCTATTCAGAACAGATGTCTTTATTTTTTGAAGACACAAACTGAAGTGTGGGTAAAATGTTGTGATGACTGCAATCCACTTGAAACAAACACGGCCCAATGCTCGAAAATCCCTGAATGTCAGGGGCGGGTGTATCTGTGTTTACTACATACGCTCTCTACATATTCAACAGTGTTCAGAATAAAAAAGGCTTAGTAAAGAAATAAATCTGAGAAAGGTTTGCTCCATTACGGGTGTAATTAATGTACTCTTTTAAAAAAGTCTGAGAGCATAGCAGAAATTTAATACTGTGTAAAAGGTAAAGAAATTTCAGGGTACTCATTATTTTAAGTTATCTTATTTAAGAGGCCTACCTCAAAACACTAGAAATTACTCAAAAAGGTCAGTAACTATGTGTCCATGCTTGTTTTTACAATATGCCTTAAAGATCTAAAACCGATGTTCCCTTCTGGAATTCCTCAAGCTGACTCCAACCAACCTGGAGCAGAAGGTGTCCCCGCAGGATGAAGGCAAGCGCGACAAATTTCAAGACAAAGGAGAGCCTAACATGGGCTTGAAATCTATAATAAAATGTGCAGTTCAGTTCTTAATTTGGCCAAACTCATATGACATCACAGTCCTAATAATGAACATGGTTATACCTTTTCCCTTAGAAAAAGGAAAATAAATTGGAAAGGTGACGGGAAAACAAAAATCACCCACAGAACCTTTCTTACCACTCAGATAAAAACAAACGTCAGGGCAAAAACAAAAACAAAAAACACTCTTTCCTCTTTTTCTTTAGGGAAATTTGAAAGTATTAAAGAGTGTCATATGAATTCAAGTCTTACCTCTGAAAGCTGTCAAAGTGTTATTTTACTTCCATAATACTGTGAACCTAAGCTTGGAACATGTCCCCTGAGTTTCACCTTGTGCCACCTTACTCTCTGTAATCATTACAGATCCAATGTTCTTTGTACATGAATACACACAGAACTGCCTTATCTTCTACTTAAAATCCTGCACATTTAAAATACTATCACTTATTCAAAGAATTCTGAATATTTGTCATTAAATCTCCAAAATTCCTATTTCCATCCTACAATTCACATTTCAACTACTTGTCTCTTTCAACTGATCTAAATATTTTACATGAGATTTATGAGTTCTAACACAAATGAAACTGAATGGAAATAAAGTCATGCAATGGCCTTTCTGGAGAACTCAGATCAGAAATTTTGATAACAGTTCCAAAATACCCGCCATCCCCTTTCCACCCCTCTCACTCAGACCCGACCCCTTCCTTCCCTTTCCCTTATGCAGAAAAAATGGGGCAACCAGGGCTCGTGTCATATTTCTCTCCATTCCCCTATGTGACCGTGGAGCAAGGTAAGAGGATGCAGGTGTGGTTGGAGCCACTTACACCTCGCCTTTCCCAACTCACGCTGAAGGCCCTGCACACATTAGTACTGGGCAACTCCAGCTTACACATGGCCCAGACAGACAGCATTGGGCAGAGCTGAGACATAGTCAAGAAGTTTAACATTGTCCCCTTTTGTTTCCTAGCCTTACATGATAACTTTGCACAATGATAATAGCAAGACTAAGCTCAAAAAGTAGGAACGGCATGTGTGGGCGTCCAGCACACAGCCTTCTGTAGTGTCCTGAATGGATGAGTGTGCCCTGTTGACACAGCTTCAAAGAAGAACAACCACACAGAAGCAACTTCACCCATCTCCAAGACACCTGGGAATGATAAACGTGACAAGAATGGCAGCATGGACTACTTCTGTATACCTCTTGATCCACCGGGTGGAAAACAGCGAGACCAAAAGGTAGACATGTTAAGAAACAAGCCAGACTTTCCCCAAACTCTACAGTTCAGCAACCCACAAACACTCTTCAACCATTCTGGCCTCACCCACCTGTCTTAAGTCCAGAGTGATTGTGACCCAGTGGAACTCTCTCCCGTTTTGAATGCTGGGACTTTGCCACCAGTTATTGGTGCCATCGATCGCATTTGATATTGGGTGCCGTTCTGTTAAAAGAGAATAAAAACATGCATTCCTCTCAGTTCTTGCTTTAAGTTTTTTAACTTCTAAACCATAATGCTAGCGGAAACGAAGAGTAGTGAAGGTGAGCACATGGCGTCCTAGTAGAAGTCTTGGTCATCCCTGCAGAAGGTGCGCATTCCCACGGGCGCTCAGAGTGGAGGGAGCGACACTTGCCTCTGGGGTTCACGCTGCTGCCGTCACAGATCCTGCACTGCGGGTTCCGAACGGGCCGACCCGGCACATGCTCCACGAGTTTGCAGAACATCTCAGGCCCCTTCTCGCCGCAGGTGGCGTTGGTGCTGATGTGGGCATTGCTGGCGAGATTGAGAATGGCAGGAAACAGGCCTGAAGGACAAAATTCAGCAAATCAGCAGAGCCACCCGAAAGCAGCAGAATGAGACTGCCCCACCCCGCATGGCAGGTGAATCCAAAGGAGATGCGCTACGTGAGAGAAGCCTTGCACAAAAGCAAGACACGGAGCATGGCTTCATTTACAGGAAATTCTAGGACAAGCAAAACTCATCTATGAGAAAAACCCAGAACACTGGCTGCAGGCGACGGGGACTGATGACGAGGGGACACAAGGGGCCTTTCTGGGGTGATATGTTCTATATCTTCATAAAGGTTTGGGTTTCACAGGCAGATGCAGTTGTGAAAAATCACAGAATGAGTATGCCTAAGATTTGGGTAGATATGTATATTTTAGTATATGTACATTTTACCTCAAAAAAAAGTCAAACAAATATTAATGTACATGTGGAAATATTTAGGAGTGAAGTGTACTTATGTCTTCAAGTCATTTTGAAATGAGTCAAAAAATAAGCAGGCTCAGTGGAGGGACAGAGATGGATACATCGGTAGAGGGTTGAAAGAGAAAGTTGAGTGTTAATTGTAGAATGTAGGTGGGAGTTGAGGCATTCACTGCACTTTTCTGATTGAAAATTTTTACAGTAAAATGTTGGGGAAAACAGGCTTAAGACAAGTTTCAAATGATCCAATGCACACATTTACCAATGAAATTCAAACACCTTTCGCTTGAAGGAAGGGTGTCTATCCTGTCCTCATTTCGTGCCTGCTGCCTTTGGCAGTATTTACAAGGTCTTCTCCCTAACTACCTAGGGTCTTTTTCCTCTCTCCTCTCTTTCGTTACTGCCTGTTTTCTTTGGTGAATAAAACTTTAGAACACAAAGATCCAGTTTTCAAATTTCTCTTCCGTTCGGTCGGGATTAATCTTTGCCTTTGTGGAATCCCTTTGTCTCACCTGATTTTATCTTTAAGCATTTGGGATCAGTACCAGATCCAAACTATTCAAAAAACAATTTCTGGATGACTGTGAGAAAAGTATCTCCATGAGGTTCTTTAGAGATTTAACTTTATCTTGGTAAAAGAGGACAATGGCAGTGAAGATTCTATGAAGATCTAGAAATGATGGTGCATGTGATGTTGAAGAGACATCCTACGTGAATGGACGTTGTGAACTGACAGAGTGTTGGGAGGGTCTTACCGTAGTGGGGTTTCTCTAACTTACTACAAGCTGATCTTCAAGGATCACAGAATAAAAATCTTTTGTTTGTAAAGAACACGTAGCAATACCACTTCTGAAATGTTTATTTTCCAGTGAAACTTGAAATGGCACAGTATAATTTCACTATTATAGAAGGAATTCATGTTTTTGATTTTTATTTTTTAGGTAGTGCCTAATATGTTCAATGACATTTTCTATCATAATTGTTTTAATAATTTAAATTATAAAACAAAAATGGTTACTTTTGTAAGATTTGCTACAATAAAAACTTACCATGCGCCTATTAAAAAAATTTATTAGGTAGTCTTTCAAACACTTCTCACATAAGAGAACTACCTATTAGTAGTTTTATCCTAATAGAAGGGCCCTATTCAAGTCAATAGGCCCTTAGCCTCTCACTAAAATAGTTATTTAATACTTGTATTCTAGAGTATTATTCTTAATTTTGAAACATAACAGACTTATATACTATATTTAATATATTTATTTTCATTTTTAACTTAAAGGTGGTTATTTTTATAATATTCCTTTAAAGGGACTTCTTAATTTAAAAGGAGTAAAGAATGCATCATGTGGAATGAGATGAATCACTACATTCAATCATGTAGCTCCTCAAATTGTTATTTTTAATCAACCAGTATTTAGACACTTACATTTTATGTAACATTGTAGCTCCTAAAGTGACATGTAAACTCTTAGGCAAGGTGCTTACCTGAAGCAGGAGCCGATCTTTATTCTCTTTGATACTGAGACAAATAATAATTTTCTCCATCCTTTATGACCATAATATTCTAGCATTCTGGTTCAAATTTGTCTTATGAGCAAATAATTTAAAATACTGTATGCTTTTAAGCCATGCGCTTTATTCAAACAGCATTAAAATGACATTTTCTGGTTCAAAATCACATATATGCATTTAAATTTGCAGTATAATCAGCTCTATCCATTCCCTTCACACACATGAGTCAAGCGAGTCAAGCAAGGAAAAGGAACCAAGGTTACAAGGGCTGATTTAACAATGCGATGCTCTATCAACAACAAATATCTTTACCAGTTAACTTAACAAATGTTCCCACTTCCCACTTTCTTTTTAAGCCCCCCCACCCCCAGTTAGTTCCTGGACATCAAGAGAACTCCCCACTCCCTGCCCAGAGCTCCCTCCCAGTCCAGGGAGCTGGGGGGGAGGCTGTTATTGGGGGAAGATTAGGGAGGGGAGGGAGCCGGGGGTCATGGGGGCACCACATCCACCCCCTCTATGCTGGAGTCTCTGCCCTGAGCCACTGAGAAAACGCAGCTCAAGCCTCATGAACACAAACTTAACATCTTTTTGGTGAATAATATCTCAATCGTAGTAACCAGCATCAGGTAGTTCCTTGTACTAGATAGGTTTTAAAGAACTTCCATTTTTCCTTATCTTGTTGGTCTTCTAAGTATACTTTCACTAAAAAGAAAGATAAATTGCTTTGTTAGCATGGCCATGCCAAAAAAAAAAAAAAAAACAACTTTAAATATTTAATTTTGTAAAAATATCCAGGTTGTCTTTCACTAACACTAAATCTTCCTTCTCACATAAGCTAGTATTTGGGGGAAAATTCTTCCCTAAAATGTATGTCTTACGTATTACATGTATGCACTCTTCACAGTTACAGAGCAATTACTATTCCTTGCTGTGCAGGACTGCAACTGTCAGAAGATGAAAGAAAGCTGGGAATACGTACTAGAGCAAGCATGTTTTAAAAAGAATTTTTTAAAAAGTTCCCCAGGTTGCTGAAGCGTTTCAAAGACGACTGAAATATTTCAATAAAAGGAAACTACATGAGCATCAATCAAGCAGGAGGAGGGATAGGAAATCAAACAGTGAGAAAAGGCATTAGGATCAAGACCCAGCCAAGAAGAAAAGCTGGATTTTACACATAAAAATCAAAGGCAGAACGGGCGCTGTAACAACACATACGTGTGCTACATAGTTTTCCCGTTACTTAGTCACACCCGTTATAAATTAGACTGCAGTTTTGTCGAGAGACTTTTAGTTTAGTTACTGTTACCATAATACTAATTTGTACCTTTTCTCCCCACTCAGGACACACAAGGGAATCATTCCTCTATCCGTGGATTTAACCAGCAGCTTTTACAACTCCGAACTCCATCGAGCATGAAATAAATTCCTTCTCATTCACCAGGAGTTTTTGTTTTTAAGCCCCTTTCCTCACATCCTGAGTACACTTGGCCTTCTTAAATGCATTTCATGACCGTGTTAATCTCCTGGAAAGTTCCCTTATTAATATTAGGTGAAAAATCACCGCCAAGCTGACAGACAATGCTACTGCATGTAATTACCACAGTGTTCATCTTAGACACTTCCAGGTAGTTTAATAATTCATTTTTAGAGGTTCCTGGGTTTTTTCCTAGCAGAATATATTTTCCACATCTTAAAAATGAAATATCTAAAATTTTAGCTAAGCCTGAGGCTTATTACAACTTCTTCAATATTTTTCAAATGATTCAGAGGCAATAGTTCACAGTCTTAACTCATTTGTGTGTAAGAAAAGTGTGAGGGTTTTTTTTTTTCCATTTCAAAAAACAAAAAAGTTTTTGAGTTCTAACAAATGTTATGTTTGCCTAATCTATGCTTGAAATCAGTGTGATATTCTGAAAAGAAAATGATTTGCCACTCTTGCTAGATGATCTGGAGTAATAATTTTAGATCATTTTTCCTGGAGTGAAATAAAAGAATATGAATATTTTATGGTTGAATAATCAAGGTGGCTTCTAGTATCAGGAGTTTTTATTTCAAAAAACAATCAAAGCTGCCTGTTCAATCCATGGAGAAATTTGGAAAATACGAATTTAAGTCTCTGAATTGAGAAATTAGTGAGTTTTAAAAACATTCAAATCCATTTTGTTCTCCATTTACTCAACTCTTACTTCCCTGCTCTTACCTATTCATCCAACTAAACATCTATAAATTGATTAGAGAAGTTTGCTATTACAAAGAAGATACCTGTTTCTCAGTCCTGTCTCTGAAACAGGCTAGTTGCCTGACAGAACAATAAAAACAGCACCTCCAACAACTACTCTGAGCATTACTTAGTGAAAAATCCTGGAAGCATTTAATAATGTTCCAGGATAATAATATCAAGGTAGTCTAATAACATAGTATTCCAGGTTAATATTAAGGTATTCTAATGACATGAATCTTAGGAGGATGCGTGAATTCCTATTCAGTAGCATATCCATGACTTACACATATGAGTCAGAAAAAGCAGGTGAGAATGTTTGATTAAGCCCAAGAAACTGTAATGAGAACCTCTCAGATGAATGACCGAGCTCTTGCTGACCCCAGTGCTCTTACAATCAAGAGGGAAAGAGAGACATCTCTCACAGATATTAATAAGTATAATATTAAAAATGCAGCAATATTTTAAAATAGGTTCGAGGAGAGATTCTTCAGCAAGACAACCAGTCAGGCGTGGTCCCGGCAGAAATGTAAGGGCATGCGCTCGGGCAGGGCAGGTCTAAAATCCTCGAATGGGTCCTCCGAGTGCTCTTTAGGTCAATTTCAATTTCCTTTCCCTTTGCACTTTTCACATATCCATTCACGCTCTACTCATCCTTCAAGCCCAGATCTTTCCCGAATCCCAGGCTAATGTCAATGTCCTTCCTTTGTCCTACCTCAAGTCAGAATGCCTCAGCACTGCACTTAGCATTCCCGCAGGGATCACTAACTCACTGCCCGGGCCCTCCCTGATTCTTCTCAGCTACTATCGTCCAAAAGACAAAACCAAAAAGGGCCCTAGATCAGCATCTGGCCCATGTGAGTGCCCAAAAATGCCTGAATGAAAGAATGAACAGATGAAGGAAGGAGCTTTCTCTTGCTCATGGGTTGCTCACAAGTGCACAGAACCCAGAGTCTGAGATAGGGACCTCCACCCTGAAGCCACCATCAACTAACTAGTAATAACTCCGTCTTTGGCAAGTCACCTTCTTAGCCTCTATTTCCTCAACTATTAAGTGAGTACCTCTATGGGTCCTTTTTTCTGAGACACTGTGATTCTAGAATTTTACTTTTATAGACTACCAGGTAAATTTGCCCACCATCGTCTCTCTGCACTGTTTGAAAATTGAAGTAAGAAAACCTTTTCTCGGCCGGGCACGGTGGCTCACCCCTGTAATCCTAGCACTCTGGGAGGCCGAGGTGGGCAGATTGTTTGAGCTCAGGAGTTCGAGACCAGCCTGAGCAAGAGTGAGACCCCGTCTCTACTAAAAATAGAAAGAAATTATTTAGCCAACTAAAAATACATAGAAAAAATTAGCCGGGCATGGTGGCGCATGCCTGTAGTCCCAGCTACTCAGGAGGCTGAGGTAGGAGGATCGCTTGAGCCCAGGAGTTTGAGGTTGCTGTGAGCTAGGCTGACGCCACGGCACTCTAGTCCGGGCAACAGAGTGAGACTCTGTCTCAAAAAAAAAAAAAAAAAAAAACGAAAAAGAAAACCTTTTCTCCATTCAATGTGCAGAACAGTAATGAAAGGTAATTTGGTCATTCTTTGATCTTCTTGGATAAAAGAACCAAATAGAAACACAAAGCAAAATTATTATTCTTTGCTTCTTTGAGCTTCACATTGAACTTGACCGTTTCATTTAATTAAAAAAAAAAGTCCTTATAATGTCCTGTATTCTCTTGAGAAAGATGACAAAAATGTCATGAGCGAGAGATTTGGTAGAAGTAACAAGTCCTGGTTGAAGGAGCTCAGGTAAAATTCAATTTTATTAAGGCTTCAAGTCTATCACTTCATAGTCAAACTTCTAACTGTTAAGAATCCGAGTTTATCACTAACTTTCAGCATAGAATTGGATGAATGGGTGTGGAGCACAGGCAGGACAGTCACTCTTCAGAAGGCCCACCTTAAGAGGCGCTGGAAGAGAAGCAGATGACGTTTCTCAGAATGAAACCCACGGGGTGCGGTGAGGAGGTTTTGCTTCCAGCCAGACCTATGGCCCCAGCTCTTCCTTCCTCTCAACTGCTCCCCAGGAAGCGTGTAAGCCTACAGCATGGGGAATTATTTCAAAACAGTAAGTTCTATCTCCTATGGCATATTCAGTGTCTGACCTGTCTGTGTCCAGGCTTAAAATGGAAATGTTAGTTCTAATAATGTGTTTTACATCAACTCTGTTGGAATCCAAACTCTACTAGAATCACAGCGCCTATGAAAGCAGACACTGGTAGGGAGTCAGAGCACAGGCTTTGGGGTCAGCCAGCCCTGGGTTGGAATCTCAGGTCTGCTAGTGTGGCCTTGGCTGGGGGACTTTACCTCGCAATGGCCTCATCTGAGCAACGAGAAGCACAGTACCTAGGTATTTTTGTGAGCAATAAATGACATAATGTGGGTAAAGGGCTTCATACAATGTACTATGGCCTCAATAAATAGCTGCTGTTATTATTTTTGTATTATCAGTGGATATCACTAATATAAATTTTCTCAAGTATTCGTGGTTATAGTTCATATATTTGAATCTTGGATTCTCTAATCAAGTTTTAGATGAAGTAGTGGGTTTGCATTTAGGATCCACTGAGTATGAAAAGCACCTACCTGGAAAGAGAAGAAACACACTCAGCCCAGAGGGACGTGCACCCTGAGAGTGCCACGGAGGAGGGGCAGACCTCAGCGCCGTGCAGGGCTCTCCCAGTCATCGCGCACCATGCACGTAGGATGCTGTAAACGTATTTTTTATGCATTTACAGACACTCTGAGAATAGGACCACCAGCTTTCCCAAAGGGGTCCATTGATATCAAAAAGGTCAAGACCCCTGGTAGGGAAGGTGCTTCGGCTGAAGTGCTATGAACAGGAGGCAATGGGAGGGGAAGAAGTCAAGCAGGTGGCAGAGGTGACGGTGCTAGTCTCCCTTCCCCACCTCCTCCTCCAGGTACCTCTGCACCTCTGGACAAAGGCAGCCAGGAGGCCCCCGGCCTTCTGCCCCAGGAGAACTGTGAAGGTGAGTGAGAGGCCAAGCCAAGGCTCAGGGGAAGTCCCCAGCGAGCTGACCAGGAGGCCCTGCGGCAGCAGCTGCCTCCAGCTCAGGGGCACTGAGTGCCAGACCCAGGTCCTCAATGCACCCAGCCCATCTGGGAGAGAAGACGAGATACCGTGAGGAAACTGCTTAAAATTGTTGTAATATCCTGAGCCCCTCCCTCCAGGGAACACAATCACCCTCCTAAAATGTGCATTTGATGTTGCAGCACATTTTCAGGGGCACACTCTCTGTGCATGCCGAGGACTACGGGCACCTAGTTAAGGGGTGAGGGGTGGAGATGGCAGCTTGTCCATTGAAATTACTCACAGCACATCCTCTTCAGGTTCAGGAGGCTATTTAAAAGCTGTGGCAGAATTCATCTTTACTCAAATTCCTTTTTCCAGAAAACAATACAAATACACTGGTGAATTATAAAGGAGGTATGTTTATAAATTAAGCATAAACGAAACTGTTTTCCCACAACATGCGCTCCTGATACTGCATGTCTTCACTTCTGATGGATTGACAACTGACAGTGGCTTTTTACAAGAAGTTATTCCTCTGTTCCCTTCCCATGAGAAACCTGCCACCAGATAGTCTGTCCTAACAGGAGTACCCTACTTAAAGAAAATCTGTTTCAAGCTATTTGTTATAAATTAAAAGTATTTTACTCACTACTAGGCCGGGCGCGGTGGCTCATGCCTGTAATCCTAGCAGTCTGGGAGGCCGAGGCGGGTGGATGGCTCAAGGTCAGGAGTTCAAGACCAGCCTGAGCAAGAGCGAGACCCCGTCTCTACTAAAAAAAAATAGAAAGAAATTATCTGGCCAGCTAAAATATATATAGCAAAAATTAGCCGGGCATGGTGGCACATGCCTGTAGTCCCAGCTACTCGGGAGGCTGAGGCAGGAGGATCGCTTAAGCCCAGGAGTTTGAGGTTGCTGTGAGCTAGGCTGACGCCACGGCACTCACTCTAGCCCGGGCAACAAAGCGAGACTCTGTCTCAAAAAAAAAAAAAGTATTTTACTCACTACTAAATGAACTTGTTTGGTATATCAAAGACCAGTATTCTTGGAATGTGTAAATACTAAAACATCAAAGCTAAGACTTAAATATGTGAAATACATAAAAGTCTTGCTTGCTTAATGTAAAACAGGGCTTTCACATCCAACGAGAATTATTCAAAATTACCAGTTAGTTATTTTATTACTCAAAGAAAGAAATATCTAACACTTGGGAACGTTTTCTTAAATGAAGGTGACCTGAGTCACCTACAGGCATGGGTCCCTTTCAGCGAGAGACAGAGACACTAAGGAGAGATTGGCTCCCCTACCACTTCCCCCTCCCTCGAAAGCAAATACCTCGTTTTTGGAGTAAACCAATTTAATCATTGATGGCAGTTAGTAAAAGGAAAGCTTTAAGATATTCTAGAGATTCCACTGGGCAAGCACCAGTGCTCTTTCCAGCACAGTACCAAGAAAATGGGGCGGGGGGTGGGGGGGAGACATAAAAAGAAGGAGGAAGGGGGAGAAAGAGGAAGGAAGGAAGGAGGGAGGGAAGGAAGGGAGGGAGGGAAGGAAGGGAGGGAGAAAGAAAGAAAAAGAAGAAAAGAAAGAAAGAAAGAGAGAGAGAGAGAGAGAAAGAAAGAAAGAGAGAGAGAGAGAGAGAGAGAGAGAAAGAAAGAAGGGAGGGAGGGAGGGAAGGAAGGAAGGAAAGAAAAAAAGAAAAAGACCTTACACAAACAGTGAGGGAAAAGTCAAATCCAATTGAGTCTGCCATTTAGCATAGTTGACTTTTTTTTTCTTTCCCACATGGGAAGATGAAGAGAAGCTTAATCTCACAAAATAAGAGGGGACAGTAAGCAGAAGAACTTGGCAGGGTTTTGCTGACAATCCATTTCCATAGCAATGTGCCCTTGACAAACAGAGGTTTTTACTATAAGATAAACGTGGCATGAACAAGTTAGGCACAAACATCATCTGTGATAAAACAACTGCATTTATCAGCACCTGGGGACTCCTCCCACGATGGCTGATGGTTCGTTTCATACTCGTATTCAGTGACACTGTGGTTTTTGAGTCCATACACAAGTTTAGATGCAAAGAAAAAAATTATAATCCATTCATCATGAAGTGGTTTTTCTCTTTTGTTGCCAAGGGCAACAATTTAACTATTCCACCTGATCAAAGTCATTATTGCATATACGCAAAACACAAAAGCACAACATACACGTACATTAAAACTTCATATCCTTCCTATTGTCCTGAAAAAGTCATTGCTCCTCTCTCCTTCCAAATCCTTAGGAACAGGAGTGGCTTAAAGGAAAAGTCAAAAAGCAAGAGTAGCCTTTAAATTAAATACTGACAACCCTGCTGGATTAAAATGCAGTTATATTACATTTTGCTTATATCATCTGTAATGCTTGCAACATTTATATCATTTATTTAAAAACTTAAAAAACATTTTCTAACCAGGCTAAACACTTCTAAATGCCATGAACTTTTCTATAAACTCTTAAAGGGCTTACTTATTTCTTCTCCTTTCTTCTGCCACTTCTGCACTCTACTGTACAGCATCTACTTGCCTGTACTTTAGAACTTTAGCAACCCTGTCACGTTTTCCCAGGCATGTGCTAAGGACCGCTTTATGGGTGTGGTTTTGTGCTCTCTTGAAACTGTCATGAAATGTTTAATAATTTAAACAGGGGGCCCCACATTTTCATTTTGCACTGGCTCCCCAAATGATGTCACTGGTCCTGCATGTGCCTAGTGGGTAGCTTCAGTAGGGGGTTGTCCTTACAAACATTCATGCCCCAGCACCTCTGGTCAGGTAATTTGGCATCTGAGATCTCAAATGCATCACCACCTCCAGCTGAACACCAGCACGATGCCCTTGGGGACTGGATCCACCAGATTAGTGCTACTTTTACTCCAGTACATATCTAGAGGGACATCTTACAAACAAAGAAATCATTTGAGGGATCTTTCACCTTATGGACCAATAGTAGACAATTTAACAACCAGAGCAAACACTCCAGTAAAAGATACATAGAGTTAAATTATCTTGGTGTCATTCTCACTGGGATTGATAACACTGTACTTTCTCAGTTCAGGTACCATTTTAGCCCCTGAAATCCGGCCACCTCTTCACATAGACATACACATTTTATTTGGTAGTTTTTGTCTTTTGCAAAAAGCTGCTACCAGATGAAGGATGGATATAAGAATTGCACTCACTGTCTCCAGTTCTTGGCCTCACAGTCTCTCTTTAGTCAACTCCCAATAGGAAACCATTTCTTTCAATCACTAAAAATGTCCTGTTCAAGGTCCCCATCAACTTCCATCTTGCCAAACCCAACAGGCAGCTCACCTTCAGCTTATGTGACCTCACAGCAGCTGTTGTCAAAAATGACCTTTCTCTCTTTCTAAAGCCCTGTCTCTTTTGGTCTCCATACTGCACATATAACACTACATGCATACACCATACATGGTACTACAGACTCCAAGTTTTCCTCGAGCAACTTGTCAGTCTCCTCAGCCGGCTCTTCTAATGGTCTCCATGGGAACTGATTTCCTATGGACAGCAGCACACGGCTCGTGCAGCTCAGAGGCCCAGTCCCTCCCCCAAGAGGAAAACAGAAAGGAGCACACCTTCCCAAAGAGCTATCTCCAAAAAAGAGAAAAGCAACATACAGTATATAGAATTGAGGGGCAGAGACATGGGTTTTCTACCCTGTGTGCCCAACATGCCCTTATTCAATATTTTAAATCCTGACTTAGATAATGATATAAAAAGCCATTAAACATGGAAGAAGCAAATACGCTGGGTCTTGGCATTAGTGGAATCACAACAGTGGCCAAAATAAAGCCAGAGTAAGTTTAATAATGCAGCATCTTCCACTTTTTTCCCCAAATCTACCTGCAAGCACAGCATAGTCTTGGCAGAGACGGAAAAGACGTTACAGTTCTTTGTGACAGGTATCCACACTATGAGAACAGTGCTATTAAAAATGTTAATGTGATCTAAGGTGGATTAATGACACCATGTTATTAAAGGCAGGAAGATGGCCCTCAGCATCCACAAGTGTGATAACTATGATCAAACAAGGCACGAGGTAGAGAGAGTTGAGAATGACTGCAGGGCCTCTCACACTTTAGCATGCACAAATCCCCCGGGCATCTGGTTCCAAGGCAGATACGGATTCAGTGGGTCTGAGATGGGGCTGAGATGCTTCATGTCTAACAAGCTCCCAGGGAATGCTGCTTTGAGTTCAAGAGATTAGATGATTCCTTGGGCTTTTTTCCAGCTTGAACACTCTGGGTTTAGCCCACTCAGCCAAGCTTGGCACAAGATCATTGGACTGATTAGTAAGATCTTGCTTCCTCCGGCAGCTTTCTGTCACTATTTAACCAGAACTGCAGAATCCCCATTCAGCATTCAAGTCTTGGAGACCTTTGGCAACTATTTTTAGAGGGAATGCAGTGCTCCAGTTAAAACAAAGGTTTTGGCTTACTGCTAAGCGGAAAAAAACCTTCAAGGGCTTTACAATGAAAGACACAACATATGAACAAGGTCAACTGCACATCAAGCAGGGAACTCTATTAACACAAAACAGAGCAGGTCAGGCCCCATCCACAAAGGCAAAGAAGAATAAAATATTTAGGAAAAAAGGAACAAAATAAATTTGAGACCAATACACTTGAAAACTACAACAATTTTCAGAGAGAAATTTATTTAAAAGGATCTAAATGAATGAAGAGATGTTCCTTATTCACAGATAGGAAGACTCAATATTATTAGACAGCAATTCTCCCAAACTGAGCTGTAGAGTACTGCCAATTCTGTCAAAGTCTCCTGGCTGGCTTTTTTGCAGAAATTGATAAGCTGTTGCCTGGCTGCCTGGAGACCTTGAGTGTGAGCCTCCAGGAGAGGGGGTAGGTCTAAGTGACAGAAGCAGAAAGAAGAATTTTCAAGAGAACCTCTCAGTGCAAAAGCAGGGCCATGCACACGGGCTGGGGCCGACCCCCACTGTGGAGGTCAAGGTGCTCCTCACCGGGGCAGTGTCTCTGAAGCCCACCCTCTCTTCCTCTCTCACTCTCTTTCTCTGCTCTTATTAAAATCAGCTATTAAAAATCCTTTTCCTTTGATTTTCTAAATTCTTCCCTATATTATATTTTTATTATGATGATAAGGGAGGGAGAATTTACTTTATTTCCATACTTTAGCAATGAGGGAATCAAAACCCAGGCTGGACCACATGTAGAGATTACTCTCATAAATCACATTTATATACATCTTTAATGCATTTTATTTCAAAACAAACCAGTAAAAACCGGATGGCCTGTCTTTACTACACACCCCACTATGGCACACACACAGAACAGTGAGATTTTCCCTTTTAAGTTCTAGGTTGCACTGCCCATACTCACCCCTTCTCCCTCAGCTCTCCCCTTCCTGGGAGCACCAACCTCCCCCTGCTGTTTTTCCCAACCCCAGGCTCTAGCCCTGAAGAAGCTTGGCCAGTTTAGGAGCTTCATTTGTTTACAGGAGGAAAATGCCAGCCCTTCTTTCAGCTTCTGGGGCTATGGTCCCAAGCAGTCAATGCAGCACTTCTTTGAACTTGGCATCTGTTCCCCCTCAGGGACTGCAATTCCCACAGAATTCTCCTTCACTTGAGCTGAGGTTTGACTCAAGATGAAAATCCACTTAACCGTAAATGGTAGCTAGTATAATATCTGAAATTGGCTTGAAGATACTTCAGACTCAGGTTAAACCACCCACATACAGCTAGTATTAAAACCAGCAATGCGTCTTCCAGGGTAGTCAGCTGGGATTCCCAGGAAGACGGCCCATATTCCAGAGGCCCCTGACATCTCTGTCTCCAGGACAGCAGCACGCTGCTAATTAGCACAGAGACTATCAGCAAGGGCAGTTAGTGAAATTGTTAATGTCATGATGAATAATAGAAATGGATTCTCACTGGAGAAATTCACAGTAGTCAAGGTACCTGTATCAACTAAAATATTTAGAGACACTTCTGTCTATGGCAGAGAAAAGGGGTTGACAAATCCTCACCCCGTCAAAAACAAAATTTTCAAAAATGTCTCCATTTCAGGACTCTGAAAATCAGCTGGAGACAAACACACAGGGAAGCTTGTCTTCATGAAAAGCTGCCGGAGTTTTGGATAAGACTGTTGGAAGAGCAGCTTTGCAGATGGGGCTGCTCCATCCTCACCCCAGCCCAGGGCAGGGCTAGCCGTGAAAACCAGCAGCTCCACAGCTGGGGATAGCAGCTTGACTGGGAGCAGGGAGTGGAAGCACATGCCCAGGGATGCTATCAGCAAAAGCAGTAACTCACAGAAAATGGACAGGGAAAGCTCTCGGCTGGGCTAGCCTGAGTTTTGGCCCCAGTAGGTGCAAGCAGTAGACAGCTGGACCAGCTCACAATGTAACAAGGAGATCCTGGAAACACCACAGCCACAGAAGGGCTACATCAGATCTCCATCCAGCCCAGGCTCTTTTATCCAAAAAGAAAAAAATATTTTAATAAAAAACTTAACAAAAGAAACTCAAGACCAATATGCTATAAACCTACAAATTTTTTGAGAGACATTAAAGAAGATCTAAATGAATGTAGAGACATTTTTTATTCATAGATAGGAAGATTCAATATTGTTAGACAGTCATTCTCTTCAAACTGATCTATAGAGTCAATCCAATTGCTATCAAAATCTCAGCTGGCTTTTTTGTAGAAATTGACAAATTGATACTAATGAAATGCAAATGACCTAGAACAGTCAAAGCAATTTAGAAAAAAAATTAACAAAGTTGAATGACTTACGCTGCCTAATTCAAAATTTATATAGTCAAAGGAATTCAGACAGTGTAATATTAGCATAAGGACAGACATATGGATCAATAGAACAAAATAGAGTCCAGACACTTACATTTATGGCCAATTGATTTTTGGCAAAGATGCCAAAGCAATTTTGTCTTTTCAACAAATGTTGAAACAAAAACTGGATATCCACATGGAAAAAATAAACTTAGACCCTGCCTCCTTACCATGCACACAAGTTAACTCAAAATGGTCACAGACCTAAATGTGAAAGCTAAACTATAAAACTTCTAGAAGAAAATCTCTATAATCTTGAGTTAGGCAAAGAATTCTCAGATATGACACCAAAAGAACATAAAGGAAAACAATTGATAAATAGGACTTCATCAAAATAAAAAACCATGGCACTTCAAAACACACCACTAACAAGATGGGAAGACAACCCACAGACTAGGAGAAAATATTTTCAAACCATATTTCTGATAAAGGACTTGTATCCAGAAAATATGAAAAACTCTTATAACTCTATACTAAGAATACATACAACCCAGTTAAGAATTAGGCAAAATATTTAAATATACATTTCACCAAAGGTATATGCACAGCTAAGAAGCACTTGAAAAGATGCTCCATGTCATTAATCATTAGGAAAATGCCAACTGATACCATGAGCTATCACTTCAAACCCACTACAAAGTCTGTATCAGAAAGGTAATGCACAGTGTTGGTAAGGACGTGGAGAATCAGGAACACACACACACTGCTGGCAGAAATGTGAAACGGCACAGACACTTTGGAAAACAGTTTGAGAGTTTCTTAAAAAATATTAAACATAAACTTACCATACAAACCTGTTCCATTCCTAGGAATTTCACTCAAAAGAAATAAAATCTCGGCCGGGCATGGTGGCTCACGCCTGTAATCCTAGCACTCTGGGAGGCCGAGGCGGGTGGATTGCTCAAGGTCAGGAGTTCAAGACCAGCCTGAGCAAGAGCGAGACCCCACCTCTACTAAAAAATAGAAAGAAATTATCTGGCCAACTAAAATATATACGGAAAAAATTAGCCGGGCATGGTGGCGCATGCCTGTAGTCCCAGCTACTCGGGAGGCTGAGGCAGGAGGATCGCTTAACCCCAGGAGTCTGAGGTTGCTGTGAGCTAGGCTGATGCCACGGCACTCACTCTAGCCAGGACAACAAAGCAACACTCTGTCTCAAAACAAAAAAAGAAAGAAAATCTCTGTCCACACAAAGACTTGTATGTGAATGCTTATAGTATTATTCCTGATAGCTTCACACTAGAAATAACCCAAACACCCGTCAGCTGATGACTGGACAAAATGTGGTATATCCACACAATGGAATACCATTCAGCAATACAGTGGAGCAAACTATTGACGATGCTGCAACAGGGATGAACCCAGAAAATATTAAGGAAAGAAGCTAGACACGAAAGACTACATGCATATGAACTTTCCAGAGAAGACAAAAAAGTCTCAAGGTACAAAGAGGAGATTATTGCTGGGGACTGGGTTAAGGGTATGAGAAGGGGCTGAGTACAAATGAGTATGAGGACACGGTTTAGAGTTCTGGAAACGTTGCACACCAGATTGTGGCGATGATTGTACAACACTAGAAATTTACCGAAAACCCACTCAACTATATACTTACAATTGGACAAGTTTATGGTATGTAAACTATACTACAAAAAAACTGTTAAAATATGGAGATTCTCCTCACCCTTCTAAGTACAGGGTATAAAATTATGCAGCCTGAAGCCTGCAACATGAAGGAGTGTGACGGAACCTGAGGCTTGGTCCTGTACCCAGGTTTAGGAAGGCTGCCAGGTCCCCAGAGAGAAGTCTGAATATGCAAACAGACAGAAAGCCGTGACTCTACCAATTTAAAAGATATGGCCTGTGACTTGTTATGAACCTGCTTGCTAGGAAAGGTATGTTAATAATGTTAATAACTTACACAGTACACAATGTAAGTTGGTGTTTGATTCAAGCTATTCTTTTTGATCATCTAGTGGTCAGACTGCAGAAGAGTAACCAATCCCATGTGCTCTAACCTCTTCAAAGGGTTCCATTATCCACCAAAAACACCCTAAGCATTTTATATAATTAAACTGACTTAGTTGACAACAGTAACTAAAGTGTCACTTATTTTCTGTATTAACTGGTTCCCTCAAATATTATCTTGGAATTATTTTACTAGTGAATGTGAATTTATTTCACTTGTGGAAAAACATCCTATGCACAAATTTTCAGGGAAAGTTTGATCACATAAAATGAGGCCCATTTTAACTCAGTCAATTATAATAATTAAAACTAAACCAACAAAGTTAGAAACCACTAAGGACACAGGAGATGTTATGCTCATATTTCTAAAGAGAATAGGCTATTCTTTCATTCAGTAATAAGTGATTTTTATCAAACAAAACTCCATCTGTGACATAAATTCTGTATGCCTTTGTTCAGTTCCTGAGAAGAGGAGGATTCTTAGCCCAGAATGCCTGGAGGAGAACAGCTGTTCCCTCACTTAAACACAGTCATTTAAAGCCAGGCAGGTAGAGTTCCCTTAAAAAACCTCTACTTTATATGAAAATATAACTACTCAGCAAATGCCAACAGACTAGTCAAGAGATGCCAACAACTCTGAAGTTGCACACAAAGCATTCTGAAGTCACACTCTCTAAACTAAAAGGAGACTCCGTGTAGTAGAAATGTAGTGTTTAATCAGAATTCTCTTTCTGTTGATGAAGATGCTATTCTACAGCAGTAAATGGAGTTACACTGGCGTTTGAGACATTCAGAAACAGAAATTTCTCCCAAATCTGAGCTGACAGACACACTTCGTAGGATTCTTGGGCACTTTCTCATGCTTCCTTGGCCACAAGCCCTGGGGTGGGTATACAAGGTGCCCTGTCACCAGTGAGTGCCACATGCTAGAGACTTAATTATTGTACTTGTTGACTATATGTTAATGAATTGCTGGCTTGAGACGCCTAGAAATCAGTGACTCCAAATCTAGAAATAGGTTTTTGTTGAATATAATCTGAGTTTTAAGGCTGAATGGAATCTTCATCATCATTAGATTAAATATTAATCTAATTATAAGAACATAATTCATTTTTTCTTTGTATTGAATTGGCAGATTGGGAAAAAAACAGATTAACAACCTCTTCAGGTCATCGAGGACCCCTGGCTGCCAGGTTCTGCGGCTCCTCCCTGCGCACCTGTGAGCACAGAGACGCTCTGGACTCCCTGCTTCCGCTGCTGGGTTGATCCTGATCACCTGTTCTCGGTTAGAATGTGGGCTGAGGCCTTGGTCCCCAAAATGTTTGTCCACCCTCTGCCCTAGTCTGGTTACCTGGATTCTTCCTTGCTCCTTGTATCCAAATCCTGTCTGGGGGACCCACTGAAGCCCCCTGATCCTTCCTGAGCCGGCCCCCCCTTTTCCAGGATGGCACCACTCTGCTTCCTCACCAGCAACTTCCTTAATCCCAACTCCTGTCTGTCTGGTCTCTAAGTAATGTCCACTGGGCTCCCCTCTAACCCCTGTCGCTTGTCTGTACTGGGACATCCATGCATCCAACAAATATTTACAGAATCCACACTGTATGCCAGGCACTGTGCTGGGTTACTAGAAATGTGAGCAAACACCTCTGTCCTCAAGGAGAGATGGGTACGTTAACAGAAAGACGTGCTGGTCAGATGCACAGATAACCTGCTATGGAAACAATGAGAGGATGACGGGGTGGATGGAATAAGTGAGAGCACCACAGGTGAAAGAAAGGTCACCATGTCACATTATAGGAACCACAGATATTACAGAACGGCCACAACACGGGAACAGGGGGAGAAGAGGCTGCGGGGAGGTCTGACGGGTCAGACCACAGAGGGCCCAGCCAGTCCCGCTCAGTGGAGACTGAGATGCCACTACAGCGACTCTGCAGGGATGGGACATGTGACGGACTTCAGTCACGTCCTTTAATGCATGGGGAACTTTGGGTGCCATCGGCTTTCTGAGCTCTTCAAAAACTGTCTTATGGGCCACATTCGGCTTCTCCCCAGCACTTGCAGCTGGGCTGGCCCTTCCAGCAAAACCTGCCCCACCCCAGCAGATGGGCCCAGGTCCAGATTCTGGCTCTGCCCAGTCTGGGGTCAGTAAGTAAAATACCTCTCCAAGGGCCTTCAGTAGGGAAGCCAAGTAGGGACCTGGTCCGCAAGGTCAACACAGGTGTGTGTGTGTGTGTGTGTGTGTGTGTGTGTGTGTGGTGTTGGGGATGTGGACAGATGGCTCTTATTTTGTCAGGCAGAGCTAAAAGGGAAACAATAAGATAAATATTGACAAAAACATCTGAAGGAGGCCAGGAAAGCAAGTGCATAATGAATCAATGGAAGACAGGAGCACAGAAGGCCGGGAGCAGCGGGTGGGTGAGGACAGCCAGATCTTGGCACCACCAGGCCCCAGCAGGCGCAAGGGAAGACCAGCAGATTGGATCCGGAGCGGAGGTGGTGGCCCAGATAGTCCCAGAGAAAAGCTTCCTGTGGCTCATTCATTTAAAGGCTTGGGAAAGGAGGGACCCAGCACAGAATGATGCCTGAATGTAGAAGGTACTTAATGCATTTTGGATGAGTTAGTTAAAGAATGTACAATTCATTCAATCAACCACCCAATCCTGTAATGCCAGATCTTATCCCAAAACATGAGGGTCATATTTAATTGATCAGGAGTATTTTCAAAAGAAAGAAGGGCCTTGGGGAGTGACCAGAAAAGCAAGACTGAACTGTGCTCATGTAAACACAAGCACGATAATTAAGCATCTACTGAGCTCTTGCCAAGTGAAAAACACACACGAGGGGCTCTGAGGACACAGAGAAGGAACTGGCTTTCCCTGGGCAACCTCTCTGATCCACACACAGGGACTGCACACAACTCTCAGGTGTGTGTTACCATCCTACTTCACACAGCAGTGGGAATAGCATGAAACAGGAAGTGAAGGGGGTCAAGCAGAGTCTAAGTACTCAGCATCTTGTGTGCACAAAGCACTAGGCTGTGGGCCGTGGCACCACAATAGGATCAGAGCTTGACCTGCACCCTGTGGACAAGTGAGGGGTGACCTCAGGTCCTGCCTTCCTGTCCCACCCTTTGCATTGCTGTGTAACTGCATTCACCAGCATAGACTATGATGTTAACCCAGTGGTTCTCAGCCCTGGCTGCACAGTGGAATCACCTAGGAAGCATTTTTAAAATGCAAATGACTGGACCCCACACCAGAACAAATAAATTATAATCCCTGGGGGTAGGACCTGGGCATTGACATTGTTAACATCTAACATGCAGCCCAGAGAGTAACTGTTTGAACCTGCTCTTCCCTGGCATACACAGAAGAGCTAGCAAAGCAGGTGAGCTCTCAGTCCCCCAGGGGAGAATGGAAGCCTAAGGAAACAGCCATCAACTCACGGTGGTGTCTGGCATAGAGGATGATCCGGCACCTCCAGGAGCACAGCCAGCCAGTGCTGAACGTCTCTGCACCTTCTCCCCACCTTCCCAGACCCACTGCTTGGCCCACTCATTTCACTGTGAACTTATGCAAATATACACAAGCAAAATATACATGGTAACGTCCACTGTTGTGACTTTAATCCCTCCACTCCTTCCTTCACCGCCATTTCTTACGGAGAAAATTCCTCTTGACATATGTACTTTTCAGTTCCCTGGACTTCAAAAACAAATCCACCGAGAATGCCAAGAAGTGCCCTGGATTCACAGTGAGGAAGGCAGCTGAGAATCGGTTCTCCAGACACACTCCCTCTGCACAGCCCTAATCGGGCCTGGCAGGGTGGAGGCCCGAGCGAGCATCTTTGGTGCATGCGCGACTGAGTGAACAAATGAATGTGCAAGCACATGAAAGCAGTGAACAAAACTGAGTAGAAATGGCAACGGTCCACTACGATTCCCTTCTCCAAGAAGGTGCTAACTCTTTAAAATGCTAACTCCGTTACAGAAATGCATAGGGAGCTTCCAACAGCATTCACGGGTGGATGAATATCTCCAATTCTGCTCACTCCAAACTTCTAGAATGAACAAAAGTATGCCTGTGAAACCAGGGGTAGAATTATAAAGAGTTGGGAAACTTGATTTTGTACAAAACGAAAGATAGAAATACCGGAGCTGGAGATTCAGAGTAAAAGGGCTGAAAGGACAGACTGGGGATTTTGAGGGGCAGGAAAACAGTGGCGCCCACCGCAGCACTCTCTCTAGGACACAGCAGCAGGGACGGACAGAAAGCCACGGGGCACAGGCAGTTCTGGAAACAACTATGTAACCCACAAACCCAATTGGAAAGGTCCTTGTGCCTCTGGATATAAACAGGAATAAGGTATTTTGAGACAGAGTTTAGATCCTACACAGACCAACTGAACAGCAATGCCCTTGAGTGGTACGAAATCCAGGAGGCTGAAGGACCTTGTACCTAGAGCAGGGCCAGGACGCAGGGCTGGGTTTAGAGCCCAGGGCCAGGAGACGGGCTTCATGGTTGCTAAGTCCACCTCTGGAGAATCTGTGGGTGTGACGATCCTCCCACTGCCACGGCCCAGGTCTAGCTCTAGAACCCTTGCCCTTAAGTTTTCTGTATATTCAAAGAAATGTCAGGAGCTAAGGTTTTGATCTTTGAAAGAGAATGTCCTTTTTTTTTTTTTTTTGAACACTGGCTGATGGCATTCCGAGCCAGCCACCCTAAAGAGGACCAGATGGCAACTCTAGTTGGGAATCCTGATTTATCACAAAACACAAGCCAAACTTGGAAAGAAGACGGCTGATACAGGCCATAATGACAGTGATGTCCTCAGGCACTGTGTCGCAGCCTGTGCGTGAGTGGTCGGGTTAGGTTTTAGGTAGGAAATGGGGTGCATCCCAGGTAAGGGTGTTACACAACAAAATTATGCAGCTGCAAGTCAGCACGGCACTGCAGTGAGACAGGCGACCACTGCAATGGAAGCCGGAAGTGCAGACGCTGAAAAGTGTGCGCATAAGGGCTGCTTAGGTGAGACTGAACATGGAGGGACCCTGGAGGGCTGCAGCAGGTGGGTGGGCAAGAGCTGGAACCCGATGGGGTGGCGCAGAGGGGCACAGCACAAAGGCAGGGTCTTGGCAGAATTTGTCTAACTGCAGTGTGTGCCTAGATTAAGTGAAAGGACATTAGCTGTCATCAGGGACCCTGTTAAGAGTGGCTGGTTACCATTTAGAGCTGGTTTAGACAGCTGGTGATCATTTGCAGTGGTAATAGAAAGAAAAACAAAAAAAAAAAATCAAGAAATTTTTAAAGAAGTAAACAAAAATTCAGAGAGACAAATTGGATAAGGAGATACAAAAAAGGAAAGAAAAGGAAGAGGAAGCCAAGGTAACCAAAAGAATGCCATGAATGGGGGGAAACGGGAAGGGGGCCATCTGGGGAGGGCAAGAATTCTTTGTCCTGGGACTGAGATAACAAGATAACCACTTTCTGTGGGTAAAATTCTGTCATCACTAAAAGGCTGGAAGACATCTCAATGTATGGTGTATCATAATCAGCACTGTGTTATGAAGGTTTTTTCTTTCTAAATGTTCTCTTTTAACCAAAAATTATGTGCTAAACTAAAGCATCTTCTTTGACACAGTTATTGTTATAGAGAATTTCCTGAGATTCTGGCAGGAAATCATGGAGCAATGAAACAAAACGCAGGAAATACTTTTTGGGAATGAGAAAAGTTGGCACTTTCCATAAATATTCATTGATCTAAATTTGACATTCCCACCAGCAATATAGGAGGTTCTCTGGCACAAGAATTTAAGTTATACTGCCTGCTGGGCCAGCAGATCAGACTTCAAAGATAACTTCTGGAATGAAGAAATTTAAACTTCAAATGGTTGATCTAAAAAAAAAAATTGTGCACACACACTGAAATCATGCTCGTGATTTCATGGTGGTATTTCTCTGCCACCATTTCTGAATTAACACTTTGAGATAAACGCTTACCTAGGCAAGAATGTTATCCACCAAGCTGATTTGGAATCTCACTGCCTCCATTGTCTGCCTGCTGCCCCCAAGCAAGGCTGGGAGCAAGTTAACCCAAAGAAAGCTCTCCTGAGCCAGCCTTGAGAAAACAAAGACACAAATGGACGGATTCTGCGCTATTTTATCATTAAATGGTTAATCTGGGCAGTGACTGTGACCCTCAGTATAAAGGACATGAAAATGCAATGAATTCAGCTATGGAGTGGTGTTTTATGCTGAAATAGCTCCCTGACAGACATGTTCCAACAGAACCAAAGTTCATGACCTGAACTAAATTATTTCTATGAAGGATTTTTTTTCCTCCTCATTAATTTTGCAATGCATTGATTTATTCAATTGTCCATGGATGCATAATTTAGAAATAAAACAAGTAAAATAATTATTTGCAAACATGCAAATAAACTACATACATCATTCTTAGGAGGCTATAGTTTATCTTATTCATCCAAACATTTCTGAGGAATGTAACTAAAAACTTCAGCTAAGGTCTAAGTTCCAGAGTTCTACCTAGTTGCTGTCAGTTAATTTTTGTATTCGAGGGATAGGCTTAACATTATTCATTAGGAATTTTTTTTTAATTAAGTTTTTCTGTGTCTGCCACAGTGTTCCAGTAACAAATCATACCTCTTGGTAAACTTACTAACTTATCCTTAACTTCTAATAGAATTATTCTCAAACTCAACTTCTCTATATCATAAATCATAAAGTTTTAAAGTATATTTTAAAAAATTCCTTATGGCTTAAAAGATAGCTTTTTAATACTATGGTAAACAATACTTTTAGAAGTAGTATCATGCCATGAAATCAACTGACAATCGAGTTTTTAAATCCCAAAAGATCTCAGAAACACTGCTCTAATAAGACCTTCCTGTCAAAGACCCACTTGGAAGGGACAAGTTGAGAGGTAAAAAGCTTCCAAGTATATATGTCCTTTAAGCGATGTGTTTGTTAATGTCTTGCACAAGGTCCACTGAAGACGTGTGGATGGGGCTATGGAGAGGGGGAGACTGCCCCCTGTAACCACGCATCCCTGTTTTGTCAGAAAATGACTGGGACCTCTCCCACACTATTAGGGAAAGAAGTAGGTTTCATGAAGTAGCTTGCTTTTAAAAGTTACATGAAGAAACACCCATGGAAGGACACTCAAGAAACTAAAAGCAATGGTTACCTTAAAAGAGGGTGACAGAATCAAGTCTTAAATTTGCTAACTACATACCCTTTAGTGCCTTTTGAAGTTTGTATGAAGGACATGGATTACCTATATGAAATGTTTTTAAAACTTACTTGATTCTTAAATATAGATATTATTATTATATCTACTATTATTATACATAGCCACTAAATAAAGTAGCTATTAAATGCTGGGAACATTGCAAAGCAATGAACAAGCAGATATGCGTAAAGCTGTCCCACCCTTAAGAAGCCTGAGCTAGTGAGTGAGACAGATGAGCAAGCCAATTATCGACACCAAGACAAGCAAGACAGTAGCACTAAGGAGGGAGAGCCCTGGGAGTCCAGGGAAGCTGTGGTCCCCAGTCCCCATGTGTGGCCTGTTAGGAAACAGGCCGTGCATCACCCCTTGAGCTCTGTACCACCCTCACCCTACCCATGCCACCCCAGCCCCCACCCCCAGTCTATGGAAAATTTGTCTTCCATGAAACTTGTCCCTGGTGCCAAAAAGGTTGGGGACTGCTGTAGGGAAGGGCACCTAACAAAATACTTCAGCATCCAGAGGACCAGGAAGGTTTTCCAGGGCTTTAGAAGCCCAAGAAGAGACTTGTCCAGCACTTAACAGCCTGTGTGCCAGGAAACACCGGTCAGCTATGAACAGGTGCAGGTGTGCCCGAGACAGGGCCCCTCAGCTCGGAGACCGCAGGCCAGCTGGGGACCCAGCTTCCTCAGTTTACCCCCAGTGTGATGCAGCAGCACATTGTCATTTTGTGTGTGCATCTTATAAAGTGATGGCTTTGGGACACAGTTTACGCCCACAGGGTATGGAAAGGGCACTCCATGCAAGAAAACCACGTGCTTAGACTCCAAGAAGGAAAGTAAGTCATGCTGAGGAATATAGAGTAATTAGATAAGGAAGTGGTGAGAAATGGGGAGAATTTTAAACAAGGGTGGGAGTGGTTATCAGAATGGTGTTTCTAAAAAAATCACAGTGATGGCATTGCTGAGGAGGGAGAAGAGGTGAGATGAGAGGCATGTGAGTTAACTATCACAACATTTCATCAGAAAAACAAACAATTCCTGAGCCTACTTAGCAGTGGGGGTAAAAAAAAATGGGAGAGAGGTTGCACAGATTTTCAGCAGGTAAAATCAACAGGTCTTAATGACCACAGGAATCTGGGCAGTGAAGGAGGTGGGGTGTCAGAGTGACAAGCAAGCATAACAGTAACGACAATTATGCACCCCATGCCTGCGACCCGCCCCACACTGTGCTCACGCTTTTTCACGTATTATTTTATCCTATCAGTCCTACCCATCTTACAGACAGAAAGATTCACATTCCGAGAGGTTAAGAAACTTAACCATTGTCATGGCTAATCAAAGTGACAGGTCTAGCATTTGAGCCCAAGACTATTTGATTCCAAGTCTAGACTTCCACTTTCTAAACAATTATACATCCCAGAAAATATAGCTTGAAAAAGGCCCCACAGACACACATAGTTCTGTGTAAAACAGTACTAATGATCATCGTAGATAATGCTTATTGAGGGCTGATCCTGTACTAGGCACTATTCTAACAGCTTTTCTTCCATTATTTCATTTAATCATTAACATCCTTTCCAGATAGGCACAGTTATTATTTCCATTTCACAGACAGTGAAACTAAAGCACAGAGAGGCTGAGTAACTTGCCATAGTAGTAAAGCCAGATAATCAAACACCTGAAGCTTGAAGATAAAGCTTGTGTGATTTCCCCATAAAATTTACTATAAGGCTGGGCACAGTGGCTCATGCCTGTAATCCTAGCACTCTGGGAGGCCTAGGCAGGAGGATCACTTGAGGTCAGGAGTTGGAGACCAGCCTGAGCAAGAGTGAGATCCCGTCTCTACTAAAAAATAGAAAGAAATTATCTGGACAGCTAAAAATATATATATAAAAAAAAAATTAGCCAGGCATGGTGGCACATGCCTGTAGTCCCAGCTACTTGGAAGGCTGAGGCAGAAGGATTGTTTGAGCCCAGGAGTTCAAGGTTGCTGTAAGCTGGGCTGACACCACGGCACTCTAGCCCGGGCAACAGAGCGAGACTGTAAATGAAAATGAATATCCATTGGACTTTATGAATGAATTATTATAAAATGGTAGCATGTTTCAAGGATCATTACCCTGAAATAAGTGGTCACATAAACATTTTATGATCCTGGTTTATAAAGCAGTGTAATTCTAAGAGTGGCCCAAGACACTGAAGAACAATATATGTGTTTATTTCATATTCTTGCATTTGAATTCTCGATCATGCTAGATTAACTACAGATGCAGGCTTTATATTTAATATCTGGAAAACAGGAAGGGAAAAAAGGAATGGGCTAAAGTCTAGGATATATAGGAGGTGGGCGGTGATATTTCTATTCCACATATGCTTGATTCCAACTGCTACAATCAATATTTTTTATCATTCCTCACTTGTAGAACGCCGAGCACAGATACAGCTTTATGCATATCTGCTTGTTCATTGCTTTGCAATGTTCCCAGCATTTAATAGCTACTTTATTTAGTGGCTATGTATAATAATAGTAGATATAATAATAATATCTATATTTAAGAATAGTTTAAAACAAAAGAGTTAAAGCAACTATAATTCTAAGTAATTGCCAGCTGTGAATTTAACACATCGTTATTTTTAGAAACACAGCCCCTCTTATGCAATACTTGGGAACAGCTCACTTTAAACAGGTTACATTTCATAGAAAAGTGAACCACTGGGTCATATCCTGTGGGTTGTAAGGTAACCCAGAGAGGCTGTGGAAATGAAAGGGAACGTCTGATAATCTCAATGTTATTAGATAACGATCGGTTGCAAAAATATAAGCAACAGACAGCTAACTTAGCAGATGATTTGCAGGTCAGGATTAATTTCCTATGACCAAATTACACTATTTTGCTAATCATTCGTGCTATATACATGGGGCGCAAAATTATTTCCTAAAAACATCAAAACTCCCTCAAGGACGCTCATCAGGAGGGGTGGCGGCGGTGGGGTGCGGACTGGCAAGCACGGAACGCGAGGCGAAGGACGCAAAGGCTCCGGCCACGGGAGGTTTTCCGCAGCGTCTCCAAGCAGGAAAGCCCCATGTGGCCCCACTTTCTCCAAACACCATTCATAACCGCCCCGGCCAAGTGCGGAGCCCCGAGGGGCACGGAAAACATGCAGGGCATCTCCTCAGACTTTCAATTTCTTGGAACAATGGGCCGAGGCCAGCTGATCTTTCTCCGCCCCGTGGGAAACCGGGACTTGTTCACTTTCAGCGACCTGACAGACGCGCGTTCAGGCTCAGTCCCGGCTCCCGTCCCAGGGCTGGCCCCTTTCTTTCCCGGGTAACTATGCAAACGCCTCCCTCCCGCCCCGCTCCGCGCCGAGCGGACGCCCAGCTATTCAAGCCGCGTTTCCAGCCTCGGCCCAGCGCTTTCATCATGAATGCCCGAATGAATGAGACGGTCGCGTTCCCGCACAGCTCGCGACTAGCACAGTGCCCCAGCACACAGCTTTCCCACGAGGGCCTTTCGCATTCCGCCGACTACCTTTGACCTGTACTTTTCTTTCTTTCTTTTTTTTTCAAACGAGGTTTGTATTTGTGGAAAGATGCCCATTGTCATGTGTTGCATACATTAAGATGTTTTCAACAAATATTTGTGACCGCCCAGCCAACAAGAAGCCACGCTGGGAAGACTTAACTCTGTGGGTGGCGTGGGGACTGGGGCTGCCCGGCCAGAGGGGAAGGAGGTCTCTCCTCCTCCCTCGGCAGGGACCGAAACTTCAAAGTTCGCTTGGAGTTTCTGCTCTCAGTCTTTGCAGCGAGCGGCCGAGTGCGCCCTTCCCCGCCGGCTCCCTCAGCCCGGAGTGAGTCCCCACGGTCTCAGCCTGTGCGGGGCACGGGCCTTCGGGGACTGCACAAAGAGCGCGGTTCCGAAGGCGCATCTGTGCCCCCGACGCCGCCTGCGGGTCCCCCTGCCCAGGACAGCTGGCGAGGGGCGCACTCCTCGCCGTGGTGTCGCCCACTGGCCCACCCGGGCCGCGAGTGGCCCCCAGGAGTCCACCCTTTCCCGGCCGCGACGATCGGACTTGCACCGCAGGACAATGAGGGCGACTCTGGAGAACTTTCCCATTCATTCCCCCCGCCCAGCCAGCAGCCCGGTCCCCTCTGCCTGCCCCTGCCGCAGCCGGGGAGCTGAGAGCTGGGGAGCGCGGCGGGGTCGGCCTCTCGCCTGCTCGCACGCGCGATGCCCCACTCCAGCCACCCCCGGCACCGCTCGCTGCGACTGCGCTCCTGGGTCGCTACGTCCGGCAACAGTCAGAGAGCGGGCAACCCTCGGAGCCCGAGGAGGTTAAAGCCAAAGGCTCAAGAGAGCTGGCAGCGTCCCCCAAGGGTGGCGTCCCCACCCGACCCTCCCCGGGCTCGCGCTGAGACCCACGTGTCCCACGCCCCCAGGCCGCGGTGAGCAGGGATGCGCGCTCGGACTCCAGCAGCCCCGAAGCGCCGGCCTTTGTCCCGCAGCCGCCCCTGCCCGCCAGCCCGCCGGGGATGGGGCCGGGCCAGGCTCACCTCTCTGCTGGCCCTGCGCGGCGACCCAGAGCAGCGAGACCAGGAGCGCGCGCCCCGCGCCGCCGCAGCGCATCTCGCTGCCGCCGCTCCGTGGGCTCCGGGGGCAAAGCCGCGAGCCCACTCCGCACGCTCCGCAGGGCAGGACTCCGCCGCTGCCCCGGCCTGGCGTCGCCTCCCGCCCGCCGGCCCCTCGGACACACCCCCGCCAACCTCGGCCGCGCCCAGCCCCTCCCCGCCCCCCGCCCGGCCGCGGAGTCCCCTCCCCCAGGGAGGGCGCCGGGGTTGGCCCGCGGGGACCCGCCGCTCGCGGGGCGGCGCTCGGGCTCTCGGCCGGCCCTGCACGCTGCCCGGGACCCGGCACTCACGGCCACCAACTCGGGGCGGCGGGGTGACCCGCCACAGCGCCCGGGTCCGAGTTGGGGCTGGACAGAGAGGTGGGCTGGGAAGGAAGAGAAAAGCTGCACAAGTGGGCCGGGGAGGGTGGATTCCGAGAAAGTATTTGCCCTGTTGACCCTGCCGCCCTGCGGTGACTCTGCAGTCCCTGCGGGCCCGGGGCCCCGACCGACGCGCGCCGCCCAGACCTGGCTGCGAGCCGGCCCCTCGGGACCCACCCAGGGCCCGCCCGACTGTCACCCCCGCGGCTGTCGGCCCAGGATTTTGTGAGGATTTTTTTTTTTTTTTTTTTTTCTGAAAATGAGTTGTAACTTGTTCCCCACTTTGCCTAAGGAAGGCAAGAAGGGTCGCTCGGACTTAATGATGATTATTAGATATCATTACCGCTGGAGAAAGAGGATTCATTCTTTTGGAAGCTTAGTCTTAACACAAAATTTCAAATACCTTTTTTTTTTTTAACTATATCTGGTCCCCTTTGAAGAATTTTTAATTTCCTCTGCTTTTTCTATCAAAAATATTCATAACACTTTGCGGATCTCACACTTTCCCAATATAAACAAAAATTTAAAAGTCTCTTATCGTCCCACTTTCTCATTTTATCTCAGTTGTGTGAATCAATTTGACAACTCTACCGACTCCAGTTTTTCTGAGAACACTCCCTTACACATTTAATGAGTAAAATTTAATTAGAGTACTTAGGGATTTTTTTTTTTTTAATCATGGAAGTATGAAACAAAACGGTAGAGTTTGGCCCTTCATAAAAGATGCACCATAGTTCAGTGCGATGGTACTCCCTACGGTACAAAATTTAAAACACAGATGTTCTTAACAATTAACATATTTAAGTACTGAGTATCTATAATAATTTAATTAAATAAATTCTTAAGTAAATTAAGTACTTAAGTAATTATTAAGTATATAGGTATTAAAATACAGACTATTTCTGCACTGAAATAACCGTACACACATTTATGCACTAGATGTGTATCTCTTAGGGTATCTTAAAGTGCATACATACAGATTATCTCATGTGATCGCCACAGTTCTGTAGGACTGGCAGATAGTTCCCTTGTGTGAGAGATGAGAAAGTGTGTTTCCAAGGTCACCAAATGTCTGGTCCAGAGCTAGACCTTAGGTCTGACTTCTAGTCTGGTGTCCTCTGCCACACCACACTGAAATCATGGAGGATGAGATCAAATCACAAGAGGTCCTCAGTCTCCCCATATCCTGGGTTCCTAAAAATTCAGGCTGGAGGTCAGTGAGACCTTATCTTTGAACTGCAGGCAGGGACCTCAGGCTTGTGATTTCAAGGGAAGCAAGCCCCCAGCCCAGCTGGGGAGTGAATAAGAAGTGTCAAAAGTTGCAAATTGGCACAATTTATCAATGCTTAACATTAAGCAGGAAGATTTCAGCAAAAGAATTTCAGAAGCTGATAGAACAAACAAACTTGGATAAAATGGAGCAGAAAAAAATGTCACAATTCTTCATGTCTCATAAAACCCTGTGGTACAAATGTTTCCATTCTTTTGCATGCTTGGAAAATATCTGAAATACCTAGAGTACCATGAAAGTGCAGGGCTGGCTTGTTCAAAGTGAAAATGAGTATAACTAGAATGTTCATGTTTTGTGTGAAAGTAAAACTTCAACTGAATGAGGCACAAAAAGATGCTTGCTTCAAAGTCACCTATAAATAATGAACAATTGAAAATGCCAAGCAATAGTTAAGAGGTTAAGTAATTTATAAATCAACACAAAAGGCTATTATGTAGCTATTTTTAAAGCATGAAACTTTTACAATTTGAAAAAAATACTAACATGATAAGTGAGAAAAGCAAAATTCTAAATAATATGAGCATTATGGTTGCAAATGAGGAACTAGAACAACAGTCCCCAACCTTTTTGGGACCAGGGACCGGTTTCATGAAAGACAATTCTTCTGTGTTATTAGGGGGATGGTTTCAGGATGATTGAAGCGCATTACATTTATTATGCACTTGGGCACGTTCCCTCTTCTGTTAAATAGAGATCATAGTATTGCCTACTTCATTCATTCAACATTTTCTGAGTTGACACTAAGTGCCAGGTGCTAACGATGTACCATTAAATGAGAAAGACATATGCTGGGCACCACTGGTGTGGAACATTGAGCCTGGTAGTTAAGACAGAAAAAAGGGAAATAATCACAAATTCAATAAGTGCTATAAAGGAAACAACTGGTTGGTAAGATAGAAACTGGGAGGACCAGGCATTGACTGGGCAGTTTAGGAGGGTTTTGCTAAGAAGGTTTGTTGTGAGCTTTCAAAACGAGCCAATGTGTGTAAGTCACCAGCACTCTGCCTAGCACGTGTCAAATGATTGACAAATTATTTCAATACTTTCTCTAATACCATTATGTTTTTCCTTCATTAAAAAAACAAGCTTGATTATGACCATTTTCAAAACCAGGGCTCAGACAGAGTGGGACGGGCTAGATTAGACCTTTTCAAAACCACCTGGGGGATCTTGTTGACACACAGATTCTAATTCAGTAGATCTGGGCTGGAGGCCTGAGCTTCTGCAGGCCTAAGGAGCTCCCAGCCATGCTGCCACTGCCGCTGGGCAGAGCACACTGTGAGCAGCAGGTGCTAGCTTGGCCTCCATCTTGCCTGCAAATTGAAATCAAGGGAGGAATTTTTAAAAATACTGACACTGTTTTCCACCCTCAGAGATTGTGATGCAATTGGTATAGTGTACAGCTTGGCCATCCAGTTTTTTTTAAAAGCTGCTCAGGTAATTCTAATGCACAGCATTAGAAGTTTCAGAAACACAGCTCGACTGACCTGCTCCCGCACGTAGCCAAGCCAGGTCTGGTCCTTGGAGGCTGAGCAGGCTGGCAGAGCCAGCTTCAGAGGAGTGTGGTCACAGGCAGCGAGAGGAAGCCCAGCCTGGCACGTGCTTTTCCTTGTATCCTGAAACCCCCATAGCAAGGATCCAGCCATTACACAGAACATGGGCAGGACTGTGTTTCTCTGCAGGGTTGGTGCAAGCAAACAAGGAACTGAGATACCAGGCAGGGACTCGGGCACAGGAGCACAACCAGCATTCAGGCACCAGGCCTGGAGCACAGAGCTGGGGGCATGGTTACAAGGAAAGGGCGAGAAGTCAGCTGTTAAAATCCGCTAAGGTTCAGAGTCTGATGTGGGGCAATGCTGGAGAGGCTAAGCAGGGAAACTCCTTAAGGTCTCATGGCTAGAAATAAGGCAGTTGGGAGACTAAACCTTCATGGGGTGAGGGACATGCAAAGAAGGCAAGTTAGCGGTGGTAGGCAAAATAATGGTTCCCCCCAAAATGTACGCATCCCAATGGAGGGAACCTGGGAAAGTGTATTATATGACAGAAGGACTTTGCAGATGTGACTAAATGAGGTTCTTGAGATGAGGAGACTATTCTTAATTATCCGGCTGAACCAGCATAATCAGTGGAAGGCCTTGCAAGTGCCAGAGGGGAGCGGGAGAGCCAGACTCAGTGACGGGTATGGGAAGGACCCACCCTGCCGTCGCTGGCTGTGAAGACGGGGACAGAAGCGCTAGCCAAGGAGCGTGTGCAGCCCCCAGCTCCTGCAAGGGCAAGGAAGCATTCTCCCCTGGAGCCTCCAGAAAGAACCATTTCGAAGGACACCTTGATTTTGGCCCAGTAAAACCCTGTTTTGGACGTCTGACCTCCAGAACTACAGGATAATACATCTGTGTTGTTTTAAGCCCCTGCGTGTGTGGTAGTTTGTTACAGCAGCGTTAGAACACAAATCGTGTTGGGAAAAGACTGTGTCCCAGAAATGGAGTGGAAGTAATGTTAGGGCAAAAGTAATGAGTAGCTATGTCCAAATCTAAGTAGAGACTGAAGATTCCATTTATGTCAGTGATAAAGAAAGGGCAGAAGAAGTAAGAATTTGGAGAAATCACCTGAATTATTGGGTATAAAAGAAAGAGGAATAGATGGTCTCAGAGGACAGTAGTGGAGAACCTGAGGCTGGGGAGGAACAAGGTTGCTGCTGTGAGGGACCGTGAGGTTTGTAAGCCTTGGCTGTCATGCAAGAAATGCTATCAACTCTGTGAACAGTTTGGTGAAGCAGCTATAAGGTGATAGACAGGACCCTGTTTACATCCCTAGGTGACAGACTGCTATCGCCTCCCAAATCCAGGCTCCTGTCCTCTGAGCACTCGGTCACCCAGTGGGCACTGCACTGCCACCTCCCTTGCAGCTAGGTGTAAATCTGTATCAGGCTGCTCGGGCTGCTGTAGCAGAGAAACTCAGACGGGGTGGCTCAAACAGCACAATCCTGTTTTCTTACAGTTCCAGAGGCTAGAAGTCCCAAATTAAGGTCTGGTAGGATTCAGACTCCGGTGAGGACTCTCTTCCCAGCCCGCCTGGCAGCCTTCTCGCTGTGTCCTCACGTGGTGGAGAGAACCGCAAGCTTTTATAAGTGTCTCTTCTTATGAGGACACTAATTGTATTGGTTCAGGGCCCTGATCTCAAGACATCTTTTAACCTTATTCACTTCCTTAGAGGCCCCATCTCCACATACAGCCACCCTGGGGTTTAGGGCTTCACCATATGAATTTTGGGGAGACAAACATTCAGTCCATCACAGGTTCTCGCTAGGTTCTGGCCGATAGAAGGTGAGCAGAGGAGAAGTTGCAACTTCAGGACGCTCCAGCTCAAGATGACCTCCGTGCCCTAAACACTGGATCTGTTCCCTTTTCACCATCTTAAATTCAGATGTTGTTCTGCCACACAGCTTCAACCCCACAGGTGTGGATCACTCCTGGAGGACGGTGAAGCAACGAGATGGAAGGGAAGTGAGTAACTTTATGAAAAAAAGCACTACCTTGCTGCCCGGACTGAATTGTGGCTGAAAGAAATAAAAGAGTATCCAGTTCAAGCCACTGCATTTTATAGTCCTTTATAAAGGCAACCCTAATATAGCTGACAGCCCAAATAACCAGGCTCTTTTCTGTATGGTTAACAAAACTAAATTATCATGGCTTTCCAGCAGATTATCTATTTTGAAATTAAAAATAGAAATATATTAGGCTTAATTAAACAACAAAATATAATAGCTACTCCACAAGAGTCAGTTTCAAAAGAAAGAAAAGAAATACCCCTTCGAAGCCAAATCTCACCCTGAGTGTGTTCCAGGCCTAAGTAGAATGCCTCTTTCTAACTCATGCTGAATTTCTTCACTTTGAGATAAGTTTGATTTACATATCATATTCTCATTCAGATATTTCTCAAAAAATTGTTCTTTTCTGAATATCCCTGGCTTTTCTTTGCCTCAGACATTCTGTCTTATATCTACTTGAATGTCAGGGCGATTTTTCGTCTTCAAAGTCCCATTGCTGCTACTTGCCGGCAAGAGCACACAGCTCGTGAGTGAGGCTCTGCCTCATGTCAGGGGCCTCACGTGCTGCGCCTGGCCCAGACTGCCTGACCGACTGGGGACATTTCTCACCATTCAGTTAGGTTGTTACTTCTGACAATGATTCTTAGAGGACATTTCTTACAGAAATTTCTTAGCTTCCCCATCATATAGGAATTCCGAGAATGTCTGTGGTAACCTAGAGAATAGCCACTTCGCACAGCATGACCTTACGCGCTCTACTCCCGCTCCTGCCACCACCCTTTGTGGCCTGGCCCATCACAGTCTTTACATGAGACCTCTATTTAAGGTGGGGCTTGTCTGAACTTTCGCACCGTGTTCATTTTTCAACCCTTCCTTATATCCACATGCCACTAAACTTTCTTCTTTCTTTAACCATTTTGAGTTGGGTTTTTGTCATTTGAAATTGGGTCCTGATGCACCTTTTTTATATTAATTTACCTACCTTCCATTAATGATCATAGAGAATGTCGGTTGGCATCTGCTTTCTTTTTTCTGTGATTTTTCCCGTTTATTTAAGAGTTGAGGTCTCTCTGTGTTGCCCAGGCGGGAGTGAAGTGGCTACTCATGGGCAGTTCCACTACTGATCCGCACGGGAGTTTTGACCTGCTCTGTTTCCTACCTCGGCCAGTTCACTGCTCCTTAGGCAATCCAGTTGTCCCCCGCTCCTGGGAGGTCACCATATTGCTGCCAAACTTAGTAGGGAAGCCCAGTGGGCATAGGGCACGACAGCCCAGAACTCCTGGGCTCAAGTGATCCTCCCACCTCAGTCTCCCGGGTAGCAGGCACTACAGGCTCATGCCACCAGGCTAAACAGCATCTGCTTTCTGAGGCTTAATTGTTTCTTAAGGGGCTTATAGTATTTCACATTTACATATCTGAGTTTCCAGAGAATAGTGTAAAAAATACATTTAAATAGAATTTAACAAGGATTTCACACAAGAAAAAAACAGTGGTTGAAACATGCAGGAATCAAGGCCAAGCATGGGGGCTCACGCCTGTAATCCTAGCACTCTGGGAGGCCAAGGCGGGCAGATTGTTTGAGCTCAGGAGTTCGAAGCCAGCCTGAGCAAGAGCGAGACCCTGTCTCTACTAAAAAATAAAAAGAAATTAGCTGGACAACTAAAAATATGTAGAAAAAATTAGCCAGGCATGGTGGCGCATGCCTGTAGTCCCAGCTATTTGGGAGGCTGAGGCAGAAGGATTGCTTGAGCCCAGGAGTTTGAGGTTGCTGTGAGCTAGGCTGACGCCACAGCACTCTAGCCAGGGTGACAGAGCGGGACTCTGCCAAAAAAAAAAAAAAAAATGCAGGAATCAGACTGCCTGGGACAAAATACCAGCTTCCACATTTTTATTTGACTGGGTGATCTTTGGAAAATTATTTAACTTTCTTGTCCTCAGTTTATTCATCTATAAACTGGGGATAAAAATAAGTCCTATATCAAAAGATCTTATTTATTCTGACACTCAAATGACATGATGAACATAAAATTGTTAGCCTAGGTCCTGGTGTCAAGTGAACATTCAATCATTCCTTTCTTCTACTGTATCATCATCATCACTGTGGCTCAGGAAGCAGTGAGGCACAGCTGCTATAAAACGGTAATGCGGGACTCTAAGGAAGGTGGGCAGATTTGTCAGCACATGCTTACAAAAGGCCGTTGGACATGATCATCTGCCTTCTTATTGACATAGAAAGAAACACAGGAGACTCAGAGGGGAGATTCAAGCTAGGAAAATTTTTGGCAAGGACTTGGTCATTAGGGAACTTGGTGGGTATGTTTTCCTTTTATAGAGGAAGAGGAAGCCAAAGTGGAGGGGTCTAGAAGACAGCTGTTCATACGGACATGTAAACAGCATTTGTCCCCTGCACTCTGCAGGACATCCCTGCCTGCTGGGTATCTGAAACAATAAATCCTTTCAACAGGAAAGTTTGACTTTGGAATCAAAGTTTGCAATAAAAGCAGCAAATAAGAAATGTATAGCTAGACACCAATTGTCTGAAAAATCAGAAATATACCTTTATAAAGATACTTGTCATTGTGCTATTTTTTATCTGCTGTGTTTTTTGGAGAAGATGCTTATCAGTCATCATGCTGGACTTTTGTCATTTTATAACACCTCTCCAGACCTTTCCTCAAGAAGCCAATTTAGAGTCAAATAACTTGGAAACCTGGCAATGGCCTAGTGGCAAAGACAATAGTCAAATTTAGGAAGAAGTCATTACTAAGAGATAGGATTTTTTGCCTAAAGAGATAGCATTCTTTTACCAAAAAATTTTTTACGGGATCTCATTTAATCTTGAGAAGCAACATTGGATATTAGAAAGTCAGAAGACTGAGATTAAAATTGTATCTCTAGTCTGGGTGCAGTGGCTCACGCCTGTAATCCTAGCATTCTGGGAGGCTGAGGCGGGTGGATCCTTTGAGCTCAGGAGTTCGAGACCAGCCTAAGAAAGAGCGAGACCCTGCCTCTACTAAAATAGAAAGAAATTATATGGACAACTAAAAATATATATAGAAAAAATTAGCTGGGCATGGTGGCGCATGCCTTTAGTCCCAGCTACTCGGGAGGCTGAGGCAGGAGGATTGCTTGAGCCCAGGAGTTTGAGGTTGCTGTGAGCTAGGCTGACGCCATGGCACTCTAGCCTGGGCAACAGAGTGAGACTCTGTCTCAAAAATAAAAAATAAAAAAAAAAATAAAATTGTATCTCTAAAAATTATTACCTATTTGACCTTAAACAGGTCAGTTACCTCTCTGAGCCTCAGTTTCCCTCCTTTGTAAAATTTGAATGACAACATCTCTTAGTAGAAGTTGTAATCACTACCTCTAATGACAGTGATAACAATCATAGCTACCATGTATGTATTGAATCTTAAAATTATACTTTACACCCATTATCTCACTAATTCTGCTTAAATTTCTAACTCCACCTGTCCCAGGACTGCATCATGGCAGCTGAACGTGGCTGAAGAAGCTCAATGACCAGTCTCACTTCTACTCCTGCCCACAGTCTTTAGTGGGCTTTAGAATTGCCGAGCAATCATAATCCTTGTTCTGAACTGTTCGCTTTCCCACTGAGAAAGCCCATCCTTTCAGAGCTCAGCTGCGTTTCCCTCTATCTGTGGTGCCATCCCTTCCTTTCCCCACTTTAAATTTCTGGTCTTCCTTCAGGACCCAAGTCAAACGTCTTCTCCCCTAGGCAGCCTTCTGTGACTGTTCCGGAACTCAAGAACTGCTGCTCTTTTGTTCCGCCAAGGTACTTTGTAACACAAGCTGTGCTGCAAATGTTGTTGATTTTATTAACATGTTTTTCCTATTAAACAAGGAACTCATGCTCCTTGTCATTTTATTTTATCTTAACACTCCCCACAGTGTCTGAAACTTGACAAAATTTGTTGACCGTGACAATAATGTAGTGTGTGCTTTTGTGCATTTGCTATGTTT
Organism: Lemur catta; assembly: GCF_020740605.2. Classification (NCBI taxonomy): domain Eukaryota; kingdom Metazoa; phylum Chordata; class Mammalia; order Primates; family Lemuridae; genus Lemur; species Lemur catta. Next base: position 8,459,853 of record NC_059143.1, on the reverse strand, counting down.
CAGGCACTATGCCGAACCTGTTGCATACACCATTTCCAAATGCTGTAAAAGTCCCGAAGTGGCAGAAAGTAATGTAACCTACAAAATATAAATAGTTCTGAGTCACAAGCAACGAAAGCTGACTCTGGCCACTGTAAACAAAGGCAAGTTAATCAGAGAAATAGCGCAGCAGGGAGAATGGGGTTCACAAAGTCCACAGCAACCTGGAGGATGGGCCTTGGAGAAAAGATAGGAACTGAGTTACGGATGCTAGGCAACAGAGTCCACGGCCAAGGTCACCCACCAAAAACAGTGCGGCTGAAGCAGACTACAGCACCGGGATCTGTCTGGCCTTCAAATGTTCGAGGCATCTTTGTTTCATTAGCTCAAGGTTCAAAGCCTGGGGAACCAGTAACCGATTGGCTGAACTTTTTCCACTGTGTGACCAAGGTGGGCATAGTAGCCTTGACCCCTTCTCTTCCATCTCAGGAGCTGGGAGTAAGAAAGAGGAAAGCAAGGTTTTACACATGGGGAACTCTCCCCAGAGAGAGAACAGAGTGCTGGGAGGAGGAGGTGATGTTGGCCAACAACGAAAATAGTGAATGTCTTCTACAGGTGGCCAGGAAGAGCTTCAGGACGGGAGTGAGACTCCAACAGTCAGTGCAGGGTAAGTGCAATTTAGAATGGCAGAACACAATATAAAGTTGTGGGAAATAGCCACAGCAAGGAAATAGAGACAACATGGGACATGTTTGGATGCGCTAGAGCCATAGGCAGACTGTATGGGACACGAATGAAAGAGGCCCCAGCCGTGGGGCTGCTGGCCCCCCCATCCAGTCTGTTCCTAACAGCTGCTGGAGTTTCTCCTCCCTCCACTCTGGGCTTGGATGAAACACCACACCACACCAGGTACCATCTGGTTCCCCAGGCAGCAACTGAATGGGGCAGATGAGGAAACCCAGAAGTGGGGGGCAGTTTACACCCTGTGGGATGAATTTTTGACCAATGAGAAATAGAAGACAGAGGGAGCTAGACTGAGGAGCTGCTCCTGTTTCTGTCTACCATGCACCACTGCAAGGCCCAGCCTCCTTGCAGCCGCCTGGAGAAGTGCAGCGTGTGGCACCCCTGCCAAGCCCCATGTTGGAGTCCTTCCCAGCTTATCTTGAGGCAGCTTTTTGGCTACATGTCTCTCAGGGCCACTCCCCATCTCTCCTCCTTCACTCCTCATTTTCTTCCATGTCGCCATGAATCTGCACATTTCAAATAAAGCATCAGCATTGTAATTTTTGCTTGAGGATCTGTTTATGGAGATACTGGGCTAAGAAAGGATCCTTTGAATGGAAAAATGAGTGAGAAGTGGGGAATAGGTTTGATTGCTGCGACTATGCCACATGGTGGAGGAAGAAACTGGGGAGGGGGAATCTGAGCTTGAAGCAGAGATGATGTGAAATTACAATATATTCTTAAGCTAAAAAACAAGACAATAATCTTTTTTTAGGGAACTCTTTCTGCTAGGAGGAAATAGAAGGAGTGGAATTGAGAGAAATGGAAGGTGGGCATGTGGGTGGAGGTGAGGAGGACGTGGAAGGGAGAGTGGCAGTGAGAATGGAGCAGAGAGAATAAAATGAGATTTCCAAAGAAGACACGTGACTTAGTGACTAATTGGACACAGATGATCAAGGAAATTGGGGATTTAAAGTTTTCTTTCTGAGAATGAGAAAAATAGGTTAGGCGGGTCTGTGAGCCGGCTGGAGAGGAAACAATGAGCACAGTTTGATCGTTGTTGTTTAGATGTCACCAGATAGTCAAATGGCCGTGTTAGAAAAACAGCTGGAAATTCAAGACAGATGGAGATTGCGGCTAAAGCCGGAGGGTTCAGTCTTCTCATGATCCTAAAGCCACTGATGCGAAGGAGCTCACCGAGGGAGACTTCGTGGGGAAAGGTCAAGAGGAACGGAAGTGAGAATGGCTCCTGGGAGAGGGTAGAAACCTGCCACAAAAAGGGGTCCAGGTTTGACCCAGTGAAGGTGAGAGTTGGAATGAGGACTTTTGAAGAAGGAGAAAGGACAAAGGAGGAAAGAATGGTTGTGATGAGTACACCAGAAAGTTACAGAGAAGATAAGTGATGTGCCTTTTACTGAGCATTTACTATGCCATCTGCTTAATCCTTACATGCAAGAAAAATATTATTCACTTTTTATAGATAAAGCAATAGAGGTTCGAAAAGGTTAGTTAACTTGCTCAAGTTTGTGGCTAAAAAGCATATCTGTTGGTTTTTGCTATGTCACAAATCAACCCCAACCTTAATGGTTTAGAGAAACTATCATTTATTTTCCTCAAGATGATTCTGTGGGTGTGCAAGTGGACAGGCTCAGCTGGCTGCATCTTCTGCTGGTGTTCCTGGACTTCCTCATTTACCAAATCCAGGCTAAGAAATGAGATGATGCAGCGGGAGCTCAGCTGGGATGCATGGAGCTAAACACAGAGGTCCTCCATAGTCAAAGGAAGCTAATAGATTGAGAATCAGATATTAGAACTAAGTTAGAATTAGAACAAAATATCCAAAATAACAAGAATAGAGAGTAAATCTATTGAGTATGGTAGAGAGTAGTTGCTGCAACACATAATAATGACAATAATTATTAGAGCTAACAACTCCTGAGCATTTGTAACATCCAGAGACTGCTCTAAGGGTGTTTGTGCATTATCTCTCTGAGTGCCTACAGCAGGCCTATAGGATAAGAAACGCTGGAGGAAGTAGGCACGAAATACCTAAGTAGCTTAATCAAGGTGGATCCAGGCAGAGGGCTGTGGTGTTTGGAAATTGGAAGAAAGGTTTGATTTAGTGATTTTGCTAATACAAAGAAAAAAGTTCTGAAAGAAAGGAGGGCAGGAACTGTAAGTCTAAGATGCTGAAAGTCATCAACATGGATGTTGAAATCTATAAGAATAACGATGGATAATAAGGTGTAAAATTTTAAAAAGAATGCAAACCAAGCTCTGAAATATCCAGTGAAATACAGGTTGTGAAAATTTTATACAATATTGTAAAACAGAAAAATTAAAGACAAACACAGGAGAGGATCTAGCATCAGGATATGCTAGGTTATATTGCAGTAACAAACAATTCTTGATCATTGTGGCTTAGTAGTGGGCTTTGTTCACTCTTGTAATTCAGGGACCCAAGATGAGGCAGGAAATTATGTTTCCATTGTACCTTTGCATTATAACTGAAGCAGGAAAAGAAGGAGGTCACACGCTGCTTCTCAAAGTTTCCATTTATATTGCACAGGCTGGGGCAAGTCACCTGGTCATGCCCAACCTCAGGACAGCATGAGAGCAGAATCCCAGGATGTGCCTGTAAGTGGAGGAGAAACAGAAATATTGGGGAGACAGTGCTAATAAGGTCCACAGAGAAAGAGAAACTCTTGCAGACGATGCTAGGACATGACTGGAAGACGCAGAAGGACACTGAGTTCTTACTCAGGTCTAGGAATTCTGGCTGAGTATATAGAAGAACCTGAGAGCAAGAGAGACAGGGATGGGCAAGATCGAGCCATTCAAAGCAAAACCAGGATCGCTGTCCACAAGGTGGTTGTGCACATGGAGTTTGCTGCACACAGAGAAGCTTATTATTAGAGCAGCTGGGGGTTCTCCTGAGGCCCCCCTGTCCAGGAAACTCGAACCGGTATAAGGATGGGAGGTTCTTTTCCTTCTGTTGCAGGCATTCTCCAAGGCTCTCCTGAGACAAAGTATCACCAGTTCCAGGTGGAATGTGAGAACTTCACTAGGGGCAAGAAAGGCCTTAAGGTCTGGAGGATGGACATGCTTGTAACTCTGACTTGGGCGGTGCAAAGGCAATTTATGTAACCAAAGCGTTTGTACCCTAGTAATACTCTGAAATTAAAAAAAAAAAGGCCTAAGAAAGAAGTGACTAGAGTTATGTTATCTTGAGGCATATAGCTGGGCATTTGCTGGGGGCTGTGATGGAGATCATTTACAGAAGCAAATATTTCAGCTGTTTCTAAGTATCTAGGTTATACTCATCATTATAATCCCACAGTAGATTTAGCTTTTAGCTTTCTGACAACTAAGGGCTACATAGTTTTCATTTTATCATAAAAGAAAACATGGACATTTATCTGCAGAGACAAACACTGAAGTGTAGATAAATTCAAGAATGAAATTATTTGTGAGTTATCAACACAGTGGACAATACTTTTAGTTACAGATTTCCAAGACACAGAGCTATTCAAACCAATTCTCATGTGAACCTTCTTTAGAGCCCCGGGCGCAGCTTTACATCTCTGTTAACTCAGGGAAGGCTTTTAGGAAGGGAAGGGACTGAGATAATGAGGCCAGGTTTGTTTGTTTATTGATTATCTACATTCCTAAGGTATTTGGGACATAAAGAATCTGAAAGCGTGGACTGACTATTTTTCTATTAGGTTATCTTTCTTAAATATCAGATGTTACAAGTGAACCTATACCAGATCTCAGTTAATTTATGCCTGAATTCTTTAACAAGTACCCAGTAGCAGCGAAGCTGTGCACAGCTCCGTAACTCACGCATAACACGCTAGAGAGAAGCTGGGACCAGCCTAGGCCCATCGTCATGAGAACCACTGGTATGAGGCAAACTTCTTAAATTTCAGCGCAGACATTAGAGAAGGAAGCAAAACATATGTAAGGGGGGAAAATAAACATTTCAAGAGCAAATCAGCATATGTCTTTCCTCTCTGAGAGTTAGGCCAAAAATGACCTCCCTTCAAAGCCAGGAGACAAGCTAAGCAGCCAAGGCTTGAAAATAAAATAACCCATACGGAGCAAAGGGAAAGAGTTTAAAGGAGGTCACATACCACATGTGCTGGTCACAACCGCACAACTTTTTCCGGGGGAGCTTAATCTAGTCTTCCCGAAGATGCCCACTCATTGAACTGGAGGCTTTGCTTGATGTGTGACTTTTAATTGAATAACTATTTTTCATTAACATTCTGCACAGTTTGGTTATCAGGAATGGTTCGATAGGCAATTGCTATTCATGAATCGTTGGATTTTAATTACGAGATGATTATATCACTTTAATAAGGACATGTGTGTCCTCCAAAGCCTGCGTATAGATGACCTTGGGCAGAAGACACTTGCTGGTTGTAACCCCACCTTCCTTCGTGCTGACAAACGCCCATTTTATCCAGGCGAAAGCTGTGCTGTGTGGAGGGAAAGTGAGGCTCCTTCCCACCCCAGGGAGGGAACCCAGATAAGCTGAAGCAGGTCGGGGTGATTCTGTTCTGTTTGCCAGGGACTGGCCTTGATACAGGCTCTTTTTCCTAATCAGCATTATTGAAGTATATTTTACATATAAGAAAACCCAGAAATTTTAAGTGTACAGTTTTGTAAGAATGTAAACAGTCGTAACCACCTGCACATTTATGATTAAAAAACATTTTCCTCACCCCCAGAAAGTTCCTATTGACTTTTCGTGGTCAGTCCCCCACCGATTATGGAAACCACTAACCTGCTTTATGTCACTATAGGTGAGGCCTTTAAAAGTTTCATATAGGCCTGGCACGGTGGCTCATGGCTGTAATCCTAGCACTCTGGGAGGCTGAGGCAAGAGGACCACTCGAGGTCAGGAGTTCAAGACCAGCCTGAGCAAGAGCGAGACCCCGTCTCTACTAAAAAAAAAAAATAGAAAGAAATGATCTGGACAGCTAAAAATATACAGAAAAAATTAGCCAGGCATGGTGGCACATGCCTGTAGTCCCGGCTACTCGGGAGGCTGAGGCAGTGGAATTGCTTGAGCCCAGGAGTTTGAGGTTGCTGTGAGCTAGGCTAATGCCACGGCACTCTAGCCTGGGCAACAGAGTGAGACTCTGTCTCAAAAAAAAAAAAAAAGTTTCACATAAATGGAATTGTACAACACATAGTCTTTTCTGTTTATTTTCTTTCACTTAACGTAATGCTTTTGAGATTTATCCATGTTGACGTATGAACCAGTAGCCTGTTCTTTTCCATACATGAGGAGGTAGCTTTCCACTATATGGATATACCACGATTAATTCAGCAATTTGGATGGCTTGCAGTTTTTTGGCTTTTATCCATAAATGTTTTATCAACATTCAAATGCAAATCTTTGTGTGAACATGTGTTATCATTCCTAGGAGCAGGATTTATGAGTCCTATGGTAAATATTAATATATATAAAACTCTTTAAGAAGCTGCAAAAGTGCTTTCCAGAGTGGCATTCCCATCAGCAATAAAATTCCAAGATTTCTAGTAGCTCCACACCCTCACTTACCTTTGGTATTACCCGTATTTTTAATATCAATGATTCTAGCAGTTGTGTCTCAGTGTAGTTTAATTTGCATAACAAGGGATATGATATGATATTGAGCATCTTTTCCTGTGCTTATTTGCCATTTGTGTATCTTATTTGGTGAAATATCTGTTCAAATCTTTTGCCTATTTTCTTTTTAAGTCAGTTGTTTGTCTTTTTTTTTTTTTTTTTTTTTTGAGACAGAGTCTCACTCTGTTGCCCAGGCTACAGTGAGTGCCATGGCGTCAGCCTAGCTCACAGCAACCTCAAACTCCTGGGCTTAAGCGATCCTACTGCCTCAGCCTCCCGAGTAGCTGGGACTACAGGCATGTGCCACCATGTCCGGCTAATTTTTTCTATATAGATTTTTAGCTGTCCAAATCATTTCTTTCTATTTTTGGTAGAGACGGGGGTCTCACTCTTGCTCAGGCTGGTCTCGAACTCCTGACCTCGAGCGATCCACCCGCCTCGGCCTCCCAGAGGGCTAGGATTACAGGCGTGAGCCACCACGCCTGGCCCAGTTGTTTGTCTTTTTAATATTAAGCTGTGAAAGCTCTTTGTATATTCTGGATATAAACTCCTTGTCAGATATGGTTTTCCATTATTTTCTGCTAGTACAAGCTTGTCTTTTCATTTTCTTTATAGTGACTTTCTAATTAAAATAACTTTAAAACACTTTTAGATTTACAGAAAAAGTAAGTAGATAATACAGAGTTCCCACACACTCCCCCATCCTTTCCCCGGTTTCCTCCGTATGGTATAATTATTGTAATTAATTAGCTAATATCAATATGTTGTTACTAACTAAAGTCCATACTTTATTCAGATTTCCCTAGTTTTTACCTAATGTCCTTTCTTCTGTTCTAGGATTCCATCCAAGATACCACATTATATCTAGGCTCTGCTTGGCTGTGAAAGTTTCTCAGACTTCCCTTGTTTTTGGTGACCTTGACAGTTTGAGGAGTACTGGTCAGGAGTTTTGCAGGATGTCTTTCGGCTGTAATTTGTCTGATTTTTTTTTTTTCATGGTCACACTGGGGTTATGGGTTTTAGGAGAAAGACCACAGAGGTAAAGTGTCATTGTCATCACATCATAGCGTATCTATCTATCTACCTATATATATATATATATAAATGATCTACATATTTGTGACTTACTGTTGGCCTTGACCACCTGACTGAAGCAGTGTCTGTCAGGTTTCTCCACTTTCTCCACTGCAAAGTGACTCCTTTTTGCCCCTTTCCATGTTGTTTTTTTTTTGAGACAGAGTCTCACTCTCTTCCCTGGGCTAGAGTGCCGTGGTGTCAGCCTAGCTCACAGCAACCTCAAACTCCTGGGCTCAAGCGAACCTTCTGCCTCAGCCTCCCGAGTCGCTGGGACTACAGGCATGCGCCACCATGCCTGGCTAATTTTTTCTATTTCTAGTTGTTTGGCTAATTTCTTTCTATTTATAGTAGAGGCAGGGTCTCGCTCTTGCTAAGGCTGGTTTCAAACTCCTGAGCTCAAGTAATCTTCCCACCTTGACCTCCCAGAGTGCTAGGATTACAGGCGTGAGCCCCCGTGCTTGGTCCCCTTCCCATGTTGTATTCTTTAGAAGGAAGTCACTGCTATGGTTTCGATGATGTTGGTCCTTCCGAAATTCATATTGAAGCTTAATCTCCACTGCGGTGGTATTAAGAGGTAGGGCCTTTGGGGGGGGAGGTGATTAAGTCAGGAGGGCAGCCCTCACTAATGGATTAGGGCCTTATTTTTACTAAACGGGCTTGTGGGAGTGGGTAAGTGTTTCCTCTTCCTCTATTATCTAGAAGACTTTGTGTAAAAAAAGATGGGTTTGTTTCTCACATAAATGTTTGGTATAATTTACCAGCAAAGTCATAGGAGCATGAGTTTTCTTTGTGGAGGATTTAAGCTATGAATTAAATTTCTTTATGGATAGAGAGCAATTGAAGTTAACTATTTCTTCTCAAATACTTTGTGTCTTTATGGAAATCTGTCCATTTCATTTAAGTTGTGAATTTTTGTCATAAAATTATTCACATTAATTTCCTCGTTATGTATAGGTTTTCTAAGAATATCACTTCTCTTATCCATGATACTAATAATTTATTTTCCCTCACTTTTTTCTTGATCAGTCTGCATAGGGCTCTTTCAAGTACAATGATCTTTTCAAGAACCAGCTTTTGGTCTCATTGATTTTCTCTATTATTTTACTGCTTTCTCTTTCACTGATTTCTGCTCTTTATTATTTTCATCCTTCTGCTTATTTTGGGTTCAATTTGCTCTTTTTCTCCTAGTTTCGTTAGGTGGAAGCTTAGGTGATTGATTCAAGAACTGTCTTCTTTTCTGACATAATTTTTCACTGTAAATTTCCATCTAAGCACTGCTTTAGTCATACCCCACATATTTTGATATGTTTTGATTTTGCATGTTGTTTGATTTCCAAATATTTGGGTATTTTTCAGATATCTTTCTGTGGTTGATTTTTAGTTCAATTTAATTGTGTTCAGAGAATATATTTTGTGTGATTTAAATTCTTTTAAATTTATTGAGATGTGTTTTATGGTCCAGAGTATGGTCTATTTTAATGAGTACTATGTGTGCATTCAAAGGGGATGCATACGCTGTTGTTGGGCAGAATATTTAATAATTGCCAACGAGGTCAAAATGTTAATAGTGGTAGTCATGTCTTCTTACCTGATTTATTATCAATTTGTTCCATTAATTATTGAAAAGAGAGTGTTGAAGTAGCCAAAAATATTCAGGGATTTGTCAAGTTGTCCTTTCAGTTCTTGGTTTCTGCTTCATGTGTGTTGAAACTCTGTTACTAGGAGTATAGACATGTATGGTTGTTATGTCCTTTTAATAATTTGACACTCATATTGTAATAAAATGCTCTTTTTTATCCCTGTTCAAATTTCTTTTTCTGAAACCTACTTAGTCTAATATTAATATAAATGTTCCTGTGTTGTATTTGATTCATGCTTGCATGGTATAGCTCATTTTGTCCTTTTACTTTTTACCTAGCCATATCTTCATATTTAAAGTATGTTTCTTATAGATAGTATACAGTTGGGTCTAACTTTATTATCTAATTGAACAATATCTGCCTTTTAATTGGAGAGTGTCTATGTAATTTACAAATACTGTGATTATCAATATGCATAGATTCAAATCTACCACCTTCCTGTTTGTTTTCTATTTGCCCAATCTGTTCTTTGTTCATCTTTTTCCTCTTTTTTTATTTTTTTTTTTTTTTGAGACAGCATCTCACTTTGCTGCCCAGTGAGTGCTGTGGTGTCAGCCTAGTTCACAGCAACCTCAAACTCCTGGGCTCAAGCAATCCTTCTGCCTCAGCCTCCCGAGTAGCTGGGACTACAGGCATGCGCCACCATGCCCAGCTAATTTTTTCTATATATTTTTAATTGTCCAGCTGATTTGTTTCTATTTTTAGTAGAGACAGGGTTTCACTCTTGTTCAGGCTGGTCTCGAACTCCTGACCTCGAGCAATCCTCCCGTCTTGGCATCCCAGAGTGCTAGGATTACAGGCGTGAGCCACCACATCCGGCCAATCTTTTCCTCTTTTTGTGACATATCTTGGATAAATTGGGCATTTTTATTATTTCATTTTATCTCTAATTACGGCTTATTAGTGCTACTTCTTGGCCGGGCGAGGTGGCTCACGCCTGTAACCCTAGCACTCTGGTAGGCCAAGGCAGGAGGATCGTTCGAGGTCAGGAGTTTGAGACCAGCCTGAGCAAAAGTGAGACTCCCGTCTCTACTAAAAATAGAAGGAAATGATTTGGACAGCTAAAAATATATGTAGAAAAAAAAATTAGCTGGGCATGGTGGCGCATGCCTGTAGTCCCAGCTACTTGGGAGGCTGAGGCAGGAGGATCGCTTGAGCCCAGGAGTTTGAGGTTGCTGTGAGCTAGGCTGACGCCACGGTACTCTAGCCTGGGTGACAGAGTGAGACTCTGTCTCAAAAAAAAAAAAAAAAAAAAAACAAGAAAAAAAAATTAGTGCTACTTCTTTTCACTTGTTATTATTTTCTAGTTATTGCTCTAAGTTTTACAGTACAAAACTTAATTCTTGGTGCTGTATTTGCTCACATTTTATTCCTACGTGTATTATAAACCTCAATAAGTGGTTATTATTTTATTTATTTATTTATTTATTTTAAATTTTCATGTATCCTTGCACAGGGACCGTGCTAATCTTCTCTGTATCATTCCAATTTTAGTATATGTGCTGCTGAAGTGAGCACAGTGGTCATTATTTTTGCTTTAAACTGCAGAGACCTTTTAAATAAATTTTAAAACTAAGAAAAATATCTTTTATTTTAACTTTATTTTTATTCAAAAATTTGCCATACCTGGTGTTATATATTCTGTTGTGAAAATCTAAATTACCATCTTGTTTCATTTTTATTTTGCTTGGAGACTTTCTTTTAATGCATCTTGTATTGCAGATCTGCTGGTGATGAATTTCTCAGCTTGTATTTGTCTAGAGACTTTGTTTCACCTTCATTGTTGTTGTTTTTTTTATTTTTATTTTTTTGAGACAGAGTTTCACTCTGTTGCCCAAGCTACAGTGCCGTGACATCAGCCTAGCTCACGGCAACCTCAGACTCCTGGGCTCAAGCAATCCTCCTGCCTCAGCCTCCCGAGTAGCTGGGACTACAGGCATGCGCCACCATGCCCAGCTAATTTTTTCTATATATTTTTAGCTGTCCAGATCATTTCTTTCTATTTTTAGTAGTGACGGGGTCTTGCTGTTGCTCAGGCTGGTCTCGAACTCATGAGCTCAAAGGATCCACCCGCCTCGGCCTCCCAGAGTGCTAGGATTACAGGCATGAGCCACCACGCCCGGCCTCTCACCTTCATTGTTGAAAGATGTTTTCTTCTTCAGGAATAGAATTCTAGTTTGACAGTTGATTTATTTGAGTACTTTAAGGACATTGCTCTATTGTCTTCTGATATGAATACTTTCTGATGAGGAGTCTGCTATATTTCTTATCTTTGTTTCTCTGTGTGTAATATATCTTGTTTTTCTGCCTGCTTTTACAAGTTTGTCTTTATCACTGTTTTTCACACTTCAATTCTGATATACCTTGGTGTGGTTTTCTTTAATTTATTCTGCTTGGGGTTCATTGAGATTCTCAGATTTGTTTGTGCATAGTTTTAATCAAATTGGGAAAAATTTGGCCATTGTTTCATTGAATATTTTTATGTTCTCCCTGTATTTACTCTTCTTCTAGGACTGAAATTACATGTATGTTACATAGGTTGATAATATCCCACAGGTCACTGATACTCTGTTCATGAATTTGAGTCTTTTTTCTCTCTTTCCTTACTTTTCTATAGTTTCTACTGCTTTGTATACAAGTGTGCTGAGCTTTTCTTCTACAGCGTCTGATCTGCCAGTAATCCCATTCAGTGTATTTTTTGCTTCAGATAATGTATTTTTCAACTCTGGAAATCCCATTTGGATCATTTTATGTTTTCCATTTTTTTCATCACATTCATTTTTCCCCTCTATTTTTGAGCATAGGAAGCATTTCTATATATCCTTGTCTTCTTTGTCATTTCTAGATCTGTCTTTATTGGTGGATTTTACTGTTTGTTACGGGTCATAGTTTTCTTTTTCTTTGCACACGTGGTAATTTTTTCATGTATTTATTGTACTTTTTACCTTGTTTTGTGCTGGATTTTGTCATATTTCTATAAATAGTGTTTTGGTTTGGTTGTGGCATGTAGTTAACTTACTTAAGATCAGTTTGACCCTATCAAAATTTGCTTTCAAATATTTTAAAGGCAGTTCCAGAGCAGCCTTTATTCTAGGGTTAATTTATCCTCATTAATAAGATGATTTGGTCTGGTTTTCCTTAGTCTTAGAAAGACACAGAAGGAAGGGGTGCCCACTGTTCCAGCCTTTGTACAATATTGTATGAGAATATGATGCTCAGACTTGTGTAGCTGCCCTGTGACCACAAGGGTAGTAGCTGACACACTGAGAATGGCCAAGAATCTGTCTGTCCTTGGTGATATTGCTGAGCTGCTGAATTAACCAGCCTGGAGCCAGCTACTTCCAGACTTCTCATTATATGAGATGCATTGTAAAAAATGGTCTAAACAAATTTTAGTTGTATTTTCTGTTACTTGCAGCCAAAGTCACTCTGATACATTCTCCCAAATAAACAAATTACCAGATTTTTGCCAGTTTGGTTCTTCTAGGTTATTTGGTTATTGTTATAAGTTGCATTGAATAAAAACCCATTGAGTGTGCCAAGAATTACAGTAGATGCAGAGAGAATTATTACATAGTTTCTGCCTTTGAGGCATTTGCATCCTTATTTAGGAGAAAACAAGGTTACAAACTAATACCTACACTAAAGGAATAATAGAATACATCATAAAAGAAGAGAAAATAAGATAATTAGTAAATAATTGAATGAATGCAATTGTGTGTTCAGAAATATCCGCGCGCATCAAAACATTAGGTGACATTAAATGAAATCCCAATGTGGCCCCTATCGTGTTATCTGGCACAGTCTATTAAATAACGTGCATATTTAAATTAAGTGAGGAACAAAATGAAACAAAAAACCAAAACCTTCCCAAATAATAAGTTCAATCAAAGACTATATTTCCACTTCAAACATTGATCTAATAATAGAAACATTTGTATAAATAAAGGCAGATACAGATATTATATAAATATAAATAGATATATAGACATAGATATAGATAATTGGGCTCAAATATATTCCCTTCTGCTGCTACTATCTATCTTTTTTTTCAATTGAATGGAAAAATCCTGAAGAGATCCTTCACGTTTTGGAAGCAAGTATAAAAAATTTTCACAAGTTACTACTGTTATCCTATTGTTTTCTAAATTAGGTTATAGGCAAGAATATAATTAATTCTTTTTCAGAGAATCTTGATCCTTTTTTGGAAATAAAATTCTCCTTGAAGAAGCATGAGAGCCAGTTGTTGCTTGTCCCAAGAATCTAATCCTAACGATGCTACTGCTTTTTCCATTATGGGTATAACTGGTTGAAACCTGTCTGTGGATGGACTTCGCGGGAAATGTGACAGAAAAATCGCCAGAGTCATGAGTTCGGTAGAACTATGTCTGACACCCAAGGGCCAGGAGAAGGAGTTACTGACACAGCCGTGAAATCCAAGAAGGGTTGGACTGAGACACAAGAAGCCCTGGCGATGGCAAAAAGGGGATATTTTGACAGGAATCCCAACAGAACCCAAGGAATTGGATGGCTGGCTGTGAAAGATCACCTCTGACCCAGACAATTAAAACGCAAGAAGCAAGACAATCTCTGCCTATGTTTGAGAGCAGTATACTTCCAAAGATCCTGTTACCCTCTTTAGGTGAACTATGTTCTCAAATACCTAGAGCAGTTTGCCTTTGCAAACAGAAAAGAAAGAAGAACTTGGCCGGGTTCGTCTTGTCTGCTGCAAATGTAATACGTACAGTGCAGTCTTGGCCACAGACTGTGAAGACTTCTAACCTGGCCAGTGTCCTCCTCCTTGTCCTCCCTGCAAAAACAATCTTCACACTGCCTCACTCCTAATGGGAAGGAAATGATGACACCAGACCAGCTGGGCCCAGTTCATGTGCATGCTCAGTAAGGCTAACAGAAAACACTTCACAATTTTCTTTAGCACTTTGCAATCTGCAAAAGTTCTTCCACATTCATTATCTCATTTAAGCCACATGACAAACCCATCTGGTGTTAGTGTCTCTGTTTCACAGATGAGAAAACTGAGGCTCAGTGGAATCCCAATAGCATGTGCTCTTTACATAGTAAGGTCATTGTGTTAGTATTCTATTGCTGTGTACCAAATTATCTCCAATCTAGCAGCCTAAAACTTACTAACTCACAGTTCTCTAGGTTAGAAATCTGGATGGGCTCCTTTGGATTTCCTGCTTAGGGTCTCAAAGGCTAAAACTGAGGTGTCGACCAGGCTGGGCTCTTGTTTTGAAACTGGGGGAAAATCTGCTTTCAAGCTCATTCAGCTCATTGGCAGAATATATCCATGTTGCTTTGGGGTGGAATTTCCCACTTCCAGGCTGAATGTTGGCTTGGGGTCAGTCTTAGCTCCTAGAAGCCACTCTCTGGTCCTTCTCAGAAGTGACCTGTTCCGTTTTCAAGCCAGCAACAGTGTCCTGTTCTTATGCTTCAGATCCCTTTGACTCCCGTTCTCGGACCAGCCTGAGCAACCTGCCTGTGAAGGGTTCGTGTGATTAGATCCGGCCACCCACATAATCTCTCTCTGGCCCTGTAGTGTAGCATAGTCACAGGAGGGTGTTCCGTCATGTTCTATTTCCACCCACAAGGGCAAGGGGCCCTGAGGATTATTCTTAGACTCTGCCTACCACGATAATGAGCATGCTTACACTGAGGAGGAGGGGAGGGAGAGAGAGAGAGAGAGAGACACTATTTCTTGAGCACACCCAGGCTCAGTGTAGCTTACTGACAGAGTGAGCAGAGAGCTCATGGAGGAGAATTAGTGTAAGAGAAAAACCAAAGAAAAACGAAGAGAGAGTAAGAGAACGAAGAGCTGTCTGGCCCTTCCCTGAGAGTTCTAGCAGCTCAACTGGGGAGTAGGGCAGAGAGCCCAACATGAGTATGGGACCTTAATGCCCAGTGGCCCTGCCAACTAGCAAATGGGTCCTGATCGGCACCTTGACCTGTGGAATTGGCTCTCCCATTCTGGGAGAAGAAGATGGATGGAGAAGTGGACAGAGAAGGAAAATTGTCCCTCCTCCCTTATCAGGGGAACCAAGCCTTTCTAAATCACATTTCTTCAGTCTCCTCCACTCTCAGGGGTTGACTGATTCCTTTTCTAGAATGGGAAAAAAAAAAAAAAAAAACCACATTTCTTCAACAGTCCTTTGCTCTTGGAAATATGCCTTTATTTATGTTCAGCATCCTCTAGAGATGGGCTAGGATGTACTTGCTGTTTGCATTTCTTCAAAAGTCATTTTCATTTTCCTATCTGCACCCCCAGGAACAGACATGTAGGTTGTTTCCAAAATTTGGAACTTAAAATATTCTGTGATGAAAATCCTTAAACATATATATTTCCACACTTCTCCAAATACAAGTTACTTTGTGGTAATCTAGACCTGAAATTTAATGTTTTCATTAAAATGCTAACCAGGAACAAATTTCTCATTATTTTAATATTTCTCATTACATATCAATACCAAACCCCTATTGCTTACCCAAACATAACCAAAAGACAGTAAAAATGACTACAGTAAATGACAAACTACTATGGTACTTGAAATTAGGCCAGACTTCACAGGTCAGAGCACAGTCCTCCACAAGGCTAGTCTCACTTCCGATATCAGCCACAAGTTTGAGGATTCCCAAGGCTGCCCTCACTTCTGACCAGCTGGTTACAAATTTAGGGGGCCTTATGGGCTCCCTCAGGTTTGCTAATTCACTAGAATGACTCACAGAACTCAGGAGAGCTCTATATTTACAACTGCAGTTTTATTATAACAAATAGATACAAACCAAAGGCAGTTAAAGTGGGGACAGGTGCGGTGGCTCACACCTGTAATCCTAGCACTCTGGGAGGCGGAGGCAGGAGGATCACTTGAGCTCAAGAGTTTGAGACCAAACTGAGCAAGAGTGAGACCCCCGTCTCTAGAAAAAAAGAAGAAGAAGAAGAAGAGAAAAAAAAATAAACACCAGCCAAAGAGAGAGATGCATAGGGTGAAGTCTGGGAGGTTCCAGATGCAAAGCTTCCTTCATCCTCAGGGATGTGTTACTTCTCCCTCCCACCCCAGCATATCGAGCATATCGAGCATACCGATGTGTGACAACATGGACAGAGCATTCTTCACCAGGGAAGTTGATGAGCTTCAGGGTCCACAATTTTATTGGCACTTCATTTGAACCATTGCCCGTGTGACTCAATCTCCAGTCGTCCTCCCTTCCCCAGAGGTCAGACTGACATCACGTGGCTCAAACCCCCAACCCTCCCTCACATGGCTGCACTGCCTGCCCTGACTAGCCCCTATCCTAAGTCACCTTATCAGTGTAAAGTGTCAAAAGGTCCACCACAAGTCACCTTGTTAGCATTAACTAGAGGGTGCACTCCCATGGGTCTATCATGAATAACAAAGAAAGTCTAATCACTCTGGAAATTCCAAGAGTTTAGAGGTTACCTTCCAGGAACTGGGGACAAAAGTCAGTCAAATTCTTTATTACACATCTGGTAAGATATAAAATGCTTAAAATACCATGCTCTGAAGATAAATCAAGAATATGGCTGCTTTGTGACCAGTATTGCTCAGATGACTCTTTTAGCCCCAACAACATGTAAGATGAGTATCTCTGTTGCTGATACTCAGGTTGACTTTGAAAATGTCTTCCTGAGATGTTAATGTCCTACCAATTATATTTGGAATGTCACTCAAGACTCTTACTACATATCTTTCATTTAAAATATATTGATCTTTTTGCATGTGTATATATAGACATATGTATATATATCAACAGGGAAATACAAATGTCAATGAAGATTGAATATGAAAATGTTAACTAGGCAGAAGCACTGCAGATATGTCTTTCATTTTCTCAGGATCACTTTCTAGAAGTGAGATTCCTGTGTCAGAAGGTACATACATTTTTTATGGGACAGTCACTATAGCATGGAGGTTACTCAAAAATTAAACATAGAATTATATGTGATTTAGCATTTCCAATTCTAGCTATAAACCCCAAAGAATTGAAAACACAAAGCCAAACAGGTATTTTCACAGCCATGTTCATAGCAGCATTATTGTCTTTTAACCTCGATCAGACTCTGATTCACAATAGCCAAAGGATGAAATTAATCCCAGTGTCCACTGATGGATAAATAGGTAAACAAAAGGTGCTATATATGTACAATGGAGTATTGTGCAGCCTTAAAAAGGAAGAAAATTCTGACACATGCTACAACATGGAAGGACTTTGAAGACAATATGCCAAATAAAGCAAGCCAGACACAGAAGGACAAATACTATATGATTTCACTTATATGAGGTCCCTAGAATAGTCAAATTCACAGAGACAGAAAGTGGAATGGTGGTTCCCAGGGGCCGGGGGAGGAAGGGGAGTTATTGTTTAATGGGTAGAGTTTCAGTTTAAGATGATGAAAAGGTTCCGGAGATGGTGGTGATGGTTGTACCGCAGTGTGAATGTACTTAATGCCACCGAACTGTACACTTAAAATAGTTAAAACGGTAAGTTTTATGTTTTGTATATTTTACCACAATATACAAAGTACATACATTTTTTACAATTTGATGTGTCTTGCCAAACTGTCCTCCTAAAAAGTTTTACTGCTTTACCACATTTCTAGGTTTCTTAGGAAACAGTCTGAGACAAAGCTTAAATGTGACTACTCTATTGTGGGAGTGGAGTGCTCTCACAGGGATGCGAGAAAGTGGGGGGAAAGGAAATAGGAAGGAAGGGAAGCAAATTAAGGAGATGTTTTACCCAGCTGGTCATGGCTGCATCAAAAACTCAGTTGCTTTGCAATGGGGACGTCTCTGTGCAGGTCATACGGAATCACTGTGTTTTAGAATAGCCTTTTGGAAGGAATGAGAGAGAAATGACCAGGTGTTGTCTCTCACTGGCAACAGTATATCCCATGGGTGCTAAATCCCCTGTCCTTGCAGGGAGAGAGCAACTGCTAGGGCAGCTAGATCCACACCCAGTGTGTGTGATCTGAATCCAGTGGCGGTAGGAGGACCCAGAGCCCCCGTAGGTCTGGTGGAGTTTGGCCTGGGAGCCAGGGCATGCCAGAGGCTGGCCTTTACCACAGGGGAAAGTAAAGATGATCTCCGGTGCCAAGAAACAAGGCCACTTTTGAGGCACGTGGAGCCTCTGATGGAGCAAGGAGCAGAAGGCCTGGGGAGCAGATGGGGACAGGAAAAATAAGGACCTGCACTGCCAACAGTACACAGGAATAGCCATTTCTCTCCATCCTCACCAGCACTGAATATTATCAATCTTTTTTGTCTTTGCCAACATTATAATAAAAAGTATATATGGTCATTATATTTGCATTTTTAAATTACATAATGTCGGAAAATGTTAAATAATATTTTTTTGCCCATGTATATTTCTTCTTTTATGGATTAGTTGCTTGGCTACTTTTCATTGGGATACTCATTATTTATTAACACGCGAGCATTCATTATATGAGCTATATTAACACTTTATCCTGTGTATCAGGAAGAGAAGCAGGATCATGAGTCCTGGAACCCTGCTGTGGCCACATGACAACAGTAGTGTTCTCCTGACCCCTTCCTCTTCGAGGGGGAATGAATTTGGCCAAGTGTGTGATCTGGTGCAAGTTAAAAGAAAACCTCAATTTCTAAGTTTTATCTAGTTGTTTAGGTTGCTAGGATGGAGATCGGGGATTCTAGATCACACAGTAGATGGTGTTTTGCAAAACACCAGACGAGCCCTTTGGTTGTGCTGAGTTCTCCTTGAGGTAGTCCCGATGGGCGAGGGCTTCAACAAAGAAAACTAAATTTCTCTGCTCACTAAAATGTTTTTATTTTCTATTTTTTTAATCTTTTTGAGGAAAAGTCTCGCTCTGTCACCCAGGCTAAAGTGCGGTGGCATCATTATAGCTCACAGCAACCTCAAATTCCTGGGCTCAAGCGATCCTCTTGCCTCAGCCTCCTGAGTGGCTGGGACTACAGGCATGCCACCACACCTGGCTAATTTTTCTATTTTTAGTAGAGACAGGGTCTCACTCTTGCTCAGGCTTGTCTTGAACTCCTGAGCTCAAACAATCCACCCGCCTCAGCCTCCCAGAGTGTAAGGATTACAGGTGTGAGCCACTGCGCCCACCCCAGAGAATGTCTTTAAAAGTAACAAAGCAAACTTTAAATCTTCCCCTAATCAAAAGGCTGGGAAGCCAAGATTGTGAAATGCCCGGGTGGGACCGGAGAGTTGAGAGAGAAAGGGCAAGGTCTGTGCAGGGAGGGAGGGGTCCAAGCAAAATGAGGGAACTGGTCTGGAATGAGGTGTATTTGCAGTTGAAGGTGGAGAAATTGTACAACAGGGATGTGTTCGGTTACATTGTAAAATATCACTCTGCTGAAGTTGCCTTCTCTTCAGCCCAGCCTGTGTTAGAGAAGCTCTGTGGAATCAGCCAGGCGAGAAGACAGAGGGAGGTGGCAACAGGGAGCTCTCTGGCACCTGGGACGACTGAGAAGTCCTCAGGAATGAGATTCTGAACAGGAAGTCACCAACTGACTGTGACAGAACCTTCCAGAAGCTCTGGAGATGGTCCAGGCACAGATTGCCCGTGGCGGATAGGGCAGATGGGTGGGGACTGATTGATTTCTATTGATCTTAAAAAAAAACAAATGGTTTTAAAAGGATGGAGTATTTGAGGGCATCAATGTGACAGATATTCACTGACACGTGTCAAAAATATTTTCTTTTTTGATGTGCTCCTGGATTTGGTTTGCTAGTGTTTTGCTGAGGATTTTTATATTCATTGGGATTATTGGTCTGTAGTTTTCTTTGTTGTGTCCTTGCCCGGCTTTGGTATCAGGGTGATACTGGCTTTGTAGAATGGGTTAGAGAGAAATCCTTCCACCTTAATTTTTTTGAATAGTTTTGGTGGCACTGGTACCAGCACTTCCTTGTGTGTCTGGTAGGATTCAGCTGTGAGTTCCTCTGGTCCTGGGCTTTTTTTTTTTTTTGGTCAGAGATTTTTTTTAAAACTGCTGATTCAATCTCACTACTCATAATTGGTCTGTTCGATTTTCTTTTAATTTCAAAAAAATTCTTCCTCCTTATTGTTTGTCTTTTAACCTCATGCTCTGATTGCCTTGACCCTTTTGCCAGAGACAAGCTCACCTTCTGGCCTCTCTTTCTACCTTCTGGCCTCTCTTTCTTGTCTGCCAGTGACTCGGCTCAGTCTTCTATCAGTTCATATAAAATTCAAGTGCATATAACAGAAAACCCAAAATAATCACGGCTTAAACACACAAGTGTTTATTTTCTCACAGAAGACTTCTAGAGGTAGCTAGTCTCTGCTCCAACATTTCACTTTGAGGCTTCTTCCTTGAAGATCACCTTGTGGCCGTGTACTTGGAGCTTCAACCAACGTGTCAGCATTCCCGGCTAAAACAATAACCAAGCAGAACAGAAAAGGCACAGCTCCCAGATTCAGCTCCTGTTAAGACAGCTTTCTCCCAAGTCCCATGCATTTTTCTTTGTATCTCATCAGCTAGAATTTGGCCACACCTGGCAGTGAGTGATGCTGGGAAATGTCTTTTAGGTGAGGGACATTGTCACCCCAAGTAAAAGTTTCTTAACTAAGCAATAATTTCAAGATGAATAATTGCAAGGTAGGCAAACTGCGGTCTCTGCCGCAGCTCTATTACATTGTCCCATCCCTAAATATACGACTTGCCCAAGGATCTTCCTCCACCCCCTTCCATCTCTCTCTCGACACCCTGCTCTTCAGTATTTCTGCCCCAGGTAGGAGATCAGCAATTACTTCTTTGACATCTTGTGTGTGGTGTCTCTTTTCCCAACTCTCCTGTAAACTACCTCCAGGTGCATCTCACTGAACACTCTCCCAGCCTCCCAGGTAAGTTCACACTCCCAGTCTGGCCCAGCCTCCAGAGTGAGGCCTGACCTGCCTTCAGTCTTATTTCCTAGTGTCCCTCTGTGCATGCAATACCTTCCAGCCAAACTGGACTTTGGTTTTTCCAAATATATTTTTCCTTTCTAGCCTATTTTTCTTTGCCTGGAAAGCCCCAACTACTAATTCCATCCATCTGGTGAAACCATACTCATTGGGGGTTTTTTGTTTTGTTTTGTTTTCCTTTTTTTTTGAAATAGGGTCTTGCTCTGTCAACCCAGGCTGGAGAGCAGTGGCGTCATCATAGCTCACTGCAACCTCAAACTCCTGGGCTCAAGTTACCCTCCTGTCTCAGCCTCCCAAGTAGCTGGGACTACAGGCGTGCACCACCATGCCCAGCTAATTTTTCTATTTTTTGTAGAGATGGTGTCTCACTCTTGCTCAGGCTAGTCTTGAACTCCTGAGCTCAAGCGATCCTCCCACCTTGGTCTCCCAGAGTGCTAGGATTGTAGGTGTGAGCCACCGCATGCAGCCATCTTTTTAAATGTGGTGTAGTCATGGGAAAACAGAGCTAATGCCAGGGACAAGGTGCCAAAGCAGGGAAGGAGCCAGGAAGCAATGCCCTGACTGCTCTCTCCTCTCCACCTTCTCTCTCTTGCTGCTGCCTCTGAAGGCTGAATCTGAGGGACACAAGCCAGACAGGGACCGAGCGAGGCACTCATAGGCACCAGCCTCCTGAGGCCTGGAGCAGGGCAGGGAAGGGCAGGGGATGGAGCTAGGGAGCAAGTGGAGAATAACCAACCCAACAGATAATCAGGATGAATGAATTTGAATATTTAACTATTTAATAAATACTGAATATGTACTAACTATTTAATATTGTCTGCTATTTTCCCCTATAACATTAACTACAACGAGCATGCAATCTGAGTGATCCACTGGAATGTAGTTATTATGGTTTCCAGGACAGACTAGTAGAAAATCAGAGTTATGTATCACTGACTTTTTAGTGACTGTGTGTCAAGCAGAAGGAATCAACACACTCATGAACACCTTGTTTCTATCCCCCATTCCCAAGGCTAAGTTTTGGATAAAACGTCAGGCACTTGGTTAGAGAGTTAGAAAGTGTCACATGAAATACTGACTTGGTTACTTGGTGATCTGAAATGAAATATAAACATACTTGGGAAATATAAGCAGTTTTATTAATTAAGGTCCAAGAGTGACTTTTAATCAAAGTACTAGTTAATGTTAGATGAGGAAATAAAAAGAGATGATTAAACTGTAAGCAAGATAGACCACTGCTTTAACTGTTGTCCTTCCTGGGGAGTTTGGGCATTTGGTCTTGTGCCAGAAAAGAAGCCACTGAAGGACTCCATCTCCATCACTTCCTAGGATTTAATTAAATCAGCTAATATGACTACTAAGTCAGTACCTTGCAAGGGAACAAGTCATGAAGACACGTAACAGGATGAGGTAAGGTGAAGGGTAGACAGATGTAGGCGACTTGAGGGCAGGAACCTGGTCATCTCCCAGGAGCCTCCCAAGCGGCCCGAGGGGGCAAAGAACTGGACCTGGATTGTGACTTTGCTGGGCAGAGCCGGTTCTGTGCCCGAACCTGAGATACTTCCCCCACCTCCTGTGAGTGTTACTGTGCAGCTAGCTCAGTTCTGAAAGCAAGTGATGGAGAGAAAGGGTAAGAGGAATGTCTGCAGTGGACATGTCATCAAATCTGTAAACATGCATGATCCAAGGATTTCTAGCTGAAGGAGGAGCAGGGCAAGCCATCTGCCTGTCTGAGCCTAGCAATGTTAGCAACGGTGCAACCTCTGCAAAGTGGGCTTGCCTTATCTTTCGATAAAGCCCTAGCAAACAAACCAAAGTCTTTCTCTTTCAAGATAACAAGACAGGCTTTATCAAGACTACCACCAGGGGCTTAGTCAATGTGGTTCTGAGTCCAGGAGGCGTGGGCCGATGGGGGAGGGAGGCGCTAACACGGCTGTATGGGACTGTGCACTCCTCGGACCACCTTCTCCAAAAGTCTCCAGTTCTCACTTTCACACTGCTTCCTCCATGTTCTTCTGATGGTTGTAAAAAGCAATGATCACATGTAGGTGACAGTTTTGGAGAACTTGCTCTGGTAACACCCAGGGTCCTGACCTTGCTACAAGTCTATCAAAACTGCAAACTCTGGGGTGAGTAATAGGCAGTGGTGGGTGGAGGGTTCCGTTTGAAGATGGGGTTGGAATGCACATGTTGGGTGTGGCACGTAAGCTAGAGTAGGATCCAAATCAGGAAGAGACTCAGGCAAATGAGGGAGGGGGAGTCTAGGACTGCAGGGCGCCAATACACAGATCTTGGGACTGTTTCTAGACTGGATGTTTGTCTGCTGAGTCACACCGAGCCACTGACCACTGTCTAAGTCTTCCCTGTTTCTCCCCTCTTCAGAAACCAGCCGTAGTTTTACAGCATGCATCCCAGGATAGAACACTAGGAAGCTCCGGTACTCTGGTTTCACAGGCTAGATTATTTGGGGTATTCTCATAATAGACACAATAAAATGAACCCAGTTAAGTACAGGCCTTGCATTGCCCAAGCTCAAACCTCAACCCCTGCCACTCACAGTCTGTTACACCCAGCATCTCTGAGCTGCAGTACTCTTGTTTGTAAGGTAGGACAAATAATGCCTATATAGAAAGGTTGTCATCATTATGTAAAATATATGTAAATACCTAATATATTGTAGATAAGAAGTTATTTTCATTATTACCTGTGTATCTATGCTATCTCTATGTTACTATGTCTATATCTGTATCTATGTCTATAGCCATAGCTACATGAATCTATAGATGGAGTAAATTTATTTTTATATTTAATAGTTTTATTGAGATATAATTTATATAAAATTACATTAATTTATTTTAAGAGTATAATTCAGTGACTTTTAGTAATTCTAACAAGTTATGTGCAACCATTGCCTCAATCTAATGTTAGAGCATTTCTATCACCCCAGAAAGAAACCCTGTGGTCATTTGCACTTACTGGAATAAGTTCATTCTATACGAAGCTTAAATTAATTTATTATAGGAATTCCTTCCACTCACCCCAAAAATCCTCCCAAGTAAAGATATAAAATAGCTAAGGTTAGGCTTTACTTAATTAATCTTGAATTTTATTTTTATTTTACCTTTTCAAATTTTGCCAACACATATACATTTCTAGAGAGCAGTTTTCTGTAACATGAAGACAGGAGATCAAAACCGAGATTGCATCAATTTCCATCTGCAACACTTGGAACAATGCCCACTATCAGGGTAACCTTGAACTCCCGTAAAAGTTTGTGGAATAAAAGGTTGAACAGTGATGCAAATCTTGCTGTTTCTGCTAAAACAGAAACCAAAAATCTTTAAGCTGAAAACTGACATGTCTGAATTTAATATAAAGTTTGTTTCTTTTAATAATCTTGAGAAAGGTAGTTATTTTTATGGCAAGTGTTTCATTTATTGAAAAATTGTAAGTAAAATTCAGTTGATTCAATAGTCAAGTTTAATGACCCACAGAAGTAAATTTAGTTTTTGTAGCCCAGTTAAAAAATCCTTAAACAGGGAAAGGGCCAAGATGGCAGACTCAAAGCAGCCCGCACAGGCTGCTCTCTGGGAGAGGACTGAAAACTGCAGGCAGATGCTCACCTGCAGGTGGACCCTCGTGGACGGAGCATTGTAGATCAGCAGAGAACTGATGGGAGACGCTCAAAGTGAAAGAGAGGGGGACGGGGAGTTCCACTTACGGAGATTGGAAGGTACCTGGGAGACCCCCACACCTGGGGAAGGGGTAAAGGAGAGAGCCCCAGGCCCCATGCTCCCTGCAAGGACACTGCCACTGGAGCTGTGAGGGCACCTCACCACCACCACCCCCGCAGGCCTCTGTGCTGATCAGGGAACTGCTTGGAGATGGTCGTGAAATTGCGCCAGAGAGGAGGCTCAGCAGGGAACCTGGTCCTGGTCCTGGGTTGCCACAGCTGATGCCACTCTGAGCTCCTGGTCTACACAGGGAGCGGCTTTGCTGCAGCTGTCCCCACAGTGTCCTAGGCCGGGAGGGAGCAGGGAGAGCAGAGGCACTCATACGCCCATGACTGGGAGCTGGGTGCCCCCCATCCCGCCCTGCCCAGGGAGGTCAAATGGAGCTCGAGGGGTCCCACGGTAGCAGCCTTAGGGAAACCTGAATGGGGAGACAGCCCCTGCCATCCAGCAGCCCAGACCCCATGGCCCCACACCCTGACCAGTGGAGCTAGCTCCTCGGGCTATGCACGGCCATGCCAAGGCCCAAGCCCCCAGCCCTGGACGCCACAGGAAGGTCCATGCCCCTGAAGACCCACATGCCATGTGGCAGGCCCTGCTTCCTGATTTTGTATGCAGGCTGGCAGGCCATGCCCCCCAGCCCTGAGTGCTGACCAGCAAAACAAGCCCCCTGGCCCTGCACACCAGCCAGTGGGCCACCACGCCTCCATGGTACCGCACAGTGCCACGCCTACAGTCCAGCTCTCCATCACGGACCCACTAGCCACAAGACACCCCCACCCCTTGCACACCGCCATTACACCTAGTCCTGCATGGAGCAAACACCTGCATCTCTGACCGCCATGGCCACTGACTAGGCAGCCTGGAGATAATCAGCCTAAGTGAAGGATCTCGGGAATGGAAAACCAAACACCACATGCCCTCACTAATAACTGGGAGCTAAACAGTGGGTACACACAGGCACAAAGCAACATAAAAGACGTGAAAAACCAAGAAAGTGTGGGGGTAGGAAGGGGGTCGTGGGATAAAAACTTACCTATTGGGTACAACGAACACTACCTGGTGATGAACACGCCAAAAGCTCTGACTTACTCATTATTCAAGGTATCCAGGTAACAAAAACACTTGTTTGTGTCCCCTTAATTAATATCTTGAAATAAACAAAACCTTAAATATAATTTTAAAAATCTGATAGTATTAACTCAAAATAATTATGAAAAATGAAAATGTATTTTATTCTTCATTAAGACTTTTAAATTGATAAAAAAGTGTTTTAGGATTTTGTATGAAAAAATTAAAAAGTGATTGGTTTATTTTGTCTTCACGTGTTATAACATACCTAGTAAAAATCCAAAAGGAAAAAAAGAGTATGCAGTGAAGTCTTCCTCTATTAACGTTGGTTGTTTCCAGCACCTTCCCTGCTTTGGAAGCCCAGGGAGGTGGACAGAGATTTTTAAATCAAGGATGTATGCTGAATTTTATCAAATTCCTTTTCATCATCTAGAACTGTGCTGTTCAGAAAAGTAACCACTACCTCCTGTGGCTGGCTAGTGAACACTTGAAATGTGACTAGTATGACTGAGGAACTTAAATTAAAATTTTAATTAAACTAAATTTAAAAACTGATAATACAATTATTGAAAACCTAAAGTATATTTGGACCTTGGATATATAAATCTACTTTTTCCATTGTAAATTTCATTAAATCTAAACACAGATCAAGCTTTCCCCAGGAAAATTTAGTGTGTGAATTGAGGTGTGCTAGGACAGCAAAATATGCACCAAATTGTAAAAACTTACTACAAAAAAATTGTACACTATCTCAATAATTTTTATACTGGTTACCTAATACAATGATAATATTTTGGATATATTGGGTTAAATAAATATATTACTAAAATTTGTTTTATCTGTTTCCTTTTACTTTTTTAAAATGTGGCTACTAGAAAGTTAAAAATTGCACATATAGGCCGGGCGTGGTGGCTCACGCCTGTAATCCTAGCACTCTGGGAGGCCGAGGCAGGTGGATCGCTCGAGGTCAGGAGTTCGAGACCAACCTGAGCAAGAGTGAGACCCCGTCTCTACTAAAAAAATAGAAAGAAATTATCTGCCCAACTAAAAATATATAGAGAAAAAATTAGCCAGGCATGGTGGCACATGCCTGTAGTCCCAGCTACTCGGGAGGCTGAGGCAGTAGGTTCGCTTAAGCCCAGGAGTTTGAGGTTGCTGTGAGCTAGGCTGACGCCACGGCTCTCACTCTAGCCAGGCAACAGAGTGACATTCTGTCTCCAAAAAAAAAAAAAAAAATTACACATATGGCTCACACTGTCTTTCTACGGGGCATGCTGACCTAGAGAGACAGCACACACTTTTCCTCACTTTATCTACTCTTATAGTGAAATATATTAATGTCTTTTCTAATAAATAATTACTTTTAGCATATCTGGCATAACTACCACTTGGTCATGACATTCTGGATTATTTTCTGTAATTTTTCATTTAGCTCCTTTTGCTTTAGTATTCATATGTGAGATTGGTTTTTGGTTTTCTTTTATTGGGCTATCATAGCACCCCTGGAAGCTGTCCTTTTCTATTCTTCAAATTATTTAAATGACATAGATGATTCTGTTCTTTGAAGAATAGTGGAATTTCTCTCTGCAAATCTCTGGTCTGTGTGTTTTTTGGGTACAGGAGGGGATGAGGGAGGATAACTCTGCCAATTTTGTTAAGGGCACACATATGTTTTACTGAAGCATAAACTGTATACACTAAAACAAGTAAAGGGTGTTGATTCTAAGTGTATAGCTTCATGCATTTTTACATATTTATATACCCACGTAATTATAACCCAATTAAAATACACATTTCCATTACCCCAGAAGTTCTCAGTACCCTTTCCCAGTCAGCCCTCCCCCCTACATGTGACTGCTATTCTGACATCTGGCACTATTTGTTAATCTTGCTTGTTCTTGAATTCATAGAAATAAAATCATATATTAAGTACTTTTTTGTTTCTGGTTTCTTTCACTCAACATAATTAATGTCTGTGATTCATGTTGAGTACAAAAGTAGTTCATTTTTTTTTAATGGCTGAGTAGTTTTCTATTGTATGAATATCCATAATTTATTTGCCCATTCTGCTGTTGACGTACATGTGGGTTATTTATAGTTTAGGGCTATTATGAATAGAGTTACTATGAATACTCTTATACATATCTTTCTGTGGACATATGCACTCATTTTTCATGGATATATACCTAGGAGTGGAATTGCTGGGTCATAAAGAAAGTGTGCATGTAATTGTAGGAAATACTGGCAAATAGTTTTCTAATTTATACTAGACCAGGTAAGGGATTTCCAGTTCCTCTACATCTTTACCAATATTTGGTATTGTTAGATATTTTAATTTTAGCCTTTCCTGTGAGTGTGCAAAACGTTTTGATATTAATTTCACTTCCTTGATGAATAATCATGGTTGATACCTATTTGTGCATGTATTGATTTTGGATATCCTCTTTTGTTTTGGCTTTTACTTATTGATTTATGGAAGTTCTTTATTTTTTTCTGGATATGAGACCTCTGATTGTATATACATATAGCCAAGCCAGGAGTATGGTTAATGCTTTTGGGGTCCTGAAATTTATGGAATCTTTGCTTACCTCAGGGTCCTAAATGTGCTCCTAGATTTTATTCCAGAAATTATATTGCTTTACCTTTCACATTTTTTTTTTTGAGACAGAGTCTAACTCTGTTGCCTGGGTAGAGTGCCATGGCGTTAGCCTAGCTCACAGCAACCTCAAACTCCTGGGCTTAAGCAATCCTCCTGCCTCAGCCTCCCCAGTAGCTGGGACTACAGGCATGAACCACCATGCCCGGCTAATTTTTTCTATATATTTTTAGTTGTCCAGCTAATTTCTTTCTATTTTTAGTAGAGATGGGGTCTCACTCTTGCTCAGGCTAGTCTCGAACTTCTGACCTTGAGCTATCCTCCCGCCTCGGCCTCCCAGAGTGCTAGGATTACAGGTGTGAGCCACCACGCCTGGCCTACCTTTCACATTTAACTCTAGGATCTAGGACATATTTGTAAATGATGTAAGGGGTCAAGATTCATTATAAAGACAGACACATG
Source organism: Lemur catta (assembly GCF_020740605.2). Lineage (NCBI taxonomy): Eukaryota > Metazoa > Chordata > Mammalia > Primates > Lemuridae > Lemur > Lemur catta. The sequence goes on along the minus strand of NC_059143.1, from coordinate 8,430,989 downwards.
TATAGATGCAGATACAGATACAAATATAGGCAGAGATATCCAACTGCTAGGACATTTATGGAAAAGACCATCTTTGACCCACTGAATTGAAGTGCTGCCTCTGATGTAAATCGAGTGGCTGAGTATGGGTGGATCTGTTTATGAACCTATTCTGCTCTGTTTGTCAATTTTCCCTAATACTTCAAATTGATTAATGAACTTTATAATAATCCCTGAAGTCTACTAGCGTATGTGCTCTTTGTTTTTCTTTCTTGGTTATTCTAGGTCCTTTGCATTTCTGCACAAATTTTAGAAAAGTCTGCCAACTTCCACAAAATGCAGTTGAGATTATGATTGGACTACATTGAATCTATAGATCAACTTGGGAGAACCAATGTCTTATCAAAATTGAATCCTCTGATCCATCAATATGGTATATCACTCCATGTATTTAGGTATTTTATATTTTTTCTTAGAATATTTGTTGTTTTCAGTGTAAAGGTCAAGAATGTTGTTAGATTTATTACTTTATATTTAATTTTTTAAAATCGTATTGCTTTTTAAATCTTGTTTTCTAATTATTTGTTGCTAGTATTCTCTTTGTACAGAAGTCATGTCACTTGCAAATAAAGATAGATTTACTTCTTTTCTAGTCTTTATTTTTCTTATTTATTTTTCTTGGCTTATTACATTGGCTATGATTCCCAATAAAATGTTGAATAGAAGTGCTAATAAGGAACATCCTTTTCTTATTTTGAAAATCAGTGTACATGTTGAAAATTTAATTATAAATAATGATACTAACTGGAAGTTTTGGAGTTATTCTTTAGCTAATTTAGGAGGTTCCTTTATATTTGCCTTGAATTTCTATCATTAAAAAGTTTATTTTATTAAATAATTTTCTTTATTGTGATTGTCTTATAGGTTTTCCCTTTTATTTTGTTAATGGCGTAAATTATATCAATTGATTTTCATATGTCAATTCAGCCTTGCAACCTTGTATATTCATGAAAAACATTGGTCTGTGATTATCTTTTCTTCTACTTTACCATTTCCCAAACAACATGAGAATCTCACAACAACATTATCACATTTACTCCTCACCTTCTGTGGCATTATTGTCAAATATTTTCCTTCTATATTGGTTATAAATCTCATTAACCTTGTTATTGTTTCTTTGGACAAACAATTTTTTAAAACTGAACTTTATTTTTAGACTTACAGAAAAAATAAAAAGATGATACAGAGTTCCCACATGCACCTCACTGTGTTTCCACTATTATTAACATATTACTTTAGAAGGGCACATTTCTTACAATTAATTAACCAATATGGATACATTAGCAATAACAAAAGTCTGTAGTTTATTCTCATTTTCTCAGTTTTTACTTACTATCTTTTTTGTGTTCCCATCTAAGACACACATTACATTTACTTGTCCTATCTCCTATTGGCTGTGACAGTTTCTCAGACTTTCCTTGGTTTTGATGACTTGACAGTTTTGAGGAGTACTGGTCGGGTTTTATAGGATGCCCATGCCTTGTTATTTTTCTTGTGTTTTTCTCATGGTTAGATGGTGGTAATAGATTTTTGGGAGGAAGACTGCAGAGCTCTGTCATGTGTTTCTTGAAGGACATTCTCTCCAAGTGGAGTCTGTTCCCACATAGAGTAAGATCATGAAGGATTTTCTTGGGCCTTTCTCCCTTAGTCCTACCAGCCTAGAACTCAGGAAATGGAAAACCTGCCATTCATTTGGTTCTTCTCCAGATCTAAACCCATTAGACCAATTCATATGGCCATAAAAGCTCTGCTTCTGTTTTTCCTTCAGCAATTCCCTCTGCCACAGCCAATCCCAGTCTTAAGTCTGAGTCTTGATGTGACAAGTGCCACTCGATGAAGAAAAAGGGGCAATCTCAACTCACATCTAAGGGACTCCCCCTTTTGAATTTAATTCCATTAGATTTTTTTTTTTATTCACAGTTTTTCAATGTCTGGAACCAGACTGACTGGGTTGACATTTGCAAGTCATTTGACCTTTCTGTGCCTTTAGGGTTTTCGTCTATAAAATGACTATGATATTAGTACCTACTTGATATGGTTGTGGTGGTTCGTATACTTGAAGAATTGAGGACTGTGCAAAGCTCTGCAGGTATTAGTCCTGATGGTAATGGTGATAGAGTCCTCTTACTACTACATGGAACTTACTACTACTACATGGAACTTACTACTAGTTCCATGAAGATGCTGCCCCACAGCTGGAGCTCTGAAACTCTCACTGTTTCCCCAAAAAGTTATAGCATTTTCAGTTCTCACATGCTATGGTTTAAACGTCTTCTCCAAAAGTCATGTTGAAATTTTATTGCCATTGTGGCATGAGGGCTCTGCCCTCATGAATGGATTACAGCCATCATCATGGGAGTGGGTTAGTTATGTTGGGACTTTTTCTCCCTCTCTCCCATGATCTTGCCCCATGTGATGCCTTCTGCCGTGTCGTGATGCAGCAAGCACCCCCTGCCAGATGCAGTCCCTTGGACTTTCCAGCCTCCAGAGCCATAAGCCCAATAAATCTCTTTTCTTTACAAGTCACCAGTCTGTGGTCTTCTGTTATAGCAGCAGATAATGGACTAAGACACCACACAAAACCCCTATCCATCAGGGTAGACACACACGCACAGGGTAGTTGGGTTTGAGTCACTGCACCCAGGATCCTGAATAGTTCTCTATAACCACCACATGCTCAGTTGATGATTATGAGTTCTGTCTTGGGACTCCACTGTCCCTTCTACAATCTGGCTTTGGTCAAAGCCCACCCAAATCCCATTAGACAAATGTTACTTATGTTTGAACCCCAGTGATGGATAAGCTCAAATTGTTCTGCCAGGTGGCTCTTTAGTCACTGTGCAAATCCATGGACACAAATGTTTCTGGAGACAAGATGCTGGCCAGCTCTACTCTCTCAAAGCCAAATTACAAATGGAAATTGGAGGGAGAGTCATATCCTCTAGTTCCCACCAAACTAACACACCCTGTTACAAAAAAAAAAATGTGATTACTCAGTCTATCAATTTTGCCTGGCAGTTCAGATGTTGCACAATATCCTGATAAACAGTTAGAGGCAAAGGAAGAGAATAGATAGATACTACAGACCATCTAAGTGGGATCTTCTGAAGGTGCCTGCGGCTCTCCAATTATTAGGGCCATAGGGTTAAGGGTCAAGTGAGCTGATGTATGTACAGCACTGAGGGCAGTGATGGACACATAGCAAGAGTTATGAAAGTCTAGTTACTATTACCTCCATTCCCGGCATCACTGCGCCTTGTCCTGCCACTGTGGAATGCGGGCCCAGCCTTGCATGGCCTCCCCCACTGCTGCCGAGACTGCTTAGGTTCCAGGCCTGAGTCAGGTCCCAGTCCTGTATCCCCCATCTTTGGGAACATTCTTTCAGTTCCCAACCTCATGGCTGTCATTAGGGCAGTTCACATATCTTCTGCCTCTCCTTCTTCAGATACTATGGTAGGATTATAATTCCTCATGTGCTTTGGTGTCTGCTGTGGCCATGCAACTGTCTCAGCCAATGAGACATGGCAGACGTCACTTGTGCCACTTCTGGGTGGAATTTTAAGAGGCTGTGTGTGAGTCACCATACATAGCCCCTCATCTGCTGCAGAGATTGTGACCGTGTGTCAAGCTCGGATCTCCATCAGCCAGGGACCCTGGGAGATGGCAGCGAGCTGAACCCCAGTTCACCCATGTTGACAAGTCGTAGGAGTAAAAACAAACCTTGATCATGTGATGTGAATGAGATTTGGGGATTGTTCCTGCAACATAATGAGCCTACCCAGAATGACCCACCCGATGATGAGGCTTGAACTAAATGTGGTAGCACCCCCTGCACATACTCTGGGGTTGGACTAGGTGGAGACTCAAACTAATGCTCATCTTATGCATTTCAACAAAGTGGCTCCCCTTAGGAATGTCATCTCAGATACGCGCAAGGTACAGCTCTGTTCTCATGGAACCTTGTCCACACCCCACTGCAGCACGTCCACATCGGTTTTTGTTCTTTGCACGTCTCACTCCCCTCTACAACTATAGGCTCCTAGAAGGGAATAATTATATATTTTTATCTGACCATCAAATGCAGTTTTAAGCAAGTTTCTTAATATAACTGTGCCTCCGTTTCCTCATCTGTAAAACAGGAATAATAATAGTGTTTAGCTTAGAGTTGTAGTCAGAATTTGATTGAATTAAATGAACCAGTACATTTGAATAGTAGTTAAATCACAATTATTTGAAATTATTTGGCAACAATTCATTCATTTAATTTCTGTCTATAATCCTGAACAAATCATCATGCATACTTACGCATTCTTACAAAGAAAATATTAAGAGGAACTAACTTAAAATTTTAATATAATCAAGTATGTATGAATACTAAAGATAACAATTACTGAAGTTTACATGATCTAGGTTTGTTAATCATGTACATGTTTATTAATGTCTATTTTGAAATAACTTTGATTTTTTTCAGCAAATACATGGATTGGAATTCTGGATTATCTGTGCGAGTCTTTGAACTCGGCATAGTCCCAGTGCTGCGCCTCATGCACGGATGCAGGAGAGAAGAGTCAAGGATGAACAGAACCAGGATTCCCAGCTGGGGCACCTAATTATGCCATTAGCCAAGGAAGAGAAAATAAGAAGAGGAACGGATTTAAGGAGAAGAGACTGAACTGAGTTTGGACATGTTGAGTTTTAGGTGCCTGCAGGTCATCAAGGTAGAGATGACGGTGGGCATTTGGACAGGTGGATTTGGAAGGCGAGAGGTCGGGGAGCGGATGCAGACATGTGAGTCAGCAACACATAAGCGGCAGTTAAAGTCGGGGGACTCCAGAAGTAGGGCTGGTGACAGCTCCCTGGGGGAGCACCTACAAGCAAGGAGAGGTGGGAGGGACAGAAATAAGCCTGCCACTGAGACAGGAGGGATAATATTTACTATTACCTCAAAATAACATCAAGAACAGAGACTTTGGGTGTTCTGGAAAATTGCACAAGCTCAAAGTTCTCTCCCTATAATTTCTTAGAATGCATTCTGTGGAAAGCAGAGTCTCTAAGGCATGGCAGCGTGCACGAATTGTTACGAACTTCCCCCTGTGTCCCGCAATGGCGGGGTTGCGCTGTGCTGAGCCCACCGTGAGCCCAGGGTCTGGGAGGCGCATCATTCCGTTTGCTGAAGGGTCAAAATGTTGTTAGGGCCGAAGACCATGGTTTCCTCCCTTCACCCCTCCCAGTAGGATTAAATGAAAAACGTTATAGGCCGGGCGCGGTGGCTCACACCTGTAATCCTAGCACTCTGGGAGGCCAAGGCGGGAGGATCGCTCGAGGTCAGGAGTTCGAGACCAGCCTGAGCAAGAGCGAGACCCCGTCTCTACTAAAAATAGAAAGAAATGATCTGGACAGCTAAAAATATACACAAAAAATTAGCCGGGCATGGTGGCGCATGCCTGTAGTCCCAGCTACTCGGGAGGCTGAGGCAGGAGGATCGCTTGAGCCCAGGAGTTTGAGGTTGCTGTGAGCCAGGCTGACACCACGGCACTCTAGCCTGGGCAACAAAGTGAGACTCTGTCTCAAAAAAAAAGAACTTTATAACCACGCAGAAAGTTTCTTCTCGTTAAAGTTTTGTCCTAATCTGGAATAAACCACCTCCAACACACACGAATGCAGTAGTGACAGTTTTGGGTGCGAACCCGGATTTTCACGGTTCCAGACACGACAGTTCGCCCCGCGCCCACTAGATGGCGCCGCCGACCCGCACAGCGGGGAGACCGGCGAGCCGGCTCGCGGGAGTCAGGCAGCGCTGCCAGCATTTCGTCTGACCTGGGCGGTCACTGACCGCTCCTCGCCACGAAGCGCTATCCTCTGAGAGTAACTTACCACACTCGGCGCACGGTCCTTCTGAGGGTCCCAGCAGAACAGCAGGAGCCAGAAGAGCGCCGTTTCCTTTCTGATTTCACAGCTGGAATTCCCTTCCTCTCCGTCTTCCCGTCCACCTCCCCTTCCTCACAACCCTGCTGCTGTCCCCAAGCAGCCAGAGCCCTTGACTTGCACACCATGTCCTCCCAGGTGCGCTGCCAGCCAGTCCTCGCCTGCTGACACCTGGCCCGTTCGCTCCCCGGGGCGGAGCTACAGAGCCTCCTTCCAGAGGACTTTGGCCACCAGGTGTCAAATGCAGCATTTCACTTCATCCCGAGGGGAACCGTTCGGGCAGCTGGCTGGGAGCATGGCCACCAATCCTAACCACCTCACCGTTTAAGGACCCCCAAAGCTAAAGGTGACTGGTGGAGTTTTAATGGGACACAGCCGGCCGGCAGCGTTGCACACCACGCGCACCGGGCTCTCAGGAAAATGCGCTGGGGGCTCGTTATTCCTGAGCAAGGGCTGGGGGTGCGCAGCGCAGGAGGTGGGATCCGGCTTGAAATGCAGGAGCCCACCCAGTGGAGGGGGTGGGGTGCACAGGGAAGAGGAAGCAAGAACTTGGGACCACAAGGTAACTCCGGGCTGGGAAGAAGCCCACAGAGCTTGCTGTGAAGACTGGAAGGGGAGCCGAGGACAGGCTTGAACACTAAACCATGAGGACCAGCAGAGGGTTCAGGTCTGTATGTCCCCCGCAAAAGATACGAGGTCCTAACCCCAGCACCTCAGAATGCGACCTTATTTGGGAAAAGGGTTGTTGCTGATGTAATCAGTTAAGGTAAGATGAGGCCTCACTGGAGTATGTGGGTCCCGATTCAAGATGACTTGTGTCCCTGTAGGAGGAGGAAAGACAGACACAGGAGGGGAGAGGGAAGCCGGCCATGTGAGGACAGAGGTGGAGATTTGGGGAGACGCAGCTGCAAGCCAAGGGATGCCAAAGACTGCGTCAGCCACTGGGAACTGGAAGAGGCATGGCAGGATCCCCCTGTGGGCTCCAGCGGGAACACGGCCCTGCTGGCCCCTTGACCTTGGACTTCCAGCCTCTAGAACTGTGAGGCAGGCAGCGTCTGTGGTGGAAGCTCCCCAGGCTGGTGCTTTGTCATGGCAGCCCCAGGGGAGTACTGCAGGCCCTTCCCAGGCCCTGGCTGTGCCCTGCTCTCCAGGGAGCCGGACCGGGAGACCCTGCCCTCACTCCCTGCCCCGCCATCTGTGCTTCCACTGGTGCCTCAAAGCCCACCTACTCCTTAACTCAACACTACCCTCAGCCCCCCGGCTTCCCTCCTGTCACTTACAGACTCCACTGTGCTCTTGTCCCTTCTGTTTGCACGGCCTCCCCTGTTCTCTGACAGCCTTGCAGATTTAGGCTGTGTCCCCAGTGAGGTCCCCTAGCGACCCTGAATGCCATCCCCAGGCTTAGGAGCCACACTTAACATCAGGCTCACCTAGGCCATCAAGAACACGCTGATGGTGTTGAGTCGACTATTTCAGGGATTTGGAGGAAGAAGCAGGAGACAGAGGTGATAGCAGCCTCAAGCACTAGCGTAAGTGCTATTTTTATAATAATTCATTACGGCAGAGCCAGTGTGATAGAATAGGGTTTGGGGCCTAGTGGCTCTGAGCTCTGACCCCAGCTCTGCCACTCAGAAGCTGGCTGACCTTGGGCAGTCACGTGTGTCTCTGCATCTGTTTCCTCACCTGGAAGGTACCGTCTGTCACTCCAGGTTGTGAGAACTGAATGTACGCAGAGGGTCAGGCGTCAGGAAGAGCCTTTCCCACGGTAGGGGCTCAGCACCCTACATGGTCCTGATGGCTGAAACCGGAGCTCACTGTACTTCCCCGGCCCTGGTGCAGGCCACGATAACAGAACGAAAGGAATTTGCATTCTGTGACTCTGCACTGTGAAGAATTGCCCTCAGATCGCCATCAAGCATGAATTTTATAAGTAAAGCACTTCCTTTGCTGTCTAAGAATTTCAAGTGAGGCCCTAAAGCTGGGAACAGTGGGTCACCATGGCCCCATGTTCTAGAAGACGGTGCAAGGCCCTCTGGGCAGCACTTGCTGAGGGCAGCCCCACGCTAATCCGCAGCTTTGCCTGTCCACTTTTTATCCACTTTTACTCTGAAAGAGATGAGAATAACAGGGAAAAAATGGCAATAAAAGGGGATTTCTTTGAAAACAGTAGTCAGTGTAAGAGAATAGACCACAGTCCCAGCTCCCACTGCCACAGGGCAGGGGCCACTGCTGGGATGTTCGTGGAGAAGTCTCTGTGCCCTGGGCCACGAGGAAGGAGCAAAGCCACAAGAAAGGCCTCCTGGCAGCCGAGGTGAGCCCTGGATCAAGTGCCTCCAGGGACCGCTGCCTGCTTCTCACCTGGGGAAGTCTGAAGGCAAGAGATGGGGAGAGCTGTCCCCAAGAGCAGAGAAGACGGTGCAGGGGTGCACTTCCACTGCTGGAGGGGAGGGCAGAAGAGCTTGAGCCAAGCTGGAGCCGACATCAGACACCTCGGCACAAGATCACCCTCCAGAGAGAGGACCTACAGAAAGGGGCTCCGTGGCGTGAAGGCGGGACCTGAGGGCCAGTCCTGAGAAGTCACCCGAAGGGTGCTTTGCCCCTCCAGGGAGGGGCCATGTCTGATGTCCCCAGCCGAATTTGGGTCTGAAGAGCCCACAAGGGCAGCCCTCAAGACCATCATCGTGGGACCACTGCCACAGGGGGCCACAGCCTCACGCAGGAAGCCCCCGTCCCCTGTTCGTCTCTGCCCCACCCTCGCCAACACACCCAGACCTGGTGCTGCCACCCGGGCCAGGCCTCAGCCCGGGAGCTTTCTGTCCAGTGACACGTTGTGAGCCACAGTGTCTGGACGTTCTCACGTCTGCAGTGAGACTGTTCTAATCTTGGAAAGTCACCAGGAAAACATGTTTCGGGCCTGGGGACTGCAGAGTAGGTGGTGTGAGTGTGAAGACATCAGTGGGAGGAAAAAAGTTCCTTTTTCCTTGTTCCTCGCAAGGTCAGCTCATCCCATAAACCCGTCGAGTGCAGAGTACGTTTTCTCCCTGCTGGCTTTATTATCTTCATTTTTTTGAAGAGTTGGCATTTTAAATGATCCTAATGACACTGAATCTATCTTAATTATAACCTTTCCTCTCAGGGCACAGAGTTGTATGTGGAACAATTTTCTAAATCTCTTAATTAACCTGCAGTGACTTTATTGTGCCAAAGATTGTGCTCTGAAGCCATTATGAGAGAGTCTCTGTGTGCTACCCCAGAGTAGCGAAAAATGTAAAAAACGACATCATAAAGTAAAAAACCCATATCAATAAACTGCTCAGCTATGAAAGGTCAGAAAGTCTAAGAAAATAGGCAACAACTAGATTAAGAATTTAAAGTCCAAGGTTTCAGAGATTAATGTTCACGTTGTGCAGACATCATTTCTAAGGGAATGTTTAAGGATAAATTGTATTTTTTTAACCTGCCTCTAATCTAAATTCTGATGAGGAGGTTTTATAAGCAAGCTTTAACTCATTAACTTGCGGCTCTTTACTACTGTGTCTACTTTGTCTTTCAAAGAAAGTAGTTAACCCTTCCTCTAAACAGAGACCGTATATATCTTGGGTTTAATAAACAGATTTGAGCAGAGATGTCATTGGGAGGAAAATTCATCTTTCCCCCAGTTTCCTTTTAGATTTTAGTTCCTTCAGGGGAGGACCTAGCTAGAAACTAAGGAATCTTCAGGCTTTTCACTCACTCAGGGTCTGTTGCAAGGCCCCAGTAATAACTTCACATGGTCACATATTTATCAAATGGACAAAATTAAGATACTTTAACTGTAATGGATCAAGAGTATCCTATCTTTCTGTGCTAACTTGTCCTTTCTGGAACTTTCTTCTGGTTTGGTGGCACTGGGGTGTCCGTGGGCTAAGGCAAAGTTGAGCTCCCCTGGGTTCAGGAGACATAGTTCTGAGGTGTTGGTGGGGGAGTCCCTGACCCGGCAGGGCCTTGGTGGGCGCTGCTCCTCAGGTGCTGTCCCTGGGGTGTGTCCCTCGGCTGGTTGAGCTGGGGGTGAGGATGGGGGTGTCCTGGCCTCTTCTGCCACCCCCCAGTACTCCCATGCACCTGAGCCTCCCTCCACCTGCCTGGCTCAGGCACCTTCTCCTCCAAACCCTTGTGGGGTCTCCTTGCCCGGCACCAGGCCACGGCAGGCACTCAGCACCCCCCTGCCGGGGACTCCGGGGCCCAGCTGCCCTGGATTCTTGTCTGGAGCAGCCCCCACAGTGACACCAATCCAGAAATTAGCACTGGAAATGCTTTCCTGTATGTGCTTTTCTGGAACTGCTCCCCTGGGCGTAGTGGTGCCTTGATGGTGGCTGGGGGGGGTGGGGGGGCAGAGCAATATTCTTTTTTTGCTTTCAGAGCTTCCCTGAGAGAGGAATTGGGAGTCTGCCTGCTATTTACTTTCTTCTAGATGTCTCTCCTACCCTCTCCCCTGTGGACAAAGAGTAGACCTCCCTTGGCCTCGTGCCATGACAGCTGACGTTTATTAAGTGCTTACTCCGTGCCCAGGTGGGAAAGGCGCTCTTAAAGGCACTGGACATGCATTAAGCCATTCAGCCTTCACACATGTCTTCGCTGCTATCCTCCCCTCTCCAAGGGTGAAGAAACCAAGGCACAGGACCTAAGTGGCTGGGGCCACACCCAGGCGGCTCTCTGGCCCACCTGGGAGCTGGGCAAGCCCGGGGATTTGCTCTGAGTAGCGCAGACCCCTTTCTGGCTGCTGCACTGAGACAGGCTGGGGGATCGGGGACCTTGTCTCGCAAGCCCAGTCTGGCTGGCCTTCAAGCCTGCAGTTCTGCTGAAGGGAACATGACTCAACCTCTGGGATGAGCCCCTTGAGGGTGGGAAGGGAGGATGTAGCTATGCTTTGGGGGGAAATGAGCACGCGTCAGCCTTATATTTCCTTGGTACTGAAAGTATTGGGGAAAAGATAAATCTAGGCTGCATTTTGGAATATGGCATTGTTTTAAATTGACAGATCTTTTGGAACCCAGACTGGTTTTTTTTTTTTTTTTTTTTTTTTTTTTTGAGACAGAGTCTCACTCTGTTGCCTGGGCTAGAGTGCCGTGGCATCAGCCTAGCTCACAGCAACCTCAAACTCCTGGGCTTAAGCAATCCTTCTGCCTCAGTCTCCCGAGTAGCTGGGACTACAGGCATGCGCCACCATGCCCCGCTAATGTTTTTTCTATATATATATTTTTAGTTGTCCAGATGATTTGTTTCTATTTTTAGTAGAGACTGAGTTTCGCTCTTGCTCAGGCTGGTCTCGAACTCCTGACCTAGAGCGATCCTCCTGCCTCGGCCTCCCAGAGTGCTAGGATTACAGGCGTGAGCCACCACACCCGGCCTGGATTAGGATTTTCTTTCTTCTTTTAAATACCTGTTTATCATTTGTTGCCTTTTTTTTTTTTTTTTTTAATTTGCTCGCTGCACTCTTTGGCCTTTCCCCTGGTGTTGCGTTTGGCCTGTTTATCCAGGCTCAGCCCAAACAAGGCAAGTCCTGCATCACTGACCACTGCTGAGGAAAGCCAAAGCCCCTCTCCTGTGGGACAGTCCTTGGACGCAATGGGAGCCTCCAGGTTCATTACCAGGGCAGCCATCACAGAGACCAAGAACAGAGAGGCTCACAGGACAAACTAAGATGTTTGGAACACACACCCAAAGCAAGGAAGAAGGGATGAGGTAGGCCATGGAGCCCTGGGGACAGCCACATTCCTGAGTCCCCTCACCGCCTCGCTGCTTTCCCAAGGGGCGGAGGCAGAATGGGTCTCCCGAATAGGCGCCCACTTCAGCCTCGTGGATACCTAGCACCTACCCACCCGACACGGGGCTCCCGGTTCTGCTCAGCTAGTGTGTGCCGCTTACTCTGTCCAGCCAGTGGCTCCTGAGCCGCTTGTTTCTATATTTAATCCATCATCTTTGCTTGTTTCTCTTATTTTCTACAGCCCAATCGAGAGTCATCCAGTAGCACAGCGAGCACACCCCGGCCCCCACCACTGCTCCCCAGGGCTCCGGGCGACCTGCGGCTCTCTGGGCACCTCCTTGCTCCCCAGTGTCCCCTCCTCCCTGTCTGCAAGTCTCACCCTCCCTCTCTCAGGCCACCTCAGCCACAGCCCCTCCTGCTGGGGGTCCCCGTCCCTTCTGCCCTCTGCGCGCAGAGCTCGCCCCGGTGCCGCGTTCGTGGGTCACCGCTGCTGCCTTGACCAAGGGCAGCGAGTTAAGAGCAAGGCCGATCGCGGGACAGACGGACGTTTTCTGAGCTCCGAACCTGGTCTCGGCCCGGCCGGACCCTGCGTCCCGGTGGAAGGAGGCGGGGCGGGCCTGGGAGTTTCCCGCGGCCGGGCCGGGTCTGGGAAGGGGCGGCTGCGTCCCCGAGTCACGCCGAGGACACTGAAGGAGGGGTCTTCTCCCAGCCTCCTGCCGTCCTTAAAATGCAGCCACGGACACCCTTTGGGAACATCCACCCGGGGGGCCTTGTCCTGCCGTGGGAGGAACTGCCGGCTGCCTGCCCCGAGCGGAAGCCCCCGCGGAGCAGAAGCCTCCCTTGGCCTGGGCCGAGCCTGGAAGGCGGCCCCACCCAGCCCCGCCAGCACGGTGGCCCCTGCACGGGAGGGGCAGCTCTGTGGGGACACAGTGTTCCCCGATACGGAGACTCAGAGAAGGCAGCCTGCCCCGGCCTCCCAACACACGCGCGTACACCCACATGCACACACCACACACAAAATGCACAACATATACATCACATCATACTCAAAGCACATACAACACACACACAACATATGTGACACACACATGCACGTAACACATACACCATACACAAACACACAACACCACACACAGAAAGCACACACACAACACCACACACAACACACATGTCACACATGTACACACACCACACAAATATACATGTACCACATGCAAAACACAGCTCATATACACGACACACAGCTCACACACCACCACACTACACACGATGCACATGTACAACACACATGACACATATACACACCACACATACACACAATGCATACAACATAAAACATGCACAACACACCATGAACACATGTACATACTACACACACCACACGCATGCATGGCATACACAATCACAGCACACACACACACACACACACACACACACACACACACACACACACCCCTTCCTCCTGCCTTTGGATGTTGTCAGGCGAGGCTATGTTTGGAGACTTGGCTGCTGTGTTGCAACCCGGAGGGGCCAGCCCAGGACAGCACAGAGATGCTGCCCCACAGCCTGGCGCTGCAGACCGGATGAGACAACTCTGGTGGCACCTGCCTCAGTGGTCCCAGTCAGTGAGAGAATAAAGCTCTATTTCCTAAGTAAATTCTTAGTCATATAATCTGCTATTTGCAGCTGAAATCAGCCTGACATAGCTCTGAACTGGATTATAAAGTTGGAGAACTGTCTTATGCATTTTTAAATCCTGCACTGCGTGTAATCCTGTGCTACGTGTAGCATGTGTGTAGTTTGTTCATGGAGTGGTAGGGACTCCCCAAAAACCTTAGTCATCAGGATAAATAATCCTGTAATACAATATTTTAAAAAGTCAAAATTAACCCCAAAATTCATGAACAACAAAGTATCAAAACTTTAAATTAAGATAGGATTCAGGCCGGGCACGGTGGCTCACGCCTGTAATCCTAGCACTCTGGGAGGCCGAGGCGGGTGGATCGTTTGAGCTCAGGAGTTCGAGACCAGCCTGAGCAACAGCAAGACTCCGTCTCTACTAAAAATAGAAAGAAATTGGCTGGACAACTAAAAATATATAGAAAAAATTAGCCGGGTATAGTGGCACATGCCTGTAGTCCCAGCTACTCAGGAGGCTGAGGCAGGAGGATTGCTTAAACCCAGGAGTTTGAGGTTGCTGTGAGCTAGGCTGACGCCACGGCACTCTAGCCCGGGCAACAGAGCGAGACTCTGTCTCAAAAATAAATAAATAAATAAAAAAGAAGACAGGATTCAATCTTGCACTGGCACAACCTTGCCTCGTCTGCCTCACCCCACCCTCAGCTCTGAAATAAAAGATTATTTACAAAAACAGGAGGCCAGCCTGTGAGCTGTAGTTTGTCAATATGATTTTTAACTATTGCATTAAAATATTATCTATCTTGATTACAAAGTTTTTTGGTGCCCCTTCAAGTTGTGTACCAAGTGGAGCTCCTCTCCCACCTCACCCAGACCTGTCCCTGAGGGGAGTCAGGCTGTGAACACAGACGGCCTGGCCCGCTGGGTCCGAGAGACCCCCAAGCCATCCCCGGGTAGCTCCCACTGTCCCAGGAGACCTCGGGAGGTGAGGAAAGGAGCCTTCACCCGCCCCGGCCGGCTGACCTGAGAGCACGTCTCCCCACAGCCGGCACAGTCTCTTGTTTAACACGGGAAACAGGTGGTGCAGCATAAGCAATTGTCTCAGTCTACGCAGCTGCAAGTGCACAGACCAGGGTCTGAGTCTAGGACTCTGCTTCCACGGCCTTCGCCCTTCAGAGTTTTTGTACTACCTGGTGAACCTCTCTAGTTGAGGCAGCTGAAACTAGACAGATGTAGGCCTAGAACAGGGTTTTACCTTGAAAAGGGACCACAGATACACAGAAGGGGTAAACAGAGGCACAGGCAGGGATGGGGGAGGGGTGGGAGGGAAGGAGCTGGCAGAGGAATGAGACGGGGTGGTGGGGGGTCCGGGAGAGATGGGGGAGTGAACGGGAAAGCCCCTCAGGGTGCCTTCAACAGCAGGGCTCTTAAGAATTGACCATGTGATTTTGCACCTGATCTCCGGGACACCCCCGTGGAGCACACAGGCTGCACAGGGGAGGGCCCTGAGGCTGGACGTACAGTGACTTGCTTGCCCAAGGTCACACGGTTGCCAGCTGTGATGCCAAGACCCGCTGGGAGGTGAGCCAGGTTGTTCAGGCCATGCCTGCTGTGCTTGCTATCAAGTTAACCACATTGGGAAGGAGCCCGGAGTTGGAAGACACCCCTCCCGGGTCCCCCACTCCATCTGTCACTCTCAGCACCTTCTTTGAAGTTCAGCCCATGGCCTGTTGCTTCCTAGAGCTTCTTCTAGAAATCTAAGCCAAGAATCACCCCCTCACCCGCTCCCGCCCTGGCTTCTCCTATCTGAATGTCTGCATATCTGAGTCCTCCATGAATGTGGAAGTTGAGGGCTGAGAATAGATTCTGATAAGATGAATAGCAAGAACTTGAAATCTTCCAGGAATTTAGGTTAGGCAACCATCCCCAAATCCCACTTACAGTAAGTGACAGAGCCCTGAGAGCCCAGGCAGGCTGGCTCCTCCCAGCCGCACGCCTCACCTGCATCTGAACCAGAACTTTCTCCATCCCAGACTGAGAACCAGAACCATCTACACCACACAGCTCACCGTCTACATTAACGTGACTTTACTAATGCACTGTCTTCATTAATAACAGTTTACTATTCCAGGAAACTCTTGCCCAGAAAGCTGCAAATAACTTTGTTTCCCCAGAATCTTCCTGAAACAACCATCAGCTTTTCAATAGAAAGCCTTGAAGCTATACACTCCCAAGACTCTTTCAACCTTGCCTCAATGTCATTGCCTTGCTGTGTCCAACAATCCTAAACTTTAACACCATTGTCCTTAGTCCTGATCAAGGGCCCTTCCATGGAAAAGTCCACCTTGGATCAGACCTCAACATCTGCATAAAGATCCCAACTTTGTCCTCCTCCCCCCGACTCCTCCCCTTACAGTCAGAGTAAACACAGCCTGTGGGCTTATCAACAGATGAGGAGAACTAGCATTTGATAACACAGAAACAAAAGAGAAAAAGGCAAAAAAAAAAAAAAGGAGGAGGAGGAGGAGGACAAGGGGGACACATCATGCCCCAGCAGTGACGTTCCAGGGCATGGTGCCCACACAGTACCTGGGACTTCCTGGCACGTGCAGCAGGAGAAATGGCAGTCGGCAACACGGGATTCCAGGGGTGCATGTGCTGCCCAAAAGCTACTTGTGTAGGAAAGTTGCAAACTCGGTTTCCCAACCCTTGGGTAGAGGGAAAGTAGCATTTGCTGAAGGATTGTCTTTGATGGGAAAACGCCCCCTTGTCAGCATTCCACACCACATCTGTCCCCCTTCTCTCCCCCAGAGGGCGCTGGGCCAGGAGAGCTTACTGTGCCCTCGTGGAAGTGGCGCAGGGACCCCTCAGCTCTGCAGCCGGGGCCCCTGTGCTGCTCTGAGGCCCGGGATGGCCCCTCAGCACTGCTGCCACCTGCTGCCAACGGACCACCCTCCCAGGCCGGCAGCCTGTGCCTCTCCTCGCTGGCCTGGCCCCACCTGCTCCCCAAGGGACAGTCTGGCTGTGCCTCCACGTGCTCCCCAGCCGGGCCGTCACTCTGCCGTCTGGGCCTGTGGATCCCAGGCTTTTCCCGCACAGCAGCTACTGCCCACTCCAGCTCGTCCTCACTGAGCTGCCTTTCACGGCCTCCAGCAACCTACACCAGGGCTAGGAGCCTTCCAGGCCTCCCAGGAGCTGAGGGAGACCTGGGGAGCTGAATGTGTGTGCTTCCCTGCCCTACTGCGCTACTGACTGCACACAAACCGGCTGCCCCGGTCGGATCGAGGACTGTTCCCCCGGTGCTCCTCCGCCCTGGTCGCAGCCAGCCCGCCAACACGCCGCCCCGAGAGCCGGGCCAGGCCCGTCCAGTCTGCGGCAGCTGCCACCGCAAAGCAGCACAGGCTTAACGACAGGAACCGGTTTCCTCCCGGTCCTGGAGGCTGGAGACTGAGGGCAAGGTGTTGCCAGGATCAGTTCCCGGTGAGGCCACGTTCTCCCTGTGTCCTCACAGCCTCTCCCCTCCGTGTGTCTGCATCCAATTTCCTCTTCTTGCAAGGACACCGGTCAGATTGGACTCGAGCCCACCATGATGACCTTAATTGCCTCTTTAAAAACCCTTCCAGACACAGTCACGTTCTGAGGAGCTGGAGATTAGGACGTCAGTGTATGCATTTGGGGGGACACAGTTCGCCCGTAACACACCCTTTCTCTACTGTTTCTCGCATGCTCCATCCTATCCCCTGCACAAGCCAGCAGCTCTGACTGTCTCCTTCCTTTTCCTCTCCAGATGGGCGTTTTCTTCCCACTTCCTCTGTCTAACTTCTTCCCTTCCAAAGTGGCAAGATGGCCACCACAGGGCTCCCGGGAGTTGCATGGAGGAATCCATTGGTTCAGTGTTTCCAAGTGCCAGCCTTCTAACCTTTGTGTGGCGTTGAGGACACCTCCGGATAAGCCCGGGCATGGGACGGCTTCCTCAGCCTCTGACCCAGGTCCCCGCAGCAGACCCACACCCTGGGAAGCGGCTTTGGACCCCCTCGGAGAGTCTGCTCCTGGGCCCCCAACCGACTGGGCCCCGGAGGAAGACAGACCCCCGGACAGGGAGGCCTTGCCCCGACCGGAGAGACTTCTGGGCTCTCAGAGCTTCTAGAACAGGGAGGAGACTTCAAATGAGGCTGTGGTTCTGCAGTGACAGAACGGTTTTCTCGAGCTAACACAAATTCATCTCTGTGTTGCAGTGACTTGCTTTGTACCCTCCGGCGGGTGGGGGCTGCGGGTAACCGGGTTCTTTGGATCGGACTGAAGAAGAAAAAAAAAATTAAAAAAAAAAATAGGCCTGATTGATTGACAATATTTTCACGGCCGTTTGTTCTTTAATAAGCAGTTTGTGGCCATTCATCACGTAACTCTTAACCCTCTATCCCTTTCAACTTTAATGAAATGCGTTTCTTGTGTGGGGTTTTTATAATTTCACTTTCTATATTAGAGAAGTTGTTGAGATTTGGTGATGAGCTCAAGCCAGCTGAACGTTCTTTAGAAGTTTTCAAGGTATCTGATTGAGTTTATCAGCTGCTTTTTCAGAGCTTCCTTGCCGCCTCTTTGAATGATTACGGCGCTTTCATAATTGTGCCAAGCGAGAAAAGATAATGAACCGCTCGCTCCTCGTCAGGAAGGAGCTGCCGGGCGCCGCAGAGGCGCGCGCTGGTTTACCCGGCAGTGAAGGACCGACAGCGCCCCCTAGTGACATAATGGGGGTACTAGCTGCTCACAGTAGCTCATAGGAGCCCTGGGAAGTCAGCGCAGATTCGGGTTTAAATCTTATTTTATTGCAGGTTTTCACAAGTAGAATCAAAAATTGTAAGTGAAAATCCAAATTGTTAATTAAGAAGAAGTCACATAACCATATATCAGTAAGTAACATATATCCATTATTCTTTTTTGTAACTGAAAGACTTTATAAAATCATGCATGTATTTAAATAGTCAAATCTGAAAAAAACACAGATAAAAGTGGATTTAATTATCTTAGAACACTCACTAAACTTATTAAAATGTGATCACCGGGGTTTATTAAAAGAATAGAAGATGTTGATCTACCGCTGCAAGACCAAAATAATTTGAGTGGATTTTCTTGAGAACTTAATAAATACGGTTGAGTAACTGCCATTAATAACATTTAGGAAAAGTAATAAAATGCCAAGAAAGAAAGACTTATCCAATTTTTCTTTCAAAACTTTCTCCGAGTCTGAATCAGGCTTTGAAGAGATTTGCGACATCAATTACTGCCTTTCCTAGTTGCTTCATTCATCTAAATGGAAAATTATTCCGCATAATTCCAAGGTAATAGAAGGCAAGAGAAAAAAAGATTCCCAGAAGACTTTGAAAATTAAACTGAAAGAGACCAAAAGGCTGAAATTACTTAGAGCCACAAATTGCATAGAGAAATCAAATCAATAAAGATTTCATAATGTGCTGAAAAAGACTTGACAGAGAAATCACATCTTCATACTCTACCAGTATTGAATATGAACATGTGTTAATGCTATTCATTCACAATCTAATTACGTTCACTTAACATATTAGAGGCAAGCTACCACCACAGTAAATTTTTAAATGTAAGCCACAGAGAGTTGGCTAACATTTAACATTAACTCGCTACTTTTTGCATTTGACAAAATGATCAAAGAAAAAGATCAAGCTTTGAACTAGAGAATGAAACATTCAAAGTTGTTTGAATTTGCAGGCAGAAATACAAATCCAATAATCCAGGGTCAGCTACAGAGTTTCTGATATTAACACCTGGAAAAATGAGTTTCAAGGCAGTTGGTTTTTAACAGAATCTCATGGGTCAAAAAATACATCTTAATGTGTGTAATTTCTGGCATGGGATCGACATTTGGAGTCCCGAATTCAGCCGTGATTATCTGGGGCAATCTGTGCTACCCAAGCCCCTTTAAAGACACCTGTCCTGGCCACAGAGATGTGTGGCCATGGGAGAAGCTCACTGTCTCTGGCTAGAGAGTGAATTCAGCTCATCTCCCACTTGCCCTCTTTGTGCCTCATGGATGACCTTGGTTCTTTGATTTTGGGTTTTTTTTTTCTTCCTACATATGCTTTTTAAAAACTTAGCTATGTGGACAAGGAAAGGAAGCACATTTTCCAAAAGTAACACCTTTTCAATCATTGTAAATGTAAATGTGTCTATGTCAACATAATATGACAATGGTTAAGATTAAAATTAAAAGACAGTAAAGGACTCATGATTCTAGCAGTCTGGGTGCAAGATACCTTGTCAAATTCTTCCATTTATGTAAACTAAATATGCTGGACTACAAAAAATTATAATGTATTGATAACCAATAAGAAATTAAGGCCTGGTGTGGTGGCTCAGGCCTGTAATCCTAGCACTCTGGGAGGCTGAGGTGGGAGGATTGCTCGAGGTCAGGAGTTCGAGACCAGCCTGAGCAAGAGCGAGACCTCGTCTCTACTAAAAAATAGAAAGAAATTAGCTGGACAACTAAAAATATATAGAAAAATTAGCCAGGCATGGTGGTGCATGCCTATAGTCCCAGCTACTTGGGAGGCTGAGGCAGAAGGATTGTTTGAGCCTGGGAGTTTGAGGTTGCTGTGAGTTAGGCTAACGCCATGGCACTCTAGCCCGGCCACCAGACTCTGTCTCCAAGAAAAAGAAATTAAATTATACATAGAGGCCAAAAGCTAAGTGAAAGTAGAACCTGAAATAGAAAGTAAATAGGAGGGAAGTATAACCCTGAGTGCATTTGCCAAACTCAGTGCTTTGGTCTTGGTTTTCATGGCTGCTTCAAGAGTAAAATCTTATAGGAGGCTCTTTATATTAATTAAGCTTGAATCTCAAACAGTTACCTACTTGGTGTCAGGGTGGAGTAAGGACACTGATCCCCTAGCCCAGGGGACTGCAAGGGCTAATTGCCTAGCTTAAATCCTTGGGATGGAAAGGAGAATAAATATTCCTTGAAAATTTATCACTATCAGGTGATCTCATGCAGATTTGTACCTTGAATTCACTCAATTTTGGTGGTCCAGCACTTTTCCAAACCATAATTTAGTTTGTAGTAGTCCAGGGTTGGTGGTGTTCTGAGATGACTGGCAAAACCAGACTAGTGTTATCTCTGCAGGCATTTACTTTCAACTGGGGCCTCAAAGAATTCCCTCATATAAAGTTCCAAGAAATATGAACTGAACATTAAAAATCACAAAATGCACAAGGAATCAAGTCACCATCATCAAGAGCCAGCAAAAATAAAGACGGCAGAATAAGACCCAGAGGGATTGCAGGTACTGGAATATCAGGTACAGAATATAAAATAAGAACATTTAATATGTTTTAAAGAAATAAAAGGAGAAGCTTAAAATAATAAAAAATAAAAAGGAAGTTTAAAAGTAAAAATAAAATTTATAGACAAGATAGGTGTAATGACTGACATTAAAACAGTTGAAAGGTTTCCAGTAGCAGTTTATAGACACCTAAAGAGAATTAGCAAAATGAATGTTAGTTCTGAAGAAATTATCCAGAGCTCAGCACCTAAGATCAGCTGTGGGAAAATAGAGCAGAGAGGGTAAGGGATGTCGAGGCTAGAGGGAAAAGGTCTAATATATGAATGGACCAAAGGCAATATTAGAAAAGGCAAAAGCTGTGGATTTTTCAGAACTGAAAAAGACTTCAGTTCACGGATTAACTAAACACTAGAATTTCCAAGCACATTTGAAAGCAAAATAAATCCACATGTAGTTATATCGTAATGAGACAAAGACAGAGAGATTTTTAAAAAGCTAGTGAGAAAACACAAATTAACTACAATTGAATGACATTTAGTCTTAGATTTCTCACTGGGAACAGTGGGAGGCCCAGGATAGTGAAATAGTATTTTTAATGTCCTTAGAGATAATAGATGTCAACCTAGAACTATTTTCTTAGCAAAAAATATGTATCAGAAATGAATGCAAAATAAAATCATGTTTAAATTAATAAAAACAAGAGTTTTTCCAGCCACTAACCTTTGTTAAGGAAATTGTGAAAGATGTATTTCATGAAAAGAAAAGTGACTCAAAAATGTAGATCTCAGATGCAAGAATGAATGCTGAGGTAGGAGAAATCTATGCAAGCACTGACTATATAAAATAATACCAGTAAACCCTGTAGGATTAAACAAAAGCAAGGAACAACAAAAATTCACTACAAAAAGAATAAAGTTATAGTGTTTCAAATTTCTTGTACATAGGAAAACCGTAGAAATATTAATTTAGACTTGGTTGAGTACTCTGTTAAAATTTCTGGGGTGACCACTATATGCTACCTATATGCCACAGGCTCCAAAATTTCTATCTTCGGTCTAGACTCATGTTTCGAACTACTTACTTGATATCTCCATTTGGATTCCATTAGACAATTCAAACTTATCAAGTCCTAAACTTAACTCCTCGTCTACCCTTCCCCTTTGGAAAACAAGCAACAACAAACAAAACAAAGCAAAATAAAAACAAAAACTGGAAGTTTCTGCTGCTCTAAATGCTCCGTTCCCAGACATCTGCAAGGCTGAACTCCCACTGCCCTTAATAGCTGCTCCCATGTGACCGTCTCTGCAAAGCCACCCCTAGTTAATACTAAGATATTAAATCCCTACCCCTGCTGTCCTGCTCTCCCAACCTCATTGCTCTGATGTGTTTTTTCTTTTTCCTAGCACTTATCACTTTCTAGCATGCAATTTAATTTACTTATTTATTGCATCTATTGTTTATTAGTTTTTTCTCTTTCACACACACACACTCTAAAATATGACATTCACAAGAATAGGAATATTTTCTACCTTGCACATCAATCTTATTCCAAGTACCTATGACAGTGCCTGGCATTTAGTTGGTTCTTAATATTTTTTAAAATAAATGAAAAAAATACAAAAGAAATAACATGTATAACTTCCACAATAGTTGAAAGAGAAACAGAATGGAAAAAATATTCAATCAATGCGAAGAAGGCAAGAAATGAGAGAAAAATAAACAACAACAAAAAGAAAATGGGATGGAGAAATAGAAAGCACAAATAATGTGGTAGAAATAAAATCCAAATAAAACATCAATTACAATTCATATTAATGTGCTAAAAGTTCCAGCGGAAGGACAACGATTTTAGAGAAAAATTATTAAAATAAAAGAATTATAAGCTGTTTATTTTTTAAAGGTATCTAAAACATTCAGGAAACAGAAGGATCCAGAAAGGTTGAAAGTAAAAAGATGAAGAAAGACATATGCAGAAAACGCTACCCAGAAGAAATCTTGGGACCTGTTAATAGTAGAAAAAATAGGTCTTATGGCAAAAAAAAAAGGAAAGAAAAGAAAAGAAAAAGAAAAAGCCTAAAAAGGGTAAGGGGCTTCTTTTTTAAAATGTTTTCTTTTAAAAATTTTATTTTATTGTGAATTGACAAATTATAATTGTACATGTTTATGTAGTACAAAGTGACGTCATGATGTATGGACACAATGTACTCAAAACACAATGATTAAATCAGTCTAATTAACATATCCATCACTTCAGATATTTATTTTTTGTGGTGAGAACATTTGAAATTTATTGTCTTACCGATTTTGAAATGTACACCACATTATTAGTATTAACCATATTGACCATACTGCACAATAGAACAACCCAAGCTGAAGAAAACCCCTCCATTCCTCATGTCTAACTGGGACTCTGTACCCTTTGACCAACATTTCCCATCCCTCCCTCCCAGGCTCTGGTAGCCACCATTCTATTCTCTGCTTCTGTAAGTTCAATTGATTTAGATTCCATATATAAATGAGAACATGTAGGATTTGTCTTTCTGTATCTGGCTTATTGGAGGTTCTTCAAAACAATAAAACTAGAATAACTATGATCCAGCAATCCATTTCTGGGTAGTTGTTCAAAAGGTTTGAAACCAGTGTGTTGAAGAGATGTCTGCACTCCCAGGTTCATGGCAGCACTGCTCACAACAGCCAGGTGATGGTATCAGCCTCGCCCACTAACGGATGAATAAATAAAGAAAATGTGGTGAATATGCACAGTGGAAAACCACTCAGCCTTAAAAGCGAAGGAAATTCTGTCGTTTGTGACAACATGGATGAACTTGGAGGGGCTTCTTATTGATGAAAGTTTCAGTTAACTAGGAAGATATAACAATTTTAAACTTTTATGTATATTTTACAACTTTTATACCATAACTGTAAATATGTTTTTTAAAGTTGACATAACTAAGAATGCATACCTCTCTCAGGAGATGACAAGCAGAAAAAAAATTGATAATAATGTAGAAGACTTGAACATGGCACAATTAATAACCTGACCACATGTGTACATATGTAACACTGAATCGACAGTTGTGGAAGATAAATTATTTTCAAGTACATAGGACATTTACAAACATTGGCCATATTCCGAGCCATAAAGCAAGCCCCATATTTGGAAAGGATTGAAACCACCCAAAGCATTTCCTACGACTACAATGTAATTATGTTAAGAAGCAATTATAAAAGGATAACAAAAGTGTCCCTCTGCTTTTAAACAACCCAGGTCAAAGAAAAAACCATAACAAAAATAAGAAAATATTTTGAACTACACAAAAGGGAGTCATGCACATTAATATTCGTGGAATACAGTGAAGGCAACGCTGAAAGGGAAATTTATAGCTTCAAACAGATACATTACGAAGGAAGCATGAAATTTAATGAACTAGGCATCCATGTCAGGAAGATAGAAAGAGAACAGCAAAATAAAGCCCAGAAGAAGAAAGGAACTAAAAAGAGCAGAAATTATAAAATAGAAACAAATATATCACTGAGAGGATTAACAAAGCCAAAAGTTGACTCTTTGAAAAGACTAATGATGAAACAGATGAAAATGAGAAGACAGAAAATGTCCACCAGTCATGTAAAAAGGGACTTGTATTTGTCTGAGTCCTTCAGGAATCAGATGCCGAGATGGGGTTGGCTGTGCAGGAACATTATCAGGGGAAACACCTGGAAGAGAAAAGGGACGGCAGCTGGGAGAGGCCGGGAGCGGCTGGGAGCCGGCAGACCAAGGCATGGGTCTGACTGCAACTCAAGGATGGAGGGAAGGGAGGGATCTGAGTGGAAAACTGCAGGGCAGTTCTAATGAAAGTCTGAGAATCTCACTGAGGAGTCCCCAAGCCAGAGCCAGCATTTGAGGTGGCCCCCTTCTCCCAAAAGTGTACCTGCCATAGTATCCCTGCAAAGCTTGGTCATTGGCAAGAGGAGTCCCAGGAAGTGTGGTCTGGGGTGATCACAGCAACAGGGTTCAGAGCCATCAGCAGGGTGCTGGACGGTTATAGCTCGGAGGGCATCTTCCGCAGGCTCCTTGGCTTACTCCTCACACTGCAAAGACACCTGGCCACACGGGTTCAGAGGCAGCTGCCTCATGGCCGCTGGGGGGTCTCTTCTCCTTGGGGGAAATTTAAGGCCACCATGTAGCCCCCAGCGCTGCAGTTCTCCTTTTACCATCCATTCTGCATTCCTCTCCCACTCAACTGTCCCCTCAGGTTACCTGCTGGCTTACCTGGTGGTGTGGCCCAAACATCACTCCTGACAGTACGGCACCCTTGGCAGTCACCCCTCCTCAGTCCAGGGTTGCCTCATGCATCTGCCCACCGTTCCAATGGCAGGAGGGGGTGGCAGGTGCCCATGTGGGTCCCTGAGTTCCACAGTATTGTTCCTGCCCCATTGAGTAGCTCCTCTCAGCAATCAGGTGATTCCTCTACCTGCCTGCTCGTCCGAAGTGTCCTGGTAGCAACTGTGACTTACAGTTCAACGAGACCTGTGCTCGTCCCCTGGCCCGAGTGTGCCACAAGCAGAATGTGCATAAGTCTCAAGGACTGATTTGGAACAACAACAACAAGAAAACAAGTCAACACAATATATGCAGTGTGATTCCAGTTTCACATGGAGTTTAAAAGCAGGCAGAACTTAATGATACAACACGTAGGGATGTGAACGTATATAGTGAACATATGTAGAAAAGCATGGGAATTATCAACCAACAACATAGGATAACGGTTACAGCTAAGTGAAGAGGGAGGGGATGGGATTGGTGAGGGGCACACCTGTGACTTCCAAGGTCATGATCATGTGCTGCTTCTTAATCTGAAGTGTGAGCACACGGCTGTGAGCACCTCTCTGTAAGTGCCCGTATTGTTGAATTGCCCAGATGGGAGGTTTTATATGATCCACAAGCTTGAATACGGTCTAATACTGCCTTCAAGGTGACAATTGTCAAGTGAAGGAAACAGACATGTGCTTAAATGATAGTTCAAGGTAGAAATTGATTAGCACATAGGAAACCTGCATATCAAATAACGTGAGAAGGTAGAGGACAGAGAGCTAACTGAGGCTCGTTAAATGATCAGGGGACATTTGTAAAAGATTTGAAACGGAGAAGGAAGAACTCAGGAAATGGGATCTGATCTTTCGGGAAAGTCCAGGTGAGGAGAGCACCTGGGTGAGTTGGGGCTGAGGCCAGAAACAGGTGCAGTGAGCAGAGAGGGGTGAGTGGTCCAGTCCAGAGAAAACGTTATTGCAGACAGAATCCCAGCTGAGAGCACGTAGAAAGAACAAACATTTTGTCTAGCTCAGAAAATTTGAGAATAACAGTATAGGGTAGGAAACTGAAAATAAAAGCAACAATTTGAGAGATAATCTATACACATTTCTTCATTTCTTAGAAAAACTTGGATTTGCTTCATCCCTAGGTAGCAAATAGTCTGCCCTTAGGTAGAAGGTGAAGATGTGCACTCAGGTGAAAGTCTTGTGTAAGGTACCTGGCCAGTGAGGTGTACAAGCAGGAAATGGAATTTTGTTTTATCATGTGCTCAAACCTTACCGTGTAGAGCTTGGAACCGTGGGAGCAATCCATGTGCTTCACTGGTTGCTAGACATATTTCAGATAAAGGAAAAACTCAAAGATATATACGGGGAGAAAACATATCCATATGTTTTGATCTATTACTAGTAATAAGATAATGACTAGAAATTTGCGAGTTTCTAAGGAGAGTGTGTTATTCACAAAGAAACAGCCTTGCACGACTCCTCCATTTATTGGGAATCGCATGTGCTTCATTACACAGGTGCTCATTCAGGGAGCCCTAGGGATTGACAGTGATTATCCAACATGATCAATAAACTCGCTGGTAACTCCTGCGTGGCCAGAGTGCAAGGCACTTTGCGTTCTGTGATTGAAACTTCCCTCAAACTGTCACTTGTAACTTTGGTTTTATTCCAAATCTAGTAACCCGTTAAAGTACGATGATCTTGGGGATTTATTGGCTGAATTTGGGCTGGTGAAAACAGAATCTCCGACAGGCCGATTACCATGTTTCCCACGAGACTTGTAACGAAACAGAGCAGCTATTGTGACTGTTCCAGGAGTCAGAAAACCTGAACTGTAACTTTGATTCTACCACCACTGGGCCGTGTGAACGTAAATAAACCACTCACCCCGTGAGATCAGTATCATTCTCTGAATATAGAAACAGCACCCCCAACCTCTTGAATCAACAGGGTTTGTGTTAAAATCAGAAAATAAAAGCAGCATTTGTTTGAAAACTTGAGGTCCCATAAAAAAGTAAATATTATTTTTTCCCAATTATACAACTTAGGAGATGAATTTACTTTTTACAAAAGCTTTATTGAGGTATAATCGACATAAAATAAACTGTGTGTAAACTATACAATTTGATAAGATTTGACATGTTATGTGTATGTGATATGAAACTATCACCACAGTTAAATAACGAACATACCCCAAATCCCCCAAAGTTTCCTCATGGCCTTAGTAATCCCCTCTGGCCACAGCACCCCCCCCACCACCACCAAGTAACCAACGTTCTGCTTTCTGTTACTATCAATTAGTTTAGATATTCAAGAATTTTGTATAAATGGGATAATGAAGTATGTACTTTTTTGGTTTTAGATAAAGGAGAAACTCAAAGGCATATATGTAGTGAAAACATATCCATATGTTTTAATCTAGTAACAAGATAATGACCAGGAATTTGTCGGTTTCAAGGACAGTATGTTGTTCCAAAAGAAAACTTCCTCTGATGGACTCTTCCTTTTATTAGGAATTACATGTTTTGGTAATTCACAACAATTGCCACTTGTTTTTGGTCTGGCTTCTCTCATTCAACATAATTGTTTTGAGATTCATTTATGTTGCATGCATCAGTAGTTTGTTCCTTTTTCTTGCTGTGTAGTATTCCATTGTGTGGCTATACTACAATTTGTTTACACTTCCACCAAATGATGGACATTTGGCTTCTTTCCAGGTTTTGGCTATTACAAATTAATGTTCTATGAATTTTACCTTGTTAGGTGCTGGATATTTTGTGTTCCTGTGAATGTTTTTGAGCTTCCTTCTGGAATGCCATTTATAATAGTTACTTGAAAAGAGTTTGATCCTTTTGCAGCTTGCTTTTAAGCTTTGTTGGCTGGGTCAAAGTCGACTTCATTTTAAAGTTTTCCCACTGCTGAGGAAATACCATATAAGTACTCTGCCTGATGTAGTGTGAATGATGAGATTTTCCACTCTGGATCACAGACGACTGCTGGGCCTGTGTGGGTTGAAGCGATTGTTCTCTGGAATCCTTTTGGGTGGTTCTTTTCCCGGCCTTGGGTAGTCTCATCACATGCATATGATGATGCTCTGCTGCAGACTGGAGGCCCCTTTACAGATCTCTGGAGCTCTCTCTCTATGTAGCTCTCACCGCTCGGGTTCTCTGCCCTGCAAACTCCAGCCACTTTGGCCTCCCCATCCTCCCAGGACCACCACCTGAACCAGGGAGACTGCCCAACTGTTCCTGGTCCCCTCCTGCCCAGGCAGTAAGCTGGGCCATTTTAGGGCTCTCCTTGTTTGTGTCTTCAATCTCAGGGGTCACTGTCCTGCATTGTCTGATGTCCAATGTCTGAAATATCTGAAAACCATTGTTTCATATATTTTGTCCTGTTTTTATTTTTTTAATTTTAATTTTTTATTTTTTATTTTTTGAGACAGGGTCTTGCTCTGTCACCCAGGCTGGAGTGCAGTGGCACGATCATAGCTCACTGTAACCTCCAACTCCCAGGCTCAAGTAATCCTCCTGCCTCAGCCTCTCAAGTAGCTAGGACTACTGGTGCACACCAATGTACCTGGCTAATTTTATTTTATTTTTTGTACATATGGGGTTTCACTATGTTGACCAGGCTGCTCTTGAGCTCCTGGCCTCAAGCTATCCTCCCACCTCAGCCTCCCAAAGTGCTGGGGTTACAAGTATGAGCCCCGGTGCCCAGCCTTGTCCTATCTTTTAGACCCCATCTTGTCTAGAAGTGAGAGTCTCAAATTTTCTGTTTATACTGATTTTGTTTTACATGGTTCTGTCTTTTCTGCTTGCCCATCGACTTTTAATCAGGTGTTAGGATTTCATTAAACCAAGGCCATATTACATGGGAATCGAGGATTTGGAGGAAAGAAGGAACAGAGAATTAATAAAGTGAAAGATAAAAACAATTTAACACACCTTCCCCGAGTACCTTCTATGTGTGAAGCATCGTACCAAGCAGGTGTTACACATTTGCACAAACCACAGTCCCCTGCAGGGACTTACAGTCTAATGCCATCGTGCAAAACAGCTTTTCCAGGGCTTTAGGATTTCTCTGTGAAACAGAATATTCCTCCACTCCATTTCTTCTTTCCTTTACTTCTCTCTCTATTTATTTCCCAAAGCTTCTTAAAACGTTATTTCCCCAGCAAGCCCACCTGCGATCACTGCTTGGCAGTTCTGAGTGCCTGTGGTCGTTCCCTCCTTGCTACCGGCTTCCCAAGGCTGCCTACTCAACCATTCAGCCTGTATTTGAGAAGAAATGATAAAGCCATTAGCTGCATCCACTTTGGGATGATCTTACAAAACCTGACTCTTGTCCTCATCCCAGTTCAATTACGCGTTCTGTTTTCCTGAATCTGCTGATGCTTTATTTATGTTGGGCTCACGGGCTGCTGCACTGGCCTTGTTAGCGTGGCTTGTGCCCTTGCAGGAGCATTCCGTTCTGCTACATTTGTGTCACATGCTTGCTACACAGTGAAAGGCTGGAGCTAGGAGGTTCAAGGAAATGTCAGCCTGTGATGGGTGTGAAGCCCAGCTGCGCTGCTCCATCCACCAGAAGAAACAGGATTCTAAACTGATTTGTCATTTGCAAAACCACAATCCTAATACATGTTTCATTACAAGGTGCTACCAGCTTTTACTGGGATCCTGGTAATGTCTGCAGACTCCAAATCTGATCTAAGTTAAGTTTTAGACTTCTGATTATTTTTCAAACTGCCGACCAAATCAAATAGCAACTTCTGAATAGAAGTCTAGCAGCAGAAGAGGCTATACATTCCCACTCGTGCACTTCCGTGTGGAAGGGAAACCTGGAATGTTGTTAGAGTCACCACTTAGCAGTCTGGAGTTAGTGAGAACCTACTAAGGTGCAAAGAAGGAAACTCTTCCCTTCATCTATTCACACTGTGCTACAGTTAGGACCTGGATCTTTAACTGTGTCCCTTGTGTTTAAGTACCTTTGAGGCTGAGACAGAGCTTAGACTTAATATATGTAGCCTTCTATGACTGGGGAGGTGCCAGAGCATCACTCAAGGGTAGCCTAGAGGACCCCTCCCTCATCTTCCAAATGTCCGTCTATACGCTGTCTCTGTCTCTCAAGCAAGCCCAGACACCTTTGAGTCCTGGCAAAAGCAGCAGTGGGCAATGTCAGCTTTAGTGAGCATCAGGTAGCGGAGCTATACAAGGGGGACCGTATCACACACTCCTGGTGGACAACTCGAAAGTCCTACCCAGACGTCGTCATTCTCCAGTCACTTGCTCACCTACGGAACTGGCTGGCTGTGTTCTCTCATCTTTCCGCTACCCCTATCAGCTCTCTGGCTTTTCCCCTCACTCTGAGATTTCTTCTCGGAGGACCTTCAAATGCCTTTCCCTTCTATTATGGGTGGAAATTCTGCATTGTACCAGCAGCTGCCCCCCTCCCCCAAAACCTGCACTCCCAAACTTATCACTGTTGCTCAGCAGAACTCTGAGCTTCCTTAGAAAGCAATTTGGTGGCTGTCTTTCATTACTTATTCATTCATTCTGAGTCTCACTGTCAATCCAAGATTCTCAAAGTATTCTTTTCAAACATACACATTGCTTTTTTAAAAGGCAATTCTGATGGAGTAAATCTCCATCACCTTATATCAAAGTCCGGAATGCAAGGACAGAACACAGTGAGATGGGATGTCCAGAGAAGCCTTTCGAGACAGGTAGGAATGGAGTTGGAGCTTGACCCATGAGTAAGCTTCATGGGTGGGAAGGAAGAGAGAGTATTTTCAAGCTATTTTCTAAACTTTGAAGCTATTCATATGTTAACTCTTCCTAAACAGAGGCACCACAGAAAGAGCCAGATAATCTTATCTATTCCCCAGAAGGGCTGGCTGTGATGATTGCAAAGTTTCTCAGGAAGATGAAAAATCCCGAACTCCAGAGGGGACCTATTGTGCAACTGTGGTCACTGCAGAAAAAGCAGTTGTACTAAAGAACATGCAACATAGGCAAAAGTGAATTAATGGGCCGGGCGCGGTGGCTCACGCCTGTAATCCTAGCACTCTGGGAGGCTGAGGCGGGCAGATTGTTTGAGCTCAGGAGTTCGAGACTAGCCTGAGCAAGAGCGAGACCCTGTCTCTACTAAAAATAGAAAGAAATTATATGGACAGCTAAAATATATATAGAAAAATTAGCCGGGCATGGTGGCGCATGCCTGTAGTCCCAGCTACTTGGGAGGCTGAGGCAGGAGGATCACTTGAGCCCAGGCGTTTGAGGTTGCTGTGAGCTAGGCTGACGCCACGGCACTCTAGCTCGGGCACCAGAGTGAGACTCTGTCTCAAAAAAAAAAAAAAAGTGAATTATATCTCCTGGGGATGTAAGGGTATAAGGCATAGAGTCCCAAGTTGATACATATATGTAAATATACAATATTAATATATATTATATATAATATATATGAATCAGGCATAAATTTCATAAAATAAAAAGTCACCAATTGCCAATGAGGTTTTTTTTTTGGTCGATGAGTTTTGACAAATGTATACAATCATGTAGTCATCATTACAATCATGATAGAAAATATTTTTATCACCCAAAATGTCCCTTTGAGCCCCTTTACAATCAATCTTCTTCCTCCACACCCTGGGCAATAGCAACCACTAATCTGCTTTCTATCATTTCAGCCTTGCCTTTTGTAGGATCAATGAAATTATATAGTTATATATAATCTTTTGTGTCTATCTCCTTTCACTTAACATAATGCTTTTGAGACGTACATATGCTGATTTGGCAGCTCACTGAGGATGAATTGCTGTGTTCTCTCCTGTCAATTTCTGCCCAGATACTGTTGCCAGGAGGGTGCTGTCTCCGCTCCCACCTGGCTGCGTCTCCACATCAGCCTAACTTCCATTTCCAACAGGAGCCTCCCCAGTCCTGCCAAACTGTGTCAAACGTACCTGTTACTTCTATTATACTGTATGTCTTTGTCCATTTGGGCTGTTATAACAAAATACTTTAGACTGGGTAACTTATAAACAACAGACATTTATTTCTTGCAGCTCTGGAGGCTGGGAAGTGTAAGGTGCTGGCAGACTGGGCGTCTGGTGAGGGCCTGGTCCTCACTGATGGTGCTGTCTAGGTGACCTCAGGTGGAAGAAGGGGCAGATGAGCTTCCCTGAGCCTCTTTTACAAGGGCACTAATGCCATTCATAAGGACTCCACCCTCATAACCTCATCACTTCCCAAAAAACCCCATTACTTCCTAATACCATCACTTCGGGGGTTAGAATTTCAGCATATGCATTTTGGAGGGATACAAATAGTACTGTAGAATACTACCATAGCATTGTAGAATCACATTTTATATGGAAATCAAATTCTAAAGTTAGCCCATAAGCAAAAATTACACATATATATAAAAATATGTAAACTCACACACACTTTAATAAAGTACTATCAATATATCTAACACAGCTACGTTTCCCTTCAGCATTGGAACAACAATGCAGAATATAAAACAATCAGACACGTGGTGAATCCAAAACAAGAGGCCATCAACTTACCATGCTCTACTCTCCTTTCCTTTGGCATAGCATCCTGAAATCTACGCCAGAACATTCTAGAATAGTTAAGGCAAACATCTCCCACCCCACCCCAACTAAAAACATCAACCAGACATAGGAGGCAAGGTGGTCTAGAAATTTTGTTTGCATGGACTTTTCCCAGGGGGGGAACACTAAGAAATTTAAAAAGCCCAGGTCATTTTGAGTCAGGAGGAAAATGTTTTCTACCTAATAAATTGTGTTGGGATAAAAAGATAGCTATTTGGAAAAATCAAAATACTAAGTTAAATTCTTATCTCACACTTAATAAAAAATAATCAGATTTCAGTTGGGCAGAAAATGTAAAGGTTTAAAAGATGAAAACTGAAACTCAAATGTACTAATATATTAGAAGAAAACACGTGGGAAAAATTTTTATAGTCTCCACAAAGAGATGGAAATCACACAAAAAGTGTGACCCAAAACATAGGAGCCATGAAAGAAAAGACTGCTGTCCTTGCTGCCTATCTGTAGTGACACAGGTAACCTGTCATGTCTCCTGTACCCGGCTCTGCCCTTCGCTTTCATTCCTTTTACCTCAAGTAGCCTCCCACTAATTCACAAAAAGTGTTTGCATCTCAGGGGTTCTTAGGGCACCAGAGGTCAAAGATGGGGAACAGCTTAGGCCACACAGATCTCAAGCAACCACTGATCTCACCCGGAATCCAACAGCAGAGATCAAACCATTGTGCAAAGGTGTAGCCAGCTTCATTTACAGCCTATTCGCCACTGAAATCTGCCCAGCTGAAGAATGCTTAAGTATGCACAGAACTTCCTTTTTTATTTCAGAGTCTCATGGGGTACAAATATTTTTTTGTTACAAGAATTGCTTTTGTGATATCTGAGTCAGGGCCATAAGTGCACCTATCACCTACATAATGTTCCTTGTCTTGGAGGCTAAGCAGGGTGGGGCCTGGTTAGCACTTGGGTGGGAGACACAGGACTTCTTTGTTCAGTTCTGCTTTGCCTCTTCACCATCATTCTAATTGCTAGCCTCACGCCATCTGCCACTACATATTTATGCCTTTTCTTCTGAATTTCCACTTCATAAATTTTAAGAATACTGGCTTTTGATTTCTGACCTCTGTTTCCTACCGCAAGCCCTTAACTGGTTTAAAAAAAAAAAGTGAATGAAGAATATTAAAACTACCTTTCCAAGCAATGATGTAAAATAAAAATCAAATACCAAAAATAATCAGGTAAACTATTCAAAACATTACAACTTTTCATCCAAACCCAAAATGATCATGTGTGTAACTTCTAAACTACATATTGCCTTTATTTGGTTTCTTTTTTTTTTTTTGAGACAGAGTCTCACTCTGTTGCCTGGGCTAGAGTGAGTGCCATGGCGTCAGCCTCGCTCACAGCAACCTCAGACTCCTGGGCTCAAGCAATCCTACTGCCTCAGCTTCCCGAGTAGCTGGGACTACAGGCATGTGCCACCATGCCCAGCTAATTTTTTCTATATATATTTTTAGTTGTCCAGCTAATTTCTTTCTATTTTTAGTAAAGACAGGGTCTCGCTCTTGCTCAGGCTGGTCTCTCTCTTGCTCAGGCTGGTCTCAAACTCCTGACCTCCAGCAATCCACCTGCCTCAGCCTCCCAGAGTGCTAGGATTACAGATGTGAGCCACCGCGCCCGGTCTACTTGGCTTCTTGGGGCTCTAAAAAGATCACAAAATCAGAGAAATCCCACTGAAAACCCAAACATCTGCGCCTAAGGGGAGACCTGTGTCCAGGGTTCCTAGAGTCCCCCAGGCGGAGGGGGAGGTGGAGGTGTGGCTGGGGCTGAGGAAGGGAGCTCTCTGGAGAAGGGGCTGAAGCCAGTGGAGAGCGCAAGAGCAGAGACGGGGGACAGGAGGACCATCTGCCGCAGGGCCTGCCAAAGGACTTTGTCTTCACTCTGGAGGCCGAGCAGCTTTCTGATGAGCATATCCGAGCTGCAGTTGCACATTCACATTTCATTCCAGCTGTCACACAGTACTGTTAATCATTGCTCCTAGGCTCCTGCCGCAAAATACCAGCATCTTTTCTGTATGACGCAAAAGCATGTGTATGCAAACACACACACACACACACACACGCCCCAGAAAATTACAATGTGCTAATCTATTAACATTTCTTAAAAATTCCATTTGTCCCCTGGTGCAAAATATTCAGATTACAAGCAAAGATTGAACAGTCCATATCTGCATACCCATTTTCCCCTATAAGGGTCACACTAATTTATAGTAAATCATTGAATAACACTTCATCTTAAAATCTACAACATAATCAATCTAAAAACATAAGTATGTCTTTCCATTTAAATTAAAATAATCCAATAATAAATATCTAAGCTAAAGAATATATCCAAATAAATGATATGAAACCAACTTAATATATATTCCTAATTTTATTTTATGAATTCCCCAATTATGCTGTATGGGGCCCACAAAACCCTGCTCGGTGTTGAGCAGTGAGATTGAATGGGGAAGTCTAGATTGGGCCCTGGACTTGGAGGGCTGGGTCTCCAGTCTTGCAATGTTCACAACGCATACAGCAACAGCGTTCTGTTAAATGACTTGGAATTAGCTCAGCCCATGGCTTGCAAGCATCTCCTGTCATGTCTGCTTGGCCTCTGCCTCAGTTTCAGCCTTCAGGACCAGATTCTGTCTGTTAGCTCCATGAAGAAGAAAAATTTAAATTTCATTTACTAAACAATTTTAGGGCAGTTAAGTATGTCCAGACTTGAACGGAACACGGTGCGTGCTCTAACTCACTCCGTCCTCCCGCTGACCTGAGACATCTGAGGTGGTTTTGCCGTCTCCATTTCACACCCGAGGAAACCAGGGCTCAGAGGGAGTCAGTAACGTGCCCGATGTACTACAGGGAAGAGAGTTGTAGGGTGAGTATTAAAACCCAGATTTGTCAAATGCCAAAGTCCTTTGTCTTAACTCTTACTTTATGCTGACTTGGTCACACTGAATAGTTCTATCTAGGAGTCTGCTGACTTGCTAAGTGGCAAGAGATAGAGGAGTGATCAATTTTTGAAAAAGTGCACCAATTAATAATAACGTAAGCCCGTATGGTGAATTATGATTTACAATGGGTGACCACATCTGTCATCCCGCCGACCTACTGATACAGATGGACTCGCTGTTTTATAATGAGGAACCAGAGGCTCAGAGAGGCTGAGGGAGAGGCAAGTTGCCCAGGAACTTGCTGGAAGATCTGGAAGAGCTGGCCTCAGACGGAGTCCTCCCTGCAGATGGAGTTCATCCCGTACCCAATGTTGTGATGACGCACTTCCTCATGGGCCTCCTTCCTATTCCTGGGAGGAGAAGGGAGGCTAGGAGGCTTTGCACGACACCCAGTATTCTGCATGCCACCCCAGTGCTCCTTGTCCTTCCCCAAAGTCAGTGCTACTTGTAGGGAGAGCAGGCAGCCATCTTCCTTCCTGGGATGATCTCAGAGGCACAGCGGGGCCACATTGACGGCCAGAAAATTTCTACCTGCTGACTAAAGCCTGCAAGTCGACCATTTGAAGCCTCATCCCTTTTATTTTGAATATTTGATTCTGCTTAAAATAAAATACCCCTGAGAAGGAGGTACTTAAAGGTGTTTTCAGGAAAGAGCCATGGAGGGGAGTGAAACGTGGCTGAATCAGGTGTCGGACGTGTTGGTTCAGTTCAGCGCTGGCTTTGCCAGGCTGTGCTTATCTGGGGTGCACTCAGCAGCCTGGGGTGTCACTTCCACCATCTGTGCGTTCAGAGGCTGTAAACCAGAGAGCCGAGATTCCCTCCAGCTTAGCAGGCTGGATTTTTATGAAGCTTCATTGTATGTTCTTTGCTGATGTTTAGACATTTCAACTGTTCCGAATTATGAGATTAGAATCAACAGTGGAAAAACACAGACTTCTGTTTGGTGACTTACTTCAGAGAGTCTTTAGCGTCTACTGGTTAAAAATAATTTAGTTGGCTCCAAACAGACAGTTGTGAAACACTTTGGCAGGACTTTGTGTGTGAAGACTTGACTGTGGTTAGCCCATTTCAAACGATGCTTGTTAAGTTGCTAAAAGCAAAATCTTTCCTGAATACTTTTCAAAAAAAATATGATGCTGTGTCAACTTCATTCTGAATGTTGCCATACTCCTTCAAGGGCTTTCAAAGATGTTTAGCTTCCCGACTCCCTCCCAGCTCTGACCCTCAGTCAACAAACTCTATGTTCTTTTTCTATTTCCTTTCTTTCCTTTTCCCTTCCCTTCCCTTCCCTCCCCTCCCCTCCCCTCCCCTCCCCTCCCCTCCCCTCCCCTCCCCTTCCCTTCCCTCCCCTCCCCTCCCCTCCCCTCTCCTCCCCTTCCCTCCCCTCCCCTCCCCTCCCCTCCCCTTCCCTCCCCTCCCCTCCCCTCCCCTTCCCTCCCCTCCCCTCCCCTGCCTTCCGGTGGGCTCCCCTCCCTTCCCTTCTTTCCTTCTTTGTATCTCTGTTCTCTCTGTCTCTCCATCTCTGTTTCTGACTCTCTGTCTCTGACTCTATTTCTCTCTTCCTCCAACTATTTTCTTTTCCATTTCCTTTCACTGTCTATTCTACTCTTTGGAAAAATGCCCAGGCCTCAATGTTTTACAGACTTTCAGTAAACATAAGAGTTTTATTGTGTCATTAGGGCTAATCTAGCTAGCTGATAAAACTGCTTGCTGAATGTGTCAAACCTGCAAAATGTCATTCCTGGGATTATGCTAAGCCTTGCAATTAGTTAATAAAAATCTTTACACTGCAAAAAGTGTTTTCAGCCCTCCTAAATTCAAATTGCACCCTCAATTTTCCACCTACCGTCCCCATCTCCCACTCTTCCTCCTGGCTGCTGCTGCTTCAGGGCAGCGTCTAGATCTTGGTGCCCCCCCACCTCGCCCCACAGCAAATGCCATAGTGTCTTACACATAGTGGTAACGCTAGCTTGGATATTTAGTGTAATAAATGCCCACAAACTGATCAGAAAGGGGAAAGTAAGAGAAGGCAAAGCAGATTCAATTCCTTTGCTGGTGGCTGTCTGATTTTCCTAATGTATGTACTTCCTGATTTCCATTGCTCCTGCCCTAATTTCATTTAATTAGATAAAAAAGAGGTGCTAAGTCACCTCTGCATTTTTATATGGGAAGGGAGAGGTAGACAATGAAAATGACAGCAGCTTTCAATTACTGAGCACACTCCACGTGCCACACTCGGTGCTAAAAGTGCCTGGAACACTTGCAACAATTTTCCAGTTCGCAGAGAGAAAATCGAGGCCCGAGGAATGCAGGGCCAGCCTTAACAGTGAGGCTGCCTCTCTCCCACGGCGTTTGAAAAGGAGTAAACTTTTTGAATTAGGAAATCAATTTATAGGAAAATAATTCTCAAAGATGAGAGTAGAAAATGTGAGCACTTGTTAGCTTATCAAAAAGAATCATGGTCAGTAAAAAGAAAAATGGGGATAAAAGAAAGTGAAATGTGATGTCCAAGATATTCCACTTTACAGAGGAAACGTTTCCCATTTATATGTGAAATACATTCCCCCACCTGTCAACCTTAACACCCCCATTTCCTCCTCTCCTGCAGTCTTTTCGCCGAGTCAATGCGGTTCCTCTGGGGACAGACCGGCTCAGAGGGAGGTGGTGAATGAGGCGCTGCCCATGAGCAGCTGTTCGCAAAAGAGGCATCTGCCACCCCCTGGTTTCCTACGAGTACGTGTGGGAATTCGTCTGGACCTCAGTGATAAAACAGTACCAGTCGTCTCAGGGAACAGAATCCCCGCGGTGTCCGACTGGCAGCCCTCCCTTGTGGCCAGTCGTGGGGCTGCTGCTGAACTTGCCGGCCTTCCCGAGATTTTACCAGTGAACTTTTCTTCTCAACAAAGCAGTTCCCCCACCAAGCAAATCAATCCTTCCTAATTACAGAGGAAAAGGTGTGGCTGACATTTTGAAGCTAACAAGGAAACCTCCTCCTCCTCCTCCTTTTCTCCTGGGCTCTGCTGAGTCACTTTGAAATCTTTTCTCTAAGTTTTATCTTTCCTCCCCCACCTCTTATGTTATTTTTTTTTTAAAAAGATCCTACATTTTAACGCTAAAATGCTATATTGCTTAAAGAGCATGATAAAATAAAACAGAAGAAACAAATTGATAAAAGTCCTTTTTCACACGTGTGTTTGACTTGAATTGCACCCCAGCTGCCGCAAGACAGTGAGTGGTGCCAGCGCATGGCAGGGTGGCCCGGCACCAGGGTGCTGCTGCACTTGGAAACAGGGTCTGCCTCACCGTCCTCTCCCCGACCCCACACGTTGCCTTCCAAGCCTCCCTCCTCCCCCACGGGGACAGGTAGCGGCTCTGAGAGCTTGAAGACCAGGTGTGCTCAGGTGCAAAATGCACAGGATGAGGAGTCCTGAGACCTGGCCTGGCTTTACCTCCAATGGCCCGTCTGACCTTGAGCGATTCACTTAGTTCCTCTAAGGCCCAGGCCCCTGAGCTGTAAAATGGAGGGGGTGGATGGATGGTCCTCAGAGTTCTGCCAGCACAAAAAGTCTCCTCTCCTGGGGTGTTTGATTCAAGCCTGTCAGTAAAGGCAAATGGGGTGTTTCCTTGCCAAGGGTTGAGAGGCTTGGTTTTCTCCACCTGCTTCCTTCAGCTACACTCTCCCATTCCCACTGCTCAAACACACCTTGGGTAAATGCCCCAGCTCTTGTATTCATTTTAAGTATTAAAAAATGCCCATTCCAATTTAAAACTTCGA
Source organism: Lemur catta (assembly GCF_020740605.2). Taxonomy (NCBI): domain Eukaryota; kingdom Metazoa; phylum Chordata; class Mammalia; order Primates; family Lemuridae; genus Lemur; species Lemur catta. The sequence goes on along the minus strand of NC_059143.1, from coordinate 8,391,677 downwards.
TTTCCTATCCTCTTGCCTCCCCACCCCTTCGTGAGTCTGACAACTTGCTTCTCATTGACTGAATCATTTCAACTTATTTAATTGTTCATCTTATCACTTTTGTTTCGTATACCATTACTTTAAAAAAAAAATTTGAACATTTTAGTTTGAAATAATTTTAGACTTAGAAAAGAACTGCAGGCCGGGCTCAGTGGCTCACGCCTATAATCCTAGCACTCTGGGAGGCCGAGGCGGGAGGATTGTTTGAGCTCAGGAGTTCGAGACCAGCCTGAGCAAGAGCGAGACCCCATCTCTACTAAAAATAGAAAGAAATTATATGGACAGCTAAAAACATATATATATACATAAAATTAGCCAGGCACGATGGTGCATGCCTGTAGCCCCAGTTACTCGGGAGGCTGAGGCAGTAGGATCACTTAAGCCCAGGAGTTTGAGGTTGCTGTGAGCTAGGGTGATGTCATGGCACTGTAGCTCGGAAAACAGAGTGAGACTCTGTCTCAAAAAAAAAAAAAAAAAGAAAGAAAGAAAAGAACTGCAGAATGGTAGAGTCCCATATATCCTTAATTCAGAAGCTCCAAATGATAACATTTTACCTCATTTGCTTTATTATTCTGTTATATAGATATATGATGTATAATAAATATATACTTTTGTGTTTGAGAGTCAGATCTAATACCACTTTGCCCCCAAATATTTCAATGTGCATTTCTTTTTGAAAAAAATGACATTCTCTTATATAACCATGAGAAAATTTTCAACATACAAAATTAACATTGATGCGATTGTATCACTAATGGGCAGACATTACCCCAATATCAGAATTATCTCACTGATGTCCTCGTAGTAAAATACAACAATATATTTTTTCTTGTCCAAGATTCAATCAAGGATCACACATTGAATTTAGTTGTAATTTGTCTTTAGGCTCCTTTTATCTAGAACAATTCCTTAGTCATTTTTAAACTGTAATAATCTTGACATTTTTGTAAAGTACAGACCATCTACATCATAGAATGATGCTCAATTGGGGTTTGCTATTCCATTAATTTTTAACCTGAATTTTCATCATGTTCTTTAGCAAATAAAGTTAAAGGTGACAAAAGAAGGTACTCTTTATATACATTCAAATCAGGAGTGTATAATTCATTACTTATTATACTGAAACTTTCCAAAACATCTTTCCACATGGCATTTTAAAATACTTATTAGAGTTTTATCAAATATGTCTTTCCTATGGGAAAAAAAGAGATAAGGAAGGAAGGAAGATAACAAAAGAAAATGTATCTTCCATTTATAATTTAATACATTGCATTATTGAGTACATTCCTGACAGAAGAGAACTTCTATTTGACTAAGCATGGTTAAGAACTTAATCCACTGCTTACAACTTTACATGTCTGTATGTATTAGTTATCTATTGCTGCATAACAAACTACCCCAGGCTGGGCACAGTGGCTCATGCCTGTAATCCTAGCACTCTGTGAGGCTGAGGTGGGAGGACAGCTTGAGCTCAGGAGTTGAGACCAACCTGAGCAAGAGCAAGACCCTGTCTCTATTAAAAATAAAAAAAATTAGCCAGGCATGGTGGTGGGCACCTGTAATCCCAGCTACTTGGGAGGCTGAGGCAGGAGGATCGCTTGAACCCAGGAGTTTGAGGTTGCAGTGAGCTAGGCTGACTCCACAGCACTCACCCAGGCAAAAAAAAAAATACCCTGCATTTAGTGCTTTAAACTATTTTATTTTCTCATGATTCTGTGGATCAGCAAGTTGGACTGGGCTCAGCTAGGTGGTTCTGCTGGTTTCATCTGAGATTACTTATGAAGCTGCAGCCACTTGGTGACTCAACTGGGCTGGATGGGCTAAGATGGGCTCAGTCACATGTCTGGTAGCTAGTACTGGCTGTCAGCTGGGCATCTTTTTTCTTGTGGACTCTCATCCTTGAGGGAGCTAGCCTGGGCTTCTTCACATGGCAGAAATAGGGTAAAAAGTAAAAGCTGTCTGTCCTTTTAAGCCCTAGGCAAATTACTTAACGGGAGAAAATTGAATCTATTACTTTCACAACATTCTATTGGCCAACCCAAACCCCAAGTCTAGCCCAGATTCCAGATGTAGTGAAAATGGACTCCCCCTCTTGGTGGGTGGTACAGCAAAGACATTGCAAAAGGATGAATGTGCGGTGTGGGAGTAGTTCTTGCAGCCACTTTGCAAACACTGCACTGCAACGTCTCACAACTGGAAGAGTTTCCCACAAATTAGCTTTTGTGACTGAGAGCCGTAAGACTCATTTGTTTTTGTTTTTTTTTCCGTAAGACTCATTTGTATCTCAGCATGACCTCTGACTTTACACCTTGATTTCATGACACCAGTTGAAATACATGGTGAACAGTAATAATTACCCTGGAATCTATTCTAACACCAGAATGGCTAGAGATAGCTTAATTATTTATGGAAGTGACAGAAAATCACATAAATACATTCCACTAACCCCAAACAAGTTGCATTTCTTATCCAAATTCCCCTCAGCTAGATTCCAGAAATGCTTGGCCATTCTGATGCCACCTTAACCAAGGGGAAATGTGCAGAGAGAAAGTCCTAGTGGATTGTAGCTAAAATGCCTTACTTGCAAACATTTTATGTTCAAAAATTCACCAATGTGAACACATCATCAGGATCTCATCTAGTGCCTTGGAATGGAAATTCCACCTCTGCCTGAAATGGAAATTCATCAGAATGCCTCATGGTGAGAGCGAAGTTTGGGCTCTTCTCTGACTGAAAGTCCATCCGCACAGAAACAGAAGCCTCTGGAAGAAAGTTCAACTCTATGCCTGGGTATTTCACATGCTTATGAACTGAGAGAAAAGATTTTGGAGGGCATGAGGGGACCTTGTAGACTTCCTCTGGTTGGCGCATATTTCCTTCCTGAAGGGCAAACGTATTTACAGGGATGTGAACTAAACCAACGCCAACACCAACACAAACTGCTCCAATTTACTGAATTGCAAAACAAATTGAATCCAAACATACAAATTTTTATAGAGCCACGAACCATGGCAAAGGTTGATTTTTATTCCCTCTCAAAAAAGTGTGTTTTGCTTCCTTTCCCATAATGTTTTCATTAATTTTGTTTTTGAGTTTCAGAAAGCTCTGTAGATGTAGCATGGGTGATTTTCAGTCAAACTAAACTATGCAAAAAACAAGTGTCTTGTTTACTTACAACTAAACTTAAATCTACCTCAAGCTTTCATAGCTGCTTGAGAACTAAAAACTTAACACAAAAACATCCTTAAAAGTATAGTTAAATTCAGTGAATTTGCAGTAATTTCTGGTTTAGATTCAATCAAATTCAAAAAATTTCTCTATCTTCACCCCTTGGTTGGCTCCCAGCTCTCTACTATTGAATTTACCACTTCATAGAGTAACAAACCACCCCTGTACCTTCAGCCTCCAAACCAGGTGGTCGAGATCCCATCAACTCCCAGCCCTCCATGCAGGTTGCACTCTCAGGAACATAGTGGGGCTGGCAGGCAGTGCACAGGGTCCCTTTCTCTGACTTTCAAAGATGAGTGCTCCAAGCAGCGGAATGTGGCCCTGATGTAGGGGCCAGTGTGGTGTGTGTGAGAACGACGCCAGCGTGCTACAAAAAAATATGTTAACGTGGAAATAGAGTTTACTTAATTGGACATAATACCTAACTGCAAAAATTCGAAAGCATTTTCAGTACTGAATCATGAATTCTTTCTATTACTTTTTAAATATTTTTAAGGAGATATTTAAAATCCACTACAGTATTAAATCATTAAATCTTGAAAATGCTTAAATGCATAGTCATTAGACCGGCAGGGACCTCTAAAAGCATGAAACTAGTCAGTGTCCTACCCTCCAGGCTCCCTGCGGTTCTTGCCCTTCAGCTGTGCACAACACTCTCTCCAATGTCTCTGCTCCTGCAGGCCACTCTCCCCGCCAGCCTCTGCCCCCAGCTTGTGCTTGGCCGCCTAACCCCAGTTCACACCTCCTCTGAATCTTGTCCTGTCCCCAGGCGCAGCACAGCCTCTTCCTCCTTATGGCTGTTCTGTCACAATTTGGACTTGTTTCTATTACAGCATTTATAACTTTGTACTAAAATAATGTGCTTAGATTTCGAGTAAAATTTCTTTAAGGACACGGACTTGGTCTTCATTTCGCCATGTTTCGCCCAGTGGCCTTCCCAGTTTTGCATTCCTAGGACCTCACACCCAGCCTGCTACGTGGCAAGGGCTTCGTAAATGCTTGTTGAATGGATGCACGGATCCATGTGGCATGAACACACCAGGGTTTGCTTCCTGCTGCTCTGAGCCAGCTGGAAGTTTCCAGTTGAGCCAGATCCTTTTATTCTCTGTTTCTTATTCCATAACTCTTTAGTCCAGGTCAATTTCATTGCCCCATTCATTCATGAACACTACTATAATTGGCAACAGTGCTAACTTGAATTTTCCTTTATGATTATAAAACCATTGTTAATTGTTGAAGGTAACTGATAGGTATATGGGGATTCATTATACTGTTTATATAATAAAATATTTAAAACATTATTATGACACAAAGTTATAACATTAATAGAAATCAAAGAAAAATTTAAAACTTCATCCACTGCATATCTATTCAAATCCGTTTCTATTCTTCTCTATTTTCTTCTAGTCCTTGCCTATGTATTTATGTAGGTGTTTTTAAGCATAGAGGCATTTTTTTTTTTTTTTTTTTTTTGAGGCAGAGTCCTGCTCTGTCACCCTGGCTAGAGTGCCGTGGCATCAGCCTAGCTCACAGCAACCTCAAACTCCTGGGCTCGAGCAATCCTCCTGCCTCAGCCTCCCAAGTAGCTGGGACTACAGGCATGCGCCACCATACCCAGCTAATTTTTTCTATATATTTTTAGTTGTCCAGCTAATTTCTTTTTATTTTTTTACTAGAGACAGGGTCTCAGTCTTGCTCAGGCTGGTTTTGAACTCGTGAGCTCAAACGATCCGCCCTCCTCGCCTCCCAGAGTGCTAAGATCACTGCAGGCGTGAGCCACCGGGCCCAGCCCATAGAGGCATCTCAACTCCCTTTCCTCTAGCTAAGTTGCAATCACTGAAAAGTCAAGTAACCACCAAGACAATGATGTCCATGATGATGATGATGACGATGACCATTACTTATGGAGTTCCAACTCTGGGCCAGTGTGGTACACAGTGTATTTATAATCCTCAGAACAAACTGAGGTTCAACAAGCCTGAAAATTTGCCTGAAGTCACAAAGCTAGTAGGATAGTAACATCACCATTAATACTGACCAGTTACTTTACTATGTGCCAGGACCCATGCTAAGCATTTTCCAGGCTTTATCTCACTGAAACTGCAAGGCAATTATTATTATTCCACCTCACAGATGAAAAAACTGAGGTTTAGATCTAAGAGGATAAATAATTGGCCTAAGGTCACATAGCTTGGCAGAGATAAGACTTGACAAAGCCCAACTCTTTTTAAATGACACATAATTGTACATGTTCATGGGCACAGTATGATGTTTTGATACATGTATGCATTGTGTAATGATCAAATCAGGGTAGCATATATCATAGCTTTGTGATGAGGACATTCAGAATCTTGTAACTATTTTGAAATATACACTACATTATTGTTAACTCTGGTCACCCTATTGTGCAGTAAACACCAGAACTTATTTCTCCTACTCAACTAGAACTCTCTCTATCCTACCATCCCCATTACCCTTTCGTTTTACAGGTTTTGGTTTAAAGTCTATTTTACCTGATATAAGTACAGCTACTCCTGCTCTCTTTTGGTTCCCATTTGCATGAAATATCTTTTTCCATCCCTTCACTTCACATGTGTGTCCTTACTTGTGAGGTACATTTCTCTAGGCAGCATTTGGTTGGGTCTTTTTTTTTTTTTTTTTTTTTTTTGAGACAGAGTCTCGCTCTGTTGCCTGGGCTAGAGTGAGTGCCGTGGCGTCAGCCTAGTTCATAGCAACCTCAAACTCCCGGGCTCAAGCAATCCTTCTGCCTCAGCCTCCCAAGTAGCTGGGACTACAGGCATGTGCCACCATGCCCGGCTAATTTTTTCTATATATATTTTTAGTTGGCCAGATAATTTCTTTCTATTTTTAGTAGAGACGGGGTCTCACTCTTGTTCAGGCTGGTCTCAAACTCCTGACCTCGAGTGATCCACCCACCTCGGCCTCCCAGAGTGCTAGGATTACAGGAGTGAGCCACCGCACGCGGCCTAGTTGGGTCTTTTGTTGTTGTTGTAAATCCATTCAATCACTCTATGTCTTTTAATTGGAAAATCTAATCCATTTACATTCAAGGTAATTACTGATAGGTAAGGGCTGATTACTGCCACTTTGTTACTTGTTTCCTAGCTGTCTTGTAGGTTCTTTCTTTCACTCTTACTGTCTTTTGTGGTTAAGTGATTTTTTTTCTATAGTATTTTTTTTTGTTTTGATGCTTATTTTTTACAGGTTGGTGCAAAAGTGATTGTGGTTTTAGCATTGTTGAAATTTCCCATTTGATATTGGAATACATTCTTAAATGTGATTATGTTATATATCATTTTAATGTGCATTTCTTGCTTTACGCTTTTTTGCTAATGACTTATTACTTGCTGTTTATTTTATATTTATGTTAGTCTATGGAAATGATGTTAGGCAAAAAGCAAATTTGAGCAATTTTCTTATTTGAATTCAAAATGGGTCGTAAAGCAGCGGAGACAACTCACAACATCAACAACACATTTGGCCCAGGAATTGCTAACACAGGTACTGTGCAGTGGTGGTTCAAGAAGTTTTGCAAAGGAGATGAGAACCTTGAAGATGAGGAGTGCAGTGGCCGGCCATGGGAAGTTGACAACGACCGAGTGAGAGCAATCATCAAAGCTGATCCTTTTACAACTACAGGAGAAGTTGCCAAAGAACTCAAGGTCAACCATTCTATGGTCATTTGGCATTTGAAGCAAATTGGAAAGGTGAAAAAGCTCAATAAGTGGGTGCCCCATGAGCTGACAGAAAATCAAAAAAATCATCGTTTTGAAGCATCATATACTCTTATTGTACACAAAAACAACAAACAATTTCTCAATCAGATTGTGACGTGCAACAAAAAGTGGATTTTACATGACAACCTGTGACAATCAGCTCAGTGGCTGGACTGAGAAGAAGCTCGAAAGCACTTCCCAAGGCCAAACTTGCATCAGAAAAAGGTCATAGTCACTGTTTGGTGGTCTGCTGCTGGTCTGATCCACTACAGCTTTCTGAATCCCAATAAAACCATTACAGCTGGCTGGGTGCGGTGGCTCACACCTGTAATCCTAGCCCTCTGGGAGGCCGAGGCGGGTGGATCGCTCAAGGTCAGAAGTTCAAGACCAGCCTGAGGGAGACCCCGTCTCTACTAAAAATAGAAAGAAATTATCTGGCCAACTAAAAATATATATAGAAAAAAATTAGCCGGGCATGGTGGCGCATGCCTGTAGTCCCAGCTACTCGGGAGACTGAGGCAGTAGGATCCTTTGAGCCCAGGAGTTTGAGGTTGCTGTGAGCTAGGCTGACACCACGGCACTCACTCTAGCCTGGGCAACAAAGTGAGACTCTGTCTCAAAAAAAAAAAAAAAAACCGTTACAGCTGAGAAGTCTGCTCAGCAAATTGATGAGATGCACTGAAAACTGCAATGCCTGCAGTTGGCATTGGTCAACAGAAAGGGCCCAATTCTTCTCCATGGCAATGCTCCACTGCACATCACACAACCAATGCTTCCAAAGTTGAACAAATTGGGCTATGAAGTTTTGCCTCATCCACCATATTCACCTGACCTGTTGCCAACTGAATACCTCTTCTTCAAGCATCTCAACAACTTTTTGGAGGGAAAATGCTTTTACAACCAGCAGGATGCAGAAAATGCTTTCCAAGAGTTCGTGGAATTCCAAAGCATGGATTTTTATGCTACAGGAATAAAAAAACTTATTTCTCATTGGCAACAATGTGTTGATTGTAATGGTTCTGATTTTGATTAATAAAGATGTGTTTGAGCCTAATTATAATGATTTAAAATTCATGGTCCAAAACCGTAATTACTTTTGCACGAACTTTAATATTTTTTTGTGTATCTGTTATAGGTTTTTGCTTTGTGGTTACTATAAGGCCTACAATAAACATCCCATAGTTATAACAGGTTATTTTAAACTGATAGCACCTTAACTTTGATCTCAAATAAAAGAAACAAACAAAAAACTGTGCACTTTAATTCCGTTATCCCTCTACATTTTGAATTTTTGATGTCACAATTTATGTCTTTTTATATTGCCTATCTCTTAAGAAGTTACTATGGTTATTAATATTTTTAATAGTTTTGTTTTTTAGTCTTTGTACTAAACATATAAGTGGTTTATACACTATCGTTATAAGAATATTCTGAATTTGTCTGCATATTTACTTTTACCAGTGAGTTTTATACCTTTAAATGTGTTCTCATCCTTTTATTTAAGCTTGAAGAACTCTCTATAGCATTTCTTGTAAGACATGTCTGGTGGAGACAAGTTCCCTTGGTTTTTGTTTGTTTGAGAAAGTCTTTATCTCTCCTTCAACTCTAAAGGATAGCTTTGCCGGGTACAGTATTCCTGATTGTCAGATTTTCTTTTATTCCCCTTCAGCACTCCAAAAATATTATCTCACTCCCTCTTGGCCTGAAAAGTGTCTGCTGAGAAGTCTATTTCCAAGCATAATGGAATTCCTTTATATGTTATTTGCTTCTTTTCTCTTGCTGCTTTCAGAATCCTCTTTTTCTGACCTTTCATAATTTGACTATAATATGTGTTGGGGTAGTCTTATTTGGGTTGAATTTGATTGGTGACCTTTGACTTTCCCCTATGCAGATACTTATATCTTTCTTCAAGTTTGGAAAGTTTTCTGTTATTATTTCTTTGAATAAGCCTCCTACCCTTTTATCTTTCTCTGTTCCCTCTTGAACTCCAAAGACCCAAATATTTGCTTTTTTTGATGCAATTCCATAGATCCTTAAGCTTTTGTTGTTCCTTTTCATTCCTTTTTCTTTATTCTCTCCTGACTGTATTTTCAAATAGCCTGTCTTTGAGCTTACTAATTCTTTCTTGGCTTGATCACTTCTGCTATTGATGATCTCCATTGCATTTTTTAATTTTGTTGATTGTATTTTTCAGCTCCAGAATTTCAGGTTTTTTTAATTATTTTAATTTTTCTGTTAAATTTCTCTGATAAATATATGAAATGTTTTTCTGTGTTTCCTTAAAGTTCAATGAATTTTGTTAATGCAGGAATTTTTAATTCCTTTTCTGATAGATCACACATCTTCACCTCTTTTGGTTCCATCACTGGTGCCTTGTTTTATCTGTTAGGTGATGTTATAATTCCCTGATTGTTCTTGATGCTGTGAATGTACATAAATGTCTGTGCATTGAATAGTTAGGTATTCATTCCAGTCTTCCCAGTCTGGCTTTGTTTGTGCCCATCCTTCAGTGGGTTTGTTCAGGAATCTAAGCAGACTTACTGTTACCAGAGCCTATGACTACTGCAGCCATTTCAGCACAAGAGGGAGCCCTAAGCCCAGGTTTACCATGAGGGCTCCAAGGTTAGTTCTGTGCCCCAAGTCAAATGGTCCTAAGACCCAATGATGGTACTCAGACTGTGTGGGAAAGCTGACCAGGGACCCAAGTCCAGAAGCCTGTCTTGCTGGCCCAGACAGGTGCACATGTCCTGGCAGATCCCTGCATAGGTGGGATAATTCCACAACTGCAGCAAGAGGAGCTGGAGTCAAGACTGAACCCCCTCAGAGTTTACTGTTGGATGGTGGTGGGCAAGCCCATCCCACAGGTGCAGATGCGTGCACTTCCCAACAGTGTTTTGCACAGGCAGGGGAGTTCCCTGACTGTAGTGAGAGGGACTGGAGCTGATACTGAGCCCCCTCAGAATCTGCTGTGGGATGGAAGCTGGTGAACTTGCCCCAGGGGCCCAGACATGTGCAGACAAAGCCCAACTCTTAACCAAGGATTTGAAACTGGATTTGGAACCCCTCTAACTCTAGGGGCTTTGCTCTTTTTCACTCTTCCTCACCATCTCCATGGAGAGATTTTTTTTTTTTTTTAACTAACACAGTCCAGAAAAAAACTAAAATTATAATAATTAATAAGTAGTTTGGGGAGTTTTTAAATGAGATTCCAAGTTATAATTTATCAAACACATAAGTTACATGCACATTATGCATATGTTAATCTTCCTATCCAAGAGGCCTAAATCTGAGATTGGAACTGTACAGTTTACTTGACAGAACTTAGTTTCTCTGCTTCTTTTTTCCCCCAGCCATCTATCAATTTATTATCCTAAAATGTCACAATAATTTAAAACTTCTTAAAAGGAGATTTGATGTTTAATAAAGCTCTACTACTTTGGTGTGAGGATATGATGTAGACTCTAATTTCTCTTAAATTCATGACCTTACTTTCTGATATAAACTTAATATGCAGAATGATGGTTTGGTATTTAATTACTCTCTCAACTTTTAATCAACGCGTCTTTTTATTTCACCTTCCTTTAGTGCTATTAAGCACGACATGTACTATGACGGATCAGGACAAATGGACTCTGAGAGCCCTCACTGGTGACTCAGCTCCACTGGGGACAAACAGGAAGACACAGGGACGACTGATGCCTAGAGGACCAGGGTTAGCCCAGAGGAAAATGTGCAGAGTAACAGAATGAATCTCTTTCTAGAAGCAACTTTTTAGAAGCTAAATTTGAATTTGCTGAAATGATTTAATAAAATGCAGCTGGCCAGCAAAAGGTAGATTCAATGCTTTCTTAGAGTTGCACCAGTCCTATAATTTCTGTGTCTTGTTCAGTGACAGGCTAGAGCTGTTGACGTTCAGACTTTGAAGAGATGAAATGGTCTTGCTTGTAGGGTCTGTTTGCCTGAATGGGTAATGCCAGCCGTGTAATTCTGGGCAAATGGAAGTTCGATACCAGTTGACAAGCCAGGCAAGTTTTATTTACATTTCTGGTCATATGGGTCACATGTGATAGATATACTATGTGTGTGCGCGCGCGTGTGTGTGTGTGTGCGCGTGCGTGCGTGTACATGTGCACGTGTGCCCATGTGATGAAGAGACAGTAATCCTCTCAAAATAGAGTGGCCTTGATTCATAAATAAGAGGAGACAGCAGGGGAGGAGCCAGGACTCACTGACCAGGTACTTCCTATACCTGAGGCGATATCCTAGGCTCAAGGGAAACAAATAATGAAGAATAAGATTTAGCTCCAGCCCTAAAAAATGTATTTATAGTCTAATGGAGGAGACTGACACAAAAGACAATGATTCCTGCAGGGCAGAGTTTCTCAACCTGCAATACTGAGAATTTGGGCAGGATAACTCTTTGTCGTGGAGACTGTCCTGAGCATTGCAGGGTGTTAGCAGCATCCCTGGTCTTCACCTACTGGGTGTCAGTGGCACCTCCCTCACAGTTGATGACCAAACATATCTCCAGATGTTGCCAAATGTCCTGTGAGGAGCAAAATTGGCCCAGCATAGATAGGGGCTGGCGAGTGCTGTGACAAAGGTAAGTCAAGGATGCTCTGGGAATAGAGGAAGGATGCCTAGATAGCCCTAGAGGAAGGTAGGTGGTCAGGGAAGGCTTCCTGGAAGAGGTGGCACTGTGTCTTGTGTGGAAGCATGTGCAGTGTGAGCCATATGGAGCAAGCGGTTGCAATGAACAAAGGGACCCCAAGGAGTATGTAGGGGAGCCAGCTGTTCCCTCAGTGCTGCTGGGCTAGCACATGTGTAACCACAGTCTGCACAGACAGTCTGTGGGCACAGGTGTGTCATGGTAGGGCCACTAAGCAATGGGTTGATGGAGAACAGACTTCTAGAACACTCTGGCCACAGGGGGACGGAGGATTCCAGTGTGTGAGGTGCCGGGCTCCTTGCTCTGCTTGTCATTCCATGTAACCCTCACAAGGGGCCTGGGCGGAGGAAGCACGGTTGCCCCCGTTTGCAGAGGAGGACGTCGCGGGCTGAGCACCCCTGTCTGGCCAGAAGCTGGGGCTGCCCTGAGAGGTGCCGAGGCCTCCTGTTAAAGATGACACGGATGTGGCTTGTCTGACAAAGCGTCTGTTCAGTGAGCCGCGTGGTGGAGGTACAATCAGGGATTCTGCGACCCGCCCAGGCACGGGCTGTGGGTAAAGTCCTCCTGAGGGACGCACGAGCAGACAAATATCAAAACCCAGGAACAAAGAAGCAATTAAAAGCAAACAGGATATCCAAGTGCCTTTCGCATTGTTTCTTTCTCACATCAAACTGGATGGGCCCAAACGTTAGTTCATTTCAGTGAGCATTTATTGATCACCTACTGTGTCCTCAGGCTCACTCCAGGGCTCTGGGGGAGACAAGGAGCTTGAAATCTAATTGGGCCAGCAGCACATGGGAGCTGCATGAACAGCGAGACAGCAAACCACTGAGGATGAACGATTTCAGAGGAGAATCTTGACTGACAGAGAAAAGCAGTTCAATTCAAATCTCCCTGGGAACCTGCCCTGAATTTCTTGCACCCTGGAGAAGCGTGTTTGCCCCTGGGAAGAGCTGACTGCGGCCCAGTGTGGCTTAGAGGACGGGATCAGCAGGAAAGGGAGCAGGCCCGCCCCGTGCAGGTGAAGCACAGCCCTCGCGCACCCAGAGGTGGCCGTGGGATTGGCCGTCTTCCGCGTGGCCTGTCCGCCGTCCTTGCTGTGGGTGAAGCTGCGCTCTCGCACCTTCTGTACATCGAGTCATCGAATCCCCACAGCAGCCTTATATGACAGGGGAAAGCAAAGCGCAGACGAGCTAAGTAGCTTGCCCAAGGTCACACAACCTTTGAGTAACAAGCCCAGGATCGAAACCCGAGGTGGTCAGGGAGCCGCAGCTTATGACATTAACTGCTAGAATATGACATTAGCTGGAATATGCCGCCTCGCACGGCAGTGGCTACGTGCTAGAAAGCTGTGGCCTGCGCTAGTCAGGTGAGAATAGGCCACCTTCCTAAGGACACAGTGTGCAGACGAAGGCAGGTGTCTACATGGGAGAAGGAGATCCAGGGTCAGAATCAGAAGACCCAGTTTTGCTCCTGATGTTAGTGCTAACCAGTTTCGTAACTTGGAAAGTCATTTAACTTCAGGGAAGCTCGACTTTCTTGTATTTAACGTGAGAGTGAAAATGTCAACCTCACAAGTCTCATGAGTATCACATACAACATCTAAAAGTGTCTGAAACAGCTCCTGGCACTAAGTAAATACTCTACAAATGTAGGAAGGATGGAACATGATGAGGGATGCCTCATAGTTATAGGTTTGGTTAGACTTGGAGAAAGAGGAAAGGACAAAGCACAAACCAAACACGTGGAGAATGTTCGGTGAACGCCTCCAGGGACGTGTGTGTATGATAACTAACTGCCTGGGACAGTCTGGATGTCTGACCCCTGCAAATCTCATGTTGAAATGTGATCCTCAGTGGTGAACGCAGGGCCTGGTGGGAGGTGTTTGGGTCACGGGGGCAGATCCCTCGTGAATGGCTTGGTGCCCTCTCTGAGGTACTGACTGAGTTCTCGTTTTATTATTAATAGTTCACATGAGAGCTGGTTGTTAAAAGGAGCTGGCATCACCTCCTCCCTCTCTTGCTCCTCCTCTCACCATGGGACACACGTGCTCCCCCTTCGCTTTGCCTTGATTGGAAGCTCCCTGGAGCTGTCACCAGAAGCAGACGCGGGCGCCATGCTTCTTGTTCAGCCTGCAGAACCATGAGCCATAAAACCTCTTTTATCTATAAATTACTCAGCTTCAGGTATTTCTTCATAGCAATGCAAACAATCTAACATGCTACCATTTCTAGAACAACTATCGTTTATCAGGTTCCTACCAAGTGCTATCACTGTACCTTGGGTCATATACCACCAATAATCATGTCTTAGGAAATCTAGTTATGTACTTTGGGTTTTACCATTGCAACGCATTTTGTAGTCCATGCTTAACTGTGAACTATCTGGAGCCACAGTGGTTCAATACAGCCTCTCTGCAGATATCTGCAAACCCAGCAACGGGTTGTGTTTGATGCAGAGATGTGGCTCTCAGAGGGCAGCCCCTGTGTGCTCTCTCCTCCTGCTACTTCCCACGCCCCCATCACTCTTGCTTCCCTGCGATTGGGCTCCTCAGTAAGCTTTTGTCTCAAGCTCTGCTTTTGAGGAATCCTGGGCTAAGGCAGATTTTTTAAAAGTTTTGGGTTTTTTTTTTTTTTTTTTTGCTAAAACATTGAAATAGATATGCATAGGAAAAGAGAGCTAACTGTCTAGATGCAAAATGTTAACTGGATTGTCTCTCTTCCTACTATTTTCTATTTTTAAAAGTTTTAATCAGTAAGATGTTTATTTTAATCAACTACTTGAATATACACATTTATTTCTTGCTTCTAAAATTAACAGACACGATGTGTAGTCATAAGCTGAAAAGTCGCAGTGAGAATAAAAAGAATTGTTTTAATAACTATTCCATTAGTGTGAATTCAGGAGTAGCTCAAGATGTTTCCATAACCTGCTATTTTATACTCTCATCATTTCAGTTTTATATACTTAGGATTAAGGAAATAATCAATGTTGATTTTCATATGTTAAAACAATCAATTGGAATATACCGACATGCATTAAAGATATTGGGCATATTAATACATTTCAATTATTCTATAGGTTCCTTAGGTTTTAAAGATAATCATGTTACTTATGATGCCCTGGAATTTCAAAAACTTGTCCAACAGTGCGTCATTCTGAGACCTACGCAAGCTGAAATCCAGTCAGAGAGCACTGAAAAATCCTTGGCAAAAGTCAAATGTGTGGTCTATATAATATAGAGAATCCTAAAGCCAAAAGCATCCCCTGTTACTGTTTATTCCCCAAGGACCAATATCAAAGTTACCAAAATCAAAGCTGTCTTGGATTTCTCATGCTTTCACCAGAAAAGAGGTTAAATGTGACGTCTTCCTCACCAGTGGCCTCATCTGTGGTGAGAATCAGACTGGGAGAGTGGGAAGGGGCTCTGGGCCTTCCTCCCCTCCAAACAGCCCATTTCGTAGGTGAAGAAACTGAGATCCAGAGATGATGAATGTCCTCTCAGTGAACTGCCTGCCGACCAGAAGACCACGATTCACTAAGTGGGCAGTATTTACATTTCAAAAAATTAGAAGAAACCAAGTCAGCCAGTCACAGTGCATCAATTTGATATATGAAAACCTCGCTAGAGAAGACCTGAACTGTTTTTGGAGGCATTAAATCCATTACTCCAGAGTTTTCTGGAATGGTCTTTCAACTTTTGCTCGTCCTAGTTGTGTTGGGGCAGAATAAGCAGGGTCAATGCCTAATTGTGTAGCTCTTTCCATGCGCGAGATATACAGTCACTTTGTTACCTGCGTCCCATCCCCAACAGCCCCAGAACTGGACTAACTGGGTTGCAGAACCGGACTAACTGGGATTGAATCCTGGTTCTGCCATTGACTAGTTATTTGACCTAGGGCAAGTGACTTGATTTTGCATACGTAACTCGACCTTTCCTCATCTGTACAATAAAGATAATTTCAGTACTCATCTGCATGTAAAGTGCCTTGTACAGTGACTTTCACATAGGAAACAGCTGATGAATGTTGGCTGGTGATGGTAAGTGCTCAAGAAGTATTTATGGGAAAAAAACGTACTGAGGGGGAAGAAAGATGATTACCACAGAAAAGAAAGCTGTGAATTTTTTCTTTAACCATCCTAGCTTTTGTTGTTCCCCATATTTCAGTTACTCTAGCATAATTTCTCATGCTCATGGAAGCAAAGAGTAAGCATAGCTAATTTTTATTTATTTATTTATTTATTTATTTTTTAAAGACAAGATCTCACTCTGTTGCCCAGGCTGGAGTGCAGTGGTCCGATCATAGCTCACTGCAACCTCCAACTCCTGGGCTCAAGTGATCCTCCTGCCTCAGCCTCCCAAGCAGCTGGGACTATAGGCATGTGCCACTAAGCCCAGATAATTTTTTGTATTTTTTAAATGTAAAGATGGGGTTGCACTATGTTGCCTAGGCTGGTCTTGAAATCCTGGCTTCAAGCGATCCTCCTGCCTTGGCCTCCCATAGTGCTAGGATTATAGGTGTGAGCCACCTCATCTGACCTCACTTTTTTTTTTTTTTTAACAGCAGAACCATATTGTCATATGAAATGTACATATATAAGGCATGGGCTGCTCTCAAAACATAGGGTACAAATTTAGCTATGTTACTTCTTTTTTTTCTCCAATTAATAGCTGGAACACTCAAGTGCTCCATACAAAGACTGTTCAAAGTCTCCACCTTTGTCCAGGCATCCCTGGGCTTACTCAGTGGAAAGGGGTCTCTTTCTAATGCCACATGGAGAGGAAAGTGGCCTTCTGTTGTTTTATACCTCCTGCTGTTCCTCCTGCGATGGGCATGCAGGTTCCCCTGGCGGGACCAGCTGGAGCTCGTGGGTGGTGATGACAGCCCGTGCGGTCGGGTCACAGGAGCAGCACGGCTCTCCAGGATACACAGCTGTCGAGCCCGGGGCTGTGCCCCAGCAAGACCACTGCCAGCAAAAGCTACACACTGCTGGACTAAACCAGCCCTCCCATGGACCACGGGCCCTTTTCTCAGAACCTAGATCCTCACCTTGACATTCCTTCTCCCCCTAATCTGCCTGTTTTAAGGATTTTTTTTTCCCAATCCAAATGTGCCTGCCTCCAACTATATTAGTTTGCCAGGCCTGCCATAAAAAAACTGGGCGGCTTAAACAACAGAAATGCATTTTCCTCACAACCTTTCTGGAGGCTGGAAGTCTGAGACCAAGCGCTTGTTTCTTCTGCGGCCCCTCCCCTTGGCTCGCAGACGGCTGTCTCCTCCGTGTCTTTGCTTGGCCCCGTCTCCAGGCACAGACACGTTCTCGGGTCCTGGGGGTGAGACTTCAATGCACGAAATCTGGTGGAGGGGAGACAAAGTTCAGCCCATAGCACCAGCGATTAGGTCTGCACACTTAAGGTGTAAGTTAACTTTTTTAAAATCCAAGGAAAAGAGGTTGTGGGGAGAGGAATGATGTGCACCCAGAGAGGCCCCATAACACTCTTTCCAGGACAGGGGGTGTCCCGTGCTTGCCTTGCAAAGGTGGCTGCTTAAGTGGCTGTTCAGACACTTACAGTGCACCCTACTGCACTCCAACGCTCACCGTAAAACAGACGAGCCCAGAGCTTCCCTGGGTGAAATGGAGCCAGAGGTCCAGACCCCTCTTCCCACGGCCTCCGCACTAATCACGGAATAAAATCCTTCAGCCTGCAGGAGCCCAGGTGTGCAGGCTACTTTTGTTATTTTTTTCACAAATACACAGTTCACTGAGGTTTGCAGCAGGCACGTACGATATCGGCTGACGATCTTTAGCTTTGGAAACATAACTCCGTCACTAGTCTCTAGCCCGGTTACTCTGAAGTTGTCCGGCTGAGTTCCGGAGATCACGCAGACCGACCGGTGTCTGTGTGGCCGGCTTTATTTTTCCACTTTACTTCTTTTTAGAGATGGGCTCGTTAATCACCCTGCTCAACTGTGATACCCAAGAAAAGCTGAGAGGGTAAAGTTATATGCAGCCTCCCTGTGACCTGTTTGCACATACCAGGTCAATAAAACTCAGGCAGAATGACAGTGACAGCTGCCTTGTGGCATTCAGAGGGAACCGAGCAGTTCTGTTCAGCAGCCTCAGGGGCAAGTATATCATTACAGCCCGGCTGCTCAGAGAGAAACCACCTAAACCCATCCTCGGGGACAAGCGCAGCTTCTGTGGCCACCCAGGAGCCCGTCTCGGACACCTGCAAGGCCCGGCCGAGACTCTCCCGCTAGCTTTGTCCACGCTGGGCTCTCCCGGCCACAGCTCTGTCCCCATCTCTACACGCGCGCTGCCTGCGACAGCCTGGGCAGGACAACACCCCAGCCTCGGGGTGGCCGGGAGAGTGCTCGGGAGGGAAGGCTCCATGGGGGCCAGGCAGTCACGGGCCAGCTCCAGGGACAAGGGCTCCAAGAGGATGCTGCTCCTGGGGAGGAGGCAGAAGTTTTCTCCGTGGGACGACACCCTGCTCTCGGGAAGGGACCCGCGGTCTCTGCTGAAGCGGGGCATGTGCCACGTCAGCTTCAGCCTGGTCACCAAAGGAATGACAGACATCCCCGACTTTCTGTGGGGCTTGTCTGAGGTCCAGAAACTCAATCTGTCTCACAATCGACTCCGGGTGCTCCCTCCCGAGGTGGGGAAACTGACTCGGATCGTGGTCCTGAACTTGTGCGGGAACCACCTGAAGAGTCTGCCCCGGGAGGTCAGCCTCCTGCAGAGCCTCAAGGTCCTGTTTGTCAACATGAACTGCCTGACCGAGGTGCCGGCCGAGCTGAGCTTGTGCAGAAACCTGGAAGTCCTGAGCTTGTCGCACAACTGCCTGTCCCAGCTGCCCGCCAGCCTCGCCGACCTTTCCAGGCTGAGGAAGCTGAACCTCAGCAACAACTACTTTGCTCACATCCCCATTTGTGTGTTCTCGCTGAAGGAGCTGGATTTCTTGCACGTGGGCTCCAATCGCCTGGAAAACATCGCCGAGAGCATCCAGTGCCTGGCCAGCCTGCAGATCTTCATCGCGGAGAGCAACAACATCCACTCCTTCCCGAGGTCGCTCTGCCTCATCACGAGCCTGGAGCTGCTGAACTTGAACAACAATGACATCCAGACCCTCCCGGACGAGCTCTACCTGCTGCGCAGACTGGTCAAGATCGCGTGGAACCCCATGGACAAAGGGCTGCACATTTCCCACAATCCTCTGGCCAAGCCCCTGCCGGAGCTGGTGGAGGGGGGCCTAGAGATGCTCTTCGGCTACCTGAAGGACAAAAAGCACAGCTGACATGGGCACCGGAGGCACCGACGGGACCAGCTCCCCAGGAACGTCAACCGGGGTACTTCTCTGGTCTAAACTTTCTCCTCTTGCCGTTCGTGTCTGTCAGTGCTCTTGTTAGTATTTGCTAAATCGTTGTGGAACATTCATCCTAGGCAGGTGTTTGCCTTAACTTTGTATGTTCTTAGTAGCCTCCAGGATAATATCGTATGTTCATCTCATTCTATACATAAATTCAAACAGGCGTTTGGTTTTCTCCAAAGAGAACTAATTGCTCTGATTCTTCTGAGAAGTAGCGAGACCCAGCTCTTGGAGTAGTGGACAGCAGGTCTGAATTCAATGTAATTCAAAAGTCTGATATTTGCTAAGTATGTCCTGTGTGCCAAGTATGGTGTGAGGCGTTGAAACCACCTGGTTTCAGATGGTTTCTACCTTGTATTGGCAACCAGTGGCCAGGTGGCTGCAGCAAGACGTGTTCCTCAGTCAAGCATTACTTGGGACCAAAAAGCAAGCCAGAGCTGTGCTCTGTCGCCAACGACCAAAACAGGCAGTGCTTTCCCCTGGAGTTCCAGGGGAACGATCATAGGAATTTTTTCTTTCAAGTGGCTGTGCAGTAATACATTGCTCATGTTTATGTCTGGTGGTGAGTAACAGAGGTAGCATGACGGCTTTCAGATAATAAACATGAACCAATATTAATGTGTAGTTTCAACCTTCCTTCCCAGTCCTCTTCACCCATAGTCATATCCCTGAACCTCTTTGCTAGACACTAGCCAATAGTGAAACTATCACATTCTAGTGCCACTTCTTCTCTTTTACTATATCTGCCCTCTCATAGATAAGCTACTAACTGGAGTAATTCGGCCAAAAATGTCCCAGAGGCAGGGAAGAGGAGGTGAGGCATAGACAAGCTGCACAAAAAGTAATTATCTTTTCAAAAGTCAGAGGAGGGCATTAAAAAATTAGTTTAGTTACACTTAAGAGCTCCTTGGACAAAAGGCTCTATAACAATATTAAGCTTGTTTTGTTTTTTATTTTGAGTACATAGCTGTTAGCTAAACACAGACACCAGGACAAGCGATGACGGTGTTCCTGCACCAAAGATCACTGGGCCTTACTGCTAGGGTGGCAGCCAGGAGCCCCAACACATTAACATTTATTCAAAGAATTAGAATGAAAAGATGACAGTGAAGAAAATTCAGTACCTTCAGATCAGGGAAGCCAATTGCTCTGGTTTCTTGGCACATTTGTCTACAGAATTATAGGAAACAATATCAAGACTTGTATAACTTCTTAATACTCTTAATTCAATTCCACTAAACTTATATGTCTTAGCACCTTCTCCAGTCTGGGCACTGGGCTGGGAACCCAAGAGGAACGACACCCTGCTCCTTCTCCCAGGGAGCTCACAGCTCAGTGAAGGCGACAGACCCACGTGGTTTCTAGTGTGCGGCAAGTTGTGATTCCTGCTACGGAGACATCTAAGCAAGGGGCTGGGGCAAGAACAACACGCTGCGTGGCGTGGACTTGACTGAGCCCCAGAGTCTCAGTAACCAAAGGGCAGTAAGCAAAGAACACAGTTGGGATGGACCCATAAACCCGCCATTCATTGCAGCAGTCGAATCCTAGTCCCCACCCCCACCCACCCACCCTCATTCCCTCACCCCTCTCGGAAAGAGTGGCTGAGGCAGTGAGTAGCTCATTCTCAAGTTCTGCACTGAGGCAATTTTACTGCGGAAACTTACTTTTTTTAAGAGCTGCTCAAAAGGGGTCCATATAACTCATTCATAGGAGCAAGCGGTTTTTCCCAACAGACCCCAAAGTCAATTTTCCCATCATAAAAGAATGAAGCCAGTTCCTGCTGTTATCATCGGATACTGCAGTTCCATTAGCACATTTGTGCCTGAGCTCCTCCGTCCAACCCTCGCTCGCAGACGGTACCAGTGTCACTTGCAGGCAGCTAGAGTAGTCTCCTCCTGACTCCCCCTCCAGCAGCAACTGGAGGCTCCGTATCCTCGCCAGGCACACACAGGCACACTCCGAAATCCTCCCCCATGTTAGCTTGCTGGAGCCAAGACTATTTAAAGACATGGGTGGAATTCTTACTTGACCTCCTGAATCAGTGGGAAATTGCAGGGCGAGCCTTGCTCTGCAGAGCTGGGCAGGTCACTGACTGCAGCTCTGGCCGCAGCACACGCAGCTGTCAGACAAACACCCGCGAGTGCCAGGATCATGCCTGCTAGTGCCTGCTGCTGAAGAGCCGCTCCGGCTCACGCTGAATTTCCATGACCTTGCCATGGGCGGAGGCGCAGGCGGGGACAGCAGCACCACACTTGTCCTGCTGAGCCATCATTTTATTTCCTCTCCTCGCCTTTTCAGTCACTTGATCCTACAGTAACTCTACTCCAGGGAAAGAATGTCACCATATTTTGAAGGTGACCCAAGAGCTCATTATATTTTTTATAAGGAAAAAAATGGTATCAATTTGGTTGTCAGCTTCCATTGGTGCCTTTCAGAAGTACGGTAGTGAGGTTTTCTTTGTTAACACTCAGCATGGAGGAAATCAATCATAAAAGTGTAGTAGTTGCCCAATGTGCTTTAGATATTGATTCTTTGTGAATGCTCCTTTTTATTGATAAAGCGAAGTGCTGAGCAAAAAACTGGCTAACGTGCTTAGCTATTCCAAACACTGATGTGGAGGGAATTTGATATAATCTTCAACGTCTTTGCCATCAAATTCTACTTTGCCATCAAATTCTGACTGGCTGTGAAATGCTTCTTCCTTATCTTTTGTATTTCGAATACTGCCACATTTCAAGTAACTCCCAGGTATTTCTAAAGCTTCTGAAATCAAAGCACTGAGGATGACTGGATCAGCTGCCGAGTATATTTCGCCAAAGAATAACAGCTAATTGGGTGCTTGATGTGGGGAGCTGGCTGCTCCCTGTCTTGATGATGTTGTGGTTTTCATGTCACTCAGATCTCAGGAGAGAGGGATCTCAGTGTGTGCTCAGAAGCACCTTGCGAAGCAGTTGCAGCTCACAAGCATACAATTAAGAAGAAATCCTATGTTCTAGGAAAGGGAGAAGACTTTGAAAAGACACATCTGTTCAAGGAATAATCTGCTAAATGCGTCATACTGCAGGCATATTAGAAAAAAATGTAGTCATTACTTAGCTTGTTGACTTAAATGGTTAGTGGAAGAAATGTACTCCATTCTTGGGCTTTAGTTAATAGACTGCCTTTCTGTAGTAACCAAAGACAGAGTGACTTCAGGACTGCACCTGGATTTCACAATGAAGTCGCGCTGGTGCTGGAAAGAGATAAAAGAGGGAATGCTGTCATTATTTGTAAGGATGCATTCAAGTAAACCTTTTCCTTTTGGTAATGAATATTGCATTTTGAAAGTGTATTTCATATGCCTCAGAGCATATACTGAATATGCATTTGGATAGGCATGCATTAAAAACAGAAGAAGATTAGAGGACTGTGGGCCCAGTCACTGGAAAACACATTCAGGTACCAACAGCCTGAGATTATGGGCGAGAGGGAGGCCCAGAGGCTGGACTGGGTGCTTTGCTCAGTACTATGCACACACTAGGGGAGTCCCCTGTGTGCATGGAGATTCTGTTGCAAATGGTGAAAATAGAAGATGAGTTCAGGAAATGGTCTTAAAAAAAGAAAGAAAGAAAGAAAAAAATCCAAGCTGCTAAATTAATCCAATATGAAAATACTAAATACTGAACTATGCTATCAGTATCTACTCTCTAGACATCGCAGGGCTCTCTGTCTTCTGATTCCACAAAAGAATCATTTTCACTACTCTGCAAGATATACTGAGAAACACAAAGATACCCAACCTAGAGTTAATGTGCAACTCAGTGCTGTACTCCTTCCTGATGTAATTTCTTAGCTACGATTCATCCAAGAACACCAAAATACACCCCCTTCATATATTTTAAGAAAATTAAATAAAATTCAGAGGAACATGAAAGCTATTATAAACAATCTTGACCTTGTCGAGAAAAGAACTTTCTACCAGTGTTTCTTTTAAGTTACCTGGCAATTTACATGTTGAATCCAAAACGTTACTGATTTTTTTTTTAAGGACAGCATAGTAATTAAAAGGGGAGGCAGAGGGTCTCATGATGGATTTGTAAGGGCCTGGGCATCACTAGGCAAACATAACTGAGAGCTATTAGCATCGAGCTTGCTGTGCAGATTTTTTAGTAGTGCCATAGGAATCTACTCACAAGGAGAGAGCTCATTTCCTCTTGCTTCTAGACTCGCTCCTTATTTTTGCACAGGATAGAAATAACTGGAGTCATATCAAAGTATTTCCAAAACTCTTGGGAGAAACATCCATTATGAAAAGTACAAGACTTTGAGGCTGTTGCTTAAATGCCCATAATTTTTGGACTTGAGTGACTTGAGTTCCTCAGAAGTCAGTGTGCCTGGACATGGCACTTCAGGGAAGTCTCTGTTTCCTTCTGGTCTCCTCAAGGTCATGCCCACCACCCCATGCACGAGCTTGAGGAGAAGCTCTGAGGAGCGTGTCGAGCGTGCACGCAAGTGTCCTGAGACCTTGCACGTGCTGGGGGCATGGCGACAGGACAAGCTCTCCCCCAGCCCGTAAGGGTAAAGGAGTGAGGCTCAGCTAAACACAGTGCAATACTGTGAGGACAACTGTCTTAAGAAGTGTGCAGATGGGCGCAAGGGCATTTGGGTGAGATTATGGGATGGCAGAGATACTGTATGGCTGACATGGTGTGGGGCACACGCAATCCAGCAGGTTACAGACCCAGCAGTTCCTCTGATGGAGAATTTGTGAGTCCCGCTGTGTCAGAGCAGTCTGTTTTATATTAATAACACCTTTGAGGCATTTGTCTTTTTTTCCCTCTCTACCAGAATCTTACATATTGGGCAGGCACATGGCAGGAGAGGTGATGCAGAGTGACAGCATGTGTCCTGGGTTCGAGAGGAACTCCCGAGCCCCTCCTTAATGCATTACAGGCCAGGGTCCTCCCCGAGGGTTCTGAAGACCCTGGGTTGTCTTCAATGCTGGCGTCATCAGAAGCCCCAGTGGAACTTCACAGAAAGAATGCCCTGGGCCTCGATTTGAGAGATTCTGATATAGTTGGTCTGGGGGAGACCCCGGCTTCTCACTCGGTTGAAAACTCCATAGGTAATGCCGTTGCTCACTCTGGGCTGAGAAGTGCTGACGTGAGCTCTCACTAAGCAGGTAAGAGACTGTGAAGCCAGCGGGGCCTGAGCCTCGCCATGGACAGAGGCCAGTGAGAGGGGGCAGGGCTCTGGACCTGGTCGGCAGACTGCAGCCCTGCCCTGCCTGGTGGTTGGACTCATCTGGGCATTTGTTAAAAATGTAGCACTGGGTCCCTTTGGTGCACTTCAGATTCTGTGTGCTGAGGGCAGGGCCTGGCATATGTGGGTCTCACAAGCACTCCAGGTGTCTCCTACCATAAGGCAGACTAGAGGAAACCTGGTCTAGAAGAACGTGTGCCCCCTGGAAAACATAAAGCTCTGGTTCCCAGCTCCAGCCGTTCCTGGGTGCTACAGATTTTCCTGGCTCTCTGCCGCTGGAGACTGAACTCCCTAATGACTGCTCTCTTCGAATCCAGTGTAGGGGAGATAATAATGTATTGAATGAATGAATGAGAGAGCATGAGTAGGCACAGATCACCTCTCTGGGCCTCAGTTTTTCATAGTGAGGCAATTGAACTCACTTCAAAGTGAACTCACTTCAAGCTCCTTTCAGCTTTGAATTTCTAGGACTGCATTTTTTTTTTTTTTTTTTTTTTTTACTTTGCCTTCCTCTTATTTAATGCTTCAGTCAATAGACATCTGGGCTTATAATTATTGTGATTACTCAAGAAAAGCAAAAAACACTGTGGAGATGGCTCAAGATCGGTATGAATGCTTTAATATCTCCTTGCAGCACCATAGATAAAGTAATTTTAATTTTCGTTGATGTTCAGAAGTATAAAAAGAGCTCGGCCTGTATTGAGGGTGACTGTAGGAGTTTACAGACCTACAACCTGCTTGGATTGAATCTCTAATAGTGTACTGGATTGGAGGTGCAGAGGGAAGAGTCTGACTTTGTTGATTAACAACTTCTCTGATTTATGTTTCTGGAAGAGATGAAATTCCTAATTATCTGTTTTCCCTAAAAACAAAAATAAAAAATATAAAAAGCACCTCATTGGATTTAACTCAATAGTATGATTTGGGCACTTAGAACGGAAATCTTTCCTCTTTTTTTTTTTAAAAAAAGGATAGCATATTCTGAAGTTTGAGCTGAAGAAATCTTATAATAAATTCACATCTCCTCCGCACCCCTACCCTTTCCATATGCACATGTGAGTTGAATTTGATTTTTGCTATAAATTTTCAGAAGAACTTCTGCCAATGAACACATACGAAGCTGCAAAATCACTCTCCTTCTGTATCTTTGATTGTTAATAATATTGTTCTTTCTCCACCTCCACTGATTTATTCAAAGCCACAAACTGATGTTATCTACATTGTGGAAATCAGAAATTAATGACTTTAGTTTGTTTTTGATTAGCCTTAAGAGAGTAAGTTACAGTTGTGTTTGATAAGCATTTTTGAATAATCTCGTTGCCATAAGTACTTTCAGAATTCAAAATACAGTCCTGGTATTACCCTCCTCAGCCAAGATATATGAGAAGATTAAGGATTTTCATTCTAGAAATCACAGGCATAGTATAAACAAAGAATTCATCCAAGAAGAATAAAAGGCTTCTTTATGTTTTAATCTTTTATACTCTCTTATTATCATGACTAAATTTCTATCATAGACAACAAAAAAATCTGTTTAATTTCCCAGACATGTATACATCATGTTTTCTATAGACATTTCTACTTGTTCATTTGACTATGTAATATGTTTGATTATAGAAAATTGAGTTTTCTCAGTTTGTAAATGCGCTTGTCAGGCTCTTATTAATTAATCCACCACAACAAATATCATTTTAGCTGGCTTTCTTCTACAGCTAGAGAAGGAAAGTAACTTCATTTCTTATAGATCAGAATGACCATGTTTTTCTTTTTATGCCACCTGAAGTTGGGTCCTTCACAGTTGTCACCTGTTTTGCAAAGGCTGAGAATGAATTTCACAAAATCGCACAGCATGTGTGCAGTAAAGGGTTGGCTCTGCAGGTCTGAATACTCACCGGGTGTTCAGACCCTGCATATTCCAAAGAAAGGCTCGGACCTCAAATGGTTCCAGAGAGACAACCTCTCAGACCTTGGAATACCCTGTTTGATAAGATTATCTTCCTTTTCCTGGGGCTTTGAGCTACATCGGATAGTCTATGCTAACAGTGTCATTTATGGTGCAGACCTTGGGCAGCACAGTATCAATCTGACCTCTAGAGAGGCTGGAGATTGAAGCACTAAGGTTGGCCACGTGGGAGCTCCATGCCTACATGAGCAACTCCCAATAAAAACCCTGGACACCAAAACTCAGGTGATCTTCCCTGGTTGGTGATGCTGTGTACATGTCACATATCCTAGCTGTGAGAATTAAGCACCACCCATATAACTGCATTAGGAGAGAACAGCTGAAACTTATACCTGGACCCTCTTTGATTCTGCCACATACCCCTTTTAATTTTGCTGATTTTAATTTGTATCCTTTTGCAGAGATAAACCATAATCATGAATATAACAGATTTCCTGAGATCTGAGTCCTTCTAGCAAATTGTTGAACCTGAGGATGGTCTTGGGAACCCCAAAGAAACCATGGGTTAAAGAATAAACTTTATTAAGAAAGCAGAAACTCACAAGTCAAGGGTTAGCAAGAGAAGAGAAACCAAAGATCCCCAGATTCCCTTTTGATGCAGGGAGTGTCATGCCACATACGTGCCTCTCTGGGAGAGAACTCACTTCCCTGGCAGTTCTCCCTGCAAAATAACCAGACCTCTTTGGTGGTTTCCTGGCTGGTTTTTACGTTAGGGGTCATCAGAGAAAGTCAGCTGCAGAGCACCAAGAGGTCTTGGCGTAATGGACTTGCCACAAGGGATGGCTGTCACCAGTTCCAGGGAACTGGAGTTTCATTCTTTCCTCTGGAAAAAGTAGTGAAACCCTGGTCCCACTAACTCATTGTCCAGGCAACCGACAGTGAGCTCCCATGTCATTTTTCACACTCTATAAACAACCCTTTGACTGGATATTAACAATCATAATTTCCTCCTGAATGGTATATCACACTATTAGGAAGTCATTTATATGTCAATCTCAGTTATTCCAAATATGTGTGAGATCCCAGAGTTGATGTCATATATTTTATCATTTATTCCTAGGTGAGACCTTTAAGTCATAAGATAAGGAATGAATGAATGAATGAATGAATGCATACATACATATATACATAGTATGTCAAATATAATAAGCGTATACAGAAAAATAAGGCAGGAAAAGAGAATAGGGCTGGAGAGTATTTGCTATAAGATGGTCAGGAAAGTTGCTGAGAGAATCTATGTTTAAATAGAGACCTATAGGCAGTGAGGGAGACAAGCATTAAGATATTTCTGGGGAAAGTATTTCAGACAGAAGAGAAGGCACGTGGGAAGGTAGAAGTGTGCCTGACATGTCCATGGAACAAAAAGGAGGCCATCATGGCTGAATGGAGTGAGTGCAGGGGGTAGTCGTGAAGTCACGTTGGTGTTGGGATGGCTTATGGATGGCTCTAGGCCATTGGAAGGACTTTGACTTTTGCTCTGAGTGAGGTGGGAAGCCATGGGAGATTTTATGGAGAGAAGAAAAATACATTCTAACCTACATTTTGGAGGAGTTACTTGGACTGCTGGGTTGAGAAAAGACTTACGAGGGCAAGAGTGAAGGCAGTGAGACTAGTTGGGAGTCTGTTGCAATATTTCAGATGGCGGATGACAGTGGCTTGAGCCAGAGTGGACATGGCGGAGGTGGTGATCGGTAGGGGAAATATTTTGCCCATAGCACCAGCTGACGTTGAGGCTGGACTGGATGGAGGAGGGGAGATCCTAAGCAACTTCATGTGTTTGACCCAAGCAACTGGAAAGACACAGTTGTCACAGAAATGAGAGAGGAGGAGCTTAGGAGAGAAGATCGGGAGTTTGGTTTTCAATATGCTAATTTTGAGATTGATAAATAGATTTTCAAATGGGTCTGCTGAGTAGGCAGTTGGATAATGAATCTAGGGTCCATGAGAGAGTCTAGGTTGGAGATGAAATTTGGGAATCACCAGCAAATTATAAAGGAAGAAGTCAGGAAAAAGTGGATCCACTGTGAAGGGTTTGGATGAAAACTGGTGATTCCTTAAGTTGTGGTGCCCAAAGTGCTATGCTCAGTCACCTGGAAAATTCCCATATGCCATAATGGCAATTTCCAGAAGCTGGATAAATATTATTATTCTATAGCCCACACCTGTACTTGTGAAAACTCTTGAAATTATTGGTTCATGGGAAGAGAGGTTTTCTCTAATCACACGGGAATTCCAGCTAGAAGGGCCAAGTGTTCCAAGAGGACACTTACACCCCATCTGCCTTGGGCTGATAACTTACCCTCCACCCCCACCACACACACATACTCTCTTAATTGGCAGCAATTTTCATCAGTCACCAAGCACAGATCCACTTTGGTATCACACAAGATTCATTGGCATACAGTTGGACAGTCTCAGTTCATCTCCTTTCTCTCTTTTTTCTTCTGCATGTGTCTTTTTTTTTTCATTTTTTGAGACAGAGTCTCACTCTGTTGCCTGGGCTAGAGTGCCGTGGCGTCAGCCTAGCTCACAGCAACCTCAAATTCCTGGGCTTAAGCAATCCTCCTGCTTCACCCTCCCAAGTAGCTGGGACTACAGGCATGCACCACCATGCCCAGCTAATTTTTTTCTATGTATTTTTAGTTGTCCAGATAATTTCTTTCTATTTTTTAGTAGAGATGGGTGTCTTGCTCTTGCTCAGGCTGGTCTCAAATTCCTGACCTTGAGCGATCCTCCCGCCTCGGCCTCCTAGAGTGCTAGGATTACAGGTGTGAGCCACTGTGCCTGGCCCATGTGTTTTAATTTGTTTCGATCTTAGGGCTTGTCGTTAAGTTTTCTTGTTTAAAACTAGAGCAAAGGATAGAAAAACCAGCATTCACGTTAGATTTCCTCTTGGAACTTTGGAAACTAAAATTTTCCTCAAATCTATTATTCTAGTAAATACATTTTAGAATGTGAAATTTGATCAATATAATTTGAGTTGGCCCTGCATTTTTTTCCTACCTACACACTACTGACACTTGCTTCGATCCGGGGCATCCTGATGACATGTGACCCAGGGAGCTTTCTTTTCTATTGTGTTGTGTATTCTACTGCTTTTCTCGTGGGAATTACTAACGTCTGCCCAATTTAAGCAGAAGCCAACGACCTTCTTTTGGACTCTAAATATCATCTTTTATTTTGGCCTCATCTTGCATTCTCTCCGCAGGCTTGGAAACACCATAATTTTGTGCACAAGCAGGAATGATAGTGCTGTAGGTTTTAGTCTTGGTAAAGGGCAGAGAAGTTGTCCCATAAATGAGTGATCTGTTCTTTCCCAAATCATCAAGAGACAGGGACTTCCTTTTTGTGATCAATGGCAGGATGTGATCCACTGTTTCCTTTTTTCTTTTTTTTTGGCACAGAGTATTTGAAGGCCAATAATACAAAATGATAAACAATTTTTAAAATCAAAGAAAAATTTTTGCTGGCATGTATGTACACTTAACTTATTTCACATATTGATCAAATAATCTGATTGCTGTTTACATCTTACTAATACACAGAAGGTCTTTTGGACAAATCCTGCACTCCTACTTTAAACTGCAGAGACAGCCACAGAATTTTATCTTCTCACTGGGAAATTATTTTCTCCATATGTGTTTTGATGATGACAGGCCTTTTTCCATCTTGCAGTTCCTCTTCCTTGGGGGAATAGAAATGTAAGGAATAATTTCTGATTTGATATTTGCTGTTCTACTCACGTATCACTGCAGCTTAAAAACTATCTACAAACTTGCTAACAACTTACTTTTAAAGCTACGCTTTGGGAAAACAGAGGCAAAGGGGAAGAGAAGGAAGAATCTCTTAAAATAATACATTTGAGAATATAATGTGAAATATTTGGAAGTAGAGATGATTCACTAATTCTCCTGGGTACATGCATTATATAAAGCTACATACGTGGGGTTGGGATAGGTACTTTCTAAGCTAAAATTCTACACCTCTACTAAATAGGAAGTATCATTGTAAGCAAGGATGTTTTCCTTTATATCTCACATAATTCAAAACTCTCATAATTCATCATTACTTCCAGAAAAGAGTAATGAATATTTCTGTTTACTAGCTAAAATGACATAGCCATAGGAAAGTAACACAAACACAATTCAAAATCTATAGGGTTTATCAGCTTTGAAATTGCAATTTTTTAAAAAAATTATTTTAATAGATTTAGGGGGTACAAGTTGAATTCCATTGCATGTATATATTGTACGGTGGTGGAGTCTGGGCCTTTGATGTACCCATCACCGGGGTAGTGTACATGGTACCCCATAGGTAATTTTTCATCCCTAATCCCCATGCCCGCTTGCGAGTCTCCAATGCCCATTACACCACTCTATGCAGCCTTGTGTAACCATAGTTTAGCTTCCACTTATAAGTGAGAATAGGCAGCATTTATTTTTCTGTTCCTGAGATACTTCACTCTTGGGATAATGGCCTCCAGTTCCATCCAAGTTGCTGCAAAAGACATTATTTCATGCATTCTTATTGCTGAGTAGTACTCTGTGGCATATATCTATATATATACACACACACACACCACATTTTCTTAATCCACTCATCAGTTGAAGGGCACTGAGGTTGATTCCATATCTTTGCAATTGTGAATTATGTTGTAATAAACATGAGTACAGGTAGCTTTTTGATATGATGTCATTTCCTCTGGGTAGATACCCAGTAGTGAGATTGCAGGATTGAATGGTAGATCTACTTTTAGTTCTCTGAGAAATCTCCATAGAGATCCCACCAACAGTGTATAAGTTTTTTCTTTTCACCACATCCATGCCAACATCTACTGTTTTGTGACTTTTTAATTTTTTAAAAAAATGAGACTTTTTTTGTAATATTATCAAGTTATTTCAAGTCTTCAAAACTCAAGTTTTCATATAAGGTAATGATACTGCATAATGCAGAGAAGTGTCAGTTAGTTTGATATCAAAGGAAATAAAAATTGCACATTGTACCCAATTCCATAGGTCAAGGGATGGCCAAATATTTATGTTTTTTCTCTTCTTAATTTTACCAGGATAATATCCATCCAACAGTTGTAGGCTTTAGAGCTAGAACAATCAAAATTTAAAATTGTCTAATCTAAACTTCTTATTCATACATATCTTTCTTAAACATCTGCGCTCAAACACTTTCAGTAACAAGGGGCTCCCTCTGTGCCAACTATCCAGTGCATTGATTTCTTCATCTTTCTCCCTTAAACATGATCCTTCTCCCTTGTTCTCCATCTCAATACATAACACTTCCATCTGCCCAGAAACCTGAGATTCCTTCCAGCCATTTTCCTCACTCAACCCCCTCACCTGTTCTCCCACCCAATCCCAAGATTCGACTTCCAAAATCCTTCTTTTCATCTCTTCTACTGTCCTCCCATCCAAGCCACAATCATGCCTCCGTCTGGCCTCCCTACTTCTTTCTCTGGGCCCCTTTTGTACCTATCCTCCACCCAGGAGCTAAGAGGGATTTTAAAAACGCAAATTGGGTCACATTACACCCCTGCTTAAAGTCCTTCAATACATACTTTCAATTAACTCCAAAATCCTTAATATGATTTACCAGCCCTTGTAAACTCTGGCTCTGACTACTTCTTCAGAGTCATTGCCCACCACTCTGTTCTCTTACGAATGTCCACCCACACTGGCCTTCTTTAGTCCCCAAAGCTGTCGACCCCTGTCCTACCTCCGGACCTTCAAACACATGGTTCCTTTTACCTGGAATAGTTGTGCCTACCTAAAGCCAACTCACCCTTCAGGTTTTAGTTGAAATACGCTTTCTCAGAAACTTTTCTTTTTCCTTTATAGCACTCACCACAATTGGAATGACATGTGTATGGGTGTCTGTGTGTATGTGTGCACAATTAGATATAATCAAATCCCATATATACGTATACAAACACATAACAGAGATATAATCTGTGTAATGTCTATATCCCGTCCCATGACAGCAGGCAGCATATTTGCTTTATCTCACTGCTGCATTACCCAGCATATAACCTCTTTCCTGGCCCATATTAAGTACTTAATACATCACATTGAATGCATTTATATCCAATTATTAGAAATCATTAATTTTTAATTTTTTTCTTAGTTGAAACTGGTTTTATCAGTCAAATGCTGGGTGTGTACCTCTGATTAAGGAATGCCTTTCAGTCCAAAACAGAGTTGTGTTACACTAAAAAATACTGTGCTTGAGAACCAAAGGATAAACATATGAGGTACTCATCACTTATTTAGGTTAACTTTAACATTAACAGTGCATGCATAATTAAACTCACAGTCATGAGTTAAATAAATAAATGATTAGCTTGGGGACAGAATGGCCACCACTGGCAGTATCATCTCATTTACTGTTTGGTAGAAGACATTATCTAGTTGCTGCAGTTTAGCTACATATGTTTCTTAGTTGGTGGCGTGTGGAATAAATAATAATAATGATTAAATAATAATAATAACACAAGTATAAATACATTTTTTGAATACTTACCATGAATCAGGTCCATTTCAATCTTACCAGATCTCTACTGCATAGCTACTATTACAGATTGAGCATCTCTAATTGAAAAATCTGAAATATGAAATGCTCCAAAATCTGACATTTTTGAGCACTGACATAACATCACAAACAGAAAATTCCGCACCTGACCTCACATGCCAGGTTGCAATCAAAACTGTTTTATGTACAAAATTACTAAAAACATTGTCTAAAATTGCCTTCAGGCTATATGTGTAAGGTGTATATGAGACATAAATGAACTTTGTGTTTAGACTTGGGTCCCCTCCCCAAGATATCCATTATGAATAAGCAAATCTTCCAAAATCCAAGAAAATCTGAAATCTGAAACACTCTGGTCCCAAGCATTTGAGATAAAGAATATTTAACCCATATTGAGTAACTATATGTAATGATTTTTATCTCCTAAGTAATCTGCACAGCAGCCTTAACTGGTCATCATTTCCACCAGTGAGGACAGTGGGGCCAAGAGGGTGCCCACAGTCACCTGTCAGCAGGCAGGCAGCACAGGGCGCACCTCTCGTTGTAGCTCAGGCGAACACCACTGCAGGGAAACGTCCTGTGGGTGAATGACAAGTCAGGGTGGGCTCAAAGCTGGAGAGAAAGAGGGACAGCAGGGTGGGTGGGAGGGAACGGGTGGAATTTGAGCAGGCTGGATTTCACAAGCTTCCAGCACAGGCTTCCAGAGGCCATCAAATCCCTCTGAAGGAGCTGGGACAGGCCAGCAGGTCCCTGTCCAATCCGTCCTATCCCTCCACCTGCCCCAGGAGCCATTGGAGCACTGTTTCCATCCTGGTCCTGGGAAGGCTTCCTCCCTTCTCGCCTGCACCATCCTAGCTGTTATGGTGAGAACGGTCCCTTCCTGGAACAAAACCAACTTGGTCCTCTAAGAGAACATTAGTCTTTTGTGCCCTGTTGTCCTGAAGTTAAATCCTCAAAGCACAGCCTTTGCACTTTAGCTGCACAGAGTGCAGTGGTGTGGTCCTATCTCTCCCGATGTGTTTATTTGTGCTCCTGGTCGCTAATGGCAAACTCACCATGCTGGCATCAGGCTGACTCTGATGTGTGCTTCTCACCCTAGGCCCACGAGCACCCAGGGTCCTGCTCTGGGCTGCAAGTGTGGGTGCCTTCTTGGACGTCCCTGGTGTTGGCTAGGGAAGAAATTCTCCTTCAGGTGCATGCTGGCAGAGAGGCAGCCTGCCCTGTCCCTGTTTCCCTCTCTCTCAAGCATCTTCTGGCTGACTCTGGGCTGAGGCTGGAAGCCAGCTCCTGTGCAGGGCTGCTGTCCACAGGGGACAGTGTGGTTAATCATGTCACGCCACTCGTCCAGGCTCCAGAGCTCTCCGTCCTTCAGAGCTTTAGAGGCGCCAACCCATCAAGATATTATATCTGTAATTTCTGATTCAAACAGGTCTTCAGACACTGTAGTAATATTTTACTGATTTTTTTTTTCAATAAACAAATACAAACGTTTTTACGCTGTGGTTTCAGTTGTAGCAACTCTCTTAAAATATCTGACTGCGAAAATCGAAAACAGTTTAAGGTCTGTTGTAGACATCCATTCAGCCCTTCAATAATGTGTTCGATACCTCTAAAAGTGACAGCAAATCAAGGATGAAATGAAACAGTAAACAGAGCGAAGGCAAATTTCACATATGGTGGCAGCTCTGTCGTTTCAAGCTTCAGCCGAACGCTGGATCAAAATGCCAGACGTGATGGATGATGCCTGCGCGTTCCAGATGAGCTGTCTTGGTTGCTGACACAGAGCATGCTTTTTGCACTGCATATTCTAAGTCCAAAGAAAAAAAAAATTTTAATGTAGGGCAAAGTTTATCTCATCCCAGGGAGACATCCATGCCCCAGGAAACCCTTGCAGGAGGTTCCAGTCCAGGCTCTCCATTCCTGGTTTGTGCCCCCCTGGGAGAGAGTGAGGACACACGAGGAGGGGGTCAGGTGCCCTACCTGGTGCCTGGGAAGGTGGCCCCTGCAAGCCCCAAACTCTCAGAGGTTTATTCTGCCACTTACTATGTATAACAGCCTCGTTCACCAGCGGGGTCCTCTCATGCTCGAGGCCCTTTCCTCCCAGCCTTGTGTTCATCGCTCTTCCTGAAGGTCTCCGTGTGCCCAGGTTCTTTCCCCAGCGCAGCGTTTCCTGTTTCTGAATCTGGTTTCTATTCAGATTCCCCTGAAGTTACTTCACTCCGCTGTGTGAGACCTTTCCTGGAGAGGTCCAGGTTAGCCACCGCCCTCTCTGATGCCAGGACTCTCCGTGGGATGCCCTCCCCGCTTCTAAGATCTGAATGTATCTCCATGGCGGCGCGTTTGCGATGCTGTCCTGGCATTTCTTATTAGAGTTTGCAGAGGATTAATGTCACTCGCCTCTTACCTTCTTGCTGTGCCTCTAATGTAAAGAGTCACGAGGTAGAGCCACCTGTCTGAGCTCCACTATATTTATTAATGTATTTAGACAGGACTAATCCCTTTGCTGTATGAAGACGTTACCCAGTGGGGTTTCCATAGTCTTTGGGGCTGGCATCACAGCATCAACTATGCCCAGTTGTAGGGGTGTGCCTGTGAGGAACGCTCGTCAAAAGGTGGCACCTAATTGAGTGGCCAGATTCCTTCATGCCTTCTGGTGACAGTAGCTTTGTCACATCGTTCATGCCATATGGTGATGTGTGAATTGCCTGGCACAGCTCCACTGCTTCCTAAAATAGTTCCTTGCACGTGGTCGTCAGCAGCAGCAGCTATAGAGACCACATTCCAGGAGGGACTGTCTATTTAAAAGCTGGAATTAATATTGTTAGATGAG
This sequence comes from Lemur catta, assembly GCF_020740605.2. Classification (NCBI taxonomy): domain Eukaryota; kingdom Metazoa; phylum Chordata; class Mammalia; order Primates; family Lemuridae; genus Lemur; species Lemur catta. Next base: position 8,356,058 of record NC_059143.1, on the reverse strand, counting down.
GGAAAGCATCACCTCTTATTATGCCTTTTGAACTAACTCAGGGCCAACAAGCCACAGTCTGTAGATCAAATCCAGCTCCCTGCCTGTTTGTGACAATAAAGTTTTGTTGGAACACAGCCACACTCATTCACGTACTCCTTGTCTGTGGCGGCTTTCACACTGCATCGGAGTTGGGTAGTTGCAACAGAGAACTTAGTGGTCTGAAACATCTAAAATATTTACTATCTGGCTCTTTTCAGAAAACGTTTGTCAACTCCTGGACTATATCATTGATTCTGAGGTTTGCTCTTTTATGAGCACCGGGAATCCCTCAGTGTTTGTGCACGAGTTTAGAGGACGTGACCTTGGCTTCTGGATAGTTTTGATGGTGGGGTGTTTGCGAAGCAGACTGATCTGTCCCAGGGAGACAGACATTCCAATTCTCACAGCGTGGCTTGAGGAAAGAAACTAAATCAACCTCTGATTTTTTTTTCCTTTCCTTGTCTAAGGTTAATAATCACAATGTTCCAGAACTGGTGCTTTAAATTCTATCTGGAATTGAGATTTTTTTTTTTCCCCTACTGATTCTTTGGTCCTATTTGTCCTACATCTATAGGTTTCTTCTTTTTCCTCTATGCTTTCTTTTGGATTTAATTTTTTTTCTCATTTCATTTTCCCCCTACTAGTTGGGAAGTCATGCAGTATACTTTTATGGTGCATACTTGTTCAAGTCTAAAGCCAATCCATATTTCTTCAGTCTTCCCATATAAGATACTTAAAAATACTTGACTTCTGATCACCTCTCTCTCTACTTACTACACATTTATGTCACATTTTGTATTTTAGTACATATAAACATTGTTTATTGTAATTCTCTATTTTTTGATAAATCACACAAACTTTTTTTTTTTTTTTTGAGACAGAGTCTCACTCTGTTGCCCAGGCTAGAGTGCCGTGGCATCAGCCTAGCTCACAACAACCTCAAACTCCTGGGCTTAAGCAATCCTATTGCCTCAGCCTCCTGTGAAGCTGGGACTATAGGCATGTGCCACCATGCCCGGCTAATTTTTTTTTATATATATATTTTTAGTTGTCCAGCTAATTTATTTCTATTTTTTTAGTAGAGACAGGGTCTTGCTCTTGCTCAGGCTGGTCTCGAACTCCTGAGCTCAAACAATCCACCCACCTCGGCCTCCCAAGTGCTAGGATTACAGGCGTGGACCACCACACCTGGCCACACAAACATTTTATTATTGCTTAATGCAGTCTATGTTTGTTTAGTTTTACTCATATGTTTAGGCCATTTTTGCCTTATCATTTTATCTTCCACCTTAGACCTTCCATCTGGAAATCACATTTCTTTTTCAATTGCTGTACCTTCTTTTGAATTTTTTTTGGGTAGAGGATGTTAGTGGTTATTGGAAAAAGCTATTAGTTTTTATTTATCTAAAGGTATCTTTGTTTTGTCCTTTGATATTTTAACCAGGTGTATATCTCTGGGCTGACTTATTTTCTTTTAGCACATTGAAATCTTTTTCCACTGTCTGTTGTCTCCCACTGCTGTTTGTGAAAAGTCACTTGTCAGTTAATTGCTATTCTTTTTAGGCAATGTATCTGTTACCTGTGACTGATTTCATGATTTTTTCCCCTTTTATCCATGTTGTTCTTCACTTTCATTATGATATTCTTTAGTGTTGATTTTTATTTATCAGACCTAGTTTAGATTCACTAACTTCTTAAATTTGTGGATTGATGTTTTTTGTCAGTTCTGGAAGTTCTCAGTAGTTATATGAGTGCCTATTCCTACCATATTCACTCTTTCTACAACTCCGTTCAGTGTTTGTTAGATTTTTCCCACTCTATCTTAGGTCTTAACCTCTTTTTCTTATTTTTCATCACTTTCTTTGCTCTAGGCTAAATTCTGGAAAATTTCTTCAGGTCTATCTTCCAGTTCATTAATGTCTCTTCAGCTAAGTCTTGATCAGTTAAACAATATTCATTGAATTTTTTATTTCAATTGTTATATTTTTAATTTCTAGAAATTCTCCTTGATTCTTATTTCAATCTGCTGATCTTTCTAATCTTTTCCTCATTACTGTTCTCAGTCCTTTACCTTTTCATTTCATTTCACATATTAAAAATACTTATTTTATGTCTGTTGTCTGATAATTCCAATATCTAATATCTTATTCCAGTTCTGCTAATTTTTGTTTTGGTTGCCTCTAGCTCACAGGCTTTGTTTCCTTGTACATTTTGTGAATTTTGACTGTGGAACTTTATCTGAAGGAATCCTATGAAACCTAGGTGGGTGGGGGGATTCCTCAAGGAAAGATCTGTATTTTCTTCTGCTGGTTCTCTGGTGCCTCACCTATGTGGGCCTGCTTTAAGTTAATTTATAGGGTTAAAGCTTCGGACTACGTCTATGGGGCAATTTTGGGCCGCACACCTGCTAGAAGCTTAGTACGTTGTTATAAAATCTAGATGGAGATTTTTTCTTTGTGCAGATCCAATTTCCAAAACAGGATGTTTCTCTAGCTGTCTTAGGGGGAGGAGTGTGTGTTTATTTCCAATTCCCCCTTACCCTGAGGATTAGCCATTTGGATGGAGTCGGGGTCTTTTGCAGGGGACAGAGCTCTCACCTTGGGCACCTAGCCTCCGCGGCCTTTCCCTCATGCCTCCAAAAGCTGTGGAAACTCAAGCTCATGTGCATCTAGGTTTAGCAAATGCTTTGGTTTGGAAAACGACTGCTCCAGTGATTTCCTTCCCTCCCCGAACTCCCACTTGCTAGGTCACTGCTACATTTAAAACGATTTCTTAAAAATATGATACTTAGAATTTGTGCTTGTTTTAAGTAGGATCTTCACTCAGGTTTTTGCCATGCTGCTAGAGACAATAGCCTGGAATTGAGACTTTCTTGAAATGTCAGCTTACATCTTTAGCTTTCAAGTGACATCACATGTGCATCACACGAATACAGTTTAAATGTGAATGAGTTTTGGTAACATTTCATAAATTAAAAATTAACAAAATATTTATTGTGTTTGTTCTTGTTATGATAATATTACATGCTTTTTACAGACACTGAATGAAACGGAAAAGTATCAAGAATGAAGTTAATATCAACACTAATCGTACCATCCAGAAGTAGCCACTATTCATTCCCACTTTTGTCCTATTTTCGGTATGCTGTCTATTTGTAAATGGTTGGGAAAGCATTGCCCAAGTAGATTTACTTAATTGGAAGGTGGTAATTCTTTGGAGATGCGAGTCACAGGATAGCATCATTTCTCTCCCTTTCTATTCTGAGGTCGTTGCAGATCAGTTAACTACTTGTAAGATATACACCATTTCTCAGTGTAATCTATCCTGGTGGATCTAATCAAAAGAATCCACTCAGAAAACCAGAAGGGAGAAGTAATTGAAGAAACAGTGTCGGGGGTGGGGCTGTTGGCAAAGTGTTTAGGTATAAAGCACTAAGACCACGCAGAAATGACATGGCCATCATTTAAAAGCTGCTGTAGGATGTTTGGGCTACGTCTAAGAGAAAAGGGAGCATGGTGACATTAGGACTGGGATCGAAAGGATCATTTGCATTTTACAAGTAAAAATGCTTCAGTGAGTTTCACAGGAGCTCAGATCTCTGTTGGCCTGTCTCTGAGTGCACACACCTCACACCCCATGCAAAGGTCTGGGTGTGCCCGTCTTGACTCTCACAGATCAGCTATGGGATACAGCGGCTTTCATCCAAGTTACCAAAATCACCAACTGATCTGAAGTATTTTGGTCCATAACTACGCTTCCCTCTCCACCAAAGCCTGGAAAGAGGGCCTGGAAGAGAGCAAATAGGGACCTGGTCTCCAGGTGGGTGGAGATGTAGGGGTGTTGGACACTGTGAAAGAGGATTCTAATGAAATAACCCACAGCCATAGCGCTCAGCAATGCCCGAGAAAACCTGACCACCTTCTCTTGAACTTCAGTTAGCAAACAGCTGAAGTGTCACTTTTTAACACCTTCAAGGAGAAGTCCTGGGCAGGTGTACATTACCCTTTGGCTCTGCAGAGCCACATGAAAGATCACAGCCATTGAGCTTTATTTAGGGTGAGCAAGATCTGGTGTCACAAGAGCCTAAACCCAAATGCTAGGCCAGCAACTTCCTAGCTGTGTGAACTCACAAGATGTATTTAACATCTCATCTGCAACATGGTGATTATAATACCTACCATTGCAGGCTCTCAGGAAGGATTGAAAATGGTATCTCTAATGCACCTGCACAAGGTAATGGCACTTATTCCACTTGACTGTGTAAGTCCCTGAGTCCTGGCACTAACCGTGATCATGAATGCCTCTGCAATACCCAGCACACAGTAGTTGTTCTGTGAATACTCATTGAATAAAAGGGTAAAGTACTTAGGTATTGAATGAACCAATGCATAAGAAGACTGAGGCAATGCTGCATTGCTGTCCCACCAAGACACTTTCAGTGGGAACATCCTTGTTGATAACTTCTGACTGGGGAATTCCAACTACTGCAAGGAGGAAGTTGTCCAATCACTGCCAGCTTCAGCCTCAGGCCTCTGGGCCTGTGGGCTGCCCCTGACTTCCTCACTGATGGCCTGAGCCCTGGCTGTCCACCAGGCTTCCCAGATGCCCGTGGACACCAGCTTTGCTGAGCCCCCACCTCCCTTGGCCTCTCTTCCCTGTTCACCCCCAACCTGCCCACCTTCACCTCTCATGGACCTGGGACACCCCACCTCTCGAGTGCCACTTGCAGGAAACACAACCAGAGGGGAGCAGAAGAGAAGAGGCACATGTGCAGGTGCAGTAGAAGAGGACCTTGAAAATTGAGCCTCATTGTGAAAAACTATCAAATAGTTTTACCTGGAGGCTGATTTAATAAATTATTGCAGTGAGTCAGTAGGGTGGTGTCAGGTAAATGAAATATTTAACACCATGTAATAATCCCTCCAGTAATGTTAGAATGTTCGCATTTGTTAATCTAAAGCACTTCCTGATGAGACGGCAGAACGTGCTGGAAGGCAGCTCTCTAAATCATGGGATCCCCTCACATCAGGGAAGGAGGAATCCTTCCATCCTGGTCCCCTCAGGGTAGTGGAATGTACCCCTCAGCCAGGCCCCTATTTTCCTCCAATTAAGAAATAATGGGTTTAAGGAGTCCTAGAAAATACTATCTCCTATTTCTCTCTCTCTCTCTCTCTGTCTCCCTCTCCCTCCCTCCCTCCGCGTCTCTGTCTCCTTTCTCCCCCCACGCCCTCAGAATTTGCCGGAGCTCCTGCGCCTCCCTTCTCAGGTTGAGGAGGCTGGTAAAAGTACCTCTGCTTATCTCCCACCTGTAATTTGGTATCAGCTGTGAATTGAGGAGACATACAATAGACGTTTCCCAGCCTGGTGGTTAGTTTGCTTGTTCACAAAACTGTCTGGAATCAGCTGGGGCTTTGTCAACTTTCAGGTTTCTATTGAATGGAATAAAAGAAGAAAAGAAAATAGAAAGCCTTTATTCAGAACTCCCAGGCTCACACAAAATAGAGCTGTTATTTCAAGACCAAACTGCTTAAATTATCAACTCACACAGCACGGTTATTAATTTATGTATTAAGTAGTTGGTATCCATTTCTAGATTATTTTCATTCTATAATTAGACACTACCACCTCCAAGGGAGACAAAGACAACTTTCCCTGTGTCCCAGTGGTCTCCTCCTCTGGCTGCACAACTGCACACTCACCCTTGCACAGTGCAATGGCAAACTCACCTGAAGACCAGACTGACTGTGTGTGACATGGGCCAGCCTTGCTCTTGTCACCTGCCGACCACTCTGGGATTTTTCTGCCCTGCCCTCCCCACCCCTGCTCTGAATGGACCACATGTGTCTCCTAGTTACAAAGAAAAGCTGGAAGAGTTTACCTTGGAAACGGGTGGTATGCGTATATGTATTTCTCCTTTCTCCATCTTTTAAATGGAGATTTGTCTTATTAGAGTCTTTCCTCCAAAGTTAATGAGTTTCTATAACATATTTTCCCAGAAAATTATTTGTTTTACTCTGATTACCAATTTATTTACATAGAGTGGACCAAACTAGTCTCATGGTTCTTTCTCTTTATCTGTAGTTTTCTCATTCCAAAAAAATTTTTTGTGTATATGTGGGATTTTTTTCTTCTTTCCTTGACTAGTTACCTATAAATTTTGAAAATTATTTTTTCTAAAAAACAGTTCTCACATTTGTTTTTACCACTTCTGTTTTCCAAATCATTTATTTCTGCTCTTAACCTTAAAATGATAGCATCAATGCCATTTAAATTGTTAACAGAGTATGCAAAAAGAAGCAAAGCTTTCAAATTCTTTTTATGAAGTCAGCATAACATTGAATCAAAATTTAACAAAACTAAAACATCCCAACTGTGCAGAAAAATTTCACCCATAGATATCAATGAAAAAATCCTAAGTAACATATTAGCAAACAGAATCTAGTAGCATATTAAAAAGGACCCACAGCTTTCACCTCTCACAAAAATCAAATCACAGTGGATAACAGACTTAAACCTTAGGTATGAAACTATTAGAATTCTAGAAGAAAATGTAGGAAAGACTCTTACAGACACTGGCCTAGGCAAAGAATTTATGAAGAAGACCCCTAAGGCAATCACAGCAACAACAAAAATAAATAAATGGGACCTGATTAAATTAAAAAGCTTCTGCACAGCCAAGGAAACAATCACGAGAGTAAACAGACAGCCTACAGAATGGGAAAAAATTTTCGCATACTACACATCAGATAAAGGTCTGATAACAAGAATCTATTTAGAACTCAGGAAAATCAGTAAGAAAAAATCAAACAACCCTATCAAAAAGTGGGCAAAGGACATGAATAGAAATTTTTCAAAAGAAAATATAAAAATGGCTAAAAAACATACGAAAAAATGCTGAACATCTCTAATCATTAGGGAAATGCAAATCAAAACCACAATGAGATATCACTTAACTCCAGTGAGAATGGCCTTTATCAAAAAGTCCCAAAGCAACACATGTTGGCGTGGATGCGGAGAGACAGGAACACTCATACACTGCTGGTGGGACTGCAAACTAGTGCAACCCCTGTGGAAAGCAATATGCAGATACCTTAAACAGATTCAAGTAGACCTACCATTCAATCCAGCAATCCCATTACTGGGCATCTACCCAAAAGAACAAAAGACATTCTATGACAAAGATACCTGCACCCAAATGTTTATAGCAGCACAATTCACAATTGCAAAGATGTGGAAACAACCCAAATGCCCATCAATACATGAGTGGATTAGTCAAATGTAGTATATGTATACCATGGAATATTACTCAGCTATAAGAAATAACGGTGATATATAATGTCTTTTGTTCTCCTGGAGAGAGTTGGAACCCATTCTATTAAGTGAAATATCCCAAGAATGGAAAAATAAGCACCACATGTACTCACCAGCAAATTGGTTTCCCTGATCATCACCTAAGTACACATTTGGGAATGACACCAATTGGGTATCGGACAGATGTGGGGAGTGGGGGGAGGGGATGGGGGTATACCTACATGATGAGTGCGATGTGCACTGTCTGGGGAATGGACACACTTGAAGCTCTGACTCGGGGGGGGATGGGGGGGCATGGGCAATATATATAACCTGAACTTTTGTACCCCCATAATAAGCTGGAATAAAAAAAATACTCTATGGCTAAGTTTTCATGAGTACTGCAAAGATGATATAATCATTGGATATGCATTAAAATATTTATTATGACTATATAAAATGAAAAAATCATGATCATGTCTTTGAGCACTATAAAGATTTTGATATAATATTCAACATCAATTTTAGAATTTTTAATAAAAAAAAGAAATCAATGTTTACTTCTTAAATATAGTCTCATATTGCAGTGGTCTGAATGTTGGTGCCCTCCCAAAATTCATATGCTGGAGTCTGATACGTGATGTGATAGTATTAAGAGGTGGGGCCTTTTGGGAAGTGATTAAGTCCTGAAGGCTCCACTTTCACAGATGGGATTAATGTCCTTATAAAAGCTCAAGGGCACTTCCTGCCCTCTCTGCCAAGTGATGATGCAGCAAGCTCTTGAAGCTCTTACCAGACACCAATCTGCCAGCACCTTGATCTTGGACCTCCCGCCTCCAGTACTGTGAGCAACAAATGTCTATTGTTTGTTAAAAAGAAAGAAAGAAAAGCTGGATGCCAAACGGGAGGCCAGAGAGTTTGCTCTTGGCACAAACAATTCATTGCTCAATTCTTTCAAGCTTTAAGTGAATTTTCGGGTTATCAGTCAATGCGTTTAGGTTATGAAAATTATCTATTAGCCAGATCCAGATAGCATATACCTTCCAGTGTGGTAGTTCCAGAGCTTTGTCTGTGGTATTTCTGGTTGACAGAAGTAGAGGATGCCAGTGATACAGTTTTGGGCAGTGGCCAAATGTCTATCAAAGGCTGAAAAATAATCAGCTCTGTTATTTATAAGGAAAGCAGGATTTTGTCACAGCCTCCAGGGGTCAAAGGCTACTGATTTCACTGGCTGCATCACTGGAATGTTTCTGTTTAGAGAAGGAGCTGGCAAGAACTATATTCCCTTACTTAGCAGAAGTGTCTGAAACAGCTGTTTCAAAATGCTCTTCTGGAATGGCAGATGATGGCAAACTTTCAACCTGCCTCGTGGCGTCCAGGAACCTCTAGACACACTGGAACTGAGAAAGCTGTACAAGTGTGTACGTATGGATGTAGTCATTCCCTTAGATATCTCATTTTCTGTTTGTGTGTCTGTTTTTGCTTTGTTTCAAGATCTCCAGAGAGAATAAAAAGGTTGCTTGGTCACACGTACCATGGGAGAGTTCTGGTATGTTACACACGGACGTGTGGAGCGTCTTTATTTCTGATGCCCGATTTCTCCTTGGTCCAACTGTCCAGGACCACTAATGCTCCCCTGGGCAGGTAGCACAGGGCTCTTGGTCACAGGAGTGGCTGCTTCCTGTCCACTGTGCTCCTGTCTCACCTGCCCTCCTGCCCGGCCTCTCCACCTGTCTCCCACTATGGCACTGCACCACACCCTGTGGTCCCCAGAAATCTTACTCTCTACTCTCCATCCTTTTAATGGCTTCCCCTTTATATCTCCTCCAGTATTTGATTTCTCTTAACCACATCTCAAAAATAAATAAATAGAAAACTATCAAGAAAAGATTCTCCTAGGAAAAATGAGACGTGTGATATATTTCTATACAGTAACACACTACTAGTATCCAGCAGAAGAAAACAATCCCCAAATATTTCCATCTGTCTGGACTGAAGGGATAGAGCCCTTGGTTTTCCAGAGGACCACGTCTCCTTGCAGGTACGGACCCGCTGGCCCTGCCTCCCTGGCAGCTGCCCTATCCCAGTCTGCGCAGGTGAGGCTGAGAGGCAGGCAGGGGACGAGGCGTCCCTGCTTTGCTCCAATAGGCCGATCACAAGCAACTTTTACCAGATTCAAAGTACTGTGACACCTCATAAGCTCTTTATTGCCCAGAGTGACTCACGAATGCCGCCAGGGGGCTGCTCCCCAAGCCCGTTCGGAATGCAGGTCTCTAGAAGGCTCATTGATAATTCAGTACCTCCCAAGCCTCCCTGTTGCTGAAGAAGTAGAATATCAGGGGCTGCTCTTAGAGGTCATGTTTGATGGTTTCTTTTCTGCCAGAAGATTTTTAGGGCAGAGGTAAGAATGTGGGTGGTCATAGTTTTACCCATTTGGCCATTTGTCTAGACTTGTAGGCTTAGTCCTCATGTCAAAAGTCACGCAGACTGGGAAGAGTAGCAAAACTAGTGTTTCTCCTCTGTGCAAGGCTGTTAAGCACTTTACATATTTTTTTTCAAGAAAATTATCACAATTACCCCAATTTATACATGAGGAATCAGAGGCTGAGGATGATCACATAACTTGCCAGCTACAAGTGAATGTCAGAGCTAAGATTCTTAACCCAGGATTTCTTGCTCCCAAAGTCCATGTTCATCCCAGAAACTGTGTGAGGCCCAAGAAGTCGAGAATCCAAGTCCTGTGAGCCCAGGGTACAATGCACGAGACCTTGGCTGCAAGCAGACTTGAAAGAGCGGAGGGGACCCTCCCTACTCCCCAACAGGTAAGGCATGGGGGGACCTCGGGGAAGCCCCCACCTCGCACAGGGGAACAGTGGCCAGGCAGCTGCTAAGGCCCAGCCAGACAGACCACCTTATTTGTTTTTAAGTATCCAGAAAGTTTGATAAGAACTGCTGAAACTGGCAATAGAACCCTATTGATTTCTAAGTAGCAGCTCATTGTCACAACTGGTTCTCTCAGCAGTTAAGAGGTATTGTTGCTGTTGATGATGTTGAAATAGTGCATTTAACTCAAATAACAGTTTTTGCTGCTTCATATAACCTTTCTTCTCACCTAATACCCAGACATTTTGAACAACCCAGTTACGCTGGGGAATAAAGGGAATCTTCAGGTCCCACTGCTAGTATGGTCTAGTGCCAGGCCAGGGCCGCCTTCCAGTGGCGGGGGGTGGGGGGTCGGGTGGGTCTCTGGAACAGCGCTTGATCCTGGTGTGTGGTGCTGGCAGGAGGGTCTCCTCATTGAGCAGATACTCTGCATTCTGAGTGAGCCCTCCCGGAGTCCTTAGAAGGCTCCGGAAAGAGAGAAGCACAGCAGTAGTTTGCCCCTGGATCTACTTTACAAAGTGGGTGTCCCAGCTCTGAACAGGCTAGCATTAAATATTCTTACCGTGCAGTTGGCACTTTAATGACATCATTATCATTCCCTTTTATCTGTTTATTGATTAGACACTTAAAATTTCCAACGTTTAGTTACCTTGGAGTTAGCCAGTGATTCACGGATTTTTTTTTTTTCATAGTGGAGGGAGGGAAATACAAAGAGCGTTTCTAATTTAAAAGGCCACCTGGCCAGCAACTCCTGATTGAATCCCCTAAACCCCCATTAAAATAGTTGTCAATTTATAAGAAAAGAATAAATTTACACCCCCCAAAACTAGGACTGACAGTCAATCTCTTGCCAGAGTTTGGGAAGAGTTTCTGCAAACAGGGCTAGTGCAGCTCTGTGGAAGATACCTTAGCTGGCCCGTCCCAGCGGGGGCCCATCAGCGGGGCAGCCATTTCCATCTTCCCTCCACTGCCACTGTGCGCCCCAGGTCTGGCTGCGTCTGTGACAGCCAGACCGGCTCATGCTTTGATTCCTTAGGCGTTATTTTTTGACACAAATTCTGTTTTTGTCCTCCCCATATAACTATTTCTTGTTGTTGGAGCCAGTTAGACAATTCTGGGGTATCTAAGGCTGCATTCTGGAGAGTGTGGTGCCTCAAATAAAACACAATGAAAGGGTCGAGTCCAGAACCTTGGTGGCAAGGCATCCTGAGGGCTGTTACTTCTGAGGTCCTCAAATTTTACAAAGGGTCAGAAGATCAGACAGTGAAGACAGGAAAACTCCCTTCATAGTTTAGCAAAGACACACTGGCTGCCTGCCATGCAGACACTGGTGACTGAGAGAGCAACTGTGCACGCCCTCCAGCTCTTCTCGGGACAGTCACATGGGCAGGGTGGGGACAGGGACACACAGCGTGCTTGTTCCCTTGTGCTGGATAGAGCTCTGTGTTCTTGGACCAGAAAAAGGAGGAGTCTTTGAAAAATTTTTACAGACCAAATGAAGCGAACCTCATGCTAAAATTTCACTAGAAGTGAGATTTTTCTACAAAAACCACTGAAACATTTGAGAAGAAAATGATCATCCTTAGTGGGATGAAACATTGAACTGCCTTTTTGAAACAGGAACAAAATGTCAAAAGGAGAATAGACTGATATGGAACCAGCCCAGAATGTGAAGAAAAGGGAGGTAAGTAAAATAAGAACATACTAAAGGAAATGAAAAATTGGATGCTGAATTAATCCACATGGACACAGTAAGGAGCAGCAATGGCATCTTGGAAGATCTGCTCAGTTGTGCAGGAGACAAACCTGAAATGCTTTCTGAGATGGAGAGGAAAGGATATCCCATGAGGAAGGGGGGATGGACAAGAAGGGAGGAAAGTCCGATGTGGGTGTGAAGAGGCACGAACTTGGGGGTCTCACGTGGACGGGAAGCTCAGCCCCTGCACTTACCGCCTGTGTGGACCTGGACAATCTTTCATCTGCAGAACAGGGGTAACGATCTCGCCCCAGGAAACTACAGTGGGGACAGCAAGAGAGTGTGTGTGAGGCTTTAGCACAACGTCTGGCATCTAGGGAGCACTCAGGTGGTTAAAAGGAGGGAGAGAGACAAAGACATTAGGACTGTTCCCAGGAAGACAGAACGAATGGAACCCATGGGACAGTCATCAAAGACATCACGGTGAGTGGAGGTGGAACTTTCCTGAGCCCAGGCTGAAAAAAGACATGAGTGTGCAAGGAGCAAGAGGTCACCAGGATGAGGCACTGATGACACGAGATGTCGTTACAGTATTTCTGAACTGCTAAGATCAAGGAACAATCCAACAAGCATTTAGGCAGCAAAAATAGGTTATCTACAGAAGTTCAGAAATGAAGACAGTCTCAGAGAACCATTAAACACCAGAATCTGATGAAGGAACATTTGCTTCTTTGAAGAAAATGGTTGCAACCCCCAAATATATGCCCAGTTGAGTTATTCATATTTTTCATAGGAAGACAACAGAAAGAAATTCTGAAATATGCAAGGTTCAAGATATAGGCATAGGCCGGGTGTGGTGGCTCACGCCTGTAATCCTAGCACTCTGGGAGGCCGAGGTGGGTGGATCACTCGAGGTCAGGAGTTTGAGACCAGCCTGAACAAGAGTGAGACCCCGTCTCTACTAAAAATAGAAAGAAATTATCTGGCCAACTAAAAATATATATAGAAAAAATTAGCCGGGCATGGTGGCGCATGCCTGTAGTCCCAGCTTCCCGGGAGGCTGAGGCAGGAGGATTGCTTGAGCCCAGGAGTTTGAGGTTGCTGTGAGCTAGGCTGATGCCACGGCACTCTAGCCCAGGCAAGAGAGTGAGACTCTGTCTCAAAAAAAAAAAAAAAGAAATAGGCATTAATGTGCCATTCTGGTAAAAATTGCTTTAGATATCCTCTAGCCAACAAAGAAATTAACTATTATTAATGAATGGATAATTTTGACAGAGAAGGACTAATAGCAAACAATGAAATCTACTAAATTCAGTATAAAGCCTATAATAACTTTGTAATAAATTTAGTTTGAAAGTGTACTGAAAATTTCAAATTTAATATAGAATTATATTTTATAGAAAAATAGTAATTAAATAAAAACACACTGTTCTAAACCCTAGATTTTATTTAAAAATTCTGGGCTATGAGAGGTGATGTTGAATTAAAGCACTGTGGATACCTCATCCCATGTGGAGCATGTAGTGGCTACCACGTCATGGTTTTAGTTTGGTAGTTAGAGGAATATATGTGTAGCAATATTCTTATAGCTTAAAAGAAAGCTCTTGTTAGATTTAAAACAGAATCTGACTTCCAAATGTTTGGAAAAGATACAAACAGGCAAAACTGAACATGTTAACAAAAAATTTGAAATACACAGACTTACCAAAAAAACCATAGAAAACAGTAAATTCTTAATGATGAGGGAAAATATGTATGGCTTTGTATGTACTGTATGATTCTAATTTTTTTTAAATTTTATTTCAGAGTATTACGGGGGTACAAAAGTATTGGTTACATAAATTGCCCTTGGGCCATTTGAGTCAAAGCCACAAGTGTGCCCATCCCCCAGTAGCGTGCATTACACCAATTAGGTATGAATTTACCCATCCCCCACTCCCCCCACTTGATTCTAATTTTAATACATGTATGTACACATGTGCATCTGGATGCTAGAAAAAAGACTGAAAGGAAATGGGTCAAAATATGTTGGTTTTTATAGGAACATATGTTGCTATTATATGTAGAGGAAACACAATATGTTAACAACAGCAGCAGCGGAAGAAGCCAGGTCCAGATGTGTAGACAGATAACCCAGAAGGTTGCTGGGGCAAACCCCAGGCACCACTGTGGGAAGGTGGTGGATCAGTGGCGTCTCCCCAAAGAGCTTCGTCACCAGGAGCCCTACCCAGGCTCGACCTCTCAGTATTTTCTCTCTTCATCAGACATCAGAGAACAGGGACATGAGTCCCTGCTCTTCTCAGTTGAAACTGTATAGAAGGTCGATTCTTCCAATGACATTTTACCTTACTGGGCATATGATTCGCAGGAATAACTATCTAATGGAGGGAATTCAGGCGTGGAAAGCACATGCGTGTGTGCAGGGCACACTGTCAGCCTCCTGCCCCAGGGCCCACAAGAGTTTTAATGTTTAAATTATAATTTCTTTTAATATCAGAAGAAAAGTGAATATAATAAAGAGAAATATATAATAATGAATTCAGCCTGTTTATTTGTCTTTATATCAACACAGTCATGCAATATACATTTTAATATGTTTTATGGAGGAAAAGGCGCATGCAGACAAAATGCCCAGGGCTCACAAAAGTTACAGTGTGGCCCTGCCATGAACTCACGGCATCCTGAGCTCATTGCACCCCTGAATGCCTTGTAATCCTAAGTTCATTACATCCCTGACATCATAGCACCCCTCAACTCATGACACCCTATTTTATACCCTGTCCTGCTTGAATCACCAGCTTGAGGAGGCCTCAATCATGAGTTAGTATTTAAATATCTAATCAATGGCAGAAAATGTCATATTTATGGGTAAACTGATGTTACTGACCTATACAAACAATATTCTCTTCTATTTTTATGTGAGAAAAAAATTTTGACACTGTTAATGGTACATTGTGTTATACAATAAAAAGTATACAGGTTAATGATCACAGAAAACCCTGGATTTAGGAGTCAGAGGAGTTTGACCCAGGATCTAATATTTATTTGATGTTAAACTTTAGGTTTATTACTAAACTTGTCTATGGCACAGTTTTCTTATCTGCAAAATGAGGATAATATTTATTTTTATTTATTTTTAGAGTTTTCAGTTTTTTATGTGGTTAAAATTAAACAAATGCAAAGTTCTGGCCCTTGTCTGGCATACAGTATTCAGTCAGTAAATGGTTGTGCAGTAGATCATTTAACATAAATATCTAGGAGCTGACTTGCTTCAAATTAATGATAATTCCACAGTGTATATATCTTAATGTGAAATGGCTACGATGACTAGAAAGCAAAAGACAGTGGCCCAAGGGATGTGTTTAATAATGTGAGACACATAATTTGGTAGGAAATGAATGAATTAGGAAGATTTATATGGCTTACAAAATGATACATTTTTATAAATGTATCATACATAACAGTTATAGCACCTACTAAATTTTAATAACCATTTTGCATAAATCAGAAACATCTGGGTTTACTTAAAATGGAAAAAGCAACCCAGTATTAAAAAGCCAAAATATATGCTGCCATACTTTTGTTCAATCATCATTCCTGGATCAACACATAATTATTGAGCATGTACCTTATGCTTCCCGTCACTGAGAATTCATACAGAATGACACAAAGTTTGTCCTCTCAGGGACCTCACATTCTCCCAAAAGAGAAAGAAAACCAACAAGGAAAGAACAAATGCATAATAGTGGTGTGTTCATGGGTGCTCATTACATTATTTTGCTTTATAACCCTCATATATTATTACAGATAGTATTAACTGTTATGGAGGAAAATAAATCCAGGCTAATGGTATAGTTAGTAATAGGGATGGAGCGGTGGCAGAGGGAGGTGGGTTTTGACAATGTACCCAGAGAACGCAAAACCACACTCCCCACTCTTTCCCCCCAACAAGTAGTACTGAACACAAAGTCTGAGGCACTATAGGCTCGCCATATGATTTTGCTAAGTCAATGTTACCATTATCGTAAGAATATCTATAATGACAGACAAGCTTCGATATTCTTTAATATTTTTTTGATATTTGCTTTAAGGTACATTTCTCTTGCCCAGAAAGCCTTCAATTATTATTGAAATTAAAATGTTATATCAGCGTAGGAGCTCATTTGATTTTATTTACTCCTATTGCAATGATGTGTAACCACACTTGGAAGAGGAATTCTGGTCAACTGATATCTTGGTTGACAAGGAGTCACCAGATGTCACATTTAGGAACGTGGATGTTCAACTTTAGAAAACTGAAATACAAGAAAATAGACTTGCCATTGAAATTTCACTGAACATAATCCAATCATTGATGATTCAGAGGCATCTTAGGACCTTGTGGCGTCTCCTGTGAATATCACTTGACTCCCTCATGTGCCAATTGCCGTGATAAGGAGTCATGGTGACTTTCATGATAGAGAGAGATGGCGTGAAAACATGTGGACTATAATAAGGAATTTTATTGGCAGTAGGACAGTGGATTAATCATGTATCTACCACAAAGTTGTGAAATAAGTTCCACGTGATATGAAAATGCAGCAGTAAAAAGTTGAAAAGAGAAAACTGAACAGAAAAAGGCACTGTAACATTGGGGACCACAGTATCAGGTTTCCCCAGAGGTTCTATGTATCGGTGGCTTTGTAAGCAGGGTTGGGCCACTGCTCACACTTTCCCAGGCCAGGTGGCAGAGGGGCTGAGCTGGCAAGAAAGTGAAGGGGCACGTCCCTCGTCCCCACACGTGTATCTGAGGATAGCCATGGTGATCACATTGTGCCAAGGAGGACTTTGTCTAATGCCACGCCAGCCTCATGTGTTTCCTTCAGCCCTGAATCCACCCCCATCGCCAATTCCTTCTTGATTTCTAGTCTCTGGCTCACTCGTGCCAGACAGACTCACACACATCTACCACTCCAAAACTTGCTTCAAGAGAGAATTTAATCGGAAACCATTTGCGCTTTGGAGCAACATGGGTGAGTCTGTGTTTTCTTCTTTTCTGTGGTGTATTTTCATTTTAGTCCTCACCTTTAATTCTTTCTAGGAGAGCTATGTCTCTTGTCAGGGAGTTTCAGATACTAACTGGGAAAGGTGTCCCACCCCCCACTCAGGGAGAAGGGTTAACCAGTGCTATTTATCATCATCATCATCATCATCATCATCATCAAAACTCTTACACCATCCTCTCCAATACCCTAAAATGGCAACAGTGAACTGTCAACACCTCCCCTGCTCACAGGGCTCGCTATGGCTCTCTCATAAAGAATATTCTAGGCCGGGCGCGGTGGCTCACGCCTGTAATCCTAGCACTCTGGGAGGCCGAGGCGGGTGGATCGCTCGAGGTCAGGAGTTCGAGACCAGCCTGAGCAAGAGTGAGACCCCGTCTCTACTAAAAATAGAAAGAAATTATCTGGCCAACTAAAAATATATATACAAAAAAATTAGCCGGGCATGGTGGCGCATGCCTGTAGTCCCAGCTACTCGGGAGGCTGAGGCAGGAGGATCGCTTAAGCCCAGGAGTTTGAGGTTGCTGTGAGCTAGGCTGACGCCACGGCACTCACTCTAGCCCAGGCAACAAAGTGAGACTCTGTCTCAAAAAAAAAAAAAAAAAAAGAATATTCTAGGCCTCCCTTCTAGCTCTGGCATCCTACGGTTCTATGATGCCATGGAACGGGTTCCTGTAATCTCATTGTATCTAATCCACAGCCATAATTACTTGTTTCCACACATGAACTGTGCAGTTTCGGTTTCCTCTGCCAAGGGTTGTGCCAGACAGCGGGCACTTCGGACGTCCAGGTGAGGCCCCTGTTCGAAGCCGGGCCGGGTGCTGGAGAACTCGCCTCCCTGGGGAATTTTTCTGGAAATGCAGAAAGTCCACATGCCCTGGGCAGGGCCAAATACCTTGTGGAAGCTGAATGACAAGAGCAGTCACACATATCTGCCTTCATACCACGTTAACATAGAATTTTTTTGCCCAAAATTGTGCCACTCTGGGCATCAGCTTTGCAATAGCCGCGACGTTCGGGTGTGACGACGGCCAGCAGGTGGCACTCTCGCTTTAGGATTCCAGCCTCCGAGTAAGGCGACAACAAGGAAAAATTTCAGGCACATTTAAAATTTTATTTATATATATTTTTTCTCTGCCAAGCCAGAAATGTACTCCATTTTCTTTAATCAGGTTCATTTGCTTCCTACTGTGTGACTTCAATTGGGTAATAGTCAACCAGACTTCTCCCCCTGGCTACTTTCTTTCCCGGAGCAGGTCTGAGATCTGCCCGAGTTGGGGAGCTGAAAGCCAGGGCCTGGCGGAGACGACAGGAAGGCTGTGTTGACACGCAGAGCTGGCCTGTCCCTCCCGGCAGCTCCAAGTGGCCTCGTGCAAACATGAGTGAGTATCTGGCCTGGGGCACGTTTACCCTGCGGTGGGGGAGGGGCTGTCGGCTGCCCTGTCTGAGGCCCCAGAGACCACAGGAGGGAGCCCAGGTGACAAGGGGACAGAGCCTGCAGCTGAGCGGCTGCAGGCAGCACCTTTGTTTCCTGGTGAGCAGACTGCTCCCCTGCGTTCACTCATTCATTCAGGAAGTACTTAGTAGCCTCCCATGTTCCAAAAACTCTATTTTATTCATGGTGTCAGCCAGGGTCCAACCAGGAAACAGAAACCACACCAGTTATCTGAACAGAGAGAACTCAATATAAAGAACATATGAAAAAATGCTCAACATCTCTAATCATCAGGGAAATGCAAATCAAAACCACAATGAGATATCACTTAACTCCAGTGAGAATGGCCTTTATCAAAAAGTCCCAAAATATGTTGGTGTGGATGTGGAGAGACAGGAACACTCATACACTGCTGGTGGGACTGCAAACTAGTGCAACCCCTGCGAAAAGCAATATGGAGATACCTTAAACAGATTCAAGTAGACCTACCATTCAATCCAGCAATCCCATTACTGGGCATCTACCCAAAAGAAGAAAAGTCATTCCATAAGAAAGACATCTGTACCCGAATGTTTATAGCAGCACAATTCACAAATGCAAAGATGTGGAAACAACCCAAATGCCCATCAATACATGAGTGGATTAATAAAATGTGGTATATGTATACCATGGAGTATTATTCAGCTATAAGAAATAATGGTGATATATAATCTCTTTTGTTCTCCTGGATAGAGTTGGAACCCATTCTATTAAGTGAAATATCCCAAGAATGGAAAAATAAGCACCACATGTACTCACCAGCAAACTGGTTTCCCTGATCATCACCTAAGTGCACATTTGGGAATAACACCAGTTTGGTATTGGACAGATGTGGGGGGTGGGGGGAGGGGATGGGTGTATACCCACACAATGAGTGCTATGTGCACTGTCTGGGGAATGGACACCCTTAAAGCTCTGACTCGGGGGGAGGGGAATGGGGGGGCATGGGCAATATATATAACCTGAACTTTTGTACCCCCATAATAAGCTGAAATAAAAAAAAAAAAAGGATTGTAAACTATGCTTAACATTGTTGTTAACTAGGAAACTAAACTATAAAAAGACAAAAAGAGAATAGCAGGTACCAGTGAGGTGGTAACAGCAGGGAGTGACTGTCACCTTTCCCACCCCCACACCCTATGGCTGGAGATACTGGGACCTAAAAGCTCAGGGGGCCACAGGGCTGGCAGCTGGTGGTGGTCCCTGAGTGCCTGTGACGAGGTCGGTCACAGTGTTAGGATCACTGTAAGCTGCCTTCAGCTGCTGCTGTGGAGAGGCACTGCCACTCTCCGGACAAAGAAGTGTTGCTAGGGGACCCTCAGAGATGGAGAAAGGACAGGAAGATCAAGTCCTTCCTTTTCCTTCCTCCTTGCCAGCTCTTTCTGGCACCTTCCACTGGCAAAGTCTGATGGGGAGCTGGAGGCACAGCAGGGATGTGGCCGGGGGTGCAGAGGGTGGGTTTGGAGCCCAGAGACAATGGCTGAGTCTCTGGCACATTCACAGAGCTGCATTCACCCCCTCACCCCCACCCCCAGCGGGAGGAAACAGAGCCAGGAGACTGAAGTACTGGTCCTGTCACGTGGCCCCCAGCCTCCCCGGGAGAAGGGAGTCAGCTGACTCAGTTCCTTTTAATACTCCAATGTGACGTAAAATTTCACTGAAGGTGCACTGTAACACAATTTATTTCCTCTCTTTTGCTAGTAGACTCATAAAATTCCCCCAATCTATCTTTTCACTCCTGCCCCTGTGACATCCTCATAGTTTGTTAGCATTGTTTTACTTTTCACTCTGTCAACAGAAAAGAACCGAAACTCTGCAAAATACTTAAAAAGAGGTTTATTGTGAGCCTACTGTGTACGACCATGGTGCAGAGAGCCATGCCCAAGAAGCCTTGAGCAAGTGGTTCCACCGTGGTATGGTTACAGTCTGGTTTTCTACATTTCAGGGAGACAGGAATAACATGTAAATTCATAAATCTATACATGGAAGGTGTACATTGCTCCGGCCCCAAAAGGCAGGAGATCTCGAAGCAGGGGATTACAGGTTATAGGTGGGTTAGAAGATTCTTTGATTTGTCCTTGGTTAAAGAAAGGAAGCTTTGTCTAAAGGCCAAGGATGTTCTAAGTTAAGATGAGTAAGTCTGTTAATCAGAGACAAGCCACCTGCCATATAGTGGACATACACCCAGACTCAAGTGACCTGTTAAGTGAATTGGTGACCTGCAGGTGTGGTTTAACCTTTGTCATACGTGGCCTTAGGCTTGTTAATGATTTCATATCTTACTGTTATACAGAATAACTCCAAAAGGGACAGGGCATAGCTAGGTGTGTCTGACCTCCCTTCTCTTCATGGCCAAGGACTCAGTTTTAAGGTTTTTCTTGGGGGAGGGCGTCCCCTGGCCAAGAGGGGGGTCCATTCAGTCAGCTGGGAGGGCTTAATATTTTATTTTAGTTCACAACCCAAATCCAGGAGGAGGAAAGCATGTCAAAATGTCATTGTGGGTCTTTTGTTAAATGTAAACACACATGCTGGATTGAATTAATGCACTTTTAGACTAGACATAGCTACTATACTTTTCAGCATTGTAAAGGTAACACCTCCATTGTCAGATCTAATAAATTTGACACATATTGGCTTTCTCATTTTTTATTAAGGTGTTTATTATGCAATTTTTTTTTAATTCAGGGAAAGTAGAGAGCGAAGGGATTGGAGAGGTGTAAGTCCAAAGGAGAGAATAATGGAGGTGAATGCATAAGTATTTTGAAGACAGCTTAGTCATTGCCTTTCATCTAGGAAACATATTGGACAATAAACAACAGTGGGCAAGCACCACTGAGAACTCTGCAGTGGCTAAAGCCAGGAAAGTGGGTGGTTGGTGAAAGAAGGATACAAACTAGAAAGACCTAAGGGGAGGTTGTGCTGAGTTTTACCTGTTGACAATGTAGCTCCTTCTGTGTTTTTTCCTATTTCACAGGCCAGACGCTTGGAAAGTGCATTTCCCCTTCTCCCTTGCTTGGAGTGTTTTGCATACTTTTTAAATTCTATCAGTGGGATGAACTCATTTGATATTTGGAGGGTGGAAGGGTGACAGACATCATTTTGTTTTGTTCTCTGGAAGTCATGGTTGTGCTCTTGCTGGATGTGAGTTATTCAGCAGTGTCAGCCTCCACATCTCGTTTGCATGATGGCTCCAGAGGATCTGTGACCCCTGCAGAGAGTGTCTGTAGGATCCTGACTCTGGGCAACATCCACTCTTAACTCCCTGGCAGCGAACCTGTTATGGTGGCCCCTAGATTTTTGCTCCTTCAGACTCCCTATGGGCTCATAAGCACTTAATTCCCTTTCTCTGATCCCTTCCTGGTTGATATACCTAGGGTGGTTTTTGCTTTCCTGAGCAAACCTGTACTGATTCAGAGGTATGTGCAAAAAAAGCACATTCCATGGTCAAGTCACTTTGTTCAACGGGGTTAGTCTTATTTTACCATGTTTACTAGCTAGACAAATTTCAAGAAGCTCAATAGACTGTATTCTCTACGTTTCTGGATGACCAAACTTAGATTTGGACAAATATTGAGAGATTCAGAAACCTCTTTGCCCTGGTCCAGAATTAAAATATCCTCATAATGTCTTTAATACACAAGGGACACTTCAGGTGTCTATGAGGAGGACATGGCTCCTTTCTTTGCCGATATGAGCCGATATGAGCCAGGCAGTGCAAATGAGAAACGAGGAGAGGGTCCCCTCCTTCTTTCCGAATGACATTAACTGAGAGTCATTTTTCATGTAGTAGATCTGGCTCAAGTCATTTATGAAATGTGAAATTTCATATCCATTCCTGAAATGAAGATTCATCTCTTTAAAAGCTGTTCACTATCACACTCAAGATGTTAGTGCTCACATGGGATGGACTGAGGTGGCCACATCAATTCTGTCTTCCCAGGGGCTCCTGATAGTGCAGGAAAAGAATTTAGTCCCTGAGACTTTAAATTGTTTTGAACAGCACTTGTCACAAATATGTAATACTTTTTCTCTTTTCTCTATTTCCCCCCTTTATCTTTTTTTCAAGTTTTAATGTTTTAAAGAGGTATTTACCCATGAGTTAGTAAACATAAAATACTTTTATAAATTGCAGAGGGTTAAGCACATGCTCTGTTGTCGTGTCTCACTCATGATTTTTTGCATATGTTCTTTCCATGCACATATGGAAAAGTATAAGGATCCGTCAGGATCATTGGCCACAACAGTGGTCTGGAGGGAGGCCACTTAGTCCATCTGGTCCTGGCATTTCTGAGAAAGGACCACACCGAACCATGCAGAGCAAATGTGCAAGGCTGTGGTTCTTTCATTTGGGTGATGTATTTTGGTATTGGAGCCTAGAGGCATTAATTGATAATACTTAGCATTTGTCTTACGGTGTTTGCTTTTGTAAGTGTTGTCACATAGACTGTCTTACTGGTTGGTCACAATAATACTGTGAGGTAGGTAGAACACGCGTAGCAACCCCCGTTGACCTCGTGGGAAGGAGACACGCTTTCTCTATCGTAGTGAGAGTGAGGTGCTCTTATTTGGCCAAGACCAGAATCAGTGCAGAGTTTTCCCTGCACTTTTGGCATGGCCTTGATAATCACTGGGATAATTAAAGAGTAAGACAAAAAGAAAAATCTTCAAGAAAAGTAGGAATCAAACACTTAAATGTCTAAAGAGTTAAGAGAACAATAGGTTTTTCCGTCACTTACAGAGTTGGGATTCCATTTGACTGCAACTCTAGCCAGCCTTCACACTGGTCCTTGATCAAGGACCACAGCCACCAACAAGCCCTCAGGGACTCTCCAAGTCACAATCCCCTCCCCCCCCCAGTCTCCTTCTCTCCACCGCCCTGTAGCACCACAGGGTAGGCCGTGAATGTTGGTGGGCTGACACAGGGGGCCCCAGGTTGTTCTCTGTGACTTTGAGTGTTTTGTCTTATCTCCTTGACTAGACTGCAAGGGTCTGGGGAACAGCAGCTGTGTGCTGGAGAGCCATGCACAGCAACTGTGGCTGTCCCACCTGCTAGCCCAGCTCACGCGAGACTGCTCTGGACGCCACGTGGCCCATTATGATCCCCTGGCAGCCTTCCCTGGGCATATCCAAGCACAGCTCCTTCCTGGAGGGGCCAGAGCCAACACTGGAAGGTAGTCATCCCCCTACCACGCTTCCTATCACCCATCACCACCAGCCTCCTCTTCTCCAGGGTCTAATATGGAAATGAATAAAAGAGGATATGTCCACTTTGTAACTGGGAAGGCAGTGGAGAGATGGCCTTAGTGTAAGCTGGATACAGTGATGCAAATAATGCCATCATCCTCTCTCTCCCTCCCCCCACAGCATGTCTCTGTTTATCTCAGTAAGTTGGCATCTTTCCACACCTATAACATGAACAGATCACATCTACTTGGCATGGGGCACTGCTAAAACCAGGCTTAGGCCATGTGGAGAGTTGCAACCCCAGAGGACAGACAGCTTCTCACTCCTGCTTAAGTGCATATAATTCCTAGGGAAAGTCTCTCATCCCACCGTGGGTGACTTTTCCCTACCTTGATCAGTCATTGGGTGTGAAGCTGTCGTCAGGATTTTCCAGACAGGTTAGTCAGGTGTTCAGGAACTGTGGCTGGTCTTCCCACCAGAAACAACAGGAGCTGAGAAAATGCAGTTCTTTGAAGGAAGAGTCAACGCATTATTTGTACAGCAGAATTCCTCATAATAATAAAGGGAACAAAGAGAGAGAATGAATATTTGACCGTAAACACACACACACACAACACACACACACACACACACACTTCTGCACAACCTCCCACTGGCAAATTTTCCTCGGGTGAGCAGTGAGATTCAGTTCAGAAGTGATCCTTTTTGGCGGAAACAAGCAGGGAGGAATCCTACGTGGCCGTTGTCAGCCCTTAGTGTTATGTCTGGCTCAAGCCAACATTATCTGTCATTTGGTCTCAGGCATTCTGACACACCTTATCATGCTGAGAGCTAATTGCCCTATTTTCAAACCTGGAACTGTCCCTCTTGTGATATTTTTCCAATTGCAGTGATATATTTGTCTAGCCAGCAAGCACTGCCAAAGCTATAGCTATTCCAGAGAGTAGTTGGGGTGGAGAGCAGGGGAATTATTCAGCAATGCAGTAAACAAAAGGAAATTCTCTCTGAATAAAAAGTTACGAAGCAATAGCATGCTTTCCTTAAGTAACACATATAATAAAAATTGCTTGCTATCCATTTTTCTAATCTTCATGAAATGAATACACTCAATCATGGAAGTTGTGCAGGAACTGCTTACTTCAAATAATGCAATGAATACATTACAAAAGTAATTAAGCGAGAACTCAAGTGGAGCAGAGCAGCGTTCTATACCAACACTTCTTCCTAACTAGCAAAAAGCAAAACAATCCATAGGCAAGACACAGGAGACAGATAAATATAACAAAAACCAGGACAATAGGCACATGAAAATAAATAAGAACCATTGTAGAAAATTGAGCTGGATCTCACATGTCAATATCCCCCAAAATATTATTTGTATCCTTACCTCGGGGGAAAGAATAATAGATACTCAGTTAAACCTGTATTTTAATTTTATTAATTTATTACCAATAGTTACTGATAAGTGCTATGCATTAATATAAAACATTTTGGCAAGAAGTAGAGAGAATACAAAAAGGAAAAAGCATAAAATATTGACCCTTTTCCTCCAGATGATTAGAGTCTATTTCATGAGTTATGTCCAGGGTACAGGTAACTATAAAATTAGGCAAAGTGGGTTACATACCCTATGAATTAAATGCATACTGTTTTCCTCCATAATTTAGAAGAAAAAGAAATTAAGACAAGACTTTTTAGAGGTGTCATTGGCTTTGGCCTTGAAATGTGGATAGGATTCCATTAAGGTGATGCTCAGGGGTGCCAGGGATGGGCTATGTACAGAAGTGCGGTTGAGTATGAAAGAGGCAGAAAGTTCAGGGAGGAAGTCGAGGAAGATGAAGCTGGAAAGGGCAATGGTACCAACATTGTGGGAGCTTCCGAGTGAAGCTTTTTGAGATTTTGCAGGTGAGAAGGGGCCACCAGAATTTTTTGAGATGGGAAATTCCATAGTCAACATGGTGATTCTGGAAAATTATTCTTGTCCTTGGTCAAGCAGAAGAATATTGTCGTTGGAAAGGAAGAAGCTGAGAGTATAGAAATCAGCTAGCAAGCTAAATCAGATGCTGGAGGATGTGTTAGTTTGCTAGGGCTGCCATAACAAAGTACCACAGACTGGGTGCCTTAAACCAGCGATTCTCAACCTTTTTGGCACCAGGGACGGGTTTTACGGAAGACAATTTTTCCACAGACTGGCGGGGAGGGAGGAGGCGGAGCTCAGGTGCTGATGTGAGTGCTGGGGATGGGGGGTGGCTGCAAATACAGATGAAGCTCGCCCACCACCCACCGCTCACCTCCTGCTGTGCCCCCCACTCCCTGTTTCCTACGTTTCATGGAAGACAATGTTTACATGGATGGGCTGTGGGGGCAGTGGCAGAGTTCTGTGGCCCAGTCCGTAGTAGGCCACAGACTGAGGGTTGGGGACCCCAGCCTTAAACAACAGAAATTATTGTCTCATGGTTTTGGAGGCTGGCAGTCTGAGATCAAGGTGCTGGTGGCATTGTTTCTTCTGAGGCATCTCCCCTCAGCTTGCGGATGGTCACCTTCACCCTGTGTCCTCATTGTCTTTCCTGTGTGTGTGTCTGTGTCCTAACCTCTTCTTCTTATAAGGTCACCAGTCATGGTGGATCAGGGCCCACCCATAGGACCTCGTTTTATATTAATTACCTCTTTATAGGCCCTGTCTGCAAATACGCCCACCTTCTGAGGTTTTGGGGTTAGGACTTCAACATTTGAATTTAGGGGGTGGAGGACACATTTCAGCCCATAAAAAGGTAGTAAAAGCTTGAATTAGGATGGCTTTCTGGGGCATGACAAAGAAGAAATAAATCTAGAGCCACAACCAAAGTAGCACCGACAACTGTGGGTGAGAGTCTGGACGTGTGGGGATGGGGAAGGCTGTGAGCTGAGGCTGCATATTGCTTTTTCTAAAAAGGAGGGAGAGAAGGAAGAAAAAGGCTAAGCCTAGTGACTGCTGACAAGAGCTTTGTTAGCACAGGGCAGAGGTCAACACATTCATAGACAAAGGGGAGGAGGCAGGAGACGAGAACAAAGAGATGACCTAGGGAAGTGCAGAGGGGGAGCTGACACAGGCAAACTTATTGTTACAGCTTTAGATGGGAAGGGGTGTCTTTCCTTTCAGTTGAGACCAGAGAAAATGGAGAGAGTACAGATGATTGCAAGGATACATTAAAATGTACAAGACAGAAAACAAGGGAACTCACACCTGGTGATCTTAATTTTCTTGGTAAAGCTTAAGGCAAGATATAGTAGAAGCACCTGGATTAGTTTATAAAATCGAGTTTCATGTTTGGGAGTCAGGAAACCCTGTCGGTCCCCGTTCTGCTGCGAGCCCCTGAGTACTCCGTGTGAAGGTCCCTTACCTGCTCACTGCTGTCTGGAACACGGGCCCTACTTGTCGCAAATGAGATAAGCATGTAAAAGCATTTTGCAAACTGTGAAGTCCTCTAAAACTGTTGGCTGCTATTATTATTTTATTTCTTTACTATGTGAGTGTGAAGATTACCCACAGCTAAAGCAAACCCTTCAGGACCATCCTGGATCCAAATGGATCTTCTTAACCTTCAACTGTCCTAGGGTCCCCTCCTGGGACAGATCGGGCTGAAGCCGACTTACTGTCCACATGTGCCAGTCATGGGCTGGGAGACCTTCTTCCCAAGAGCTGGGCCAGAGGTCACTTTCTACTGTTAGACCCCAAACCTCACACTTTCATAACACAATATATTACACTAAAGCCTCTTACCAAAGCCTCCAAAGTAATTTGGAGCCTACACAGTGAGAGTTAACGTGAAGCTAGCTGCCAGCACTTCATAAATTACTTCAGTTTCTTGCATTTTTAAATCAGGGTGTCATATTCCCTTCAATTCTAATATATCACCACAGGACACACTGACATTTTAAAATTTCTGAAATATTATAAAAAATATTCTTTACTTCTTTGGTACATATCAATGACTCTTATTACTCACAAATTGCCACTATTACTCTCCAATTAATAAACAGGCTAGTGTCCAAAAGTTTGAAGTCAACTGGTTTTCCCAAGATGAAAATTTTCTATTATAAAAATGATGTACATGTTGGTTAGGTTTCCGGGTCAGCCTACAAAAATCTATATAACCCTAAAAGAGAATGACATATCACAGCCTTACACCACAACGCCCAAAGCAAGTGTTTCTTGTACTGGCTGTCTTAGAAGCAGAGAGAAGGTTCTTTCTCAGACACACCTCATCTCGCTCGTTGTCCCAAAATTGTGTCATATGTCCATTTTAAACAGTTTCTCTGGGATGAGAGATGCTCGTTGCCTTAATCCAATCAGAGAATGGGGGAGGTATAATCTTCCCCTAAAACTCCTGGACTGTAGGGGGAAATGGGTCAGTACGTGAAAGAAGAAGAAAAAGCAAAGGCAGATGAATGCTGAACAGCCAGGTACAGCAGTCCACTCACCACACCTGTGCTATAGAAAGAAGCCTTGTGTCAGGCCAGCCTGTCAACCTCCAGCCTCCCCGTCCTCCTTTCAGGCCCCCCCATGCTTTCACTGAGGCCAAAGCGGTCCACATGGAAACACCCATTTTGAAGACCTGGTGCCAAATAACCCGTCCAAGTCTCCAGAGTACTTCGTGCCACCTGTTCCTCTCTTCCACCATCCTTGTCTTAGTCCATTTTGTGTTGCTGTAAAAGAATACCTGAGCCTGAGTAATTTATAAAGAAAAAGGTTTATTTATTTAGCTCACAGTTCTGCAGGCTGAGGAGTTCAAGGAAGGGCACAGCCCTGGCTATTGGCAAGGACTTTTGAGCTGCACCCTAATGTGGCAGAAAAGGTCAAAGGGGAAGCAGACACACGGAAGAGGGACAAACCCAAGGGACAGCCAGGCTTTACACTACCCACTCTCAGGGAAACTGACCCATGCCCTTGGGAACAAGAACTCACTACCTGGAGAACATTCGTGAGAGATCCACCCCCACAGCCCAGACACCTCCCAACACTGCCACACTGGGGACCAAATCACAGCATGAGTTTTGATGGGGACAAACAAACCGTGCAAACCATAGCACTACCCCCCACTGGCGCTGCGGATTTCAGCTGACTTGTAAGAAGAATAGAGAGAGAGACACTAAGGTTAAGTCGCTAACTTAGACCTTGCAGTTTTGAAGCAGATGATGATTTCAACCCCCAACATTTCAATAAATCACAGGTTGGTGAAATTTCAGGCAGCATAAACATAAAGAAATAATAAATGGGGGATAAAATTGATGTAGAAATGACAAGCCAAGAAGCTTTGCCTGGATCCAACTGTGCCTGGGCATCTTCCTCTAGACATTTTCCTCACTATTTCTTCTGTTTATGTAAACTTCTCTTTCCCCACTTCTGAGTCCACCAGCATCCTACAAGCTCTCAGGGGATGCCCAAGAACACAACTGACAGTGGCAGCTGGGGGAGGGAGCAGGGTGGAAGACTGTCCCCTTATGATGTAAGTTATGGACTCCTTCCATATTCATTCATCAAGTAAAGGCCACTGCATGAAGTCTAGATGAATTTCTAGATAGGCATATAATAAATGATGGATGTAAACACATCGTATTTCATCAGCTTTAAGTCACTATTGATTGTAAGATGTACCACCATTTTACAGAACTCTAAGGAAAATAATGCTGGTTATTATAAGAGCCATCAATTAAAAATGTACTGGCTGGGCGCGGTGGCTCACGCCTGTAATCCTAGCACTCTGGGAGTCCGAGGTGGGTGGATCGCTCGAGGTCAGGAGTTGGAGACCAGCCTGAGCAAGAGCGAGACCCCGTCTCTACTAAAAATAGAAATAAATTATCTGGCCAACTAAAAATATATATACAAAAAATTAGCCGGGCATGGTGGCGCACGTCTATAGTCCCAGCTACTCGGGAGGCTGAGGCAGTAGGATCGCTTAAGCCCAAGAGTTTGAGGTTGCTGTGAGTTAGGCTGATGCCACGGCACTCACTCTAGCCCAGGCAACAGAGTGAAACTCAGTCTCAAAAAAAAAAAAAAAATGTACTCTGATTTCAGTGTTAAAAGTGGGAAAATGTGTGTTTTGAATGGATGAACATTCTATCCAAAACTGGATTACTTTCTAACTAATTTAACTGTAGTTTAAAATGGGTAGGTAGGAGTAATAGTGCCAGGAAGGTGTCAAAGGAAGCTGTGATGGCTATTCAGGAGCAGCCTTGTAGATGAAGATTTGAGAAGCTGGTTTTACTTTTTTTAACCAAAAAAATCCAAGCAGGTTTTCCCATTCCCAGGCTTTTAGACTATTCATTTAAAAATCCATTAATAATATATGAGCACATGTTATGTTCAAGGCACTGTAATAGGCTCTGTGGAAAGAATAGAGAAATATAAAATACAGTAACAAGGTTTAGGATATTTATAAATTAGCAGAAGTTACAAGTAGATTTGTAAAGGAAAAGAAGAGATAGTTCCTGAGTTGTTTACAAATAATTTACATCAAAATAATGTAAGATATTGATAGGCTATCTATTGTTCTTTGTATCACCAATTTATGGGCAAGGCAGCTACTCAGGAACAAAAGGACTTTAAACAACTGCCCCCAGACGTGGGTGCTGGGGTGGCGAGGGGGTGCAGTGGGGCATGACTGAAGTCCCCTGCTCAGGTCTCTCTGCTCTGAGCTACTTTTCTTTTCCCAAATTTAAACCTCAAATAATTCTCTTTCTAATGAATATCACTTATTGAAAAGAATAAATCATGTGAAAATCTAGACACTACAAAGACCAGGGACAGTGGGTTAGTCAGGGTTCTCCAGAGAAACAGAACGAATAGGGAATATAGAGAGAGATAAGAGGAGATTTATCATGGCAATTGGCTCACGTGGTCACGAAGGCTGAGAAGTCCTACCGTCTGCCACCTGCAAGCTGGGGAACCAGGAATGCCAGTGGGGCAACTGGGTCTGATTCCCAGAGGCCTGAGAACCGGGCAGCAGTGGGGAGGATTGGGGTGCTTGTGTAATTTTAGGGGTCTGAAGGCCCTGAGAATCAGGAGCTCCAATGTCCAAGGACAGGAGAACATGGCGGTCCCAGCTCAAGAAGAGACACAGCAAATCGCCCTTTACCATTTTGTTCCACTTGGGCCCTCTGTGGATTGGACGATGCCCACCCACCTTGGTAAGGGTGGATCTTCTTTCCTCAGTCCACTGATTCAAATGCCAACCTCTTCCAGAAACACCTTGGTTACCGAATCCACAAGGGGGTTCTGGCCTAGGTCTGTCTGCTTCCGGCACAGAAAGCCAGTTACTGAGACAATGAGCACTGCCAAGGAAGAAAGGGAATTTATTACAGAATATGTCACCCAAGGGACAGGAGAATTGCCTCAGATCTGTCTCCCCAACCAAGTGAGTGCAGGGGTTTTTATAAGGGGTTCTGGAAGATGGCTACGTGTATTGGGGCAGGTTAGACTGAAAGCAATGTGTTTAGGAGGTCTTACTCAGGAGTCACAGGTTGGTGATGGATGGTGAGTCTTGGCATTGTCATCCTGCAAAGAGTCTGCCATTTTGGGGAGATGACTCAAAAGGTAAAAGGGTTAGTTAAACAGAAAGATTATAATGTTGTGGTCATTGAGCCCTACTGGTCTGGGAATCCAAAGCATAAGAAAGCTGCAGGGAAAACATATATGGGGGTGTCATTTGGAGTTTGTTCATGGAGCCAATTACACCCTCACAGACACACCCAGAAATAATGTTTCAGCAGCTACCTGGGCATCCCTTAACTCAGTCAAGAGGGCACACAAAATTAACCATCACAGAAAGAGAGAAAATATTCCATGAATTTTTGTCAATGTAAACAATCAGAATGTTTCGGGCTTATTTTTATTATTATTATTTTTAATGGCTATATAGCATTCCATGTTATTAGTATGTCATAGTTCATTCAATCATATCTTTCTCTTTTTATTTCAGAATATTATGGAGGTACAAATATTTTGGTTACATGTATTACTTTTGTACAATTTGAGTCAACGTTGTAAGTGTGTCTATCACCCAGGTAGTGTACACTGTACCCATTAGGTGTGAATTTACTCAACCCCTCCTCCTGCTTCCACCTGCTTGATTTCCATTGAGTTTTACTTCCATATGTGCATATACATGTTGATCAATTAGTTCCAGTTTAATAGTGAGTACATGTGGTATTTGTTCTTCCATTCTTGTGATACTTCACCTAAAAGAATGGTCTTCATTTCCATCCAGGTTGTTACAAAAGGTATTAGTTCCCCATCTTTTTTTTTTTTTTTTCTTTTTTGAGACAGAGTCTCACTCTGTTGTCCAGGCTAGAGTGCCATGGCGTCAGCCTCGCTCACAGCAACCTCAAACTCCTGGGTTCAAGCGATCCTACTGTTTCAGCCTCCTAAGTAGCTGGGACTACAGGCATGTGCCACCATGCCTGGCTAATTTTTTCTGTATATATTTTTAGCTGTCCAGCTAATTTCTTTCTATTTTTAGTAGAGATGGGGTCTCACTCTTGCTCAGGCTGGTCTTGAACCCCTGAGCTCAAACGATCCGCCCACCTCGGCCTCCCAGAGTGCTAGGATTACAGGCTTGGGCCACCGTGCCCAGCCAGTTCCCCATCTTTTTATGGCTGAGTAGTACTCCAGGGTACACATGCACCACATTTTATTAATCCACTCATGTACTGATGGGCATTTGGGTTGATTCCACATCTTCGCAATTGTGAATTGTGCTGCAATAAACATTCTAGTGCAAGTGTCTTTTTTATAAAATGACTTTTTTTCCTTTGGGTAGATGCCCAATAGTGGGGTTGCTGGATCAAATGGTAGTTCTACTTGTAGTTTTTTGAGGTATCTCCATACTGTTTCCATAGAAATTGTACTAGTTTGCAGTCCCACCAGCAGTGTATAAGTGTTCCTTTCCTTCCACATCCATGCCAGCATCTATCTATTGTTTTGGGACTTTTTGATAAAAACCTGAATGTTTCAGATTTAAATAAAAGGAAAAAAAATCTTTTCTTCAAAAGCAAGTTGGGGAAGGGAATAATGAAGACATCCTGAAATATCAGAATTATTGCAATGGCTCTGTACTTGGCTTTGTCCTTTGGGCCATGCAAACAAGAAGAACTGGGTCAGCTCCCAGCTCAGAATATCCACTCTCTCTCCTTCCTGCCCTCGCTCTCAGTGACAGCCCTCTGTGAGCACTGGCATGACTCAGCAACTCTCTCTTCCCCTAAAATGTCAAGTAGTAAAAGGTCCCAAGAGGGTTCTTTACTTACCATGAGTTTTAAATCTATCAGCCAATTGTAGAAAATAAGGCTGCAAGTCATGCCATTCTATGGTAGCAATAAATGATGGGTCATTAGTCTTAAAAGAATATTCTAGCCTAAGTTTTACCTTCTGGTTACATTAAAAAGAATGGGACCAGCAAGACTCTCATTTCTCTGCACAAGCTTCCATGGAGCGTGGCTTACATGCAGGATGGCTTCTTCCCTTCCTGAAAGGTGGCACTCACACCTCCTGGGAGCCCTGCTCTCCCATTCCCACCACTGCTCAGTCCCTGCCTTTGCCCAGCCCCTTCAGCCGGATCCTGGTGGCTGTTGTCTCAGCTGACTGCTGCTTGCCAGACACACGTCACTAGGGCCAGGTCAGAGGAGTCATGAAAAAATTATACAGAATTGGTCTTATAGTACACACACACACACACACACGCACACACATGCAGGTGCACGCACACACACACTTGTGCACACCCAAATGCACACACATGCATGCCCATACACACATATGAACATGTGTACACATGCATGCACACATGCCCACATATGCACACATACACACACTTTTATTAATAAAAATTATTAGAATGCTTCCTTTCAGAAGCAAATTCCTGGCTCTTTCTCCAAGCATTTGCTGTTTGAGTTTACATTTACAGACAGTGTTACAGTCGAATGCTGCAAATAATACTCTCCAACTAAATGACACCTGCTAGAAAGGTCCTTCTTTATGGGATTCAGAATGCAGGGTTGGAGGAGGGGGGAAGGATGAAAGATAGATTTGAGCTCTTCAAACATTACTCTATTGATTTATGTAGGAAAAAGTCTGGAATCTGTCAAGGCAAACAGCGCTATGTTAAATGTAAAATGTAATACCAGCTGTGGTAGCCACTGTTGCCAATACATATATTTCAGGAAGTCAATTTACTTTTAAATGGGATTTTAACTTCGATGAAAGGAGTCACAGTGAATCCCTTATTTATATGAAAACTGTCTTGAGCAGAGAACAATGAACATGCTCTCACAGTTTCTAGAAACAGGAAACCAAACAAACTGCGGGAGAAAATGTTTGTTTTCTCAATTATTTATTTACATTCTAGGGTGGGGTGGGGGAGGCCCGGGGCTGCCAGCTGCCCAATTCCTGGCCTTCCGCCTTGGCTTCTTTGGGCTGGAGCTTTTTTCTGCAGCAGAACGCGAGCGGCCTCCTCCTTAGGACTTGGGGCACCACCTTCCTCGGGACAGACGGGAGACTCATGACCACAGACAGCCCCGTACAGAGGCCTCAGTCTCCGATTCAGCTCATGCAGTGTGACCACGGGCCACTGCGTAACCTCCCTGGGCTCAGTTTCTTCATCTGCAAAGTGGAGATGCCAACGTTCACCTTTGGGGATTTCGTGAGAGCTAAATGAAAGGACATATATACAATAGAAGCAGCGTAGGGCCTCACTAGACAACAAAAGATCTGTACTACTTCCCTCTCTCCTCTTCCTGAAGCAGCTTATGTCTTGCTCAGAGTCTGACGGTGACCTGGGTGGGGACAGACTCGTGGCTGATTCTCATATGCTTCTCGCTTCTGCATAGGCGGGAGCCTGAGAGGAGGTGAAACTGGTTAGTGCTGACGACTCAGGTACGTTGGTGAAATCTGTGGGCTCAATTAGCTGAGACTGGTTTGTTTTCACACAAAGGTATTTGATCTAAGAGCTTGAATAAAACTGTTCCAATAGCAAGCCAGAATCTCTGTCACTGGGATGAAGATTACTAAGTAAATAGCAATTCAGATGACTGCATATTTCTAATGCCAAGAAAGGATCCTCTCTTTAGGCAGAAACAGCAAGTCCTGTCTCTCCCCAGCCTGTGGTTCAGGAAGCTGTCCTTGGAGAAGGGCCACAGAATGACCTCTTCAAGGACAATAGATTCCCAGGATCAGGGGCCTAAGGGAACTGAAGGCCATCTGCCCAGCCCCATCAGAAGCCTGAATCCCATCCCAGCATCCTGTGAACATCTCTGGCGACCTTCAGTGAGGGTCCCCACGCTGTGTTTGCTTCAGCCACGGGCCTGTGCCCAGGCTTCGGGGGCTGGGAATTCACAGGAGAAAGCCAGGCAACCCGATTGCCCAGTCTGGCTTTCTGGCTCCTTTGGAAATGACATGGAAAAAGAGTTTTATTAATATTGTAATGTACAAGATAATCCATGTGAGTTAACAAGAATCCACAGGGCTCATTTGGGTTCTAATTAGAATCTGAAAATAAATTCTCCACTGTGAAATCCATATCATTTAATCATCGAGTCACGTATCCCAACCACATTAGTCCTCATATTGTGGTTCTTTTAATATAAATATCAATAGAGAAAGGATTACATGCTTTAGTTTGATAACATGAACACTGATACATGCTTTTAGGATGATTATAAAGAAATCACTTAAGCCCTCCCCACAACCAGCCCCTGCCGTATCACCCATGTGGACGTTGGGGAGATACACACAAGAGCACGAGGAAAAGGGACCCCGACTCACAACTCACATCCCAAATGGCTTTGAACCAGCTCAGGACTCCTTTCTCTCTCTCCTCTCTCTCTCAGCAAAACCTACCCCACCCCCAAGCATTCCTTCAGAAAATACACATCTATCAGAATCACAGGAGATTTAGGGTCAATTCTATCCATGGATTTTTTTCCCCTTCCTTTTCAGACTGCAGGTGCCTTGCAATACATCGTATTATAAGCTGATTATTTTTCTCTGTTTTGGCTCTAAAACACATTTAATTCAACTTCTTGTTTTGGATTTCAAAGCTCCGTCTTTCTGGATGGGCAAGCACTTTGAGTTTTCAAAACAGAATTCTCACAGGCTATTATTTTCTGTTCTTAATCACAGTGACACAAAAGACGGACCCGCTGCCACTCCCTCTTCAGCCTATCTCCTCTCTGAACCTCCCAAATCTGGAGCTTACGGCAGGAATTTGCAAGATTGAGACCCAAAAATGTTATTGAGCGAGGTTTCAGTGACTTTTCCGTCTACCCTCGTGCTTCTCAGGCCAGAGCAGGAGGAGAGTCCCCCCCGCACCGCAGGGGCCCGGCAGAGTCCTCGCTCTCCGAGTGGCAGTGGCCAGTGGCACTTGGCCTGCATCTCCCAGCTCTGCTCCTACCAGTTGACAGAAGCAGGGCAACTACATTCCCCTCCCTTGGCTTCAGTTTTCTCAGCTCTAACACCATGACATAATTGCACCTGTCTTATAGGGTTGTTATAGGACTTAAGTGAGAACTCCTTAGAACGTGCCTACAGCCATGCCAGGCACATGGCCAGCCCTCTCTCGTCATCCTTTATCATCCCTCTTGTTTATATATATATATATATATACATATATATATATATATATTATTTTTTCAAAATATTTTGGTGGTACAAACGTTCAGGTTACATAAATTGCCTTTGCACTGCCCGAGTCGGGGCTACAAGCGTGCCCATCCTCAGACAGTGTGCCCTGCACCCATTACCCATCGCCCTCCCCTCTCCCAGCTGCCCAGCACCCGATGAATGTTACTTCCCTATGTGCACATAAGTGTTGATGAATTAGTACCAAGTTGATGGTAAGTACATGTGGTGCTTGTTTTTCCATTCTTGTGATACTTCACTTAGTAGAATGGGCTCCAGCTCCATCCAGGATAATACGAGAGGTGCTAGTTCACCATTGTTTCTTGTGCCTGAGTAGTACTCCATGGCATACATATACCACATTGCATTAATCCACTCATGTATTGATGGGCACTTGGGTTGTTTCCACATCTTTGCAACTGTGAATTGCGCTGCTATCCACATTCATCATCCCTCTGAAGCTTCCTCCCCTGGGGAAGTTGGAATGATGCCTTTATCTGCATATCTCGCCTCCAGTTGCTTCCTACCCCTCTCCCTCTGGCCTCCAGCGGCCAACAGAGCCACGCTATTTCCTTCCCTCTCTGCCCTCATTTTCTACAGGGGCACGGGCCATTTCTTGAAGACTCTTCCACCCCTCTCACCCATGAGGGCTCTGGCTGCCCCTAGGACACCCGTAACTCAGCCAGCGTGGAACCGTGAGTGACTGCTTCTTCCCGTCACAGCGGCTCTCTCAGGCCCCCCAGACAGCGTCCAGCCGCTCAGGAATTCTCTGCAGGTTCTGCTTCCCACCGTCCCCTCAAACCCTTGGCTCTGTCTGGGATGCCCACCCCACACTCAGGGGCATGTTCCCCTCAGACAGCCCAGA
Source organism: Lemur catta (assembly GCF_020740605.2). Lineage (NCBI taxonomy): Eukaryota > Metazoa > Chordata > Mammalia > Primates > Lemuridae > Lemur > Lemur catta. Next base: position 8,318,954 of record NC_059143.1, on the reverse strand, counting down.
TCCCAAAGCCCAACCCAAGCCGGTGACCCAGGACCCTGCATCTTCCTAGGCTGTGGGGAGGAGCTAGGCAACCAGCCTATTCACAATATTGGCATTATCATCAGACTTCCTTACAGAGGAGTCATTTCTCACAGTTGGTGGGGGGGCTGGTTAGCTCACTTGGAAAACAATCTGAGCATTAGTGTAAGGGTCATTCACATCTCCCAAAATGATTATTCATTATGCCATGCTGGTCACTGTATGAGAGGCTGGTGGCTCAAAATAAAGACAGAGAAGTGACTTAACAATTATAATCCACTGGGACAAATGAGAGAGAGAAGCACAGGACCCTGGAGATGGGAGGTATGTTTGACAGTTGAGCCTGGGAAAAGTGAAAAAGAGAATTAGAAGAAAGACATGAGGCTTGTTTGCAAGGAATTTCATTTTTTTTAAAAAAAATATATATATAACAGCTTTATTGAGATATAATTGACATACCATAAAATCCATAATTTTCAAGTGTCCAACTCAGTGATTTTGGTACCACCATGACCACTATCTATTCCCAGAACAATTTCATCACCCCTTCCCAAAATGTGTATGCGTTAGCTGTCACTCCTCATCCTGAACACAAGTCCTCCAGTAATTTACTTTCTGTTTCCATGTCTTTACCTATTCTGGATATTTCATACTTGTTATTTTCTTATTTTTTTTCTTTTATTCTAGCCACCCTAGTGGGTGTGAAATGGTATCTCATTGTGGTTTTGATTTACATTTCCCTGATGACTAATGGTGTTGAGCTTTTTGTCATGTGCTTGATGGCCATTTTATATCTTCTTTGGAGAAATGTCTATTCAAATCCTTGGCCCATTTTTTAATTGGGTTATTTATCTTTTCATGTTTGAGTTGTGAGAGCTTTTTATATACACAAGTGCCTTATTAAATATATGATTTGCAGGTATTTTGTCACTTTCTATGGATTCTCTTTTCACTTTCTTGATGGTGTCATTTGAAGCCAAAAGTTTTTTATTTTAATGATGTCCAATTTATCTATTTTTTTTCTTTTGTTGCTTATGCTTTTGGTGTGATATCTAAGAAACCATTGCCTAATCCAAAGTCACAAAGATTTATGCCTATGTTTCTTTCTAAGAGTTTTACAGTTTTAGCTTTTACATACAGTTCTGTTATACATTTCAAGTTAATTTTTGTATGTGGTGTAAGATAGTGGTGCAAATTCATTCTTTTGCATTCTTTTCAACCTTATCAAAAATTAATTGACCATAGATATTTGGGTTTATTTCTAGACTCTCAATTATATTCCAATGATCTATGTGTTTATTTTTGTGCCAATACCTTATATCTTGATTATTGTAACTTTATAGTAAGTTTGAAACTGGGAAATGTGAGTCTTCAAACTTTGTTCTTTTACAAGATTGTTTTTTGGTTATTTTGGGTTCTGTGCATTTCCTTAAGAATTTTAGGATCAGCTTGTCAATTTCTGCAAAAAGTTATTTGGAGTTTTGATTGGAACTGTCTTGAATCTGCAGGTCATTTTGGGAATTATTGCTATCTTGTCAATATTATGTCTTCCGATTCATAAACATGGGATTTCTATCCATTTATTTAGGTATTCTTAAATTCCTTTGGATAATATTTTATACTTTTCAGTGTACAAGTCTTGTATTTCATTAGTTAAATGTATTCTTTTTGATGCTATGGGAAACACAGTTGTTTTCTTAATTTCACTTTTGAATTCCTCATTGCAAGTATATAGAAATACAGTTAACTTTTGTGTATTGATCTTGTATCTGCAACCATGCAGAATGTGTTTTATTAGTTCTGATAGATTTTCTCATGGATTCTTGAATATTTTCTATACACAAGATCATGTCATCAGTGAATAGAGATACTTGTCCAATCTTAATGCTTCTTATTTTTTTTCTCATCTACCATCTCTGGCTAGAACTCAAGTACAATGTCCACTCTCACTCCTGGATAGAATGCGTGAGAGTGGACATTCGTATCTTTTTCCTAATCCTGGGGGTATGGGGAGCAGGGAGCATTTGGTCTTTCATAATTGTGATGTTAGCTGTGAGTTTTTATCTGGTTGAGGAAGTTCCCTTTTATTCTTAATTGGTTGATGTTTTTAACATGAAAGCATTGTTGGGTTTTTAAAAATATTTCTGCATCTATTGATATTATCATGTTTTTTGTCTCTTATTCTAATTACATGATGCATTACACTGATTGATTTTTGTGTGTTGATTCAACCTTCATTGCTAGAATAAACCTCTCTTGGTTATGGTGCAAACTCCTTTTTATATATTGCTAGATTAGATTTGCTAGTATTTTATTGAGGATTTTTGCATCTCTATTCATAAAGTATATTGGTCTATAGTTTTCTTTTCTTACAATGTCTGTGTATGCATTGAATAAGGGTAAAACTGGCCTCACATCATGAATTGAGATGTCTCAGTCTTCTCCTATTTTTAAAAATGTTTGTGAAGGGTTAGTGTTTAGTCTTCTTTAAATGTTTGGTAGAATTCAACAGTGAAGCCATCTGGCCTGGCATTTTCTTTTCTTTTTTTTTTTTTTTTTTTTTTTTTTGAGATAGAGTCTCACTCTGTTGTCCAGGCTAGAGTGCCATGGCATCAGCCTACCTCACAGCAACGTCAAACTCCTGGGCTCAAGCGATCCTCCTGCCTCAGCCTCCAGAGCAGCTGGGACTACAGGCATGCGCCACCATGCCTGGCTAACTTTTTCTATGTATTTTTTAGTTGTCCAGTTAATTTCTTTCTATTTTTTAGTAGAGATGGGGTCTCGCTCTTGCTCAGGCTGGTCTTCAACTCCTGACCTCGAGAGATCCTCCCACCTCGACCTCCCAGAGTGCTAGGATTATAGGCATGAGCCACTGCGCCCAGCCAGCATTTTCTTTATGGGAACATTTTTTTATTACAAATTCAATATTTTTACTTCTTTTAGCTATATTAAGATCTTCTGTTTCTTCTTGAGTCAGTTTTGGTGGTCTATGTCTTTCTAGGGGTTTTCCATTTCATCTAGGTTATCTAATTTATTGGCATACTATTGCCCATAGTATTCCCTTATAACTTTTTATTTTTGTAAGATTGCTATTAATATCCCTCTTTAATTCTTGATTTTAGTAATTTAAGTCTTCTCTCTCATTTAATCTGTCAGTCTAGCTAAAGGTTTGTCGATTTTGTTGAGTTTTTCCAAAGAAGCAATTTTTGGTTTTATTGACTCATCCTATTTTTTTATTCTCTATTTTATTTGTCTTTAATCTTTATTATTCCCTCTTTTCTGCTTGCATTGGATTTAGTTTGTTCTTTTTTTCCCCTGATTTTTAAGGTAGAGGTTTTATTTAAAGATCTAAGAGCTTTCTTCTTTTTTAGTGGAGCCATTTACAGCTATAAATTTCCCTTTTCACACTGCTTTCACTGCGTTCCATTAACTGTGGTATACTGCTTTCATTTTCATTCCTGTCAAAGTACTTTCTGATTTCTCTTATGATTTCTTCTTTGACCTATCATTGTTAGAATTACATTATTTAATTTCCTTAGAGTCATGAAATCCCCAAATTTCCTTCTATTAAATGATTTCTAATTTCATTCCATTGCAGTTGAAAAACATACTTTATGATTTCAATATTTTAAATTTATGAGGCTTGTTTTATAGCCTACCACATGGCCTATCTTATGGAATGTTTCACGTGCACTTGACAAGAATGTGAATCCTGTTGTAGGTGGGTGCAGTGTTCTATAAATGTCTGTTACTCTAGTTGCTTTATAATGTTGTTTCAGTCTTCTATTTCCTTGTTAATCTTCTTCCTATTTTTGTATCCATTATTGAAAATGGGATATTGAAGTCTTGAACTATTATTGAATTATCTTTTTTTCTCTTTGATTTTGTCAGTTTTGGCTTCATGTATTTTGGGGGCTCTCTTGTTAGATATACATATGTTTATAAATGTTATTTATTCCAGGTAAATTAACTGTTTTATCATTTCCTCCTTGTTTTGTATTAAATTTTTTTTCTTAAAGTATATTTTGTCTGATATTAGCTTCATTCCAGCTCTCTTTTTGGTACTGTATTATGGTATTATGGTATACACTTTTCCAACCTTTTACTTCAACCTGTTTGTGATTTTCATCTAAAGTATATCTCTTATAGAGAGCATATAGTTGGATCAGGCTTTTTATTTTCATTTTGCCAGTCTCTGCCTTTTAACTGGAGTGCTTATTCCATTTATATTTAATGTAATTATTATAAAATAGGACTTATGCCTGCCATTATGCTATTTGTTTTTGTATATCTTATGTCTTTTTGTTCCTCTACTACTGCCTTCTTTGAATTAAATAAATATTTTCTAGCAAACCACTTGGATTTGCTCACTGTTTCTTTTTCTATATGCTTTTGAATTATTTTCTTAGTGGTTGCTCTGGGGATTACAAGTAACATTATGACTTAATACCTTCTAGCTCACATTAATACCAACTTAATTTTAATAGTATCCAAAATTTTTTCTGATATAACTCTATCCCCTTCCCCTTTACTTTTCATTATTATTGTCATACAAATTACATATTTGTAATTTATAAACCCATTCACAGTTTTATAATTATTGCTTTCAGCAGTGTTTTTTTAAATCAAATAGGAGTAAAAATTTACAAACAAAATTAAATTTATACTGTCTTTTACATTTACCTAGGTCTTTATTTTTACCAGTGCTTTTTGTTTCTTTACGTAGATTTTTTTCTTTTTTTTTTGAGACAGAGTCTCACTCTGTTGCCCGGGCTAGAGTGCCATGGCATCAGCCTAGCTCACAGCAACCTCAAACTTCTGGGCTCGAGCAATCCTCCTGCCTCAGCCTCTCGAGTAGCTGGGACTACAGGCATGTACCACCATGTCCGGCTAATTTTTTCAATATATATATATGTTTTTAGCTGTCCGTATAATTTCCTTTCTATTTTTAGTAGAGACGAGGTCTTGCTCTTGCTCAGGCTGGTCTCGAACTCCTGAGCTCAAACAATTCGCCTGCCTTGGCCTCCCAGAGTGTTAGGATTACAGGCGTGAGCCACAGTGCCCAGCCTCTTTATGTAGATTTGAGTTACTCTCTAGTGTCCTTTCATTTCAATCAGAAGAATTCCATTTAGTATTCTGTGCAGAGCAGGTCTATTAGTAACAAATTTTCTCATTTTTGTTTTTCTTTGTGTGTCCTAATTTCTCATTTGTTTTAAAAGTATAGTTTTGCTGGAGAGAGAGTTCTTGGTTGACAGTTTTTCTTTTGGTACTTGTATATATCACCCTATTGCTTTTTTATTTCTATGTTTTCTGATGAGAAATCAGCTGTTAAACTTTTGTGGATCCCTTGTACATGATGAATCACTTCTCTCTTGCTGCATTGAAGATTCATTCTTTGTTTTTCTGTTTGTTTGTGGTAAAATATACATAAAATTTACCATTTTAATCATTTCTAAGTATACAAGTCTGTGGCACTTACATTAAGTACACATCAGAAGGTACTTCACATTAAGTACCTTCACATTGCTGTGCAATCATCACTATCATCCATCTCCAGAACTTTTTTGTCTTCCTAAACTAAAACTTGAAACCTATTAAATAATAATTTCACACTTCCCACCTCATCAGCACCTGGTAACCACCATTTCCCTGTCTCCATAAATTTGGCTATTCTAGGCACTCATATAAATGGAATTATATATTTTTCCTTTTGTACTTGGTTTATTTCATTTAGCATAATATTTTCAAGATTTATCCATGTTATAGTATGCATCAGAATTTTCTTCCTTCTCAAGGCTGAATAATATTCCATGGTATGGATGTACCCCATTTTGTTTATCTGTTTATCCATTAACAGACATTCGAGTTGTTTCCACTTTTTGGCTTTTGTGAATGATGTTGATATGAACATTTGTGTCCTAGTTATAGCTTTTGAGAGTTTGACTATGATGCATCCAGGTGTGGATCTCTTTGGGTTTATTTTACTTGGCATTCATTGAGATTCTTGAATATGTAGATTGATATTTTTAATCAAATTTGGGAATTTTTCAGTCTATTTCTTTAAATATTCTTTCTGCCCCCTTTTCTTTCTTCTCTTCTTCTGAGACTCCCAGTATTCATATATTGGTATCTTTGATGATGTACTCTAGGTCTCTGAGACTCTGTTTATTTCGATTCCTTTTCTCTTCTGTTTCTGTTTCTCAGCCTGGATAATCTCAATTGACCTGTCTTCAAGGTTACTGATTCTTTTGCCAGCTGAAACCTACTGTTGAATGTGATAATAAATTTTTCATTTCAGTTATTTTGCTTTTCAATCCAGAATTTCTATTTGGTTCTTTTTAAAAATTTCTTTCTATTTATTGATATTATCTATTTGGTGAGATATGATTCTCATACATTCCTTTAATTTTTTTAATGTAGCTTCTTTTAGTTTTTGAACCTATTTGTAATAGCTAATCGAAAGTCTTTGTCTAGTAAATCTGTTGTCTGTGCTTCCTCAGGAAAAGTTTGTATTGACTGCTTTTTCACCTATGTATGAGCCATACATTCCAACTTTTGTCTGTTTCATTTGTTGTTGTTGTTTTGTTGAAAACTGGATGTTTAAAATAATACAATGTGGCAACTCTGTAAATTAGATCCCTCACTTTTCACCAGATTTTATTGTTGCAGCTGTTGCTGTTTGTTTGCCTAATGACTTTTTTTTTTTTTTTTTTTTTTTTTTTTTTTTTTTTTTTTGAGACAGAGTCTCACTCTGTTGCCCTGGCTAGAGTGCAGTGGTGTCAGCCTAGCTCACAGCAACCTCAAACACCTGGGCTCAAGCCATCCTACTGCCTTAGCCACCTGAGTAGCTGAGACTACAGGGCATGTGCCACCATGCCGGGCTAATTTTTCTATATATTTTTAGTTGTCCAGATAATTTCTTTCTATTTTTTCAGTAGAAACGGGGTCTCCCTCTTGCTCTGGCTGGTCTTGAACTCCTGAGTTCAAAGAATCCGCCCACCTCGGTCTCCTAGAGTGCTAGGATTACAGGCATGAGCCACCGTGCCTGGCCGCCTAATGACTTTTTGGACTAATTCTTTAAAGTTTGTATTCTTTGTTTTGTGTGGGTACTGAATTCTCTGCCTGGTTAGCTTAGCAATCAGCTAGTGATTAGACAGAGATTTCCCTGAATGCCTCGAACCTGTATGTTCTGCCAGTATGTTCCCTCAGTCTTTGCTGCGGGGCTCCGTACGCAGGTTGAGGCATGCCTTCAATGATCCAGCACTTACAGCTGTGACTTAGCCTTCACTTCCTGTTTGTGCAGAGTCTCAAGGTCAACTAGAAGTGAAAGTTTAGGGCTTCATCCTTCTCTGGGGCAGGTGTACAGCCCTGCACGTGCACATTGCCTTCTTGGTTCCTAGGGATATGTTGGAACTTTTCACAGCCCACCACAGACCCTCCATTCCCCAGTTTTTCCTTTTAACCTTCTGGCAGCATCTCATTAGCCCCAACTGCTAACAATGCCTCGGGAAGCTCCAGTATTAAACAATTGCTGCTGAGTGTTTTCAGCAAATCACCTAGAGATAGTACTTTTCATACAGACAGACCTATGAGTCAGGTGAAATAAAGACAAGTCCTGAAAATGGGGCTTTCCAGTGATTCGCCAGACAGGTCAAATAACGACAGCTCTCTAGGGGGGCTCCAAGCCTGTTCTGCCTCTGCTAGTGGCTGCTCGGCTTCTGGTTGTACAAGGGGCTTGAGATTAGGGCAAGTAAAGATGCCACATACTCCACCGTTCTCACTGAGATTGTGCTGTTTTTATTTTTTTAAATAAACCCTCTTCAGACTGTTGCAAGCCTTTAATTAATATCCAGAATTCTAATAAAATTGATTTTGATAGTTCTTGCAAGTGTTCTCATTGCTTTTACAGAGAAGCAGATACTCTGCTGTTCTGAAAAATGAAATCTTGCAAAGCAGGTAGAGAAGGCAGTGAAGAGTGTTCTGGGAAGTGGGGATAGCAGAGTAGAGAGCAGAAGCCTACGAGAGTGGGGTGCCTGGAGGGTAGCTTCGTTGGTTGGAGAGAGAGGATTCCCTGGGGAAAGCATGTAGAAGGCAAGGATGAGGATATAAACAGTGACCAAACTGCAGGGGCCTCATATCCAGATAATTTTTCTCTGGTTTTTAAATTTTAGGATTTTAGATCATAATAGGGAAACACTGTGGTTCCAGGATAATTGTTCCATTTGTCACCTATATGCCTCCAGTTGCATCACCCCACCTAGCTCCTGGGCTCTGTAGAGCACAATCTGTCACCTGTCCTCTCTCCTCCTCCCCAGGAACAAGAAGGCACTGCGCAGGGCTGGGCCTGCGGCCGGGTGCTGACTGCCAGAGGAGTTTGGTGCTCAGCCCTCACCTCAGAACCCCATTTCCTCCTGAAAGCCTACGAACCAAGTGTGCTTCCTCCAGGTGAATGTAAAGATGTTATATTAGGTAAATTGATAGAAGCAATAAGATCACAAACGGAAAGATAGGGAGTTGTCAGACAGTGCTTTTAGAGCTGGAAGAAGCTGTCTTCTATATTACAGCTTTCCTCCTCCTCCTGTTTTCTCCCCTCCAGCCCTAAAAGCCTTCTTAATTTGACGGCATGCCCACGCCACAGCCTGCCCCCACCCTTGCAGATCCACGGCAAGCCACATTTTACCAGGAGGAGATTATAGTGTGGGGATCCGATCTGGCCCAAATCCTTCGGATCCAGCACTGCGGGGAACTACCAGCCTTCCTCCCTGCTACCTCTGCTCCTTTCCAGCAGACCTAATACGGACTTTAGCAAAGTGACTTGAAATCAGAAAGCTTTAAGCTCCTTGACAAAAAGTTCCCACTTAAAGACAGGCTTTCTCCTTATCCTTACGAGGATGATTCCTGGATTAACAACGATTTACAACTATCCTGAGTCTCCGTTCTGACTGTGTGGCTCTGCCCGGACCGCGCAGCGCTTATCATCGTCTTGTCCGTGCAGACGAGGCAGGGCCAGCTGCGGCCGGGGAAGAAGGGGCAGAGGGCGGGGAGGCGACCGCGGCCCGCCCCCAGCAGCACCCTTCCGCACCCCAGACAGACCGGGCACTGTATTCCAGAACCCGATTCTGCCCTTTAGAACCACAAGGGAGAAGGGAGTTCTGCTTTTATGCTTTCCCGTGTAAACAAAAAAGCAGTTTTAAAAATTAAAATTCTTACTTAAACTTTACTTAGCTACTGTGAAAGTACGCTTTCTGGGAGAAATGCCCACTAGCCCTCTACTGCACCTCCTCGGTGCCGCTGTGTGGGGCGACCTGAGCGGGTCTGAGCTTTACTCGTGCCGGGCAGCGGTCAGAGGGGCTTTGAGGGGAACGTGCCCCAGGCCAGAGAGATCACGCAGGAAGCTGGGCCCACCTGGGCTGGGAGCAAAGAGACGCAGGGGAAGGAGAAAGCTCCAAAATCTTTAGATTTACTGGACTGAGCTCCTGGCTTCTGGGGGGGACAGAGGGGGAGAGGGAGGACCCGAGGACAGGCCCTGGGTCCTGGTTTGAGTAACTGGATGTTGGTTCCATTTGCCAAGACAGTGGACGAGCCCAAGGAGGAGGATGACCTTGGTTTAGGGTGTGTTAAAACTGGGGTGGTTCTGGGATGTTCACGTGACTGGATCCCACAAGCAGGTGCACATACAAAGAGTCAAAGGGTGTTTTTAGTGTTTTGCTTCATTTTTTTAGAATAACTATCATCGTAACACGGATCCTTACAGAGCTGTTTCCATGGGTCAGTCACCATTCTGAGCATCGGACACCTGTTCATTCAGGTAATCCTCAAGATACAGATTCTATTACCATGCTGACAGGCTATGGGAAAACAGCCAGTGAGAGGAGGAAGGTGAGGATGGGCATGCCGTGGGTCAGGATACAGCCAGTGGTTGGAGGAAGGTGAGGATGGGCGTGCCGGGGGTCAGGATACAACTAGTGATTGGAGGAAGGTGAGGATGGGCGTGCCGGGGTCAGGATACAACTAGTGATTGGAGGAAGGTGAGGATGGGCGTGCCGGGGGTCAGGATACAACTAGTGATTGGAGGAAGGTGAGGATGGGCGTGCCGGGGGTCAGGATACAGCCAGTGGTTGGAGGAAGGTGAGGGGGCATGCCGTGGGTCAGGATACAGCCAGTGGTTGGAGGAAGGTGAGGATGGGCGTGCCGGGGGTCAGGATACAGCCAGTGGTTGGAGGAAGGTGAGGATGGGCGTGCCGGGGGTCAGGAGGGGGGCACAGTCCAGGAGGAGGTGGGGTGTGGAAGCACAGCTGCAGCAGAGCTGGGTGGCAGGGCCGGTGGCGAGGAGAACTCATCGGCTGAGACTTAGGAAAAGAAGATGCCAGTGTGTTCGCACATGTGGAGCCTTGCCTGGTGGTTGGATGTTCTTGTCCAAAGAGGGGCAAGGAGGGTGGGCTTAGGCAGAGGGCCTGAGGCCAGTATTGGAGTGGGACAGCCTCTGAGGGCAGGGGACAGCGTGTGTGTAGTGGCTCCTCCCTGCAGCAGCCCGGGAGGGGAGCAGCACAGAGGTGGCCTGTTGTCTCTCCCAGATGGGCTCTCCCTCTTCCCTTACTAACAGAGCCCCGTGCTGTTCGGAGGGGCAATGTCATTAACAAAAACATTTATGTGTATCAGCCTCCCTTGCATCCAGGAGTGGCCTTTGTCCTGAGTTCTGGCCAATGAGGTAGAAGCAGAAGTACCTAAGTAGTCCTTTCAGGAAAGTTTTTTTTTTTTAATTTTTTTGTTTGTTTGTGGGCACACTCAACTGGCACAAGTCCTTTGTCCTTATCCTTCCCCTTCTTCTGGACTGCAGATGCAGTGCTAGAGCTAGAGCAGCTATATTGTGACCATGAGGCAAAAAGCATGAAGACAAAAGCCACATGCTAACAAAGACTCAGTAAAGAGAAAGAGCCTGTTGGGGGCATTCTACATTTACTTATCTGCCCTGCAGATTTCTTTTATGGGGTAAAAAAATAAAAGCTCCACTTGATTAAGCCATGGATGTCAGCCAAGTGTAACCTCAACTGACAAAGTAGGGAACATGGAGTGTGGGGCTGCTCTAGGATTGGAGCTCTGCAAGGCAGGGTGCAAGGGGTGGAGTGTCTTGGTGAAGGAGTCGGTATATAATTCACCATGGGATCTGGGCAGACTTGGGAAGGAGAGGCTGGAGAGAGCTTGGGGGCTGGGGCACAGGGAAAGTGGCACATAGGAGTCTGTATTCTCCTTGTGTGAGAACCTAGGTGCCACAGGAGGGTAGGGACTGGGAGCCAGGTGCTGATTTCTGGGGTGAGCTGTGACAGGTGTGTCAGGGCCCAGAATGAATGCAGGAGAGATGCAGGTCTCGGTGAAGCCATGGAAGCCAGAACCCACCCCAGCCCAGCTCACAGTGAGCAACCTTCTCGGGGATGCCTGAGCTGGCTCTATCAAGATCAAAGCCATGTTCCAAAACGTGGTGAGTTTGTAGTAACTTTCTTTCAGTCCTGGAAGGCGTCACCTGGCTCTGTTCTTAGCCTTGGTTACCCTTCTCTTCCCTCTCCCTCAAAGGTGATTCCCATAACAACGGCATGAATGGACGTTTTTCAGAAACTGGCAAGGCTCTGTCAGTAATGTTTCCTCTAGGATGACAAATTTAAGCCAGTTTCCAAAATTCAGTAACCTGGTGGTAAATCATTACACCCTGATTTCCAAAGAAAATTTCACTTCCAGGGCAGATATCTGCTTTTGGCTCTTCATAAAATGATGAATGGCACCAGACTGAGACAGCCACTATATAAACCAGACCAGATCTTGAATAACAGAGGGAGATGTCAGTGAATGGTTGAAGGAAGTGCCCGGCCATGCCCACACCCTGCCTGCAGCCCCAGCCAGCGAGCTTGCCCATGGGAGCTTCTGGGCTCTGCACTCCACTGTGACCAAACTGCCCCTGCCCTCCCGTCCTCTGCCCCATTAGTTGTCTCCTTGCTGTTTCTAACTTGTCCCCCAAACAGTTCTGTCCTTACAGCCGCTCCCTGTGCTTCTTCCTGGCTGCAAAGTCTCTATGGCAGTCTCGAGAATCTTCCAAAATCCCTCTTCAGACCCATTAGCCAGAGAGCGATGACGCTCTGAGCCATAAGACTGCGTGATTTGTTACCCCCGAAACATTTCATTTTAATTCTTTAAGAAATTGCTCAGGGTGATTCTCGGGGAAGAAGAAAAAAAAAAAGCTATAGTGAATCTTTTCATAGTCAGAACCACTTGCTGTTAAAATCATTGACTACATTTTTTCCGGAATGCCTGACTGATTACACGCGCCCATCTCCAGAAATATTGACGGTTTCTCGGGCTGTGTTGGCTCCCCAAGCACACATAACACATAATCCTTGGCTAAATCACTAAAGGAATCATTTATGTGGGCTGGAAGACTGCGGCTCTGCCTGGAGACTTGCATTATTTCTTATCTCAACTATCCCGCTGTCACCCTCGCAGGGGCCTTCCGCACGGCTCCCTGGAGACCCCTCACCGCAGGCCCGCGATGCTGCCGGCTGCCGCAGCCTCCTGAGAAGGGCTGCGGGGCGGCCTGAGATGGGGTGTGATCCCCAGTCGCTCCTTCCCCTCCAGAGAGAGGTTCTGCCCTGTCCCAGGGGGACACAGAGGCCACCCGGGCAACAGAGAAATGATTCAGAATGCAGTTTAGGACTTGGACAGGCATGGCCTTGGCCAAGTTAGCATCTGTCTAAGCCTGACATCCTCAGGGAGAATATTGTTACTCACTTCACTGATTCTTCGGAGGATTGTTATGAACTGAATGTTCATTCCCCCTGCAAATGTGTATGTTGAAATCCTAACCTCCAACGCAGTGGTCTTAGGAGGTGGGGCCTTTGGGAGGTAGTTAGGTCATGAGGCTAGAACCCTCATGGACAGGACTAGGGCCCTTATAGAAGGAACCCCAGGGAGCTCTTTGGCCCTCTTTCCACCATGTGAAGATACAGCAAGAAGACGACAGTCTATAGCCCGAAATAGAGCCCTCACCAGAACCTGAGCACGCAGGCTCTTGATCTTGGACTTCCAGCCTCCAGAACTGTGGGAAATAGATTCCTGTTGTTTATAAGCCTCTGTCTACAACACTGTGCTATAGCAGCCCGAACAGACTAAGACAAAGATGAAATTGGATCAAGCAGTTAAAGAGCTATGCACAGTGCCTGGCACATCATAAGCTCTCTACAACAGGTCACAGTCATTCTAGCACTGGATGACAACATTCTCTGGGGAGGCTAAGGCAATTTGGATCCTGAACCAAACTGGAAAATGACATTATTGCTGGAACATACACAAACCTCTGCTTGCTTGAAAAACAGTAGTTCTTAATCCAATTATACATCCGGAGCAAGGTAAGGGAAAGAGAGTGAAGGGTGTCCCTATAAGATTCCCAATGCAAGCAAACAAAAGTAAACCTCGAGAGAACTTCTTAGATCCTGGTGGAATGTGCAAGAGAGGTTTCAGGAAGGGCCCAAACCCCCAGAGTTTGGTAGAATCTTCCCAGAGGTGGGCAGTGCTGGAAGATTTCTATGTTAATTAAAAGAAATATTGGTTTAAAGTTTAAGAAACACTAATACGTACATTGAAAACATTGTATTGCCCACTGTTCTATATTTGTACTTGTTTTCAGCAAATATTTATTAAACATCCAATCAACCTTCCGAGTGTCCTCCAGAATCTGTAAGAAATACCTCCCAGGTTTCGTGTATTCTTTCATGTCCTGGTCTACATGGAGCCCCGGGCAGAGTCCACTGCTCACCAAAGAGTATTTATTTAGAAAAGACCCAACCAATATTTATTGAGTACCTACTGTGTGCCTGTCACTGTTTTAGTGGGTGAGATATAGCAGTGAACAGGAGACAGTGTCTATCCTTATGGAGTGTACATCCAGTGGGAGAAACAACAGTGAGCAAGCAACAGATAATGTAATTGAAAATGGTGACAGGTGCTGTATTAGTCAGGGTTCTCCAGGGAGATGGAAATGATAGAATAAGATTATAGATGGATAGATAGACAGAGAGGGGATGGGGTTTGTTAAGGCAATTGGTCACACTATTATGGAGCTGAGAAATTCCATGATAGGTCATCTGCAAGTTGGGGACCCTGGGATGCTGGCAGCGTGGCTCAGACTAACTCCACAGCTGCAGAACCTGGGAAGCCAATGGTGTAACTCTCAGTCCAAGGCCTGAGGTCCCAGGGGGCTGCTGGTGCTGGTCCTGGAGTCCCAACGCTGAAGCACCTGGAGTTATGATGTCCCAGGGCAGGAGGTGGAGCATGTTCCTGCTCCAGGAGAGAGAAAGAGACCATTCTTTTCTCTCCTTTTTTGTTCCATCCGGGCTTCCAGCCGAGTGGACGGAGCCGTCCTGCACGGAGGGCGGACCTTCCCCACTCGCTTCACTGACTCCCACACCAGCCTCGTGGACACACCCAGAGGTAATGCTTTACCAGTTCCCTAGGTGCTCCTTAATCCAGTACTGTTGACACCTAAAATTAACCATCGCGGGGACTAAGAAGGACACAAAGAGAAGTCCAGAGCAATTCGTGTGTGAGGCAGCCTGCTGTTCAAAATTAAGACAGATGGAGATGGCCCGGCTGCAAAAGGGACTCTGACCATGATGATAAGTGCCGGGAAGGCAGAGAGAACAGCACCAGACATTTGGGACGCTTTTGGTTACAAGCAAAAATACCTTGTACTCAAGAAAAAATATGCCTTTAACAATAAGGAAATTTATCATCTCACATAACAGGAAGTCCGGAGATATGCCCAAGGTCAGGGCTGGTTGATTCAGCAGCTCAACAATACGATGAAATCTCTCTGACACTTGGCCGTTTCAGCATTGATTTCATCCCAAGCCTGGAATCCTACAAGGCGGTAAATGGCTGCCAGGGGACTTACTAAGCCCACCTCCCACCCCTTAGCAGGGAGGAAGCTCTTCCCAGGTGCTCCCCTGCTGAAGTCCCCTCGCTTCTCATTAGCCCAGCTTGGTGTAGGCTTGTTCACTTCTGAGCCAATAACTGACCAGGGAAAAAGAATTACAATCGACCCTTGAAAATGTGAGTATTAGGGACGCCGATCCTCTGCATAGTCAAAAATCTGCGCATAACTTTTGACTCCCCCAAAACTTAATGACTAAGAGCCTACTTTCACTGGGAGCCTTACCAATAACACAGTCAGTTAACAGATATTTGGTACGTTATATGTATTATATGGTGTATTCTTATAATAAAGTAAGCTAGAGAAAAGACAACATTATTAAGAATATCATAAGAAAGAGAAAATATATTTACTGTTCATTAAGTGGAAGTGGATCATCATAAAGTTTTTCATCCTTGTGCTCTTTTTCACATTGAGCAGGCTGAAGAGGAGGAGGAAGAGGGCTCGTCTTGCTGTCTCGGGGGTGGCAGAGGAGGAGGAGGTGGGGGAGGAGGTGGGGAAGGTGGCGGGGAGGCAGGAGAGGCAGGCACACCTGGGGTAACTTTATGGAAATACATCATAATATTTGTCTTACTTTTTTGCTTTTTTATTTCTCCAGAAATGTTTCTATGCAGTACGACTCCTTCCAGCATTTGCTTTAGTTTCAGTGCCTGTATCATAGAAGGGCCCACATCATAAAAGAAGTCAAAAGCAGTCTTGAATAAGCAGAACACTTCTGCCAGACTGCCTCATGCCAGTTTGTTTTCTGGCACTGTTTCTGCTATGCCTTCTTCCTTACGTTCTGGCCCTGGTTAGGAACCCTCATCTCCATCAAGTCATCTTTTGCTAATTCCTCTGCTATGGTGTCTATTAGCTCTTGAATTCCTCAAAGTTCCATATCTTGAAACCCTTCACCCTGCTCCCCCCACCCCTACCTTTTTGTCCATATCCACCGTCTTTTTCCCAATTTCCTTTGTTGGCCCTGTTGTAAATCCTTGAAGTCATGTACAACATCTGGACACAGTTTTCTCCAGTAGAAGTTTATTGTTTGGGGCTTGATACTTTTTATGGTTTTCTCTATAACAACAATGGCATCTTCAATGGTATAATCCCCCAGACTTTGATGATGTTCTCTCTATTGGGATTCTCTTCCATAGAGTTGACAATCCTTTCCATAGAGAACTGTGTGTGATGAGCCTTAAAGGTCCTTATGATCTCCTGATCTAGAAGCTGAGTTAAAGACATTGTGTTTGGAGGCGAGTCAACCACTTCGATGCCTTTGGTGTTGAACTCATAGGGTTCTAAGTGGCCTATGACATGGGGCATTGCCCAGTGTCAGGAGAACTTCAAAAGGCAATCTCTTACTGGCAAGCTACTTCCTGACTTCAGGCACAAAGTATCGATGGAGCCATTTCAGAAAATGATTTCTCCTTGTCCAGGCCTTCTTGTTCTACACCCAAAAGACTGGCAGCTGGTGTTTATCTTTTCTCTTCAAGGCTCAGGGTTTAGCAGATTTATAGACAACGACAATCTTGACCGTTAGCCCAAATGCATTTGCACAAAACAGTAAAGTTAGTCCATCCCTTCCTGCATTAAATCCTAGGACTCACTTCTCTTCCTTATTAATAAATATCCTTTGTGGCACTTTTTCCTCCAGAATGGGATACTTTTGTCTGCTTTAAAGACCTGTTCATGCAGAAATCCTTTCTCCTCAATGATTTTTCTCAATGACGTCTTGGAACTGGTCTGTTGCCTCCTGTTCAGCAGAAGCTCCTTCTCCTGTTATCTTGACATCTTTTAAGACAAACTTGTTTCTAAAATTATCAAACCATCCTTTGCTGGCATTAAATTCTCTAGCTTTAGGTCTTTCATATTCCTGCTGCTTTAAGTTGTCATATAATGACCTCACTTTTTTTCAAATCATTAATTAGAGTCTATGGGTATGTCTTTCTTACACCAATCTCCCACCTGCATAAAAGCTGCATTTTCAATGGGATAAAAAGATATTTCACAAAATAGTGCAAGCTTTTTGTACCTGCTGACGTAGCTGCAGCAACAGATTCACAAATTTCTTTTTCTTTTTTTACAACAGCCCTTACACTGGATTCATTTTTCTCCAAATGTTGGACAACTGCAGCTGCAGACCTCAACCTGTGGTACGTACCAAGCAGTTCAACTTTTTCTTGTAATGTCATGACTTCTCCATGTCCTGTGAGCACTTCCAGCCTCACTAGTGACACGTTGCATGGGTCCCATGGAGTTATTCAAGGTTTATGGTATTGCACTAAACACGACGGGAACTATGAAAGAACTGTGAGAGATCACTTTTTACTGAGATTTTTTTTTTTTTTTTTTTTTTTTTGAGACAGAGTCTCACTCTGTTGCCCGGGCTAGAGTGAGTGCCGTGGCGTCAGCCTAGCTCACAGCAACCTCAAACTCCTGGGCTCAAGCGATCCTACTGCCTCAGCCTCCCGAGTAGCTGGGACTACAGGCATGCGCCACCATGCCCGGCTAATTTTTTGTATATATATTTTGTTGTCCAGATAATTTCTTTCTATTTTTTTTTTTTAGTAGAGATGGGGTCTCACTCTTGCTCAGGCTGGTCTCGAACTCCTGACCTCGAGCGATATACCCGCCTCGGCCTCCCAGAGTGCTAGGATTACAGGCGTGAGCCACCTCACCCGGCCTTTACTGAGATATTAATACACAACTTATGGGAGAGACGAACTGCTCGCGGCTCACATGGAGATGACTAGGGTCGAGTGGTGTTTTAAGGAGGAACTCATATCACTTGAGCTCACTGCAATAGCAACAGGATATGTCCACAGAATTAGCACAGTAGCACAGTCTGTACCACAGTTGACTTTATGCAGTTATGATTTAATCTTTACGTTTGTTTACATTTCTCTTGGTTGCAAATGGCACCATGTATGGTCTGTGCATATGCGTTTTAATAAATTTAAACTTTTTTATAACAGATTTGTTTATATTTTATGGTAGTGAATGATAACATAGACTAGTATCTACATACATTTTATGCATTCACAATATACCCAACTTTAAAAAAAATTTTTTTGCTATCTCTAGGCTGTGTAATTCATCTGTTTTTTCAAAGTGTCACAAATCTCTGAAAATTTTTCCAATATATTTATTTTACAAATGTATATGCCCCAGCCTGGGGTGGGAGAGTGGGATCAGAGGTCAGTGGAATTTCCCTATTTGGTTTAAGAAAAAGGTGGGGTAATGTACCCCTCAAATAGGGGAGAACCTCCCAGCTTCTCCAAAGAGTAGAGCTATTGAGTTAAAGGATGATAAAAGAATTTCCTAAATTAGGTAATCTTGAACAATAGCCTTAAGCCATAAAGCAGAGTAAGTTAATCTCCAGTTTAATGCCAAAGTAAGATAGCCAAGTTATTCTTGATGGACAGCCAGGCCACAACATTGCTCTAGAACAGAGATGAGAGGCCCTGCACTGTGAGGTCTGTAAGGGAAGAGCATCAGGGCAGGAGAGCACCGAGCACCGCTCTGGGCTGTCTGCACACACCTTCAACTCCTACCAGCCTCTGTTTCATTGCCAATGGGAGACTGATAAAGCAATCACTAGGGCTCCTTCCAGCTCGAAATTCTATAACTCTGTGATTCCATATTTACATTACTATATTCACGATGGACTACCAGTGAGTGCTTCACATTAGAACAAAAAAGCACCAAGGAGTTCTGTGCTTGTGGTGGAAATAGGAGAGAATAGAGTTAGTGGGATAGAGTTAGTGGCATAGTTTCAGATACCCCCCCGTCAGGTGCTAAATCTATGGTCAAAACCTAAAGGGAGAGCGCTTGTGTATTAGGCCACAGAGGAAGGTTTCCCTTGCATCTTTGAAGTCATGAAAATGTTCAATGTGGTTTTACTAGCCAAGTAGCTTCCCTTTAAACCTAATAATAATGGCTACAGTGTAGTGAACATCCACCAGCACCATCCTGGGAGCTTTGTGTGTTATCTAAATCCTTACACTAATCCTATGAGGTGGGATTAGCCCCATTTCATAGAAAGCAACTGAGATTACTAAAGGTCCGTCGGCTTGGCCCAAAGTCACACTGCAGAGGATTCAAACAATTGGGCTCTTGCCTCTAAATCTTGACCTTGTGGTAGGGGTTGGGGGGGTTCAGTCTGCCGAGCTAGCTGCATCTCTGGGGTCCTGAGAGTAGATGCTGATGGCATTGTGACATCTCTCTGATCCTGGGCGCTGTTGGGAGAGGCTCCCATTCGTCCCCCGAAGCACTCCCTGTGGGTTTGGTGCTGGTATTCTCCCTTTGCTCTCCTAAGCACGTGTGCAAGTGTGTATACATGAATGTATATGGGCATGTAAGCGTGCCTGCAAGGGAGTATGTTTATGACCCTGTGCAAGAGAGTGTGCAGATGTGCGTGCAAAGTGTGAGTGTGTGTGTATGTCTGTGCATTCCCAGAGCAGTCAGTCCCATAAAGGCCCAGGCACAGCTTCAGCATCTGTTCAAGACCGTTTTCAGGCAGCCCCCTCTGCCACTCCCTCCAACCAACCACAAGTCCTGGCTTGGGGCTCAGGTTCTCCGCAGCAGCAGCCCTGGGCCCGGTCCTGCCTCCTGAATCACGGTTCCAATCCTTGAGTGGCTCTGCACCAGGCAGTAGGCCTGGGTGCATTCTCTACACCTGCACTCTACCCTGACCAGGACCCGGCGAGGTGACCGGTGGCTCTTATCTCTGTTGACTCACCAGAAGTGCACCTTCCTCCCTGTCCCCTGGGGGAGTCTGGCCCCATCAGATTATGCCAAGGACCCAGTGCTCGGTCCAGAGATGGGCTTAGGGCCTGAGTCAGACCGATCAGAGCCTCCCTCTGGGCACCTTCTGTCTGGCCCTGGCAGCAGCAGGTCCGTTCCGCCCCCCAAGCCCGGAGCTGCCAGGATGTGGAGCTCTCTGAGGCCTTGGTGTGCGAGACCCAGGCAGAGAGAAGGAGGCAGCATGACGAGCACAGAGACTCAAACCCGGGTCTGTGTGTCCTCAGCTGCACCCCTGACCTTGTGGTACATGAGCCCAATGCCCCGTTTCTGCTTGAGCAATTTTGAGTGGAGTCTCTGTCACATGCAGCAAAAGGGGCCTGACTAACACGGGGGTAATTATCATCTTCCTCACTTGACAGATGAAGGAGCTGAGGTTCGGAGAGGCCGAGTGACTTGCCCAGGACCCCACACTGACAGGTGTCAGAGCTGGGATGGAACCAGGTCTTTGTCCGTAGTCCTTGCTCTCAACACTGTAACCGTATGGTCTGACTCTCTGGGGGACAAGTCCCATCTGTTCTGCAGGAGGGTGACACCACCCTGGGAAACTGTGGTGAATGGAAGCAGCAGAGACTCATGGGGCGGAGGGGCAGGGGTGATCATGGGAAAGAAGCACCGCCAGCACCCGGATCTCAGATGACTGGGTTACTCGGCTCTTTAACCGTTTCTGCAAGCCCTTCCCTGAGCTACTGCAGGCGTGGGCTTGAGGAAGGCTGGCGGGTCCCGGTCCTTTAGATGTGCACTGGGCACTTTCACCCAAGGTCTGAAGACCCAGTGCGGCCATCCATTATGTTCTCGTGGGAATCACAAAGTGAAGAAATAAAACCAAAAGAAGCCAGTTGCAGACCTAAGAGCCCCTGGACAGGAAAAAAAAAAGATTTAGGTTGTTTTCATTTTTTCAAAAATAAAGAAAGTCCCCACTGGTGTTTAAACTGGCATGCAAAGGTGATTCCAAATCAACCCATCAGCAGCTGTAAAAATCCGTGTTGATCCACTGCGGAAACACGGAAGGCGAATAAAACCTCCTGAGAGCAGGAATGATTGGCTTGCTCTCCAAATAGACTGTTTGCTCTGTCATTCAGCACCTGCAAATGTTTCTACCACTGAAAACTGCTAAGGTCAAATTGGATAAAACATATTTAGATACGATCAGATTGTTTTGTATTCAAAACATCTTACAGGAGTGACACGGCCGGCTGTCCTGGCTGGCTGTCCTGCGGCTGCAGCCTTCTAGGGAAATGCAGTGGGCCCGGATTTGTGGGTTTACTTTGCATGCATGCGGCGTGGAGTGGAATTTGCTGTGTCTATGCTGGCCTGATTCCCCGGCGATGTGCGGAGCATCCGCGAGAACCTGCACAAAGACTGCTTCAGCAAATGGTCAGGCAGAAAGGGCAACTGCTGGGCTCTCTTGCGGTTTCCTGCCACTCCCCTCCTCACGTTCTCTATTTCCCCAGTATCCCAGTGACCCAGGAGCCCATGAATGTCCTCTGTCTCTTTCCTTGGGTTTTTGGAGACAGGCACTAGCTGCCTTGATCCATCCCAGATGCGAGGATTAACGCAGCAGGCAGGGTTTGGGAGCTGGGGTAGCAGAGTGCTCTGCCGTTGTTAGTGTCCTACTAACTCATCCTCATTGTGCCTTGGTTTCCCCCCTACAAAGGAATGAAAATGAAAGTGCCCAATTAGCAAGGTGGCTGTGAAGATCAATTGCAATAATCAAGATGAAGCAATTAGCACAGTGCTTGGGGCATGGTAAGCACCCAGTGGGGGCAGCTGATAATCTTACCATTATCTTTCTCAAAAGCAATTTTCATTATATCCCACATTTGCTTCAAAAATTTAGCCCCATGACTTATCTTCAGTTTGGTACGTCAGGCTCTCTCACTGTCTCTAGATTTCCCAGCCTAATTTTTCACTTCTGCCCTAGAAGCTAATTTGCATCCAGGAGACCCACTAGCATCCACATACTTTCCTTCGGCATTGGGAGAAATCCTGTCAGGTGCCAGGCACTGTGCAGGGTGAGGGGCAGCACAACGAGCCACTCGTACCTCTCCAGGAGAGAACAAAAGCACCCACACACTGCTTTCTCACAAGTCACTGGTGGTCTCCATTCCTCTTTTTTTGATTGATACAACAGTGTAAGGCTGGCGATACCCACTGTGGAAAGAGGTGGCTTGTTGATTGTAGCACTGATAACAGTTAAGTGTGTGGACAGAAGAATTGTAGGAACAGTGCAGTGGAGGTGTCATTCTATTTGTATATGCTTGTTTTTCTCTCAAGATGGCCAAAGAATGCAACATAGGAGTTCCGGTGTTGAAGTCTAATTTGGAATTTCACTGAGGTTTATGAAGAAGCCACAGTTGTAGAGGCAGGTTGACTGCACGTCGGGGTTGGGTCTCACCAATCTGCGTGAAGGACAGGGTAGGGGTGGAAGGCCTGCAGCACCCTCGTCCGTCAGCCCTCGGCACACTGCAGTAACTATCTGTTTGCATCTGTGTCTCCTTGATAATCCTCTGCTCTGTGAGCGCTGGGGATGTTGTCCTATTGACCACAATGTCTCCAGTCCTGTTAAACTAAACTATGAGGACAAAGAGGTTGACCACCCCATGCATTTCAAGAAAACACTCTCTGCTCATATGAAAGAAAGGACAAAGAAAATATCATTTCCCCAAAAAGAGTCCATGAGAAAATAGAGCTATTTATTGCTTACATCTCCTCAAGCATGGAATGAGATTAGCTATTCTCACAATCAGGCAGCTAAAAGTAACATCCAGCCCACTTCCTCTATGGTGGGATGTGTACACACAAGACATATGAGAGGTCATTAGGGTGAGGGTGAGATAGGGATTCAGCAGGACCATTTCCCAGGACAAAAGTTACATAGTTCTAGAAACAAACAACAGGATAGGGAAGAACTGGCTGAAACCAACTGAGCCCAAGACAGAGGGGAGAACAACCACGGCCTGACCTTGCAGCCCATTATACATTAATTATAATATATTAGCATAAGCCCTCCCACCAGCACTATGACAGTCTACAATAGCCATGGCAACAACAACTGAAAGTTGCCTTATATGGTTTAAAAACAGGAGGAACCCTCAATTCCAGGAACTCTCCACCCCTTTCCTGGAAAATCCATGAATAACCCACCTGTTTATTAACATACAATTAAGAAATGGCCATAAACACAGCCAGTCAACAAGTTACGACTGCTGCTTTGACAACAGAGTAGCCTCTTCTTCTTGTTTCAGTGAATCTGCTTTTGCTATATGGTGCTGGCTGGCTCCTGAGTTCTTTCCTGCACGAAGTCAAGAACCCACTTGGTCCTCTGGGACAAGCCCAGGGGACTCTCCAGCATCCAGGGGAGAAAATTTAAGAACTTTCTATTTCACTTAAAGTCATCCTTTAAAAATTTATGTTTTATGTATATTTTATAATGTGCATAACATATTAGCATGTAAATATATGTATATCTAAATATGTAGAATATATTTAGATATATTGAGGATGCTTAAAATATGTGGTGGGTTATACAATACAAATATTTGGAAAGTGCTGGTCTGAATATTTATATATAGCATCTAAATTGCATATAACTTCTGAATGAGTATTAATAAATATTTAAATACATGTATGATGTCAGTTGCAATTTACCACCTGCTCTTCCTTGTCTCAGAGCAATTTCCTCTTCATGACATGGGTAAAAATGAATTTCATAGATGAGCAGGTGGATGACTGGATGGGAGGATGGATGGGATGGATGGATGGGTGGGTGGACAGCACTTGCTTATACTTACTTTAGTCTGGGGTCCTCTCATGGGTGTCAGGGATTCTGAGAACTTCCCGAAATTGCACTCTATGTACCTCAACGAGGTAAGGAACCAGGGCTTAAATAGATACAGGGGAAATGTTTTCGAGAAGTTTTTATCACCTAGTGTAATTCAAGGTGCTTGAAAGCATTTTATACTTCAAATCATATTTACCGATTATGCTGGTTCATGTGGCAGGATTATGTCATTGCAGGACAGCTGGAACAGAAAAGTCCCCTGCTGCAGATTTTTTTATGGGAAAGAAGGGAAAGGTTGTGGCAGTGGGACCAGTGAGAATGTGATTCTGGAGTTGATTTTTCTCCTTGTCATAAATTCAATTCAATCCTAAATCAGAGGTTGTAATTTTTAATACTGATCAACATGCCATTTAACTTTGAAAACTCTATCAGAAACTGATGGGCTTTCAATTTATTTATTTATTCAGTGTAACAAACAAAATCCAGGTCCTAGCAGAGTTCCTCACTCAAAATAGATTATTGAAAAATATTTGTCTCCTGGAAGGCCCCCCCGCCCCCAGCTCAGCGAGCACATGAGTGCGGAACACCCACAGCACAGGAGCCATCATTCTTCCCTGACACCAGTGTGGGCCAAGGGACCAGGAAATCTTACACTCAGTCCAGCATGTCTTGTCTTCCTCCCTGTTAAAATTTCAGCAGCAAAAAAAAAAGAGAGAGAGAAAAAAAAAAAGCCCATATACCATGATAAAGCCATCATGATGATGAACAGTGGCCTTCATTGGTATTAAAGGATATTTATGTTGGTATGACTAAGTTAAAACCTCTAATTGATTGGAGACACTTGAGTAATAGAATCCATGGAGTCCCATTAGGATTGCATTGACATATTAGCTTATCTTCATACTTGATGGCAAAAGGATACGGTTGGGAGCTTCGCACTGTAGCACATCCAGGGTAAGATTTCTGACCTTAGATTTATGTTATCTAAAGCAACAAACCCAGCTGCCTACTTCATGGTCTGAATTACAGATTTTCCATTTAGCTGGACACCATGAATCTGCTGCTACAATTATGTCTACGATTACAACCCCCTTGAGTGCTAGCGGTATTCTAATGCAGTTGTTTACTTTATACTCTGGCTTTCCTTGGAGTAAAAGTGCATCGGCAGCACCCGGCTCCCTCGCCCCTGGAAGGTGCTGCACCCCCTTACTTGGTAGAGCTGTCAAAGAGACAGATGCACGCGGTGCTCTCGGGAGCCGCCATCCTCCTGCTGTTCTGCTCACTGCTGCCTTTCTGTCTTCAAAGGCGATCTCCTTTCATCAGAACTTTCCAATCTAAGAAATAATGAACTCAATTCTCCCCTCTGTTCTGGGAATGCACATTCGCAGAGCATAGTATTGAGGAGCTTAGTAAATGTACTAAGTATTAGCTGAGCCCTGAGCAGCCCTGGGCACTAAACCCCCCTTCCCAGTTCCGGGGATGGGGGCGAGCTCGTGTTCTGTGTCCTGCGAGACCCGCAGCGTGTCCGGGTCCAAGGTTTCCCTCCCAGCATTGCCCCAGCTGATTTGCTCTGGTCCACATTTTATGTCCATGCTCTGGCTAGTTTCTTTCTTTCTTTCTTTTTTTTTTTTTTGAGACAGAGTCTCTCTGTTGCCCAGGCTACAGTGAATGCCGTGGCGTCAGCCTAGCTCACAGCAACCTCAAACACCTGGGCTTAAGCGATCCTACTGCCTCAGCCTCCCGAGTAGCTGGGACTACAGGCATGTCCCATGCCTGGCTAATTTTTTTCTATATATATTTTTAGTTGGCCAGATAATTTCTTTCTATTTTTAGTAGAGACGGGGGGGGGGGGTCTCACTCTTGCTCAGGCTGGTCTCGAACTCCTGACCTCGAGTGATCCACCACCCGCCTTGGCCTCCCAGAGTGCTAGGATTACAGGCGTGAGCCACCCCGCCCGGCTTTCTTTTTTAAAAAAATTAATATGTGCATATATTATACATGATTTGTGACCTGCTTTTAAAAATGTAAAAGATTTTAATTGCAATAGTGATACATCTTTATTCCGAAAAATTTATATATTAGCTAAGTACATAAAGTTGTCTTCAGCAAAAGAGCTGGTATTTCCAGATTTCTTCCAATGCAGATATAAACAGAAACATAAAAATGGAAATATGCACTTAAAATAAAAATGTGATTTTAATATACATCTTTTCCTAGAAATTCTTATTGTTTGTAGTTAGCACATGGTGGATATTGTCCACATCGACAAATAACATCTGCATCGTTACAGATACATAAATGTACAGATCAGACACAACATTTTTTATTCGACTTATCCCTTATTGTTAGGTATTAGAATAGTTCCTGTATCTCATGATTATAAACAACAATACGATGAGCATTCTTTCAGCTGAATCTTTTTTCCTTTTTTCTTTGTATTATAGAAAATTTTGAATGTACGCAAATAAAGATAATGAAATCCTGTCTCCATTATCTAGCTTCAAAATCATCAATATTTTGTCAATTTTGTTTCAGCTACCTGCCCTCCCCAACGCACACACACACACCCCCTTTTGTTCCCCTGGAATATTTTAAAGCAAATCTGACACTTTCTAAACTCTTTCTAAGACACAGGAAGAGAAATGTAAGAAAGGCCACCACATAAGGCCTACTCCCTTCCTCTCCTTTGTCTAACCCCGACTCCCTCCAGGGGCGCTGCATGGGGGAGGGTCAAGCCCTGGCTCCCTGCTTTTCCTATGAACCTGGAGTGGCAGGCGTGTGAAACCTACTTTACGAGGAACTTTGGAATCAGAAAGATGTATGTTCCCCTTTGGCTTTCCCACTTACTACCTTTCCAAAGTTTACCAAATTAGTTAGCCTTCCTGAGTTGGAATCATCATAACCAGCTCACGGGGCTGCGCTGACAACGCGGGAGCTCCCATGCATGGCTGAAGCGCTACGCAGGTGCGCGGAGATGCTTTGCGCCTGAGCCCGGCAGCCCCGGCCTGGTGCCCGAGGAAGCCGGCTGGGCTCGCTGCAGCGCTGCGGTGCGTATGCCTCCTCACTCGCCACCACGCCAGGAAAATAAATACCCTCTCGCAAGTCTCTGCAGCAAAACCACACCAGTCAGTGTGAGTGGACATCGTCAACCCAAGCAAACCTGAGGAAATGAACTAGGAACTGATCCAAAGACAGACTGTCTAACCAGACCACTGTTGGTTAAATCGAGACTCTCACGACCAATATCCTTGCATCCTTGGAGCTCTGGGATGGGAAGCCCCACATGGTTCTCATTCCTGCCCTGGGGCCTGGGACTCTAGGCAGGCCGGTCACAGCTCTGGGCCACTGTGAGCACCTGTAGAATGAAGGCATTTAGGTTCCATCAACCCCAGGGCCAACCCAGAGAGGAGTGCACATTTAGAACCTGAAAGCACTCTGACCCCCAAGTCGGCCTGACCTTGGTCGTTGGATTGAGAGTGACGCGTGTACAGGTTTTTGGCCGTGCAGTTGAGAGAGCACAGACGGTAGAGTCGGCAGGTCAGCAGACCAGCCTTCAAGACTTGCTTTATTATTCAGTGGCTTTGTAACTCAGAGGAAGTCTGACCCTCACTAAGTTCCTGCTTCCTCAGATGGAATACAGACATCATAGTCACAGGGTTATTCATTCATTCACTCTCTCATTCATTCATCACGCTTCAAATTTTATTGAATGCCCACTATGTGACATGCTGTTCTAGTGCCCATTCTGGTGGAGATGTGATTGGAGGTGGAGGAGAAGTAAATAAAAATAAATTGTAAAATAAGTTGTAAGCTGATGGAGATAAATGCTAAGGCAGAAAATATAGTTGGTGACAGGGGGCAGAGACAGGAAGCATCACAGGAGCAGTGGGACAGGGGCCAGCATTGCCATTTTAGAGAGGCAGCTAGGTAAGACCTCACCAAAGAGGTGACATTTGAGTAGAGCCCTGAAATGAGATGAGGGGGTGACAATATCAGGAGGAGAGCAGTCTGGGCTGAGGAAACAGGAAGTGCAAAGGTCCTGAGGCCAGGAGCAGGCCTGGAATGTCTGAGCACCAGCAAGGACCAATAGTCTGGAAGGGGCAGAGTGAGGGAAGGGACTGACCATGCATGTCCTTGGAGACCACTGTCAGGACTTTGGCTCTGATTTGTCCTATGTCAGGAAGCCATTGCGGGGTTTTTGAGCAAAGGTGTGATTTGGTTTAATCCAGCATTTTTCCAAGTATGGTCTGGGGACTCCTAGGAGCCCCCAAGGCCTTTTCAGAGACCCCCATGAAGTCAAAACTGTTTTCCTAGTAATATAGGACAGAATTCTCCCTTTTCATTCTCATTCTCTCACAACTATACAGGGGAGTTTTCTAGAGGCTACATGACATATCGCAACAGATTCAAAGCGGAAGCAGATGGGAGAATCCGTCTATATTGTATTAAGCCAGATGTTACAGAGATTTGCAAAATGTACTTTTCAAAATGTATACAGCTACTTTTTTTTCATTTTGGAAACTAAAGCTATTTTACATGAAATTATTTAATTTACATTAAAATGCAATAGATTTACTATTATTTTTAAATGGATTTAATATTATGATCATAGGCAAGAGCTTTTTGGGGTCCTCAATCACTTCTAAGGAAATAAAGTGTTCTGAGACCAAATGTGCAAGAGCTGTTTGTCTAACAAGGGTTATGAAGGGACCCCGCGTGCTGGGATGACCCTGGGGCAGTGCCAGCAACAGGATGGCAGCTGGCTAGGGCGGTGACGGTAGGGAAAGTGAGAAGTGTTCAGACTTTGGAAAAACGTTGAATGTAAAACTGACAGAAACCGCTGATGGACCACAGGTAGATGATGAGAGAAGGAGTCAAGAATTACTCCCTACGTCTGGCCTCATCAACCAGCAGGGTGAAGCGTAGGGAGCAGGCTCGAGGTGGTGAGGGGTAGGGGGTCAGGAGCTCACTTTTAGACTTTTTCGGTTTCAGACGTCTGCAGGTGTCCAGGTAGATACCAAGTGGGCAGACATATACGTAAGTCTGAAGTCCAGGGGGGCCACCCAGGCTGGACACACACATTTGGGGCGTCCTCAGCACAGAGGAGCATTTAAAGTCCTGCAACCAGCTGAGCTCTCCAAGATAGAGACAAGAACACACCCAAAGGCGCTGCCATGTCCCGAGGCAGGAGACCGAGAAGGCACGGGAGGAAGAGAAGAGCTTGCTGGATTCTGGATGCCGAGTGGAGAAAGCCCGTCGGGAAGGACAGAGTGACGCACAGCGCTGGGCAGCAGGTGCCGGCTGGGAGCTTCGGCAGCCGGGGCTTCCGGGCGCCGGTGCCACAAAGCCGACTGGAGCGAGTTAATGAGAGAGCAGAGGAGGTGAGGACAGGCCACTCTCTGCAGGGGTTTTGCTGATTGGGAGGCAGAGAAAACAAGTGGTCGTGGAGGAAAAGCAAAGTCCACAGAGGGTTTCTTCGCCCCCTTTGACATGGAAGGAGAAAATCAAATTTACTCTTCTGATGAGGAAGAAACAGTAGAAAGGGAGACTTTGACAAGACAGGAAAGCGAATTAACTGCTGGGAGAACTGACTGCATGAAGGAACCGCTAAGGAGGGGAAGGGACGGGGTCCGTTCGGAGCGGCAGCTGCTCCGGGGTGACGGGAAGGGCACGGAGGACGCGGTGCGGGCAGAGGGAGCGCGTGCAAGTTCCCCAGGGGGACTGGAAGCAAGGTCTTCACTGTAAGGACAGGGCAGGAGGTGACAGAGGGCTAAAGAGAGATCGTTATCTTGGCAATTACAAGACCACATGAGGTAGACGCTTCAGTGCTGGGTACATGCTCGGTGCTGTTTACTCTTAAATATAAGTGTGGGAAAGCAATGCTATTTTTCACTGTGTCTTATTGTGTCCCAGTATAGAAGGGGATATTGTTCTCTCCAGGTCAAACACACACGTTCCATGACATTCCTCTTCACACTGACCCCTTTCCTGATTTCCCACTGTAACCCACAGGTCTATAGAGAGCTGGAGGAGATGCTGCTTTACACTGTGTATTTTAATGTAATTTCAATGACTGGTGATGAGAAATGGATTTTTAAAAGTTCCATACCTATGGCCCATATTTACCCATCCAAGAGCCTGGTGGAGTGAGACAAATGAAGTCTCCTGTGCGGTGTCACGTGGTTGATGGAGGCTGTGCCTGGAAATGCTGCTTTTGCTGTGTCCCTGGAGCTGTGGTACCTGCCGATGGAGGAGTGCCAAGCGAGGAGGGCTGGAGGATATTAAGCCATGTGTTCTCTTTCCAGTCAATTTCTCTGCTGGGCCCCAGGGCCTTCCTCCAGCCAGGCAGCCAGCAATGATTCATCACTGTCTTAGGGGAAAGTTGCCATCGCAGAACCAGAGAACAAAGACAGCAAACTTTTGGCTTTTAAGCTCAAGAGCCTCCATGTCCTTGAATTAGAACTTGGATTCTTGCATGTCCTCCCATAACGTACTGTAAATTCCTACAGAGCCAGGATAAGAACTCAGTTTCTCCAGGGAGCCCTAGCACCCAGTGGGTGCTCGGCAGGCAACTGTTGGCTGTGTGATGCTTCCACAGGCTTTTAAAAATATTTTTTATTGACTGCATGTAACAGTGTATTTATTGAATTACCTTACACTGGTTTTGCCATCAGATGGTTCCAGCCTATGTGTGGCCCCAGAAGCTAAAGCTCTCAGTTTCCCATTTTCTTGGGGTGTGTTGGGGGGACATGCTGTGAGGGATGCCTAGAGAGACCTGGAAAAGAATGGCAACCTCATTAATATTCATATGAAGTAAACTGTCATAAGGCAGTGACAGTTCAGTGTGCAGATAAGCAAACTGAGGCTCAGGAAATATAATTCCGCTGAGGAGGTGACTCCCCAGGTCATGGAGAGTGTGTGACAATGGGAACCCTCTCCCCTGCTCCACTGGTTTGTGTCTGAAAGGACCCATGTCCCTGTAAAAGAGATGAGTCCCCGGTTTGAATCTGTGCTAAGCAGAATGGAAACATTTTGAAACTGTGTAATCTTTTTAAAGAATGACCATTTCCCTTGTGGACAAAACATGCCCAGTGGAAAACGCTGTAGTCCATGGGGGGAGACAGGCACAGCCGGAGTGGGATGGGCACAGGGCAGAGCAGGACGGCGGCCTCTGTGCAGAGTGGCCGCAGCTTAGGACGCTGGCCTGACTGCGCGGCCGTTCCCTGTGGCTCACAGGCCTGGCGGTCACCGCTGCAACCACCCGAGGGCCACTGAATCTGAGGGCCACGAGGCTCACCAGGAGATGGGGAGGGACAGGAATGGCATTCGGGCTTCCTTTGGAAGGCTTCCATGGCATGGCACTGGGGAGGGCTGATGACAAGGGCTCTGCCTGGTTCTTTTCTCTGAGTCCCTCTCAGCCTCACCAGGCCCCCTAGGGTCCCCAGTGCCTGCCTGGCTATCTCCTGGGCAGGGGAACAAGTGGGAGCCAGGGGTGGGGGACACGGGAGAGAGAGTGATTCTGGTTGCTGTTTTTATTTTTGCTCTCATCAAATCTCAGACTCTTTCTTTCTTTATTTATTTCTTTCTTTTTTTGATACAGAGTCTCACTCTGTTGCCTGGGCTAGAGTGCCTTGGCATCAGCCTAGCTCACAGCAACCTCAAACTCCTGGGCTCAAGCGATCCTCCTGCCTCAGCCTCCTGAGTAGCTGGGACTATAGGCATGCGCCATCATGCCCAGCTATTTTTTTGTATATATTTTTAGTTGTCCAGCTAATTTCTTTCTATGTTTTTAGTAGAGACTGGGTCTCGCTCTTGCTCAGACTGGTCTCGAACTCCTGACCTCGAGCGATCCGCCCGCCTTGGCCTCCCTAAGTGCTAGAATTACAGGCATGAGCCACCGCGCCCGGCCTGACACTTTCTTTCAGACTTGGTCCCGACGGCCTGGAGGCTGGGAGGGCCTGGAGGGAAGACTGCTGAGGACTTGCTGACCACATTTTTAAAAGTTGGCTGAGTGCTTGAGTTTGGGTATCAGGTTATCATAGTGTGTAACTTTAAATGTTGGCTGTGAGGTTAAGTGAGAGAACATATTGTAAATATTTAGCATAGGGACTAGTATGTAAGAAGTATTCTATAATTATAGAAAAACCCATGCTTGGGGCTAGGCTGCAGCCCGAGGGATCTGGAGCTCGGGCCACCTCCCTGCACCCTTAAGGCAGAGCAGCCACAGACTCTTCCAACAGAGGGGACAATCCAGGGAAAAGGCCATCTGTGTGCATTTTCACTTCCAGTGTTGCTCTTGTCTCCCTGCATAATAATAGCAATAATAATAGCAATGACTCCATTTATTAAGAGCCTACTAAGTGCCAGACATTATGCTAAGTCCTTCACATACTTGATCTCTAAAGCTGTGGTGGCTGAATGCTTGAGTTTGGGCACCAGGTTATCATAGTGTATAACTTTAAATGTTGGCTGTGAGGTTAAGTGAGAGAACATATTGTAAATATTTAAAATAGGGACTAGTACGTAAGAAATATTCTATAAATGTTAGCCCCATTCATTTAACCTTTTAGGATAGGTATTATTTTCTCCACTTTACAGATTTGGAAACTGAGTCTCAGGCTATATAAAGTGTCTGCGATTTTGCAGCTAGAAAGAGGGGAAGTTAGGATTAGAACCCAGATCTATCTGATCTTCACTACTGATATTCTGCATTGCTATTTGGGTCATTTCAAAAGTATCAGGTATGTTAAACCAAGTGGTTTCCTTGGTTTTTGGAAATATAATATTCCCGACGAAGTACATTAGATTTGTCCCTATTCATATGACTAAATGAATTCCATGTGCAGTCTCAGGTGAGTGATTTTTCTCTTCTGTTATGATAAGGCAATATGGTAGCCCTTTCGCAATAAGCAACTTTTATTTTCAGAATAGCAGTTTTACTTTTTAAAATCTTGAGATCATATTTCTAAGATCGCTCATGCACAAAAGTAGAATCATAGCTCTTTTCGCTCCCAAGTCAAGGCTCTTGTACATAGTAAGAGTTCAAGGAAGGAGAGAGGTGATGTATAGATTTGTGCAGACTCATCCCATGTGGTCTACCTGTACATATATGATGACCTATAAATCTCCAAGACAGGCCAACCTTAAATCCCATCCAAGGGGCTACAAAAGCTATTACAGCTTCTATAGAACAAAAAGTCTTCATGCAAACTTGCTGGAAGGTATAATAATATCATCACCACAACCCAAGGACAACTTGTAGTCAGGCCCCAGCAAGTGTCCATTCCACTTCAAGTCAGAACAATGGCTGAACTCTCTCCATTTTTATTAGTAAAGTGCTAGATAGGGCAAACTATCTCTGTCCTAACCTGTTCATCAACATCTCACTGTCCCAAACAATGACTCAGGTTTCTTTTCTGTTGTTTTCTCCCTAAAACCCCCAAGGTGTATGTCCTCAGTGCCTGCCACTCTTGTTACCTGAGTTAGTACATTAACTCACCATGGTGTACTCTAATGCACTCTAATGTGCAGCCGTGGCTGGTGATTGTACAATAACGTGACCTTTCACAGCTAACTCGTGACCCGCTCAGTAGGCACATGTTCCAAATGAGTATAAGTGCAGCTATGTTATTTACAGCTTACACGGTTTTGATAAGACTTTGTTCGTCTTACTCTCTAGACAGCATTGAACTCTGCAGAGCACAGTAGCACCTCCGGAGGCAAATGCGAAGCTTCTCAAATCCCCTTTTCTGACACAGCTGCACAGGGATATTAGAGCCCATGTTATCTCCCCTAGAACATGCTCAGGCTAAGACAGTATTTTGCAAGGTTTGGGCTTAAAGATTTCTGGAATAATCCAAGAAATATCTGTAGTAAAGAACCAGTTTGTTTTTGCTTTGCTTCTTTTTTTTATAATTTATAATCTATTACATACTGATACTTATTTTAACTATAATAAAAATTAATTATGAGAATGATTTAATAAAAAAAGCATAAAAATTATAAGCCCCAAATTTTGAATAGGAGTTTCAGTGACATAAAATTACTCTGTCAAATTGCTATCAAAGTTTTTAAATGCTTACTGTCAATTTCTGGACTCATGGACCAGGAACAAACTGCAGACTGGCACCTTCCAGAGACCACAGTTGGAGTACACTGGTACAGGTTGAGCACCCCTAATCTGGAAATCCAAAATCTGAAACTTTTTGAGCACTGATGTGACACCGCAAGTAGAAAATTCCTCAGCTGACCTCATGTGCCAGGTCACAGTCAAAATGCAGACAAAATTTTGTTTCATGCACAAAATTATTAAAAATATATAAAATTATCTTCAAGCTACATGCATAAAGTGTCTATGAAACAAATTAATTTCATGTTTAGACTTGGCTCCCATCCCCAAGGTATCTCCTTATGTATATGCAAATATTCCAAAATCTGAAAAAATCCAAAACTCTTCTGGTCCCAGGCATTTTGGAGAAGGAACTCTCATCCTGTATGTGTTGAGCAATGGACCAGGATGGTCTCTATGGATCCTCCAGCTCTGACATCCAATAACTCTGTGTCTATCTTCAGACCTGGCCGGAGCATAATTGGTATGAACTCAATGTTTGTGTCCCTGCAAAATTCATATGTTGAAACCTTAACCCCCAATGGGATAGTATTTGGAGATGAGGTCTTTGGGAGGTAGATGAGGTCATAAGGGTGGGGCTCCGTGATGGGAGTAGTATCCTTATAAGAAGAAGAGAGACCAGAATGCCCTCTCTCTTCTCTCTCCCCCTGCTTGTGAGGACACAGCAAGAAGGTGGCCACCTGCAACCCAGGAAGAGAGCCTTCACCAGGAATTGAGTCTGCCAGCACATAGATACTGGATTTTTCAGCCTTCAGAATGATGAGAAATAAATGTCTGTCATTTAAGCCAGGTATTTTGTTTGCCATGGCAGCCCGAGCTGTCTAATACAATAGTGTAATACTCCCTCGTGACTGGCAGAGTAGCCAAGGCCAAGAGCTCCTTCTGTGAACTGACCAGCCTTCAACCCTTAAATTACAACCCCGATTGAATCAGTGTCTGGTTCAAGAGCACAGCTGACTGTATCCACGCTATTCATGAGCACACAAATCACAGCTTTCCTATCTGGTCCCTGAAGAATGGATGCCTTGCTGCTCTGATTAATTATGCATCAGTTAATTAATTTGTTGGCTTTAGTGAATTGAATCAATTATTTTAAATGGCTTTTAATTGTTAATATATGCATTATAACAGAAGACAAAAGCTGTTAATAGAATTCAACATGAAAACCTCCCAGGACAGGAGATGGCCTTGTAAAATAAATTATTTAAAGTTTCCCAAAGAGTGTCTGTGACTTCCAAAAACCCAGTGGTATCTGAAGCAGTATGAGATTCTGTTTAAGGGTTCTCTTAGAAGTAATCCTAAGTGAATACAGATGAATAAGGTGTGGAAACTTATTGGAAGATTATGGTCATCCACACAACTGATTCTACGCTTCCGCGTGTAGGTGTCTGCAGAAAGCTAGAAGGCTCCATGTGGGCGAGATTTCCTCTAGTGAACAGTGTAAACCTCCATCTAGAACAGGTGGTTTGCAGGTGGGTGGACACTAAGTGTCTGTCACCAAGAATGAGTGGCTGGGAGGAGTCTCTGTCTTGCTGCTAGATTCTTTCTCACTTCAGAGAGGAAGCCAGGTGAGGGGTGGGGTTGGGCAGTACTGGGCTGGGCTGGGGAAAGGGAGGATCCTCCAAGTGTAACCGTCTCTCCTCACCCAATCTGGACATCTGGAACCCAGAAAGCAGTGGCAGAAGAGGACATGCACACAGCTCTGCATCCCCTGTGGGGGAGAATGCACATGGCCTCCCACTGCTGCTCCTGGGATTTGCCCCATGGGTGTGAGAGGAAGAGGGCAGAGAGCTAATCCGAACAGTCAGCAATTTCTTTCTCTAAGCACCTTAATGGCAACCACAGAGAAGATCTTCAGTAATGAGCCAAAGTAGCTCCTAGGCTAAACTTCCTAGACTGCAATACTTTTACTGAAAAGTTCAGACCTGATCCATAAATAAGCCTCATTTCAAAGACTAATTCCTGCTCCTAAAAACCGTTCCAGATGACCAAAGAGGGTGGCTGAGAATCAGGAGAATAAAATTGGCCAAATACAGTTTTTAAACTATTATTTGACTAACTCATTTACTGTCCAAACATTTGAAAGCCCCTATGTGCCAAGGCCACATGCTATTGTGCTGGGTTACAGAGAGAAAGCTGCCTGTCTGTCCTCTCAATAAGATGAATCTCTGGTAGTAGACATCTGGAGCATCATGTAAGAAATGCTACAAAAAGTCACACAACAGGGCCTATAATAGTATATTGAAATGCCACTTAACCTAGGCTAGCAGAGTCATGGAGACTTCATAAAGGAGTGGAGTCTGGAAGGACAAGGCAGGAGGAGTTAGCTAAGCAAACAGGTGGAAGAGAGAAGACATCTGTCAGCTAAGAAGCCAGAAGACATGTGAAAGTCCAGCACCAACTGCAAGTAGCTTGTCAGGGCCAGAGTGCAGCTGGGGTGAGGTCCAGATTGTGAATCCCATGGGCAATGAGAAGCCCTTGAATGGTTTTAAGGAGAAGAATGGCATGCTTATAGCTGTGTTTAGAAAGATTGTCACAGCAGTAGAGTGGGAAATGGATTAAAGAAAGGTAAAGACAGTATGCAGGAAGACAAGCTAGGACCCTGTTGTAGCAATTCAGGAAAAAAGTGATGGGAAGCTCAAATAACTAACCTGGTGAGACTTGAGGATGGTATTAATGTGCACACCATGACCTGCCACCCAGATGCCCATCAGTGAAGGACTCATTGCCCCAGTTACTGGGAATGCTGTGAGCAGAGAGTCTTCAGCTGCCAGCCCCATCAGGGATTGACTGAGTTTCACAGTCGTTTGCCGAAGGCCACTTCCCACCCCAAGGTGGCCCAACAACAGTGATATGAGGGCATGAAAACTTGGCCAGCGTGGTCCAATGTGGGGACACTCTGAAGGTTCTGTCTAGCTCTAGTGCTCCCTGTGGAACCACTCAAGGCTGTTGTTGTGTCTGCATGAGCTCGACTTCTCTCTCTGTCTAATCCTGCCTCAATTTCCTTCCCGCCACAGGGGTGATCCCAGGAGCACACCCTAATAAACATGCTGCACACCAAATTCCGTCTGAGTCAGCTTCTTGGGAAACCCAAGGTGCTAGAGTAACCAACTTGATTCATAGATAAGGAAGAGGAAAAATTCATGTTCTAAGATTTCTAGCTTAGGTCACTAAGATAGGAAATAAAGGAAGAACAACTTTGGAAGGGAAGTGATGTATTCAGTCTGAGCATTGACTTAATTTGTTGGTGACACCACAATTTTTAGGTCTCCTTAGCTTGAAACCCTGGAGTCATCTTGGCCCTTCCTTCCCTTCAAGCTCAATTTTTGATAAAGTCCTATCAATTATTTTCTTCAGATGGCCTGGAATTTGCTTTCCACTTTATTCTGACCTCTTACTTCTGTATATTCCAAGTTTTACCATTTCATGCCTGAATTTGCACATCAGCCTCAGCCTTGCCAGAGACTTTCTTGGCCTCTGTCCCTAATGCATGGTTCTAGTCAGCCTGCCTAAAACACCATTATTTTATTACGTTGCTACCAGCTTAGCACATCTCAGCATTTAGTGCCATGTGATAGATATTGGTAAACTTATTGTTCCAGACCAATTGATTTGATCCAGTTTGGGAGATCATGCTTGAGCTCCTACTATAATATAGGTATGATACTAGAAGCTTGGGAGACCCAATATGAATAAGAGTTAGTTTATGCCTTCTAGGAATTCTCAATTTACAGAGGAGACTAGCACTTAAATAGTAGTGAAATAGTGTGATGAGAACTCAATCGACACAGAG
The DNA here is from genome assembly GCF_020740605.2 of Lemur catta. NCBI lineage: Eukaryota > Metazoa > Chordata > Mammalia > Primates > Lemuridae > Lemur > Lemur catta. The sequence continues at coordinate 8,281,471 of NC_059143.1, read as the reverse complement.
GTGTTTATACAACACAGAGAGTAGCAAGGAATTATTTCTGTCCCAGCTCTTTCTGGTGGCTATCAACTCTTTCTTATGCACTATTATCAGGCTTCTCTCTGCCTGCCCAATCTAATTCCCATTCTCCAGGTTGGTGTGTTTACTGCCTGTGTGTGGTGGCCAGCCTCCAGTGATTCTTGCTTTCAGATCTTTATGCTCTTGTGTAATCTCTCCTACTTCCTCTCCACCCCCAAACACACATATTAGAGAAGACTATCTTCTCTAACCAGTAGAATCTTATAGAAATGACGAAGTGTGACTTCTGAGGCTAGGTCATAAAAGATGTACTTTCTGTGAATAAGATATATGACATACTGGTTTTCAAGACACTGGAAATCAGTCATGAAGACCAGCGATTGCTGAGAGATGGGCAGCAAATGATGTGAGCCCTACAACTACCTGACTCTGCTGCCTTGCAAGAGTTCCCAGAACACAGTACAGGAAGGGCAGACTCTCTAGGTTGAGAAGACAGGGCTGAGAGTCCAGGAAGAAGAAAGTAACTGGAGTTTTTGAGACGACGTATTAGAAAGGAAAAAGCTACACCAAGAGAGAGACCCCAGAGATCCAGATGCGTAAAGATCAGTACAAGTGTGTGAGGAAAACAACATAAGTATGGGGATAGAATCACCATTTCTTATCTTAAAGGATAAGAAGGAATAGTACCAAATGCTCATCCAATACTAACAGAGTCAGGAATAGTGCCTGTTCCCATCAGCCAGACACAGAGCATTGGGCAGAGCATTCAGAAGGATGTTGTCTCAGCAGTGGATGATAATTGGCCCTGCTCTTATCCTACCTAACAAATCTTAAATGCAATACTTGAAGGACCAAACTATTTTGAAAAATCTTAATTATGTCCCAGAACAAAGCTCAAGAATATTTATAACAATTCAAAACTATTCAGCACCCCAAAAGGTAAAATTTTACAATATCATGCATCCAATAAAAATTTACCAGGCATTCAAAATAGCATAAAAATATGACTCATGATGAAAAGAAAAATTATTCAAATTGAAATTGACCCAGAAATGACACATATGAGAATTAGAAGGCAAGGCATTAAGATAGTTATTATTATAAATTTATTCCATATGTCCATAAATTTAAGTAGAGAAAAAGAAGTATAAAATAACCAACTCCAGCTTCTAGAGATGAAAACTAAAATATAAGCAATGAAAATACACTGAATATCAGTATTAATGGCAGCTTGGACATTGCAGAAGAAAAGATCAGTGAACTTGAAGACAGAGCAATAGAAACTACTCACACAAACAAATAAATATTTCTTTTTAAATGAAAAGAACATCAGTGAACTGTGAGACAATTTCAAACGCCTTAATATACATGGCATTGGAGTCCCCAAAGGAAAGAGGGAAAGAAAAAAATATTGAAGGAATAATGGCCAACAATTTTCCAAAATTTATGAAAACAATAAATCCAGAGTCCCAAGAAGTTCACTGAGCTTCAAGCACAAGAAACCATAATAAAACTAAATTAGGGAAAATCAAACTAAAGCAGCTCAAACCAATGATAACTAAAATTTAAAAATCAGCTAGAGAAACAGACATACGTCCAGAGGACCATAGTTAAGGATGATGGCATATTTCTCATCAGAAGCAATGTAACAGAGAAGACAATGGGCAAACATCATTAAAGGAAAAAGAAAGTCAACCTAGTTTTATACCCAGTGAAAATATCTTTCAACAACGAAAGCAAAATAAAAATATTTTTAGACATACAAAATCTGTAGGAATTTATCAACACAGCACACTCATACTATAAAAAATGTTCAAGAAAGTCCTCAGACAGAAGGAAAGTGATGACAGATGGAAATCGGGATCTACACAAAGAAATGACGAGCACCAGAAATGATAACTAATGATTAAATATCCAATTACTTTTTCTTATTACTTAAATACGTTTAAAAGATAATTGAATGTTCAAACAAACATAATAATATATTGCCGGGTTTACAACATATGTAAAAGTAAAATATATGACAACAATATCACAAAGGCTGGCAGGAAGAAGGAGTGGGGAACCTGCAGCCTTGGGGCCACATGTGGCCTTCTGGATCCTTGAGTATGGACTTTTGACTGAATCCAAATTTTACAGAACAAATCCTTTGGATTCAGTCAACGGTCCGTGCTTGGGGATCTGGAGGGCTACATGTGGCCTTGAGGCTGCAGGTTCCCACAAGGGGCAAATATTAATAGAAAATAGCAAGACAGTAGATTTAAACCTAAGCATATCCATATTCATGGCAAATGTTAATGGTCTAAATATCCCAATTAAAAATTTGAAATTGTCAGATTGAATGAAAAAGGATTATATGATGCCTATGAATACCACAAATTTAAATATAAAGACACAAATAGGGCCAGGCGCAGTGGCTCACGCCTATAATCCTAGCACTCTGGGAGGCTGAGGTGGGAGGATCGCTCAAGGTCAGGAGTTCGAGACCAGCCTGAACAAGAGCAAGACCCCATCTCTACTAAAAATAAAAAGAATTTATCTGGACAACTAAAAAAACATATATAGAAAAATTAGCTGGGCATGGTGGCACATGTCTGTAGTCCCAGCTACTTGGGAGGCTGAGGCAGGAGGATTGCTGGAGACCCAGAGTTTGAGGTTGCTGTGAGCTATGCTGATGCCATGGTACTCTAGCCCAGCCAACATAGCGAGACTCTGTCTCAAAAAAAAAAAAAAAAAAAAAGACACAAATAGATTAAAAATAAATGAATGAAAAATATATTCCATGCTAACAGTAATCAAAGGAAAGTTCTAGTGGCTGTTTAATTTCAGACAAAGTAGATTTCAGAGCAAAGAATATTACCAGGGGTAAAGAAGGTCATTTCATAATAAGAAAGTGGTCAATTCATGAATAAGGCAGAATGATCCTCAATATGTGTCTAATAATAGGCCTTCAAAATACATAATGCAACAACTGATAGAAGTGCAGGGAAAAATAGACAAATCCACAGCATATGAAAGATTTCAGAACACCTCTCAATAATTGATAGGACAATTGACTAGGAAATCAGCAAGGATATAGAAGACCCGAATACAACTATGTACCAACTTGGCCTAATTGATATTAAGACAAAGTACATCATATGTCTAAAAGTGAAAGCTAAGGCTATACAAATTCTATAAAAAAGATAGGAGAAAAATTGTAGACTTGAGCGAGGCAAAGATTTCTTAGCTATGACACCAAAAGCATGAGCCATAAAAGAACAAATTGATTAATTAGTCTTCATTAAAATTAAAAAGTCTGTTCTTCAAATTATACTGTTTAGAGAATGAAAAGGCAAGCCACAGACTGAGAGAAAATATGTACAAAGCATATGTCTGATAAAAGACTTATATCTAGAAAATATTTGGATCCCTACAAACATGATAAGAAAACCAGCAACCCATAAAAACCAGCAAAAGATTTGAACAACCATTTCATCATTAGTCATCAGAGCAATGCAACTAAAAACCACAATGATATACCACTACACACCTATTAAAATGACTAAAATTAGAAAAGACTGAACATATAGATGAGGATGTGAAGGAACTAGAAATCTCATCCATTTCTAGGAATGTAAAATGATACAACCACTTTAGAAAATAGTTTGCAGTTTCTTAAAAAGGTGTGCATATACCTACCATCTGATTCAACCATTCCACTCCTAGGTATTTACCCAAGAGAAAAGAAAGCATATATATCCACACAGAGACCTGTACACAAACGTTCATAGCACCTTTATTTGCAAAAGCCCAAACAGGAAACAACCCACATGTCTATCAGCAGGTGACTAGATAAACAAATTGCAGTATATTCATGCAGTGGAGTATACTCAGCAACAAAAGGGAAGAAACTACTGATACACAGCGACAACATGAATGAATCTCAGGATTCAAAAAAAAGCCAGATGAAAGAGTACATATTGTATGAGTCAATGTATAGAACAGTCTAGGAAATGCCAGCTAGCTTAGAGTAACAGAAAGCAGATCAGCAGTTGCCTGCAGGAAGAAGGGATCAGTAAGGGACAAGAGACTGGGGACAATGGCCATGTTTCCCAATTTGACTGTGGTACACATTTCACTGGTGTAACACGCCAAATTTTACAGCTTAAATATGTATATTTTTATTGTATGTCAATTATACCTGAAAAAGTGGTTTAAAACATAGAGAAATTGTGAAACTCACTACTGGCATTGTAATTTGAAAGAAATCTGACCTAGCTATGCCAGCAGCCTTCCTAGGGAACGTTAGTGATGACTCCAGTTCTCCTCTTCTAGAGCGTGTGGCTGGGCAGAAGGGTCTGCATCAGCACTTTGTCTGTTAGATTCCACACCTGCCAGAACCTTGTGCACGGCCTATAATTTCATGAGCAGAGCTAGTCTTTGTCTGCAACCTTTTAACCTCAAGCCCAGCATGGATGTTGTGCTCAGACAGAGCCATCTTTCTCTGGATGTTGCAGGTCAGCTCCAGGTGACTGTAGAACTTCCCTAGAAAACTCACACAACATAAGAGCTGGGCTGGATTTCAACGTGTCTGGAGAGTCCTTCATCCGCCTGCCCTGCAGACGGACAATCATTCCACTTTATTGCAGTGTTTAACCCTACCAGCCTCCAGCCACCACTCTGTCTCTCTAATGATGCCAAGAACCACGTTGGACCATTTCCAGACACTCCAAGCTCCTCAAGGAAGCTACAATCTGTGTGCTAGCCATCCTGTACTGGCACCAAAAAGTTCCTGGCTCAATGTCAGCAGTGAATACATGTTTATTTTATGAATGAATGGACAAATGAATGTTTAATGTAAAGACGACAATGTTCAAGGTAATCCTAATACCTGATAATACCCACATTATGAACAAGTTGTGGTCTAAATCTTAATTCTTAAGAAAATTATTTAGAATTAGCAACGTATTTTCCTACATAATAATGATAGCAAAAGCTGATTGCATGCTTACTGTGCTTGGCACTTGGCATGCAGCATCTCATGGAATCTTCAGAAGTGCCCACATTAGTTTGCTAGGGGTGCCATAAAGTACCACAAACTGGGTGACTTAAACAACAAAATGTATTTTCTCACAATTTTGAAGGCTAGAAGTCCGAGATCAAGGTGTTGGTTTCTACTGAGGCCTCTCTCCTCTCCCTGTCTTCTCCTGGCATCTTCACATGATCTCTGTGTGTGTGTTCTAATCCCCTCTTTTATAAGGACACCAGGCAAGCTGAATTAGGGCCCACACTAATGACCTCATTTTCACTCAGTTGCCTCTTTAAAGGCCCTGTCTCCAACTACAGTCACTTTCTGAGGTCCTCGGGGTTAAGGCTTCAACAATTGAATTTTGGGGGTGGGGAGCACAATTCAGCCCATAATAGTACGTATAAGGCTGGTTATAATTATTGTTCTCATTTTACAGATGAGCAAACTGAGGCAAAGAGTGGCCAAACTGTCCAAGGTCCACCCTTAATAAATGTCAGGGTCTGGAACTAATGCCAGTGGTCTGCCCATTCCAGAATCCACATTCTTAATAAATAATTATGCTGTACTGACTCACCGCTGACCCATATGTTCTGAGAGGTGGTCAGGTTCTCAGGCTAGCCTCGGAAGCCTAAGTCATCATAACACAGCTGGAATTCTGCTAAGAGTGTCCCCAAACCTGAGTTCTGGAAGGCTTAAGGGATAAAGTGGAGAAGTTGAAATCAGAAATTCACTGGGGTCTCCATGAGCAGTGATGCTGGGGCATTGGCAGGGTGACAGGCAACCAGGACCTTTGGTGACAGCCACTCCTGTGGTAGGGTACAGGGACAGAGGGTCAGTGTTGTTTCCACACCAGGACTACTTATTAGTCAAGTGGCTTCGGTCTGAGACTGCTTTTATTTACAAAAAGAGACAAAATGAATAGAGAAGGCGGCATGATTAATACGCCACAAGGATCTTTAAATAATATGTAGATTATTTTTAGGGCTTTTAATTTGCTTTACCTTTTTTAATGTACTATAATATACTACATACATACATGCAATATAATTTAAATCCCTGGAGGCTTTCTTTTCTGATAGTAATTAATTTCATAGCACAGCAATATTTCTTAGACCAAATCTCTCAGGCAGCAGACAGCGCTGATTCCTTTCTTCTTCCACTTCAAATGCTCCCAGGAACCTGTTTTTTCTCTAAGTCATTTATTTTCTGGCCCATCTATGTCCTTTGCAACATTCAGGTTAGTTGACCCCAACTTTTTGTCTCTATTATGAAGTAATGCACATTTTTCAATGTAATTATAAAAGAGCCTACGTAAAGACTGGTCACGTCAAGGGATAGCTCCCTGTCCATGTGCTTTCATTCAACAGTTATGTAGGCACTATTCCAGGTGTTGGGAATACGGCCCCATGAAAGAGCCCTTCCCATGGTGGAGGTTGAATTTTAGTGCTACGTGACAAGTGAGTGCTCAGGCCCTTGTGAGGACAGGCCTCCAACCTGGTTCTGCTGCATGCTATGCTCTTGGTGGCTGAAGAATGTGGTTCCCACGGGGGAAATTCCTGTGCACAGGAGAAGCCTGGGGAGAAAGTCCAGAATATGTGAAATGCTGGGGCGCTGTGGCAGCTCTCTGGTTATGGTTGTCTCAGCACCTGGCCCTCTGAGCCCAGTGGTCCTGGGATGGCAGCTTCCAGCCTCTGTGGATAGACAGGCCAAAAGAAGCTGGAAGAATTCAGGCTCATTTCTCCCCCACCAAAGAGGAAGGAGTAACATTTGATATGTGCAATCCAAATGAGGACAAACCTATAAGTTCTCAGTACAGCATCACAGCCAAAAGAAACATCATTATGATATCAAAAATTTTAAAATATTAATAATATTTCAAAAAGGACCAAGAAGAGGTTTCATTCACAAATTTGAACAGGTTGGTAAAATTGTCTTTACAATGTCTCTCCCCAAAGCCCTGCTCGTTAGAGTGTAGCAGCTGCTCCAGTTGGCTTCTCAAGGTCTAACAGGGATCGGGGTGGGGCAGATAGCTACACTTGAACTTCCCACCAAGTGTTGTGGACTGAATGTCTGTGCCCCTCCAACATTCATATGTTGGAACTTAAACACCAAGGTGATAATACAGGAGATGGTTAGGGTTCTGTCCTCATGAAGGGATTAGTGTCCTTATGAAAGGGCTCCAAGGAACTAGCTAATCCCTTGTTGCCCTTTCATCATGTCAGGACATAGCGACAAGGCACTGTCTTGGAAGCCAACAGTGCCCTCACCAGACACTGAATCTGCTAGTGCCTTGGTCTTGGACTTCCCAGCCTCCAGAACTGTAAGAAATAAATTTCTGTTCTTCATAAATGAGCCAGTCTCAGCTAGTTTGTTATAGCAGCACGAATGAATAGACACCAAAGCTAAAGAGTGCCTGCTAATGCAGCCTGGCTTGGTGCAGAATAAGACCTTCTGACCTCTATGCCCTCCTCCTCCTTCTCTGGGGACTCTCTATCTGATCCCCACCGAGGTGCCAGCCCTGCCCCATTCTCTAGGCTGTCCTTCCCAGGGAGCCGCCCTGCTGCTGTTGTCTCAGCAGAGCTCTTGTCAAGGGGATGAACACCTGCCTATGTGGTCAGAAACACCTTGGCTCACACTTCCCATGTGTTTCCCAGCTCTACCCTGCACACACCCCAGGCATGGAGGTAAACACAGCAGGCCCCACCTCCCTCTGGCTCACACATCCAATTACATCTCTTCTAGGGCATCTCCCTTCTCCACTTCCTGAGAAATCTAGGGGCAGGCAGGAAAACATCCCTCCCTTCCTTCCTTCCTCTCTGCCGCTATCTTTCCTTTCCTTCACCTCTTCCTGCCTCCCTTCATTCCTTACAGAGTAATGAAGTTTGCTTAATTAGAGGTTGATTTTTATTTTCAACTACCATGTTTCTATGTTTAATTTAATCCCAGTGGGCCATGTCACATGTTGAGCTTTTTCCTGGGATATTAGCTGTTCAACGTTAAAATTTGGCTTTTGTTGCATTATTTATAGTGACCATTGCTCAGTGCACCTCACCGCTTCCTTGCGGACTTGTTTGTCTTTTTAATGATGTATATCCTTTGTCTTTGTAGCGTTGAAGTTATTTTTCCCTCACTCTTGAATGATAATTTGGTTCTATGTGGAATTCTGGGTTGACAGCGTTTTCCATCAACATGCAGATGATGTTATTCTATTGTCTTCTGGTTCCTGTTGTTCCTGATGAAAAGTGTGTGTGCTCAGTGCACTTTTTCAGTCTGCAGACTTGTATCTTTCTTTATTCTGGACGTTCTCAGCCACTATCTCTTTAAATATTGCCTCCCCACCATTTCTTCTCTCGTCTACTTCTGGAAATCCTGACAGATATATGATGGATCCTCCTCTGTCTTCCATGTCTCTCAGTGTCTAACATTTTCTTTAATCTCTTGATGTCTTAGTGTTATATTTTGGGTGGATTCCTCAACACATGATTCACTTTACTACATCTTCTCTGTGACTGGGTCTTATATCGATTTGATAGCATCTAGGAGTTACTATTTTTTATTTCAATAACTATATTTTTCCTCCCCAGGCTGCTAATTGATGTTTTTTCATATCTACCTGTGAGTGATTAATGTCTGCCAATTCTGTGATTTGGTGAATACAGTTTTTCCTTTCTTTATACTTTTGAAGATACTGCCATCCCTATTTTAAATCCTTCCAGATTACTCTATTATTTTCATTTCTTAAGGAATGAATTCTTCAGTTGTTGAGGGCTTTTGGCTACTTTTTAGGACTAATTTTTCTCAGCTGTTTTGAAATTGTGAGTGTGAGCTCTTTGTCTTCCACTCCTTCTCCTCACGTCCAGCTTTTCATGTCTGGTCTTTTGAGGTTGCACCTACCAGCACTGCAGTCTGCAGCTGGAACCAAGCATTTTGTTGACAGCATAAACCCACCCATGCAAACCCAGTCCCTTTGCCAGCACACGGGTAGGCCTAGCTCCATACTGCAGGGCTACTTCTGCTCTTTTCTTCCACCCAAGCAAGAAGCTGTCTTTCTACCACAACTGTACCTACTTTCAGACTATGTTCTTTTGCAGGGAGACCAGAGCATCCCCACCTGGTTGTCCATGGGGACCTTTTCATCCCCTTTCTCTCCGTAGAGTAGAACCCCTGGCCACTCCTGCCTCTTTTTGATCCCGGTTTCCAGCAGGCCTGACACTTGATCCTTGGTCACGGATCTGTGTTCCCGTTCTATTTCTGGTCCGTATAGATGATTATGTTGTTTTTTGAATACTGTGTTTTAACTGTCTTTAATTTTTTTAAGCAAATGTATATTTAAAATGTATTTTATTCATCATAGCTCTGTGTGTGAAGTGGGATATGGGTATTTCTGCAGGAACTTGCTCTGCTTTCCTGACCACCTTCCCCACCACTTTTTATATCCTCCCATCTGTCCTCCAAAAAGACTGTGACAGTGCACAGATTATAATTTGACTGTCATTCTCACAAAGTGAATACTCTTTTATTTACTTGTGTATTGAATCCTCTTCACTTTACTTGTGGAATGGAAGGCTTCGCCTACAGCTAAGGCACATCTGGCCCGTGGGCAGACGGGTATGGAGTGATGTGGCTTTTGCTTGCGCTGGGACCACATGACACCTAAACTCAGCCTTGGATGTGAATGTGTTGCAGCCTTCCTAGGCTGAGCCAGCAGGAGCAGGAGGCTGCCACTGTCAGTCCGTCAGCTCCTCTTCCCCTTTCTAGAGCATCCTTCCCATCTTTCATACCTGTGGATTCATTCTTTCCGAGGCTTCAGACTTTCTTCTCCCTGTGTTCTTTCTCTTCCAAGCTGCCAATCCTTATTTAGATCTTCCTAGCACCCCTAATTCTACAACCCATAGCTTTGCAAGCCAAGATTACCTGTGTGTCAAGCTCTCCCACACCCCGGACACCTAGGAATGTTGAGTACCTGCTTCCAGGCCTTTATCAAAAGCCAGGGAACTGGGCAGGGTTGGGATGTCTCACTGAAAACCTTTGTTTCTCAGCAAGAATGAGTGACATTATGTGTATGAAGAGCAAATATTCTCTCATCGATTGCATTAGGGAAATATGTTGACTTGGTGCTTGATTATAGATATTTGAAACTGACAAACTAAGAAAGGAAGAAACCAAAATTTTTATTTGTCTTATTTTAGGGCTTCCCATCACTTACACCTGAAGACTGTATGGTACGATAATAACCATATATCTCATTGACTATGCCAAATTAACTTTGCTACAATTTTCATGTCATTACAAAAAAATATAGAGCAGTATTTATTATGAGAGAGATCTAAAGTTAATAAATTTCTACAATGTTGCATTATATGTATATAATACATATATGTCATAATTTATTGTATATGTATTATGGGTTTCTGCTATTGCAGTTGTATTTTCTGCTCAAAACTATAAAAAAATTAGAAGAAATAGAGTTTGTTAGTGGCTACTCCAGTAGCTAACCCGATAAACTAATTTTAGAAATGGACATAATAGTTGATAATGGCTAAGGACTTGCCACACCCAGATAACACTCTGCATTGACAAATTCCTTGAACATCTTCTCTGCAGACTGAGCAGGGGAAGAAATGTAATTACCTATACAGTATTAGGCTAATTTGGAGATATTTTGCATACATTTTATGGTACACTTTAAGTCATACTACAAAGACAACTGAGAAGGCAGACATACTTCCCTCTCCACACAGAAGTGGTTCTTGTCCTAAGGAAAACAGTATATTACAGCACCCACTAATAATATGATATGCAAGTGTACTTATAAATTTTTCTAATCTTTGCTATTTGATAGATTAAAAGTGGAAATGGGACCTTAATCTGTTTGCCTTGTATATCTTTGACCGTTAATAAATTAAACATTATAATATGTCTTTGGTCATCTTTTTTTTTTTTTTTTCTGTAAATTGTCCACTTTTCTTTTCAGGTTTTGCCTTCCTTTGGATTTATGAAAGTTTTGTTTTGTTTTGTTTTTTTGAGACAGAGTCTTGCTCTGTTGCCCTGGCTAGAGTGCAGTTGTGTCATCACGGTTCACTGCAACCTCAAACTCCTGGGCTCAAGTGATCCTCCTGCCTCAGCCTCCCTAGTAACTAGGACTACAGGTGCGTACCACCACACCAGGCTAATTTTTTCTATTTTTTTTTTTTTTTGTGGAGACAGAGGTTTTACTCTTACTCAGACTGGTCTCGAACTTCTGAGCTCAAGCAATCCCCCCACCTCAACCTCCCAGAGTGCTGGGATTACAGACATGAACCACCGTGCCCGGCCAAAAGCTCTTTATATAGTAAAAGCTATAATAACATTTTAATCAATAAAAAGTCCAAAGAAATAAATAAGAGGGGATCAATTTTCTTATTTTATAATAATACACGTTTCTTATTTTGTGAATTTGTCAGGGTAGAGATTGGCTACAACGGAATGCAATACTTCTCTCTGTTCATCCTGAATGCTGCTCTCTGTTGCTGAATTTGCTGTTTCCCCCTAAAGGATTGCATGTGGCATTCTTCTTCCTCTTTTTTGACATTTTAAATATTTATAATTTGGCCAAGTTAAAAAGGCTAGAAAAGAAAACATATCAGTTTCTTATAATGAATCACTCACAGGAGATTTTTCTACTGTGTGACTGGCATTGTATTTGCATAAAGTGAGAAGTTAAGACATATGCTGGTTTGATTCATCAGCAAAAACAATTTCTAAATGTCACATTTAAGCTGTTGTTTACTGTTAGCCAAATATACACTACAGCAGGACCCACACTTTGGACAAACCATTCTAAGAGAAACTTAGAATCCTTCCTCAGCCCTGCGGCTCCTGTCCCCTTACGTTCCGTTGCCAGACTGTTTTCTCTGCTAAATTAATCTTTATTGCCAATTTGCTCTTCTTTGTTAGGAAATATTTCAGACACCAAAAAATGTAGAGAAGAATTTAGCCAATATCAGTTTGTCCCTACCCAGCTCAATCAACCACTGAATATCACAAAAGCAGTGGAAACTTCATGCATTGTTCCCTGTCCTATAGACACTGTTCCCTCCTTGTCCAGAGATAACTGCAGTCCTGGATTTGGTATTCAGTGGTATTATGCATAACTTCATTCTTATGTTATGTGTGCATACACCTCTTAACAATATGTAGAACTAACTGGTTTGCATGTTTAAATTTATGTAAATGAAAAAATACAACATATAACTTTTGTTCAACATTATATTTGTTTTCTTTTTTAAAATTTTCAATTATGGGTACATAATAGTTGTATACCTTTATAGGGTACATGTGATATTTTGATACAGGTATACAATATGAAATAATCAAATCAGGGTAGTTAAGGTATCCATCGCCTTAGGCATTTATCATTTCTCTGTGTTAGAAACACTCCAATCTGACTATTTTAGTTATTTTAAAGTATATCCTAACTTACTACTGATTATAGTTACTTTGTTATACTGTCAAATACTGTTGGTTCTATCTAACTATCTAATTATATTTTTGCACCCATTAACCATCCCCACTTTATCTCCACTCCCCACTCCCCTTCCCAGCCTCTGGTAACCATCATTCTACTCTCTGTCTCCATGAAATCAATTGTTTTTAATATTTAGCTCCCACATATGAGTGAGAACTTGCAAGATTTGTCTTCCTGTGTTTGGTTTATTTCACTTAACATAATGTTCTTCAGTTCCATCCATGTTGTTGCAAATAGCAGAATTGCATTCTTTTTTGTGGCTATATTTCATTGTATAGATGTACCACAATTTCTTTATCCAGTCATCCATTGATGGACACTTAGGTGGATTCCAAGTCTTGGCTATTGTGAATAGTGCTGCAATAAACATTAGAGTGAAGATATTCTTTCAATATACTGAATTCCCATCCTTTGGCTATATACCCAGCAGTGGGATTGCTGGGTCATGTGGTAGTTCTATTTTTTAGTTTTTTTGAGGCACCTCCATACTGTTCTCCATAGTGGTTGTACTAATGTACATTCCCACCAATAGTGTATAAGGATTCTTCTTTCTCCATATCCTCACCAGCATTGGTTATTGCCTGTCTTTTTGATAAAAGCCATTTTAACTGGGGTGAGATGATATGTCATTGTAGTTTTGATTTGCATTTTTTTGATGACTAATGATGTTGAGCATTTTTCACATAACTATTAGCCATTTGCATGTCTTTTTTGAGAAATGTCTATTCAGATCCTTGCCCATTTTAAATTGAATTATCTAATTCCTACTGAGTTGTTGGAGTTTCTTATATATTCTAGTTATTAATCGCTTGTCAGACCAGTAGTCGGCAAATATTTTCTCCCATTTGGTGGGTTGTCTCTTCACTTTGTTGATTGTTTCCTTTGCTGTGCAGAAGCTTTTTATAATAGCTTGATGTGGTCCCATTTGTCCAATTGTGCTTTGGTTGCCTGTGCTTTGGAGGTATTATTCAAGAAGTCCTTGCCCAGACCAACGTCCTAAAATGTTTCCCCAATGTTTTCCTTTAGTAGTTTCATAGTTTCAGGTCTTAGATTTAAGTCTTTAATCCATTTTGATTTGATTTTTGTATATGGCAAGAGAATAATGATCTAGTTTTATTCTTCTGCATATGGATATCCACTTTTTCCAGCACCATTTATTGAAGAGACTGTTCTTTCCCCACTGTATGTTTTTGACACCTTTCTTGAAGGTCAGTTCACTATAGATGTGTGGATTTATTTCTGGGCTCTCTATTCTGTTCCACTGGTCTGTGTGTTTGTTTTTATGCCAGTATCATGCTGTTTTGTTTACAACAGCTCTGTAGCATAATTTGAAGTCAGGTGATTCCTCTAGTTTTTTCTTTTTGCTCAGGATGGTTTTGACTATTGTGGATCTTTTGTGGTTCCATGTGAATTTTAGAATTATTTTTTCTATTGCTCTGAAGAATGTCATTGGTATTTTGATGGAGATTTCATTGACTTTGTAGATGGCTTTGGGTAGTATGGACATTTTAACAATATTGATTCTTTTATTCCATGAGCATGGAATATCTTTCCATTTTTTTTGTGTCCTGTTCAACTTTTTTCATTGATATTTTATATTTCTATTATAGAGATCTTTCACTTCTTTGGTTAAGTTTATCCCTAGGTATTTTATTCTATTTGTAGGTATTGTAAATGAGATTATTTTCTTGGTTTCTTTTTCAGATTGTCTGTTGGTATAAAAAAATGCTATTGATTTTTGTATTTTGATTTTGTATCCAGCAACTTTACTGACTTTACCAATTCTAAGAGTTTTTTGGTGGAGTCTTTAGGTTTCTATAGATATAAGATCATATCATCTGCAAACGAGGATAATTTGACCACCTCTTTTCCAGTTTTGATGCCTTTCATTTATTTCTCTTGTCTTGTTGCTCTAGTTAGAATTTCCAGTACTATATTGAATAAAAGTGGTGAAAGTGGGCATCCTTGTCTTGCTCTGGATTGTAGAAGAAAGGCCTTCAGTTTTTCTCCATTCAGTATGATACTAGCTATGGGTCTGTCATATATGGCTTTTATCTCATTGACATAAGTTCCTTCTATATCCAGTTTTTTTGAGAGTCTTTATCATGAAGGGATAATGAATTTTATTGAATGCTTTTTCAGTATCAGTTGAAGTGATCATATGATTTTTGTCCTTCGTTCTGTTGATATGATATATCACATTGATTGATCTGAGTATGTTGACCCATCTTTGCATCCCTGAGATAAATTCCACTTGATCATATTGAATAATATTTTTGTGTTGTTGAATTCAGTTTGCTAGTATTCTGTTAAGGATTTTTCTATCTATATTCATCAGAGATATTGGCCTATAATTTTCTTTTTTTTTTTTTTGTTAGTCTTTGTCTAGTTTTTGTATCAGAGTGATGCAGGCCTTGTAGAATGAGTTTGGGAGTGTTTCCCTCCTCAAGTTTTTGGAATAGTTTAAGTAGGATTGGTATTAGTTCTTCTTTGAATGCTTGATAGAATTCGGCTGACAGCAGTGAAGCTATCAGGTCCCAGGCTTTTCTTTGATGGGAGACTTTTTATTACTGCTTCTATCTTGTTACATGTTATTGGTTTATTAAGTTTTTGATCTCTTCCTGGTTGAATCTTGATAGGTTGCATGTGTCTAGGAATTTACTCATTTCTTCTGGTTTTCCAGTTTATTGGCTTATAGTAGTCTCTAATGATTCTTTAGATTTCTGCAGTATCAGTTGTAATGTCTCCTTTTTCGTCTCTGATTTTATTTATTTGAGTCTTTCCATTTTTTTTCTTAGTCTGGCTAAAGATATGTCAATTTTCTTTATCATTTAAAAAAACAATTTTTTGCTCCAATTTCTTTTATTTCTGCTCTGATATTTATTATTTATTTTCTTCTACTAATTTTGTGTTTAGTTTGCTCTTGTTTTTCTAGTTCTTTGAGATGCATCTTTAGGTTGTTTATTTGAAGCTTTTCTACTTTTTTGATGTAGGCACTTATTGCTTTGAACTTTCCTCTTATTACTGCTTTTTCTGTATTCCATATGTTTTGATATGTTGTGTTTTCATTTTCATTTGTTTTAAGAAATTTATTAATTTCTTCCTGAATCTTTCTTGACCCACTGGTCATTCAGGAGCATATTGTTTAATTTCCATATGTTTGTATATTTTCCAGTGTTCCTCTTGTTATTGATTTCTAGTTTTATTCCACTGTGGTCAGAGAAAATACTTGGTATGATTTCAATTTTTTTGAATTTTATAAGACTTGTTTTGAAGCTTAACATATGGTCTATCCTTGAGAATTATCTATGAGTTGAGGAGAATAATTTGAATTCTGCAGCTGTTGGATCTGTAAATATCTATTAGGTGTATTTGGTCTATAGTGCATATTAAGGCCAATGTTTCTTTGTTGATTTTCTGTCTGGATGATCTGTCCAATGCTGAAAGTGTGGTGTTGAGGTCTCCAACAATTATTGTATTGGGGTCTATCTCTCTCTTAAACTCTGATAATATTTGCTTTATTTATCTGGGTGCTCCAGTGTTGGGTACATATATATTTAGAATTATTATATCCCCTTGTTGAATTGATCCCTTTCTGATTACATAATGACCTTCTTTGTCTCTTTTTACAGTTTTTGTATGGAAATCAATTTTATCTGATAGAAGTACAAGGTCTGTCTTAAAAGTATCCAGCCATTTCATATTACATTTTTCATATTACATGGCTGGATTCTTTCCTCATATAGCCACTCCTACTATTTTTTGGTTTCTATTTGCATGGAATATCACTTTCCATTCCTTTCTTTTCAGTATATGTGTATCTTTATAGGTGAAGTGGGTTTCCTGCAGACAACAGATAGTTGGTTTTTGTTTTTCAACCTATTCAGCCACTGCATGTCTTTTGATTGGAGAGTTTAGTCCTTCCACATTTGATGTTATTATTGATAAGTAAAGACTTACTACTGCCATGTTGTTATTTGATTTGTGGTTGTTTTGTGGTCCCTGCTTTCTTTCTTCCTTCCTGTCTTCCTTTGTTAAAAGTGATTTTATCTGTTAGTGTGTTTTAATTTCTTGCTTTTCACTTTTTTGTATATATGTTGTACATTTTTTTTGGTGTGAGATTACTATGAAGCTTGCAAAAAATTTTATAACCAATTATTTTAAACATATTACAACTCTGCCACAAAGAAATAAGCAAAGAGAAATCTAACAGAAATTTTGCCCTTTACCGCCATCCTCCTCCCCACTTTTTAACTTTTTGTTATTTCCATCTATATCTTTTTATACTCTCTATCTCTCAAAAAGTTGTTATTTTTTTGTAGGTTTGCCTTTTAGTCTTTCTACTCAAGATATAAGTGGTTTAGACACCGCAATTACAGCAATGGAATATTCTGTATTTGTATACCCACTATTACCGGTGAGTTGTATACCTTCAGATGATTCCTTACTGTTAATTAAAATCCTTTTCTTTCAGGTTGAAGAACTCCTTTCAGCATTTCTTATAGGACAGTTCTAGTGTTGATGAAATGCCTCAGCTTTTGTTTATCTGGGAAAGTCTTTATTTCTCCTTCATGTTTGAAGGATATTTTTACTGAATATAATATTCTAGGGTTAAAATTGTTTTCCTTTAGAACTTTGAATATGTCATGCCACTCTCTACTGGCCTGTAGGGTTTCCACTGAGAAGTCTGCTGCCAGATGTATTGGAGCTCCTTTATATATTGTTTTTTTCCTTTTTCTTGCTTCCTTTAGGACCTTTTCTTTATCTGGGAACTTTGGACCTTGATTATTAAATACTCTGAAGTAGTCTTATTTGAGTTAAATCTGCTTGGTGTTCTATGACCCTCTTGTACCTGTTTTTTTTTGTTTGTTTTGTTTTCTTTTTTTTGAGACAGAGTCTCACTCTGTTGCCCAGGCTAGAGTGTCATGGTGTCAAGCTTACAGCAACCTCAAACTCCTGGGCTTAAGCAATCCTTCTGCCTCAGCCTCCTGAGTAGCTGGGACTACAGGCATGCACCACCATGCCCAGCTAATTTTTTCTATATATATTTTTAGCTGTCCAGATCATTTCTTTCTATTTTTGGTAGAGATGGGGGTCTCACTCTTGCTCAGGCTGGTCTCAAACTCCTGACCTCAAGTGATCCTCCCTCCTTGGCCTCCCAGAGTGCTAGGATTACAGGCATGAGCTACCTCGCCTTGTACCTGAATTGATATCTTTCTCCAGGTTTGCAAAGTTCTATTATTATTTCTTTGAATAAACTTTCTAACCCAATCTCTCTACCTCATCTTTAAGGACAATAACTATTAGATTTGCCCTTTTGAGTCTATTGCCTAGCTCTTGTAGGCATGTTTCATTCTTTTTTTATTCTTTTTTCTCTTCTGACTGTGTATTTTATTTTTTTCTTTTTCTTTTCTTTTCTTTTTTTTTTTTTTTTTGAGACAGAGTCTGACTCTGTTGCTCAGGCTAAAGTGCCATGGCGTCAGCCTAGCTCACAGCAACCTCAAACTCCTGGGCTCAAGTGATCCTTCTGCCTCAGCCTCCTGAGTAGCTGGGACTACAGGCATGTGCCACCATGCCCAGCTAATTTTTTCTATGTGTATTTTTAGTTGTCCATATAATTTCTTTCTATTTTTAGTAGAGATGGGCTCTCATTCTTGCTCAGGCTGGCTGACTGTGTATTTTCATATAGCTTGTCTTCAAGCTCACTAATTCTTTCTTCTGCTTGGTCAATTCTGTTGTTGAGAGACTTTGATGCATTTCTCAGTTTGTCAATTGAATTCTTAAGCTCCAGAATTTCTGCTTGATTTTTTTTTATTATTATTTCAATCTCTTTTGTTAAATTTCTCTGATAGGCTTCTGAATTCTTTCTCTGTATCATCTTGAAGTTCATTGAGCTTTTTGAGGGTAGCAATTTAAATTATTTGTCTGAGAGGTCACATATCTCCGTGACTCCATGATTGGTCACTGGTACTTTAATTTAGTTCATTTGGTGAGGTCACGTTTTCCTGGATGTTCTTGATGTTTGTGGATGATCATCAATTTCCGGGCATTGAAGAGTTAGATATTTATTTTCATCTTCGCAGTCTGGCCTTGTTTGAACCAATCCTTCTTTATAAGGCTTTCCAGGTATTCAAAGGCAATTGAGTGTGGTGATCCAAATCTTTGGTCACTGCAACCCTATCAGCACTGGGGGTGCCCCAAGCCCAGTAATGCAGTGACTCCTATAGACTCCTGCTGGTACCACCTTCATGGGCTTCGGTAAGATATAGGAGAATTCCCTGGATTATCAGACAAAGTTTCTCACTCTTCTCCCTCACTTTCTGTGCTGGGCTGCTGGAGCTGGGGGAGGAGTGATGTGGGCACTCCCTTGTGGCCACCACCACCAGGTCACACCTGAAGCCAGCCCAGTCTCACCTATAGTCCATGGTAACTATTGCCTGTCTACCTCTGATGCTTATTCAAAGCCCAAGGGCTCCTTGGTCAGCAGATGCCAGGACTAGGTCCTTTCTTTAAAGGTAGCATGTTTCCTTCTGGCCCGTGGTAGGTCTAGAAATGCCTTCCAGGAACTAAGGCCTGGACTTAGGGGCTTTAGGAGTCTCCTTGAAACTTTATTTTACTGTGGCTCAGCTGGTACCCAAGTTGCAAAACAAAGTCCTCTGAACTCTTCCTTTTCCTTTCCCCAAGTAGAAGAAAATGATCCCTGAGCCACACCGCCTGGAGTTCGGGGAGGAGTGCCACAGGCACTGGCTTGGCTGCCACTGCTGGTATCTCACTGGTATCTCACTGCACCTGAAGTCCACTAGCTCCAAGTCAGCACAGCTGCAGGAATTGCCCAAGGTCTGCAGTCTATGTGGCCAGACTGCCTTACAAATTTAGAGCAAGCCACAGGCTTTTTTTTTGTCATCCAATGGTGGGAATAGCTGGAACTCAGGTTTCGGGGCAGAGGATTTCCTTCTGGCTGGGCTGGTCTAAGTGCCCCTTCAATGGGCACAGGCAGAATTCTGCCCTGTGCTGTGTTCAGGGCAGCCCTGAGTGTCAATGCAAAGTCCCACAATCACTTCACTCTCCCTCCCCAAGCACACGGATTCTCTCTCCACTCAGCGTGCTGGCTCTGCCCTGCCAGAGTGTGTGGGCAGGGCAGCGTAGGCAATGCAAGATTGTCTTTCCTGCCCTCTTCAGTGCATTTTCCTTGATACAATGTCAAAACCAGGTAGTACGATGGCTCACCTGATTTTTGGTTCTCCTGAAGGTGCTTGCTTGCATGGACAGTTGTTGAGTTTGGGGTTCCTGCAGAGGGACGATGGCTGGAGATTTGTATTCAGCCATCTCGCTCTGCCCCTTCCTCCAAAATAGCAACAACATTATATTATATTTTTGAGATTTATCCACATGGGTACTTGTAGCTCTAGTCAATTTTTTTACCACTGTATAGTATTCCATTGTATGAGTTCCCATTCAACTTGTCCTTGAAAATTCATTTCCCACATTTATTTTCCTGAAGGAAGCCAGTAGGTGTTCAGTTTCCCCGCCCCCCCCCCCCATTTCCACTCTCATAATTCGGGAACATTTCAAAAGAGGAAATACCTTTTTGAATGTTAATTTTCCGAAATATTGTTCAGTGCATGTTGCCTCTGCTGCGGTATATTACCTTTTTCTTTATCCACCATTATCTCCTCCTCCGTCTGTATCATGCTATACATAAAGGTAGAAAGGAAATGGAAATGGTTTTCCCTAGAAGCCCTGATTCCTATTATCATTCGATCATTTGCATTCAGTTCAGCCTGTTCCTACCAGCAGGGCTGCTGAGCTCCCAGCTGCACTGGTCCCTGGCCCTTGACCTCGTGACCTGCTGCCACCAGCCACAAAGTAATGGAATGAATGAAGTTTGTCACCAGGAACACAAGCTTTCCCGATGTCTGGACTCTTTCACTCATAATCTAAAAGATTTTGCTTTTTAACAGAAATTAAAGCCTTTAGTGTTTAAGGTTCTATCCTAGAACTTCAGAGGTCTGCAAGTGGGAGTAGGGGTGGGAGGAGGGTGTCTTTGGCCTGGCAACATTGTGCCCTGAAAAGTGGAGGGATGTGGAATCGGACAAGGCCAGCCCCATCCCAGCTCTGCTCCATGCTAGTGGTGAGACAGTGGCCAGGACTTACCCCTTCTCAGCCTAAATCTCCTTTATAAAGTGAACTTCTTTTCAGGATCTTATAGGATTAAAACTCTTACACATGCAGAAAGCAGACAGCCAGGGCAGAGAAGATACTAAATACAGGTTCGCTTCCTTGTTTCCTTTGTTCCTCTGATTGCTCCTTGTGGGAGTCCCGTTCACACACAGATAAGACTGATTACTTCCCCACCCCAGCGTCAGAGGGGCAGGGAGGAGTGCATGATTGCATCCTAACACCTATTTTCAAAAAGAGTCTCCTTGGTTTTTAAAAAATTGACTGTAAAAATCAGAATAAAAACTAAATTAAGATTAATGCACTGTACAGATTTAGTTACATGGGATAGAAATATCCTAAATGATGCCTTCTGCCCGAGAGGGAATAGAAAATAATCCTTCTGATGCCAAGCTCCTTAAGTCATCTCTAACTGCTTAAACTTGAGACTCCTGGGTGCATCCCCTCAGCTACCTCTGCCTAATCAGTTTTAGCCTCTCCAGAGAACTACAGCACCCAGTCCTCCAGCTCCTAATCCCCCCTGGCTCTTAGCCAAAGATCTGGATCGAGTCTATTTCTTGATGTCTCCGGAGGCTGGGACCAGAGCTCCAGCTTCTTTCTCCTGTGGACCGCAGTGCACCTGCTTGCTCCTGCCTCCAGGGGCCAGAGCTGCATTTCACCAGAAGTATTTCATGGATATGAGCACATTAATCAGATTTGTTTTTTCATTTGTAAGCAAAGGAAACTTGACTCAAACCAGCTCAAGGATAAACTGGTACGGGCTGGGGCTTTGTTGGGTCCTGTCACTCTGATGGCCAAGGTTAGGCTGGATCAGATGTGGCTGGATCCAGGGTCCCAGCAGCGCCCCGTGTGTGCTCCTGTGTGTCTGTGCACGCACATGTATGTCTGTCTATTGTAGCTTTGTCCCCATCCCCCTGCCCTTGGTCCTCATTCTGTCCCACCATGGACAGGCTGACTCCACAGGCTGGGGAAAGTTGTCCTGGACAGCTCAAGCCCCTCTCCTCTCCGTTCATGACCCTATAGGAACTAACTCCTGCCCTGCCTTAAAATCTACAGGCGCTTTGCATTTTGCAAATGTGAGATCTGACAATGGACAATCACACCAGAACCACAGGGAGTGAGAGAAGAAGGGGGTCAGAAGCAAAAAGAAGGTACCGGTGGGTGAAGAGCTTCAGATGTCCTAGGGCCTGAGAGGCTTTCAAGGTTCTGTATTCTGAAGAAAAATGGTGACAGGAATCAGAAGCAGTGTGAGTAGTCCTCTGCAATCAGGCCTGACTGCGTTCATGAGCCTCTTCTCTCCGCCGCTGTGAGGACGGGAGACATTAGTGCTCACCCAGGCCCTCCTCCCCTTCCTGGGCATCTGGAAGATCACACTCCCTGCCCCTTGAGTGAGATGTGGCCGAGTGGCTTGCTCTGAGCAAGGACATGTGAGAAGTGACGTGGGTCACTCAAGAGTAGAATTTGAGGGTCGGCATGCGATTTCCCACACTCCCTTCCCCCCACCCCAATCACAAAGGATTCCTATGGTGACAGTGTGGGGCCCAAAGAGCAAAGCAGCCTGAAAGGAGGAGCCAGATCACGGCGGGCTTTGGACTGAGAAATCGTAAAACTTCGTATCTTAAGCCACTGCGATTTGGAGGTTGTTGCTGTAGCACGACCTAGCCTGTTCTGACTAATACAGTTGGGCATTGGAAAAACTATAGAGTTCTGCCTTTTTAATGAACTCTGTGAGCTTGAATATTTCCCTTAATTCCTCTAAGCATAAATTCACCTTTGCAAGCTGCCTGAGATCATTGCAGAGAATTAGCAAAGGAAAATGGTTTTCTCTGATACGAAGGGTGTCAGAGACTGGCCAGATGTGCACCAGTACCAGTCCTCACTTGTCCTGCACTCAGGAAAACTCCATCTTCCAGCCCGCCTTGCAGTGGGGACAGGACCGTATGACTGAGTTCTGGCTGACAGATGTGGGCAGAACGAAATCTTCCCCTTCCAGGCTGGTCATAAAATATCTTTCTTGCTCTCTGTCCTCTTTGCCATTTGAGAAGCTAAAACCAAAGGACTCAGTGATGACGGGGCACACGATGACAGGAGCCCACCCCCTGAATTGTCATTCACGGATGAACTCGGGAGGGTTGCTGTCCTTGAAAACCACCTGACCCACACACCGTAACCTCATCTACCTTAAATGATGCTCCAAGGAAGAAACATGTCAAGGCAGTGGTCCCAGGCTCAGAGAAGTCATGCTGGCTGGTTCTGTGAATAAATGGGGGGCACAGAGCAGCATCACAGACTGAGGGCCTGTGCACTCCTACAGCCAGCGTTCCAAGTGTCTGGCTTTTACCTGATGACGGCTAAACTCAACTGAGCCGATACCACCCTTGAGCAAGCCACTCTACGCTGGAGTATCTTCACAAACTACTTCTAAATTCATTTTTTCTTTGCCTGTTTTGCTTTGTTTTTGAGGAGCATCTCTGTTCATCTGCCCTGTGCTCAGAGAGCTGCTCAGGGTTTCCATTCTTCTGGGGAAGGTTCTTTTCATCACCAACACCAACCCCGAGACAGCAGGGGAGCTGTGGGCACCTCCCTCCGTGCCACCCCACCCCGCCCAGCATATACAATTCTCTTCTGCGCCCCCTCATTGTGCCTGGACATAGCCATTAACAATAACAGCAATAAACATTAAACAATATTTTAAAAGGCCGTGGCGTTTCATCATGTTCCAGATTCACCCTTAAGTATCCTTGGGTTGGGGCTGATACCTGTGAGGAAGAAAAGTTTAAAATCTTTAATTCAGGTTTTGAAATTCAAACCCAAGACATGCTAGACATGGTTCTATCTGGGATTTCAACCACGTGTGCTAAACTCAAAACCTTTGTTAGTCCCAGTACGCCACGCTATAGTTGAAACACGACTTGTGTTTTAGCTTAGTCTGTGCCCGGCATTGTGGTAGATGCTTTACACAGTGGAGAGATAATGACATTCCTTCTCAAGTGGCATAGTCAGTCCTTGAACCATAGCCTGAGTTCAGAGTCCTTGGTTTTAACTGTTTTGTACTACTGTTTGCTTTTCTATTGTTCTGACTTTGTATCCTTCAGAGTGTTGATGAAAGCCACCCAGACAAGGGAGTGTTACCTCCTCCTACAAACCGACCTCGGTCGCAGCAGGACCAGAGGTGCCAGCATCCAGGGAAAAGCAAGATGCTGAGAGGGAGGGAAGGAATTAAAGGATGAATGAAATGTACAAGCAACCCAGAAGTGCTTGAATCCACATTTATTATATTTCTGCTAGAGTAGAACTCAAGAATAATGAAGCATGCCTCTCATCAGGTTTATTGTAGAATAAGTAATTTAGTAAACACAAAATAAAGCTGCTGAAAAATGACTTTAAAGCAGTTTGTTTCATGGAGCATAAAGGGTGATTTTGGTGCAAGCATTAAAACAGTTATCCTGAAGCAATTATAGACCTAAGTGACCTCAGCGAGGCACTGAGTTAGCAACGGACCCTGCCAAAGAGGCTTGCGGTGGGGAAGGGGTGCAGCCTATTCTTCCTGTCAACAATGCCTCTTTTGCCCTTTACACAATAGAGAGGGAAATACTTCCAGAGCGACTTCTCACAACTGCCCCGAGTTCCCGTGCTTGCATTGTGGGTTACTAAAATGGACAATAGAGCGATCCGTGCAGCTGTAGCGTGGGGGAAGGAAGCACAGTGTTCACTCTTGGATTGCGAGAAACATTCTCAGTGAAAGGTATATTTAACAATTCTGACCACTACCAAGTCTTGCCTCAGTCTCCCTGCTGGCCCTCAGCAGGGAGCTTTCTGGGTATGACTTCATGGGAGCCTCACAGCCCCCCTCCAGGGTAAGCCCTGTGACTGTCCCATGCTACAGATGAGGAGACAGGGCGAGTAACTAACCTGAGGGCTCGCAGCTAGCAAGCCACAAGGTCAGGATCTGAACCCACCGGTTGTCCCCTGAGTCTGCGCACAGGGCCGCAGCACTGCCAGGCCTGGAACCCTGCACCAGAGGCCTGAGCCTGTAGACCCTAAGGCCAGGGTGAGGCGGCCCAGCCCGGCCTGCCGTCGTGTCCCCATGGGACGATTAGGGAGCCACGGAATAGGGCAGTTCTTGGCAGCAGCTCAAGGAAGGGGCAAGACCCGACAGGCCAGGCTGTGGGGACCTGCGGGCCCCAAGCCACACCCCCCGGCCCCCTCATTTCAGCTGCCGCTGTGGGAGGCAGCCGTTGTCATGCTGCCCGCGGGGCCACTGCAAATGCCCGCTGCATCTTCTACTCTGTGAGTCTCAGGTCTTCCCCCAAAGTCGTCAGAGCTCGCTCAGCCGGGAAGTGCGGGGGACAGGGGAGGTTATCTCTGCCACTAAGGGCTGGGAGCCAGCGGGTAGAGGGAAACAGAGGAAAACCCGGAGGCACGGTCTGCAGGTCCCGTGGCAGTGCCCTGCGTGGCTTCTCTCGCCCCCTCCCCGCCCCTTACTCTGGCCCCCCGGCCGTACCTGATGAATGAATGACCTGCCTGCGCTCAAGTCCTCGTTTCCTGCGGGGGAACCAAAGGAAGACAGGCGGAATTCAGGGTGCGGCCACCCCCAGACAGGAGCAGCACCCGCGGGGTACTCCACGCCGCTCCCTGGGCGCCTCCACCTGCTCAGACCCTTCTGGAAGGACATGCTGATTCAGAGTTCGGAGGGCAGATATGGATTACTAAGGGGCACCTGTTTTCAAAAGGGGAAGGCGCAGCGGGCCGGGTGGGGGAAGTCCAAATGCAATTGCGGCCCAGACGTGGGACGCTCCGGAGCAAATACTGCCTTTGAGCTGTCCTGTGTGGGGCCGAAGCGGTGAGACGGCCGGGCCTTTCTGCCTCCCTGGCGGGGGTGGCGGCCGCAGCTCCCTGGCTGTCTGCAGGCTCTTTCCCGAGGGGACCCGGGCGGCGCATCCCCGCATCTGCCATGCTGCAGGACAGCGCTGTCTGCTCACAGTCCCGGCTGTGCACCGTCCAGCGGCGTAAGCCCACCAGGAAAGGGACCCTGCTGCGTTGTCTCCAACAACCGGCATGTCGCCTGCCATGAGTGGACAACCGATAACTGTTAAATGATTTAATATTTAATATTAGTGGTTGGAAAAGCACCAAATTCGTGCTTCATTTTACAGGATGTAAGAGCTGAAGCCCAGAGGGATTAGGGGACCTGCCCGAGGCTGCACAGCCAAGGGGGGCAGAGTGACTTCTCATGCATGTCCTTGACTCCAAGTTCCTGACCTTCCCTCTGCTCTCAGGCACCTGGACCAATAGTGTTATACGTTTTCTCATTTTGATTCTCTGCTGGATACATACAGCCTGCCAGATTTCCAGCCATATTAAAAATAATAACGAAAAAAAACTCCAGACCCATTAACCACCTACGTTCCCCAGGGCTAGGAAGGGCGCAGTTTCAATGCCTTGTACCCAGCGGGGAGAGGCTGAGCTGTCACCGTGTACCTGAGAGGGAGCCAATCACCATATTTCTTAAAAGTTGATCTCAAGCTCTACTTTTGAAAAGGACTGCTCTAGATCAAGTCCACATACTTATACCTAATCTTGCCTCTGGGTTGATGAAATGATAAGCCCATACAATTTCTAAACAGCCCTCCCAATCCTGGGGAGTCACATTTAAAGGAGGGCCAGTCCTTTAGGACAAAACCAAAGCAGAGCTAGGGATCTGCAAGGAGCAAAAAGGGCTACGTATTTGTCTACCTGCTCCAGAGTGGGGCTCTGTGACAAAACAGAGATGTACTCTCTTTCTTGCCAAGGCCAGAGGGACGTGCCATGCTGCCCTGAACACTTAGAGATAAAACCCACGCTGTGATTAGGGAATCAGTCTCTCACAGATTCTACCACAGCCCAGACGCCAAACACTGGCTTATCCACCCACCAGCTGCCACTGCAGGGGAATCTGATGACTAGTTCCTAAGTTTGGCCACCTGCAGGATGTAAGAAGAATGGAAGGAAGCTGGGGTTTTGGCGGCCTACGTTTATAATTAGCAGTGCAGTGGTTTTCAGGGTGCTCGCTGAATGGAACATGAATATTCCTGCTGCACCACTAGGTTGTGATCAGGGTACTTGATGGTTACAGCCACTTGTGCAGGGCCACACAGCCGCCCCTAGCAGGAAAGCAGAACAGGGGCCCTACTCAGGGCCTGCTCATCAAGTCCAGTTACCACGACAGGCAGAAAAGCCGGTAAGTCACTAGAGGTGAAGGGACACGTGGTGTATTTACAGCACCCACATCTTAGGTCCCTTATTATTTATACACTTGTTACTCTGTGCCACTGCTCAAACTCCATTTCCCTGAAGTATTTTTCAATCAGTACACACACACACAAAAAAAGCTAGAGCACAGCTGGGTTCCTTTACCTCTCTGGAAAGCAACCCCCAGAAAAGGCTGCACCCTCCTCCGTCCCAGTGTGTGGGAGCTACTCTGCTACACTTCTCAGGACTTCAGTTACCAAAAGCTCAACAGTTGTTCTCAACACCACATCAGAAGAATGAAAACGCGGGGTATGGGGAGGAGGAAAGAGAGGTTTTAATACTTTGCCTGCAAAGGAGGAGGATGGAGACTCCTGTCTGATATGCCATCGTCCTAGTAATAAGCAGAAACACAGAGTTTTTAAAGGATGGGTTCTCAGCTTCAGGCAATTACTGTTCAACTGCAGTTGATGATTCTGATCGTCCCATCTCTGCTGAAGACAATCTCATGACTTCCACCCAGGACCTCCCTGTACCAGGTCTGGGCTGGGCCATTTCCTTTAGCACAAATAAAAAAAGACTGACGCTGCCCCTCCCAACCACTGGCCTGGGCAGGAATGCAGGTTTTAGTTCACAAAAAGGAGTGAAGGATGCTTTAAAAAGACAGAAAATATTTTTGCCATTTTTTCAGGCAATTCCGTCTGCTACATTTGCACACTGGTGCTGAAGAAGACACGCTTTGTCCACAAGACTGCTAGAGCCAAACTGAAAAAGGACACCCAGCGGGCATCAAGCCACTGTCCCTTATTTGTCTGGTTCATGCTGCACTGCTTCTCACTCATTTTGAGGTGTGGTAGGTTTTTCAGACGCCGTGGGGTATGGCTCCCCTGGAGAGGTGCACAGTGGCTGTTAGACCACCTTTTCAGTGCAGCATTGATCTGGGTGCAGGGACATGGCCACGAGGATGCCAGGCAAATGCATCTGCACACAAGCCAGGCCGCCTTCTCTCTTCAGCTGGGGGGCACAAGGAAGTGTTCAGGAAGGTCGGAGGGCTCCGGGAGGCTCATGACACCAGGGGTGGGTGCGAGACAAAGGAGGTGTTGTAGAGGAACTTGCACCCTCAAAGACCCACCAGCCTCCCCTGCCCCCCGGGGTGTCTCAGCCCCTCCAGCTCACACCCCTGGACCTGCCCTGAGCTGCTCCCCTTCCTGTCCTTGTGGGGCTTCCCCGCCAGCCCTCACTCGCCTTATTAATGACATGTAAATATCACACTGATGACTTTCTCCTTGTAATTTTTTCCCAGCATATTCTGCAAAGGATTCAATTAAAACGGAAGCAGAGATCAGAGAGGCCTGGGCAGACAGGCAGCTACTGCCAAATTCTCCTGCCTGGGAGAAAGCAACACCCCCACCTGTGCCACCCCAAACCGGCGCTGTGACCGGCCAGGACAAAGTGAGCAGGAGGCAGTGACCGCCCTCGGAAATCCACCTGGTGCTGCCGATGGTGGGAGAGCCTCCTGAGAAGGGGAGACAAGTCATCCACTTTCAGGAAAAGACGTCATTTCCCCCAGCTGCTGACGGGGGTGGGGGGAGGAATCCAAACGGGCAGACGCAGCCGGATCCAGGCAGTGTTTTGAACAAACATCTTATGCCTTGTTTAAATCAGAGACAGTGGCAGATAAAGATGTATTTGGTCCAGCTGTTTGCTTGGGCCTTAGTCCTAATTCTATCTCAAACAATGTTCATTGTTTAAAGTCTTTATATTCAGAAGTCGTTCCCATGCATATCTGCAGGGGAGAAGTAGAATGCTGACAGCTCTGTGCTGCCGGGCTGGGTCTCAGGACAAAGAATGAGATCAACCCCCCAGGCGGAGGGCCCCTGATCGGGGACCGGCCACACCTCAGGGACCCGGCAGCTCTGCACTGGCCACCCCAAGGGCCCACCTAGCAGAGACCAGAGCACCCGGGACCACCGAGGCCTTCTCCCCAGCCAAGTCCTGGCAGCGAGGCCAGGTGGAGGAAGGGGAAGCGGCGCGGTTTCCTGTCTGTGTGCCTCTCCCCCAAGGAGGGGCCCCTGGGCCTGGGCAGGAAAAAGATGGCCTTCTCTGATAGGAATGCTATTTAATTGTTTGGAACAATAGATAAGGGTCTTGGTAAAGGCATTATTTGAACTCAACTGTTTTGTCGAGTTATGAAAAAGGTTATTATGTGATCTTGATCCGATTAGGGTGGAACGGCGCTAAATGATGGATGAAGCAATTCCTTTTTTGAAATACCAAAATTACAGCAAGCTTGGGCTTACTTAATCTTTGCAGCTATTCCCTGGGATTTCTGAAACAGTTAAAGGCAAAGTGCAAGTAGAATATTAAGAAGAAAAGAATAAACTATATCCGAGGTGGAACCCCGGGCTGCACTTGCACAAGGAGGTGCGTGTAGGAGGCCCCGGCAGAACCGGCTGGCTGGCGTGAGGGAGAAACGCGTCGCCTGCCGGGCAAGCCCAGGTGGAGCCAGGGAGGCAGATGTGGGAGATGGAATGTGGAGCTGGACGGAGCCCAGGAATCAGGCCCCTCCTTAGTTCTCCAGATGAGGCAACAGAGGGGTGTCTTGCTCCAAGGCCATGCAACGCATTGGTGACACCACCAGGCCCAGGCCCTGTTCTTCCAACTCCCCATGCAGGGATCGTAGAATAGTAAACGGAGCAACCAGGGCTCCCAGGGGCTGGCTCTGTTCCCAGGGAGGCGCCTGGCGGGTGAGGGCTGGCTTGGAGAACGAGAGGAAGTGAACTGGTGATCAGATTCAAAAGGGCAGACTGGGGAAGAAGACAAGACCAAATGCAAGGATGCAGGGAGGAAGGAATGAAGGCAGAGGCCGTCAGAGAGGGTGCAGGGCTGGGAGACACGTGTTGGCAGCGTGAGGGCTCTTGGTGGGTCCCTGGGGTGACAGGCACTTAGATGCTACCCCACCACGTAAGGCCATGGTGAGGCCACTGTATCCCTTGGAAATCCTGATGTGAAATAGCATCATTTAACTTCTTTTGAAAGTTTTTTAGAAACAGGAAGCAAATCTAGTTGTTAAAGTGAAAAAACTGAACTACCATGCCTAAGTGTCAATTGCACACCCCCTGGAGGGGCGCCTGGAGGGCCCCCCTGGGAGGGGAGAAAGGTTAGGAAGGGCTAGAGATTGTTCTTCCCCCAAGAACAAAAGGTTTGATCAGCAGAAAGCAGCCGAATGTGTGTTTATGTACCATGAATATTCATGATGGATAAGTAAGTGCTGGGTGAAGTAGGCACATGACAAACAATGATAAAGCTGTAAGGTGGGAGGCCTCAGGCTCACAACCTGCAGGGTCCAGGCAGAAAAGCAATAGGTGAAAAGCAGTATTGTTGCACAGTGGAGTCTGCTTTGATTATTCATTGCTGCATGACAAACCATGCCCGTCCCACAGCAGTTTATTACCATCTCTGCATCTGTGGGTTGACTTGACTCCTTAAATGGGACTGTCACTAAAAGCTCAGCACTTGCCCACAAGGCTGAAGAAGAACGAGGACAAGAATTTTGAGGAGGAAGGAAAGAGAGTTTGCTTTGCCGGCAAAGGAGGAAAAATGGCAGACCTTCTTGTCTCAAAATCTCAAATTTTCCAGAACATTCACAGAAATACAGAGCTTTTAAAAGACCAGTTCTCAGCTTCAGGCAATTACAGTTGATAATTCTGATCATCCCGTCTCTGCTGTAGACAATCTCATAACCTCCACACAGGTTCTCCCTTTACCAGGTTGGGCTGGGCCCTCTCTTGTTGCACAAATAAAGCTTTACCCTGCCCCTCCCAGCCACTGGCCTGAGGCAGGGACGCAGGCCTTAGAGACAGAAGGTATTTTTTGCCATTTTTTCCAAGCCATTCCTCTGTTACAGGACCTAGCCCCTGAAGTCCCAAAACGTTAACCTCCACCATTTCATTGCTCAAGCCAATCACTAAGATCAGCCCAGATTCAAGTATCTTTGTTTCTTATTTGGTACATTCTTACATCAGATCTTTTTACCTTTATCTCCAATCTGCCCTTCTAATTTGAACACCGATTCAGTGTGCCTCTTTCCTCCACCCCAAGCTTTCCCTCACCCACCAGGCATTGCCCTAGGCATGGAGCCGCCTTCCAGGCCCCCCTGTGCTCAGCCAACTCTCCTATGAGCTCTGTACCGGAAGCGAGAAGTGGGCCTGGGGCCTGATGGCCTCTGAGTATGACACCTTGCCTCTGTTTCCTCCCTGTGAACCCTTCCTGTCACTGTGGGGCAGCTGGTCACATCACAGCAGAGCACATGGAGTAGGAGTCACCTTTGGAAAGACAATATGTCCCCATGCCTTCGGTTGTATTCTTTCCACATGGATTCACTTTGCTTTGCATACTAATTGCATAAACATATCCTTTACAAATAATAGCTATACTCTCTGCTATTTTTTTTTCTTTGAGATACACAACACTTCCAGTTCTATTTTTGATTTTCCTGTTTTTGGGGGAGACATAGTACAATAAATATTCCACTTTCCTTTTTACACATCTATGAAAAACATGGCAGAGCAGACATGATGATCAATGGCAGCTGGTGCTCCTGCAGGGAGGTCTGGGTGTGGTGGGCAGTGGAGCAGGCGAGCCTCACCTGAGGGAGGTGACCCCGCTCACTGCAGCTGATCAGCATCGCGAGAGAAAGGCAGTTGATTATACAGCATCTAATTTGCTTTAAAGCACTTCAGCACATTGTGTGTTATACATATGTTATGTACATATAATTTGATTTTAATCTACTCCCTAGGTGCAGTCAGTTAACGTTTGAAGTACTCTTCAAATTAGAAGTCCACACTCCAGGTCAGTGACTATTGGAGGGATCCTAATTAGAGGTCTGTATGCCAAACAAACATGTCAAATGCTGCTCTCTGCGTCTGCCATAAGTGGTCATTCACAGTCCCAAGAAGGGTGACTCGTGGTGTCTCTGGTTAACACCCCTGTCCAGGTACACTCAAGCACAGCAGGTGTGCCCACCTTGTCTTTCAGGTAAGTGCCGCCACTTGGCCTCTGCAACACCAGCATCCCGTCAGCCCCCTGGAATCAGGCAGCCACTGGAATGCCCAAATCCCGACAGTCAGACCTGGCCTGCCAAAGACAGCACCCACAGAGCTCCCCACGGGTGCAGGGGCCCCCTGCTTAATCTGGTTCTCACTGGCTTAGCAAGGGGAGTGTCTCAGGACCTTCCTGTGATGGCTGTGCAGTGAGGATATGCAGGTCACACATGGAAAATCCAGTTACAAATTCCTGTCTCCCTAAATCCTTGGATTCCCTCCTCTCCGTTAGGCAGGGAAACTCAGGTGTCTCAACTGCACCCCATGTGGGCCACTGTCAAGCTCCAGTTTTAGTCAAGCAAACAAGTAAACTCTTAGAGCCACGTCCAGTGGCACAAGCTGACATGCAGAATCCAGAATCCCCAGCAAATGTGCACCGAGGAATTTGGCCCAACCTGCTGTTTCATTTCTCCCTCCCTGGGCCAGTACTCCTAGAATCCACTCTCACAAATGTTCCCCAGGTTTCTGTGGATACGCATTAGCAAAGGCTCATAATCTTTTTGGTGTGTAACTTATTATTTCCTGGGCCATAAAGTGAACCTGCACCCCTGAGATTAGAGCCTCGTCAAGGGTCTGGCAGCAACACGGTGGTCATGGAGGGTCTGGAGGAGAACAGTCATGTGCTGTCAAGGCACCTCACCCAGGGGAGGCTGTCACAGAGCTTTCGAACCTAGTCTCCCCCGAGACTGGAGGGCAAGCCACATCTACTGGTGAGACTCGGGTGTTAGTTTCATCTGACAATCTACCCAACCAGACGTTCTCATTCCATCTCGGGCGCATATTTTTTCCCCAATCAATGCCCTGGCTTTTACATAAGAAACTTGGAAAGATTGTGAGTTCAACTGCTATAATTGAGCAACCAATGCAATTAAATTTTGTGTTTAATCATCAGTAATGTGAGTGCTATGGCAACAAGAAATAAGAGATTCTTTTAGGGCTGGCATGGATGCTCTCCAGCTCTCAGACTATGACTTGAGCTGAGAGTTAAAGGACCTGGGCTTGTCATTTGCTTTCTATATGTGCTAATGTGCACTCAAAGGAATCCATCCCACACCATGGGTCTTAGAGCAAGTATTGGTATCAGAATGGATAAGTGAGCATCCCCTTGAGATCCCAAAGCACATTTTTATGTTGGTGCTTCATCACCGTGCACCACAGGTACCGGCCTGATTAACTGTGGTGCCCCCCATGCCCTGGCTTGCTGGCACTCCATTTCCCATCGTAACTGGCTCAAACCAAAACGCACCACCAAACCAGTTCCCAAATCCCATCTTTGCAAACCCATCTTCTGGGGCCACTGTAGGTCCCTTCAGTCAGGGTCCAATCAGGGGACAGAGAACACACACAGTAAATTGTACAGAGAATTGTTAATATAAAGAATTAGTCACAGGAGATGGGAGCAATGCAATGGGGAATTGACTGATGAGACTTAAAGAGAATTCTAAAGAATTACAGAACTGCAGATCTAAGCAACCCCTATCTCCAAGACTGAGATAAAGAACCCAGGGAAAACCCTCAAGCCTGGCCCCTCAGGCTTGGATTCTAGGCTTCCTCGGAGAGTAAGTGGCTGTGGTTCTCCAGGTGGCAGAGAAGTCAATTGCTGTAGTGCTGTGCGGGTGGACTCTGTCTTCTAGAGTGCTGGAGAAATCTGTCCCCGGGGCGGTGCTGTGCCTCAGCATTTTACTGCAAAGCCACAGGGGGCTTCAGGGGGAGCTGTTCACAGAGAGGTGCCTCCCTGGTGGGATTCAGCTGCAAAGCTGCTCAAGGGAGTTCTGGGGGCAGCTGCTGGTTACTGGGCATTGCCAGCTGCCATATGCATCCAGAGCCAAGTGCCAGAGAAGTCACAAGTTGCCAAAGCCCGGAGAGGAGCACACCAGAATCAGGAAGAGAAACCCCTTCCTCCTCCAGTGTCCCTCCAGCATCCTCTACTGATAAGGCATCACTGCATTCCAGCGGGCAAAGGAGAATATTTGCAGGGCTCCTTTGTATTATAGCAGAGCAGGCAATGAAGGGTGCATTTGTAGACGAGATGTAATGAACTGAGAAATGGAACACCCACTTTCATGCTTACAAGTGTCCTAGTTTAGACAGTAAATTGTAAGCTACCCTGATCATAAGAGTTCTTAGAAATAACTTCTTATTAGTGCAATGAGTACATTTTATTCATGCACTTCCACCCTTGCATGAATGGCATTTTAGAGTTCTGCAAGCTCAGTGCCCAGCACCCTAAGAGTAACCCCTCTAGACTCAAGCTCTGTTTGTTTTTTTTGTCTCACCATTTATTGGATGACAATATTACCTAATCCCACCGAAAGGGAAGTTGAATCTGCTATTAGAACGCTGTCTCGTTTTTGTCTCAGAGTGGGTCTTCCATAAACCATTGTTTTTCAGAGCAACTGCAGAGACGAGCGGGGACGTCACAGGAGGCACGAACAGGTTGTGTAACTTTTTATGCCCGCTTGCTAATAAATGTTTATATTTTACAGCTTGGTTCTGCTTGCCTTAGAGCCCAGTGTCATCAGACCTTCCAGTTTTTAAAGAAACAATGCAAATCTGGATCTTAGTGCAAAATCTCCCAATTTGTAAGTATTGGCAAATGAATTTGACCCATGTTGCAGGCCAAATAAAGTTGCTATCTGTGTAACCTCAGGCAGGCTACTGAACCTCCCTGTGCCTCCGTTTCCTGTATCTGTCAAACGGGAATACTAATAATAGAACTCCATGGAGTTGTTATGAGTGAAAATGAATATATGTTTAACATTGAACAGGGACTAGACACATAATAAGTGCCGTGTATATCGATAATTTTAAAAATAGATAAGTACATTTCTGCCAGCTGTAGGTCCAAGGGCTGCCTCCTTGTGACTTCTCCCTCCCAGTCTTCCTGTGGCCCATCTGCACGGTTTTATCAGTCTCACCTGGCTAACCTGCAGAGGGGGCAGAAGTAACACTTGCCATGAAAATACACCTAAGGAAGCAGCTTCCCCGATAAGCCGTCAAAGTGTCCACAGTGGAAGAAAACTTCAGTACTCGCACTTCTCTCGTGACCTCCTTCTCTTCCCTTCTGTTGTTCTGCTGTCACTAGGCTAAAAGCAAACATGTGTATTGCTGCTGCCAAACACTCAGGGGTGATTCAGTCCAGTTCTGGGCACAGGGTAGGTGCTTAACGAAATTGTTGACTTATCTGGACACAGTGTACACATATGCTCATGTGAGCTCAGATGCCAGATGCCTCATCTGGAAACCATCTCTCCCTGGTAGAAATGTTGGCCCAACACTTTGGCATTTAAAGCAGCAGAAATCAGCCTGGTGATTTCTATTTAAGCCTGGCCCATTGGTTCAAATTGTGAGGCTACAATCAAGGCTTTTAATCTTTCCTCCAAAGCAGTCAGAGTTGTTACCTTAAGAGTAAAAAGGTCTGAACCTTGAGCACCGGCAGAGGATGGAAACTTCTTCCACAAGCCCCATTCCTTCCTCCTTTTCTCGTGCCTGATGTCTCTGAGAGCTGCAGAAAGACAGGGAGGAGGAGGAAGAGAGGGAGCAGTTTGTTTGCTACTGCCTGGCTTGTTGATGAAGCAAGGGACTCTTATGGGAGGCAGGACATCTCTGAGCAAGGCTTTCAGTGCACGGGCAGGAGGGCAGGCAGCAGGACTCCCGGCAATCCCTAGGTAGAAGCCACAGGTGGAGCAGCTCCCTGTTGGAGTGGCCTGCTCAAGGCTCTGCACCCTCAGGCGAGTTTAGCTGTGACGTGAGCGGTGGTGGCCAGAAGACTGGACTAATTGTTACGCCTTCTCCATCTCTGCCTGGAGTCACCCCGCCTGTCCCCACACCTGGTCACTGAGCATTTCAGGCAGTTTTTCTCAGGCCACTGTCTCACACCCTACTTGTGCTTAATATGTTGAATTAATGCCATTCTCTGCCATCTCTGTTTGGCAGTAAACAGAGATAAAGTTTTCCCTTCTAATCGTCATACCTAATAATCTATACTTATAAAACTCACACAGTTCTCCTGAACCAGGGATCAAAAGGGTTGATCAAAAGGATTGTGGCTAGAAGAGTAAGGGACCCCCTACAAATGAAGACTTTTCCTAAAACCCTTCCCTCCAGGGCTGACACCCATCCAGAAAGGACCACAAAAGTGTTCAAGCGACACACCTGGCCCTCAGTTCCAGAGTCCTTGGAGGAAAGTGAAAATTTCCCCAAGAGGAAGGAACCCCTGAAATTCAGTCAGTCCTATGCATTGCTAATAATGCAATTCCAGGTGGACTATTTGGTTGTCACCAAAAAAAAAAAAAAAAAAAGAAAGAAAAAGAAAAAAATGCCAGGAGAAAACATTCATAATACCATATTTTAGCTCAATTTCAACTTAACATAGCTTATTGATTAAAAGGCTGGACTTTAAAGGCAGCCTTCCTGGGCTTTCATCCTGACTCTAGCACTTTCTAATTGTTGAATAAACTTCACCCCTCTAAACCTTGGCTACCTTATCTTTGGGATGAAGGCACCTCCTCCATAGCGTTCTGGTGACATTAAGATAACCAGTGCAGGGCACACAGCAAGTACTGAATAAATGTGGGCTCCCGCTGTTGTCACCATTTCTGCTCCAGCTGCATTTGCAACCTGTTTTCTAGCTGGGTGAGATGAACCACGGTTTTGTGTAGGGTACAACGCTGCAGGGCTATGCATATGCATTGAATGGAACCGCAAAATATAGAATTTGAAATAACATACGAAAAATAGCAGAAAGGAAACCACAGCATAGTTAAAAACCATTGAACCGGGTATAAAAGACTCATGTATGTTTTTACAAAACAAGTATGTGAATGCTGATTAGCTGCTTGGAACTTTATGCTGGGAATAAAATAATGAACAAAATGTGGCGTCTGCTACTTTCAAGGAGCTCATCATCTTGGATGGGTGACTTGCCGGTCCACAAGCCATCATAGCACAGCACAATAGGGTGATGCCGTAACGCCATATAGAGCAGGAGTAAATGTGCCAGAGTCCACTGGAGGGGCGTTTTGTCCAATCTTTGGGCAGAAGTAGCTTCCTGAAGGAAGTGGCATCTAAGCCAAGAGCTGAGTGCTGCATTAGACTTAGGCACAGGGAGAGAGAGAAAGAAGAGAGATGGTGGTCTGATAACTGCACGCAGTGGCTACAGCATTGGAGCCTCCAGGGGACAGTAAGAGGAAACAGACCACCATGTTCCTTCTAGGTCACGTAATGCATCTGACCCTTATTCGAAGGTAACGGGAAGCTACTGAAGGTGACATGATGCTAAGCACCACTCTTTATTGCATGAGAAGGGGCTGGGGGGGCCACGTTGGAGACAGGCATGCTCATTACCAGGCCTTTGCAGGAACGCAGGTGAGGAGGGAATGGTCGCCTGCTGGCAGTGGCAATGGAGCCCAGTGGAAGGATTTCAGAGGATATTTACAAATCACAATCAAAATGACATGGTGATTTAATGGATTTGGGTTGTGGGAAAGGGGAGAAGAAGGCAAACCCCAATGTTTCTGGTTTGGACAAATAAGCAGATGGCTTTCTTAAATAAGAGAAAAGAAAGAATAACAGATTTGAAGGAAAACAATAGGGGATGGGTTTTGAGGATGTCGTGCTGAAGGTGCCTACGACATCCCAGTAGAGAAGAGCTGTAGACCAGGGGACATGTGGCTCTGACAGGCAGGAGAGGACACGGGCTGAGAAATCACACACACACACACAGACACGGGCACACACATGCTTGCTCCCACGCTCTGCCTCTGTCCCTGTGACTCTGTGAAATGCTGTTACTAAGGGCCTTGGGAGAGTCATCTGTTACTTTGGTTACGAGGTGAGTACCTCTTCCTTCCAGAGCCACCTCTTCAAATGACTGACAGTGCCCAAAGGATTAGATCCACCTCTCTCGGGATCCAGTCTCTGACCCCACACCTCACCCCAGACCACGCTGACCCGAGCGCAGTGCAGCTATCGCCTGCAGTCACTGAGCACTCTGAGCAGAGGCCAGCCTCCTGGGACAGGAGGAGGACGTGGCCATCACTCGGTAGGCGATGGGCGCTGAGAGTGGCTTTGTGAGGGGTGGCATGCGCCCCCTCGGCACGGCCCCTCTCCGCCGTGTCTCTGCTGCTCTGTCATTGTTCTTGGGGGACGGCTACACAGAAACAGCCCGGCCGCGCCAGCAGGCTCCTTCCTCCCCGGAACGCACAGGCAGGGCTGATCACCTCCCTCAGCCGACATCAGAGCGCGTTCAATGTTTGAGGGGACGCCCTCTCTGGTGCTTAAAACTCACTCCCCCCCAACACTCACCGAGGTGTCCAGGGGAAAAATAAGCCCCTTGCCATCCACCAGATGTGCTTATTGCAGGAAAAGCAAATCTCCCCAATAGGTCAGAATCTTAACAAGGATAATAATTCCCTTAACGTTCAGATGCCGCATTAACCACATCCATAAACTAAATCTACAAACAGCAGAAATAATAATAAAAAAAGAAATTTATGGAGGCAATGTGCGGGAGGTAATAGTACAGAGACTCCCTTCCCGTCGTCGGCCCCGGGCTCTGTGGTGCTGAATAGCTGACAGCTTTCCAACCTCATCAACACGGAGCACCGGAGCCACTGGGAGCAGCACAGCCTCCGGCCCCTCTGTCCCTTGGGTTCCCTACAGAAGGTGAAATGACCAGCATGCATACATTGTCACGGAATGCAAAGTGCAAGAGGTCTTTTGCTTTCTTTCTAAAGCAGAAAGTGTCTCAGTATTGATGGGAGATCCCTATCTTTGTGTGTTTTCAAGTTTTCATTTAATTAATGAACAAAAATATCAGAGCTGCTAAATGCACTGTCCCCAGGCTATAGGGGCAGCCACCCTCCGAAAGACACTGAAGCCGGAGGGTGGGCGGAGTGGGTGTTGTCACACAGCAGCCAGTTTCTGAACAAAATGCTGGAGAAGACTCTGTAGCAGGGAACAATAGGATGCTGGCAGAAGTGGGTGAGAAACAATAACAACACTTTATGTTCAAATTACACCTTTTGTTCTCGACTCCAAAGCCCTGCACACAGAAATTCAATCTGCAGCATAATTGGAGGTCGCGTCCTCGCCCCATTTCACAGATGGAGAGCGAGATGCAGAGGGTGAAAAGGCAGCCCCCACCAGTGGCGGACTGTGCATAGAACATTTTTTATTCCCACTCAGGCCGCTTCCCACCCTTCTGAGTCAAAACCTCAGACTGGGCAGAAACAAAATCAACTCAGCCTTTCCTCCTTCAGAGGGAGTCCCTGCTAATCCCCTGCCCCTGGGAGCAGAAGGGTCTTTGGAATGGGACCTCTGAGAAGCAGGGCTCCCATCTGTTCCTTGTGGACATTTAATGTCTCAGGACGACTTCTGCATGGCAGAGTTTATTCCAGGCTCCGGCTGGATGTTTCCTCTCTGACCGACGTGCAGTGAGCTGTGAGTGATTTGTGTCTGTGGCCATCAGTCTCGCACCCCAAAGAGACTGGAATCAGACGAAGACCAAGTGGTTGGTGTATATTGATGACTTAGGGATGATAAGGGGTGGTAGAAACACAAGATAGGATCGTCATCTTTAATTCTGCACCAGCGCTAGCTCCGTTAGTCATTTGCTTCTCTGAAGCTTTGGTTTCAGCGGGGACAATTCCATTTAAGAAGGATGTGGTGCTTTCCCACCAGGCAGATGAAATTGACTTCCTTTGATGGTAGGATGCCTGCACATTCGAAAACAGGAAGCATTTGCTTTGCTACAATTTGCTTTTTGGTTAAATAGTATTCAGAGAGGTAGGGGCATAAAACTCATTTTATCATTTTACAGCCCTGAGGAGGAAAAGGGGGAGGGTGGTAACAAAATATGTAAAATAATGCAATTGTAAAAGAGAACTCAAATGCTGGTCTCGGCTACCTCCCATTTCCTAAGAAACCCTCAAGCAGCCACTTAATAAACCCAGAGTCTAAAACAGTCTCTAATTTTAACATTATCAATTTGTGTGGAATGTGATGAGAAACAAAAACCACAGTGCAGCTGTTGGGGCAGCACTTGTTGTAACACTGGACGTGCTGGAGGAACGATCGCAAGGCTCTGCAGAGCCTAGGACTGCCATCCACCCTGGCATTGGGGGCGTTTGATTGTCTATGTTTTTTCCTCTTTCCCTTTTGTTTTCCAAGCAGAGAGTTCAAAGGTAGAGCTGCACGGCAGAGGAGAAAGCTTGTCTGGTTGTGGTTTGTTTTGGTTTTGGTTTTTGTCCTGTTTCCTGTTTGTCTCTCTCCTCCCCCTATTTGTCAACTTTCCTCTTACTCTCTGCAAACTTTGCCTCCCACCACCAGCTTTCAATCATTTCTGTCTTCAGATGCCTGCCTTCTTTCTTGATTTACTAACGTAGTATATCCCACTTCTTCTCGAGATTGACACCATGCTGGTTCACAAATATATCAGTGTGTCCTGGGATGTTACAATGTCACTCCCTAAACCCTGCAGAATTTTCCCCATCAGAAAAGATGTGTAGACATATAGGGACAAATGCATCCCAAGACCACCAAGCATCTCAGGACAGATTTCATTAGTGGTGAAGTCACAAAGCAATGACACAATTAATGGCCTTGCCTCCCAAGCTGTTGTAACCCGAAGACCAGGAACCCTGAAAATACCCACTGAGCACCTTCCTGACCAGCACACACCAGACTCTCAGAACAAGGCATCAAGAGCAAACGAGTTAATGAACACATAGGAAGGCCATGTCATGTTGGAAGTAATTGAGAATGAAAGCTTCTAAAAGGCAAATCTGCATCTGCTTAAGATTCTTGGTCTTTGTTTAAAGTAAGGCATGATGCTTTCTGCACGAATATCTTTCACGGAGCAGCTATGCCTGCGACACACATGTGGGAGAACAGGGCTGATGAAAACCGCTCAACGACCCTGTCAAGCTGCTAGGACAGGAGTACTTACACTGTGACTCTGCCTTAGTTTCAGCACCCCAGAAATTACTCCCAGGACAAGGATTTAAGTGCAGTTAGTTTACTTGATATGAGGTCAAGAAAGTACCTGTAGGACAGTAAGCAAGACAGAAAAGGAAAGAAGCCAAGAAACGGTTGTCAAGTGAGTTACCACTGTGGGTATCAAGGGCTCCATCCCACTGTGGAAATCCAAGAGCCAGTCTAGACAATGCACTTCCCAGGAGTCCACCACCCGTTATTGGCTGACAGCCCCAGGAGTCATGGATCCCATGGCACTTTGGCTTCTTCCCTGGGTGGACAAAGCCCACTCTGGAGGCTGAAGAACACCTTTAGGAGAAGGAACGTGGGTGCTGGCAGCTGGAATCCAGTGCTCCAGTGTGGTGAGGGCAAGAGGATGTGGGTGGGGCACTGACAGTCCTGCCACAGGTTTCTGGGACCCCTCAGGGCCTCTAATGTCTATATTACGATAACATCAAATGACACTTAGAGTCATGTGGTTCTTTGGCTAGTGATGATTCTAAAGGGTGGCCCTGAGTTATGCTGATGGGGTATACTAGTAGCTGAGTGGTCCATGGAGGTGAGGGCCTTGCCTGAGAGGAGTTTTGAGCAAAAGTGTTCCTGTGCAGTATTCCTATAGGTCCCACAACCGAAACCAAAACAATCCATATGCCAGTTGCATGCATATTCCTACACAGGCAGACATGCAGAAGAAGATGATGGTCCTTTCCTGACAGCAGTTCTCCTTCTTAACCCACTAGCTGGAGAAACTTCCATGCTCTCCAAACACCCTGAGCATCCCCGGGTGCTTTTAGAGTTTCATGAAACTAGTCTTTATCATGTGGGTGAATATTTTTGTGCATCCCTGTATCTAAAACATATCCTGACCCAGCATTTGGCACAAAATAAGTGCACTCAGTAAATGTTTGAAAAATGAATCAGTGGATGGGTGATGAGTCATGTCTCTAATAAAAATCTGGTCTTTGAAAACTTGGCAGTGAGTTACCTGGAGGTTTATAATATTTTGATATGACCAGGGCGACAAAGGACAGCAACAACATTATGGCATTTGCTGTTATATCTATCAGACTTGAGGATAAGCCGATAAAGGCAAGGACAATGTCTACCTTGCTTGCCACTGAATTCCCAGTGCTTGCAACAAAGATTTATTGGACAAATGAATGAATAAACAACCAATGTAAAGGCACAGGATGGCACAGGTGTTAAGAGCATGGACTTGGGAGCTGTGTTGCTCAGGTTCAAATCCCACCTCTGTCCTTGATTAGCTCCATGAACTTGAGCAAGTTATTTAAACTCTCTGGGCCTGTTTCCGTATTTATCTAATATAAGATGAGACAATAGTCTCCATCTCATAGGGCAATTTTGAGGATTAAATGACAACTCACTCAAAGCATTTAGAAGAGTGAGAGAACAGTAAGCCTAATATAAAAGTTTGTTATTAATATGGAATCTCAGAGTCTCCTCCATGGCAAGAGGAATTATTTTTCCAAACAATGGAAAT
The DNA here is from genome assembly GCF_020740605.2 of Lemur catta. Lineage (NCBI taxonomy): Eukaryota > Metazoa > Chordata > Mammalia > Primates > Lemuridae > Lemur > Lemur catta. The sequence goes on along the minus strand of NC_059143.1, from coordinate 8,238,950 downwards.
ACACCCATGTGGGGCAAAAATTGCCTTTTAAGTAAGTTTTAAGTCCCACTTTCATTGTCTGCAGAACTTTGGGATTTCAAGGCTCAATACCAGGCAAAATGAGTTTCTACAACCTCAATAAACCTGAAAACCTAGACCAGAGATAGGAAGTTTGGGTTTCTGTACTGACTCTGGCCAATGTATACCTTAGCTTGACTTAGTTAAAAGATAAGTGAGAAACAAAATTACAAAAGCACTTTGAGCATTTTTTTTTTAAAAAGGGCAGTATTGTTATTAAAGGCCAATGGCATAATTGCATTATTAAAATATTGCACTATGCAAACAAATCTTTTTCCCTGACAAATTTTAAGCAAAAAAAGATGATAAAAAAGCAATCCAGTCAGCTCAGATTAACACCCTAATAGAAGAAAGAGGGCAAATCTGAAAAAGTGCAGTAATTTACTTAAAAGCAATTTTTAAAGCAAAAAAATTTAATAATAGTAAATCTGTGATACAGACTTCATTTCCTATTAGGAATGAATTTGGATGGGTCTTAGAGCCTTGCACCATGAATCAAAACTAATTTGAGCTTGGATGATTTTCTTTTTCATATGGTATATTTAGCTCTTATCAGATGGATATACAGACAAATAAGTAATGACATGTGCACAGTAAATTAGCTAAAGCCATTTTCCTCCTTTAGGGACTTAACATGGGGAAAGCATTATTCAGGGATGATTTCTTCAGACACTAGCCCCTGTAAAAGACTGTCGTGGACCTGAGTTATTAACATAGTATAAAAGAAGAAATTTGGTCCTGTAACCCACATGTTCTTCCTGAGCCTTGTTAAGCTGGACTCCAATGTGCCCCTGTGTGATGGGCTTGTTGCTAGGTAACAGTCACAGGGACCCCGGCAAGCCTTTCCTCAGGGCTGCGGATATTTCTGCTAGAGCCCTGGCTTCTGCAATCTGGAAACTGTGTTTCCATTACTCATTGTCTCTCTGCTCTTCCTCCCATTTGTTTTTGTTTACAGATCCCAATTTAACAAATGAGTTCATCCATCTCATGCCATTAAACAGCTGCGTAAAATAGAGACCCCACTTTAATGGCATTGGTTTACTCCAACAGGTAATTTAATAAAGAGCACTTGGCCACTGATATTTGTCTCCCCTTTGTACAAAGAGGAGCGTTAGGAAAAGCATGCAACCATATTAAGACGCTTCACAACAGGAAGATGCTGTTTTAAATACAGGTTTGACTGAGAAAAAAAAATTGCTATTTCAAAACCACGACTGTTTTGGTGCAAGGGGAGAGATTTGAAAATGCACTAAATGTTAGATGACACTAAGAAATATTGTCAAAATGTTAGCTGTGGAAAATGCATTGTGATTATGTAAGAGAATGTCCTCATTCTTTGAAGATGGTGCTAAAGGTACGAAGTGTCATAATATCTATAAGTTTCATTAAAATCATTCAGCTAAAAATGTAGATGAAGCAAACATGACAAAATATTAATATTACTAGATCTGGATGGTGTGATACGTGGGTGTTCATTGTTCTGGTCTTTATATTTTTATATGTTTGAAATTTTGCATAAGAAAAAGGAGTTCATAATAAAAACAAACAAACCCACAACTACCATCTTCTGGAGGAAAGTCTTGTAACATGGAAGGCCCATTTATTCTGCTTCTAAAAAGAATGAGAGGAACTCGAAAAGGGGCTGGAGCAGCAGTTCAGGAAGACAGAGATGGGGGCGGCGGGAGAGAAGGAGCTAAGGAGGCTGAGGACTGTATGCAGTGAAGCGGCTGTTTAAAAACCCCCGGTGTAAGTGACCGAAGAGCAATGACTTGTAGTGTTCAATTTGAAATTATTTGTGTTTCTGAAATATAAATCCCTTCTCTGTGAAACACAATTATTCAGTATGTTTTGCTATACTCAAAATGATTCATGAAAGTGAAAATGAAGGAGGTGTCAAGTTCTATGTCATAGAAAGAATCAAAAGGCACAGGACGGTGAGACAATCTGTAGACTTGACCATTTCCATGGAAGCCAGAGTCAGAGGTGATCACGAGAATCACGTCCTTCGGAATTCATGGAAATCTTTGGAAAAGCTTCTGAGAATTGAACTTGAAGCAATCTCATCTTAATCTCAAGGGCTCAGCTAACATCAGGGAAATATATTTTAATCTTTTTTTGAGTCCAGTAAGATTGAAATAAAGTATAATATTATCCCACTTGTAACAAAGTAGGACGTACATTAATTTATCACTTAATGAATCAGATCATAAAATAAGTAGATACACTTACTATGAAAGTCATCCAATAAATGTTTATTGAGCATGTACTGTGTTCCAGGTAAGAGTGCCGTAGTAGCAGAGGGCTATATTTCAGCATGGCACTGTAAAAGAAGGATAGGTTCTAGACATCACTTGAAGGTAGAGCCAACGAAACGTGCTGCTGGATTGCAGTGAGGCACAAGAGAAAGAGAGGAGTAAATGATGACAGCACAGGTTTTGGCCTGAGCAACAGGAAGGACTGAATTATCATTAACTGATAAGAGGAAGACTGTGGGAGGAGGAGTTTTGGCAGGAATAATAGATTAGGGACTGGATATATGAAGTTTGAGATACTATTTGACATCTAGTGGAGATGTTCCAAAGGCAGATGGATGTATGAGCCAGGAGTTTACTGAAGTCTGGGATAGAAACATAAGTCTGGAGTGTGTGCGTGTGTGTGTGTGTGTGTGTGTGTGTGCGCGCGCGCACGCTTATAGTTATTTTAAGGGTACCCCGGATTTTTTTAAATCAGGTCTGGTAGAACATGCAGACATGGACACAACTATCATGAAGGAAGAAATTTATTATACTCATAGTTTCCTAGATACTGGAGGCAGGGCACACCAAACAGGGCTACATGGGGAAGCACCAAGGGGAGATGGGAGGCAGAGAGAGGGAAATTGTGAGCAAGAG